>NW_020884878.1:12854348-13454348 GCF_003945725.1 Corapipo altera | reverse complement strand
CTATTTTAGCAGTCACAGCAAATCATCACTAGAGTCTTTAGTTTGTGTCACTATCTGAAACACTTAACCTATCTACCTCAGAAGGAATCATTCTTTTAATAAAAAGCAACAAAATTTGTCAAACAGATAAAATATTAATTCTAAGCAATGGAATAAGACAAGAAAAACCAAAATCTTAAATTTCTTACCATAAAGGTTCAGCAATTCACTTCTGACACACATTAATCATTTGACCTACTAATGGAAAGAAATGTCCCCTAAATCAAGTTCTACTCAGCTGTTGGGAATAATATTGAGAGGAAGCAGTGAACAAGGATTCCTCAGTTTTCACCGTCACTGAAATATTGAAATAGAAACATACAGCCTATTCAGTCCTCAGTTTCGTTAGTTAAAATGAATACTTTACAGGGTTTCCTGGGGCTTCATTAGTCATAAACTATAGCAAATAGAGTTAATATGGACAAGATGGGATGGAGTGTCACAAAGGTATTTCCCTGCTCAGAGAAGAAAGTGATTGTGTTTCACTCTAGTTCTCAGAGAAAACATGCAGAAAAAATGTTCGCTTTTATTAGAATACAAAACAAGCATGAAAACAAGGATGTCTTGGTTTATTTGAAAAAAATACCATTTCCTTCTGTTATCATGTAATAAAATTATAGAGGAGTAGTCAAGGTGAAAACGTAGTACGGTCAGCCTTTATTCAAACTGATTGTCAGGGTGTCACTTATTGCCTTTGTAATGCTGTTGCAGTTCTTAGAGAGTGAAGAGATTCTGAGTTTGTTTTTCAATAAGTTTTCTCCAGACTTTTCATCAGTGACCTCAGAAATACAAAGAACCCCCACTGGAGGAGCTAGAAAAATCCATTCTTTTTTCAAAAGCACCTTAAAAAAATAATACATTACCCCTTCCCCCACACACCACCATATGCACAGATAGAGGGAATAAAATTGTATTAGCTATTAAGTTACCAATACTTACTAGGTAAGAATTAACTAAATTGTTGTAGAAAACAAGCACCAACAATTGGAGAAGAGAGATGTAATTTAAAGCTAAATTGCAAACAAGAGAACATTTGTGAGAAGGAATGATTGAATGCAGCAATAAAGAGAGAACTGAGACAGTAACTAGAGGCTGTATAGGTGGATATATTCAAAGCAAAAATAGATTAATTCTCAATATGAACATAAAAGTAGGAGTGGGAGGTGTGAGAGTTCATTGCAGCAAATGTCCGATATAAATTTTATAATAAAAGTAAAACATCTGGATTTTACAGTGTAAACATCAAACTGCAAAAGTCTGAGAGAGATGATCCTGAATCTGAACACCAGCCTGCTGTTTCAACAACGCTTGTCTATATGCTAGATATAAAGTCCAGAAAACATTACTTAAAGATACATGATCACAAGTGGAAAATAACTCAAATAAATTTAGTCGCAGATAAGCCATCTCAGGTTTTACACAAATAGCCCAATGAATATTGAGGCATATTTCCAAAAGTTGCAGTTCATTATTGGTGGACACTAGGGTCAAATGAAAAACTCACCATTTCTATCAATTTGTGACTCTAACTGCAGGTTACCTTTTGGTCTGTTCAAAACAATCTTGCAACTTCGAAGCTTGTGTTGATTTGATGCATGTTTGCTTTCTGAACACTTTCCCTGAGTATTTACTTTTTGGAAATGCAGTTCAGCACTTCAGATGAGAGACTTAAGTCCCACTGTACATTTCTATTTTTCTAGTGAATACATACAACTTTAAAGCTAATTTCCAAGTCAAAGGTTCAAATATGAATTTGATATTCTCCAAGTATTTGTGAGAAAAAAAGGCCATTCTGGATTACAAGTTCCTAGGTGGTATGAATAGAGTTGCAGCATGTTTAATAAAAATTTAAATTATTAAAACACACATGCAGAAAATAAGTATAATAATTTGTCAGCCTCCTTCAGGTCTTTGAGAAAGAGTTCTACTTGACATGCAAGCTTCTCAGACTTCCATCATTAATTTGCTTGCAAAAACAGACCCACCATCAGTGAAGGAAGAGTCAGAATGTGAACTGTTACAGGTGAATAACCTCTACAAATCGATGGATCCAAACAATATCTACTCAAGGATGTTAAGAGGACTGGCTGATGTCATTGTGAGGCTGCTTTCCATAATCTTTGAGAAGTTGTGGAGATCAGGAGATGTCTAAGAAGACTGGAAGAATGCTGGTATCATACCATCTACAAAAAGGTCTAAGAGAGGATCCAGGAAATTATAGGCCCATCAGTCTTACTTTAGTCCCCGTGAAAGTTATGGAGTGAATCCTCCCGTAGGCTGTCACAGATCAGATGTAGCATGTGATTGGGAAAAGACAGCTCAGATTCAACAAGGGCAAATACTGCTTGACAAGCACAATTGTCTTCTATGACAAAGTAACCTACTTGGTTGATGTGGATTGAGTGGTGGACATTGTCTACTTGAATTTCTCCAAGGCTTTTGATAAGGTTTCCCTCAGGCTAGCTTAGGGGTAGCTGCAGAGTGGGGTCTCCTGGGAAGATGGATCATTTTGAACTGTGGATTCTTTGACAGGTGGACCAGAGGATCTGGGCGAAGGATGTTGGAACACACAGTAAGGTATCTTGTAGATAAGGATAAGATTAATATGTCTGCTAACCTACACAGTTGTTGTCAGGGAACACTGATCCTAACGGTTAGGGATTGTTTGAGAAATAGTTGGTTATTGGAGAGTTAATCATGGAAAAAAAGGGTGTATAAGGAAAATTTCCCTTTTTTTTTTTTTTGTGACTTCCATTGACAGGCAGAATCATCAGGTACTCAGATAAACAAAAATGACATCAGAAAAAGCCAAGTTAAAAAAACAAAAGTACAATTTTCACTAGAGCCGTCAGCCTGCGGCTATTACAAATGAGAAATTTATAAGTGTGTAATTTACAGAATGTGCATAGAAGCACATTTAATGCTGATACAAAGACAGCTTGGATGTGTAATGAGGTTTTTATAGCATATTGTGCTAGGTTTAAGGTAGGTATGTAGGTATAGCTTCCTCAGCAATCACTATGGGTTGGTTGAGGGTGTTTTTAAGTTTGAAAAATATGCATATAAATAGGACTCTATATAAATTTACATAAGTATTTCAAATCTGTCAATGTCTATTCTTTGGACATGATCCCTCTGCAATGTATGGAGGCTACATTAGTTATGAGAGTTTTTTTGTAAACTGTCGCAATGCTACCAAGATGAGGAAACTAATCCCATGCTTAATGCACGGTTGAATCCTTCTGGAAAATGATGAGAGGCATCCTAGGGAGAAAGGACTACTTACCATAAAATACATTCTCAGTATATTTCTCCTCTTTCTTTTTTAAATTTCATTTTTTAAGCACATTTGCATGAAAAGAGGATCCCTGGCTAGGGATGTCGTTTGCATCGTCCCCCCTCTGCCTTGATATTTTAGAATTCTCATGTGGTGACTAGAGTCCAAATGCTGTCAACACCTAAAACCTTAATCTTTCAGACACAGCCACAGATCTCCTTGAACCAATCTACTAAAGACAGTGCAGTACACGCATAGTGTTTGCAAAAACAAGGCCCAGATGAATGTATGCTCTAGAGTGATGGAACTAGTACTGCTGGAAGAAAGAAATTTCAAGGAACTGAATTCAGCTCAGGGTTATGCCACTCAATAATTTCTTTGCTTGGAAAAGTTAGAGCAAAAGGTGGTTTTTGCCAGTACATCTTAGGAGATGTTAATGCTACATGGTCTCAGAGGGAACCTGAGGGAACCATGAGCAGTGGTCTCAAGTACAGACTCGGAAGAGATCGTGTCCTTAAGATGCTGCTGACCAGTGCCAAAGCAGAGATGATTCATGGCTCTTTGGCATGAACTGTGACTCCAGACTTTAATGAAGAGTTCATTTTTAGCTGAGTCCACAGGCTGAATTCTAGTAAAGCATTCTTGCCTGCAAAGACCACTGTAGTTATTGGATCAAAGCTGTCAGCTTTTCTAGAGCTCTTTGGCCTGATGACAGTATTGGAGAATATTGTAAAAAATAACAATGAATTACGTTAAAGATTTTAAGCATATTTTCCCTTCATTCAGAAGTGACCTTTCTGTAGGAAATCACATCTGTTTACGTTTTGCTCTAAATAGGGAGAGCTGCCAGGTTGTGTCCATCTGTGTCTGAGCAAAAATTCTAGAAATGGGCTGCATATACACCCTTGCTGGTGTATTTTACCTTTGTAGTTGAAGGTCCCAGTGTACTAGCAGAAGACATCCCATCTGAGGTGTTCACAATCAGTTAGAAATCATATACCAGGTTACCAAAGCCAACAGAAATCTAGGGGAAAAACAAAGGAAGAATAATCGGCCTCCCTTTACTTACAGGAAAAGATGAAATTTTGAGGAGGAGACAGCTGTGTGCCTCTGAGGGAGAGATCTCACTTGGAATCTTATCACCAGAAAAAGTAGCCATTTTTGACCCCAGAACAAATACATAAATGCTTCTAAGCTCCAGGTCAGGTATAGACTTGGAGAGTATAACATAAAACAGCAGTTTCATTGCATTGCAGTGCATGCAAACCTCCAGTGTACTTTCTGATTCCCAGTCTACCATTCAGTGTTAGCAGAAGTCAAAACCTTAAATTAAAATTCAACTTAAACCACGGAGTTTAATCCATTTCTAGGTTTAGTTGGGATTTTTACATAGAGTTTCCAGCTAGATTTGTAAGTCAGGCCATCATTTCCTAACTACACTTTACTCAAAGGTCTCAGAATCTCAGTGAATATTTAGATAGACCCCAACATGTTTTTCAGGTTTCCCATGCAATATGGAACCAGGTTTATTTCCATTCTGTGGCTTAGGGCTTTGCTGAGGATCCTTCTCAAAATGCTTCCTGCATTCATGTACCTTCCTTATTCTGTTGTAGTTTGCACCGATCCAAATAAATGACGATAAATACCAAGATTATTTTATGAAAAATTAGACAATGTCATCTTCCTCCATGTTCTTTGTTCATAACTGGCAAGTGACATACAGTTGGGTTTCACTCACAGTTGCTGACCATTGCACACACCACTTGTCAGAGGAACATGACAAATAAAGAGAAGTAAAAGTATGAAAGAGGATAGATTTTGATTGGATACTGAAATTAAGTAAACATGACATGCAATTTATCAAAAGCATAAATACAAGCAATACTAACATGTCTTTTTCCTCTGAAATGATATATTTTACCAGAGGGATATTTTAGATTTTTCACTTAGTGCCAAGGTAAATTTAATTCCTCTCTAATCTACAACATATGGGTTGTATGACATTACACATTATTTGCATCACCAATAAAACAGTCCATTAATCAAACATGCCACCATAAACTCCAACAGTACAAAATGGAAAATGTGCTTAATATTTTAAGTGGAATTATTTGCTTGAAATGCTCTCTTTTGGTATAATAAACATCTGTTAATTTTAACACTGGCCAAGCATACTGACAATTATTATAAATCTCTGTTTAATTGAAGTCTTCACTGGAAATAAAAAACAGTCTGTGAATACATTTATCTCCAAGTTATCTAATGTGGTTTTATTTATATTTTTCATCAGAATAACTGTGCAAGTTTAGAATAGAATCATTGTGAAGTAACTAATATCTATTATTTGTGTAATTTCAATATTTTATGCAATATTGGTCAGTCTGTAGCAAGTTCTATTAGAAATTAAAATTAAATTTATCTACAAACAGATAATTTTCTTTATAAAATCTAATATACTATAATGAAACATTTGTATGAGGCAGGAAATTATATGCATTGTTCATAATTCTCAATTCAGCATTTGGCTTGTAGCAGTTTCAGATTTGGAAAACAGGCATAAAAACAGATACAGGATTCACCAGTATTTTAACATAAACCACATTAAATTAAGACTACAGAAAATTTTTTTCTCTTAAACAGACAAAGGCAGGAGATCTGAATTCTGTTATTACCTTGATGAAGAAAATAAATACTTAAATAATCATTTTCCACACAGTTACATTAACCTATCTGGCAAATGCCAATGCTCAGATAAACATAGGATTTGTTAGTCCCCATTCAGGAAATAAAACTTATCCCTTTGTCTACCAGACTTCATCTCCAGTACTCAAATACGGACTGAATCAAAAAGCACTTAAGCATAGGGTTGGCTTTGATCACAGTTATTAAGTCCCATTTAAAACAATGAGAAATTGAGGCTATGAGTTAGGCTATTCTCTAACTAGGAATACTTTGCCAAATCAAAGCTATACTTATCTTCATCACAGGTATTAGTTGTCAGTCATTAAAGAATATCCAAAGAAACTTGGTATGGAAGAAGAGCTGTATGTGTGAGAATAAGTCTCTGAACAGCTATTAGCACTGGGGACTATTTAATATTTTCATTTTCACAGCTCACAGTCTCTCTCTTTTAGCCTCCTGTCTGCAAAACAAGTACAAAAATACCCTTCCACTTAGGGTGATGTGAGACTAAAATACTCATGAGATACATTCATAACCTACAATTAAAAGTGCTATAAAATCAAAAGATGTTACTGCTGTTTATTAGAAACCACATTCCATTAAAAGTCTCCAACACTTTCTATTAAAATTATTATTTTTAAAATTAAACCCCACTATTCTTATTAGGGAAGACTAACCTATTTTCAGCTAGATTGAGATCTGACCTTAAATTTTATTTGGTACTCACGGGAATTTTTAAATTTTGGAAAAAGATTAATAACATATTTTTATAGATTTCAGATTGCTTACATGCATGCTCAAGTTTAGGAGGTTTTCCAGTCAGACTAATTGTATGTATAAATTTAAGCAAGTACATTCTTCTTTGTAGACTCAGTCTAAGAAACTCTTTTTTTACCATTTCTCTGAACCATTACTCCAAACCTAATGAAAAGAAACTTCTGATGACTTTAAAGCAAACTAATTTTCAGTAGTGTTAGTAATTATATTCCTGCTGAAAAATACTCCTAAGGTCCCTAGATATTTTAGTTTGATGAGAATTCATCAAAAATAATATTTTCCAAAACATCAGACCAGGTATATTGAGCCAACCAAGAGAGGATGTCAGACTGAAAAGGGGGAAATTTACTCTATGTGTCTGCTTAATGTAAATTTTCATTAGGTGTCATGCTATTCAGTTATTGTGAAATAGTAAAATACACCCAAAGAGTGCTATATTTTTAACCTCTGGGTTTTGATGACATGCAAAAGCTATTGGAGTAATATTGTCACCAGCAATTCCTGATAAAAAATAGTTCTATTTAATATGGTTGGGTGCAGTTCACTCTCTATATATTGTAAATATAATATAGAATATCACATGTGAGTCACTAAATTATGTAACTGCTCATGCAAACCTGTACAATACCCCTAATGGCCCCTCATAAATCTAGAATGTTTTGCTATTTCTTCCCCTTCTCAAGCATCCAGACTTGGCTATATTTCTTTTCAAATACTTTATTTAGTTGTGCAGGTTTTTTTCCCCACTGCCCTCAGTCAAGGTACCAATGGGGTGAAGGTTCAGTATCAATCACTGTGCACAGCAGGAAAGCAAAACTTGGAGAAAATACTTGCCATTAACAAGAGGTAGAGTTGAGGTGTCTGCTTGACAAATTCTTCTTAAACCTAAACAAGGCAAAAAAGAACAAGCATGATGTTTCAGAGAAGCAGTCTATGGTAGACTGGATTTAAAAAGAAAGTGTGGGAGGCCAGCACTCTCAACTGAAAACATTTTAAGTTTTGTTATTGTTTCTAAATAACAATAAAACACATAATAAAATCCTCACTGTAGGAAAAAATTAAAAATTTCCAACAAGAGTTGATGGCACTTCTGATAAAATTAATTTGGGGTTTTTTTCCAATCAGAAAATGGCAGTCCATCAAAACATTCCAGAAATATATCAATATCCAGGAACTTTGACCGAAACACATAGAACGTTATAAGAAGTCAAGGCAAAGTAAAGGATTTTAACAGCTCCATTTTCTCACCGCAAAAGTGAATTAGACCATCTCTGGTTTTTTTTCAAAACAGTTCTATTTTCAAAATAGAATTTCTGCTTTTCTGACTACTCAGATACCCTATATACAGCAGAGGACACTCATTAAGAACTTGTTTCACCTGAACATATATCTGAATATATATTAATCCATTGGAGTCTGTGTTTTGTGAGACTTTCACCACCGAGAAGACCAGAAGAAGACCATGGGATGCCATTATGTTCCATGGAGTGGTGATACCTTTACAATTTAATCCCCTGCCGTCACTCTCTTCCCTGCCCCCCCTTTTTCCTATTTATTTCTATCTCTCTCTCTGTGTCTCACATTTATTGTTAAATAAAATCGATACTGTTGACTTTTGCATATTATCTTGTTTGCATCTTGATTCAGGCAGAGGCATTTCTAATAATTTTAATAACCAGATCATAAAAAGGTACTAAAAACTTGTCCTACAGTATCATAAAACAGTGCTGAAGCTATTGCTTCCAACTTCATATGTTTAGTATTGATAAGTACAAGCAGACAACAAAAACAAACAATCCAAACAACCCCTCCAGTCAACTCCTCTATTAGCATCTTGTCAGGGTTTCCAAGCATATGAGTAGCTATATTTCACAATAATTTTGTAGAACTGTACAAAGTAGACTTGGAAGATCATGAAACCATGTAATCTACTCTGTTCATGTCAAGATCAACCACATCTAAACCATCCATCACCTTTTCTTTGTCTTCCTTAAATTTCAGTTATACAGATTTCACGTCACCTGAAATACACATTGATAAGATAGTATCAGTTCACTTTCTGTATTTTTTTTCCTTTTTTCTCTCTTGCTCTTATAGAAAATTCGCAGCTGTTTTCCTTAAGCGCAAGTACCAGTTCTAGTACTCTCAGTCAGCTGGAGAGTTGACATGGCTCTTAAAAAATTTCCTTTTTTTTTGAAGACAAAAGACAGTTAATGCCTTAGAAAACATTTTTTTTCCCTGAAAAACTTTGTTTATCCAAAACAATTCTCCTTTTTGCTACCACCTGGAAGAGGGAAGTCTGAATTTAAGCTGTGCTGTTTGAGAAGTGTGATAGTATTTTGATTGTATTCAAAAGCTACTCATAAAATCTCTGGATCTCACAACTCTGATCAATATATGATCAATGCTAATTTATCCTATCAAAAGAGAATGAGACTGTCTCTCATCTCTCTCTCTCTGTACAAAAATTATTTACACATAGCCTTACATAACTGTACTGTTTCCCAATTCATTTTGGAGTTTATTCCAAAACTGTCCCCTGGTATACAGGAAGGAAAGAGGGGAAGTTTAGTCATTTTCTCCATGGACTCCTTCCAGGCTGAGGCATTACTTCTCTTCACTTACTACCTCTTACTTCTATTGTGCTGTGATAAACTCTCTGAAAACCATTCAATCTGTGCCTTCCTATATCACGATTCCCTTCTATTCTCCTTTGTTTTCAGACATTGCCATTTGTCTTCATCTCTTACATTTCATTTGTTCAAAATGTTTGTTCTGTAATGAGGAACGGATCCCACCTGCATAAAAATAAATCTACACTTGCTCCTATAGATGTATCCCATTCTGCCACCCTCATCATCCTTCTATCCAGTAACAGCAGTTGTCTAGGACCTTACAAAAAAGCTGCTCAATAGAAAAGAAAGTAGTTACATAAAGTCGGAAGATACTTAAACTTAGTCATAAATTTAGTCTATGTACAGTCATTAAATGAGGTAGTCACATAGTGTGTAAAGCTGCTTGGGAATCTTAGCCTAGACTACTATCTGGCACCAAGGGAACATGTCTTCCCCAGCACTTGTTCTTTCAGGTTTTTGGCTGGTTGTTTTTTGCTGACATGCTCTCTTCCTGTACCTGCTCAGTCCCAAACTTTGCTTCTCTTAAGTATCTTCATAGCTGATGGTGGAAAAGAGGTAACAATGGCAGACTTAGCAGAGACAAGACCTATAGAGCCCTAGCAAGCAAGCAAGGGAGTTTATTACCAAAAAAACCCTCAAAACATCATTTCAGTCACTGGACAGTACAAGTTTGGTGAGCTGCTGATTGCAGCTCTGCCTTATGCCAAAATACTTACAATTCTCTCTCTGTTTGTTAGCTTTGTCTTTGTTTTTCCTGTACCAGTTCAGACCCATTAAGACCATATATTTTAACAATTATGATTTTACAGTCAAATATACAATGCATGAATTCATGGCATTCAAACCCAAATGCACTCTCAAAATGCTAGTGCTTAGGGAAATAGTCCAGAGTGGGGGGTTGCCATAATATTTATTATAGCAATACCACAGATTCTGTTACCAAAACCACTGTTGTGTCAGCATGTTCTGGAAAAATAATAAAAGGAACTATAGATAAAATGATCTAATGAAAGATTAAATCTTTGAGAGAAACCTCTCCTTAAAAGGGACTACAAATATGGGGTTTGTTGTTTTATCTTTGTGATATATCTTGTTTTTCTCTCCAACTTATATTTTATTAATCTTACTACTTATTTACAAACATAGCGATTATTCAAAAGATGAATGGATGGGTTTACAAAATCACTGGATACAAAGCTATTCATCTAATAAATAATCTAGTGCCTACTATAATAATTCTCCAGAAACATACCACAGAGGCAGTCATGTCAAAAAAGTGAATCTCCTACCTTTTTTGGTTGTTGCTTTAAAACAGATTTTTTTTTCCTTTTTTGAAAGCAAGATAGCTTGTTATTCTTGGCACACACAAAAAATAACATTTAACAAATAAACCGGAAACATCTGAACATATATTATTGCCTTAATATAATCACTTATAATTTTGAAATGTTCCCCACTTCCCTGGGCTGCCTTGTTTCAGCATCAGTTTGTGTTATAATTCCCTTCTTTCCTGCAAGTGCCTGTGAAAGCCCTGTATTTATGCTTACTACAGCGACATGTGACTATACATGATCAAAGCTGTTGTTCTTACAGATATCCTTAAATAGCATTGCAGAGCTTGCAGATACACGGCATAAAACTTTTAGGATACTGTCATCCAATTTGAAACGCTTGCTTTTCAGAAGACAGCCTGCACTGCAGCCAGGTGGACATAGGGGATATTCGGTGTCTCAGAAAACATGTTCTAGGAATCCAAGGTGGCTATAGATTAGGTTTCTCATCTAAGGCTGGGGACATATACTGTTCTTCAGAGAGGTCTCTCTATGCACTAAGGCTGTAAAGGACACAAAAGAAATCAGAGAGATTGAAAGTAGTCCTAATTTTCAGTTAAAAATAAAGGACAAAATAAAAAGAGAGGGTGATTTATATTCTGATCCCAGTGTCAGAGGAGTAGTCAGGAGCAGCCTGAGAGAGAGGTGTACCATGCATATTTGTGACACCAGCCCACTGCTGGATGATGACATTTCTGTGGGGAATCTTAATCTGAGATTACCAGCTGACAAATATCAAGAATTCAGTGATCTATATTCACATTCCGATGTCCATGGAGAATTTAATGAATTGCTCAGCATTCTCTAAGCATCTACAAATATCCTAGAGATTTCAGGGGGGCATTGACTCATTAAGATTAGTCAGTGGACAGGTGCTAGCAGCAGAAAGTGAACCCGACCATTTCATTGCTTGCCTTAGGAGAGATGAGTAGGTAATGTAAAAGGCCTGTGAAGTTATTGTCTCTCATCTCAAGCATATGGATGGCTAGGGTCCAGAAGGACAACTGTGCATCTAAGACTGGTACTTCCTTATCAAGGCTGAAACCTCTTTCAGGTCTTTGATTTAAACATGCCAGCATGAGCTGGTTATGCACCATAAGAGCTTGATAGATGACAAGTATTTGGCATGAGAGTCGTCTTGAAGTGTGACTGAGGAAAGGGTTAATGCTTAGACATACAGGTCTCAGCAAACATGTGAGAAATCTCACAGTTGTGAAAGAAGGCCATTAACTTTAGGGATCTTTGAAAACCTGATGGACAAATATGCTATAGAAATGCCAAATCTCTGATGAGTATCTGGTTGTGTAGAACAGCCTAAAATGGGAGATGAATCCCAGTTATGAAGCTTGAGATGTGAATCCCAATCTTACCATTCCGAATAAAATATCAAATAGCTCCCGAAGGGCCTATCTCATTAAGAGTTGAATGGGTTTATGTAACAGAAATAAATATAAGCTTTAACATGAGAGGGCCTGTAGTTTTATAATAAAACTATATAATAATAAAAAACAATAAAATTAGTAATGTGTTACTATGTTAGTTTGAAGTATGTACAGACAAGGTAATAAAGATGTTTAAGCAGCCAAAATCCTTAAAAGATATTAATGCAATCAGATTTTTGAAATCATAGATTTTGAGGCAGAAGGTCAAGCTTTTATGCCAATGCATTATGTTAATTTAAAAATTAAGTTTATCAGTTGAGAGATAAAATAAAGTATCTTCAGTATATTATGGACTGCATAACCTTTCATCTCTAAGAAGTGAGTATTGGCCCTAGGTGTATTTTGGGACCTAACTGCATGCTTGCATGTCAGGGAAGGAACTGAGTGTAGTTTTCCCAAAATACATTTTCTGATATCTTTCACTGCCCTAGATCCCGCCAAGACAAGGAGATTTTAAGTATATATATATAAGTATAAGGAACTGAAAAATTCAAATTATTACTTGATTTCCTCAACAGAGTGGGAAATTGCATCTTGTTTCTTTCTGCTACTGAGGTACACAGTACTTGTTCTAATAACATCAGTAGGTTTAATAACTTCCATTGGAATGTTTAAAGGGGTATACAGATATTTAAAAGATGTATTGCTCATTGTTTTCCACTTAATGGTCAACTGATCTTGTTCTCATTTGGTGAGAGAATGTACCCTGCAGTATAAGTCTTG
Source organism: Corapipo altera (assembly GCF_003945725.1). NCBI lineage: Eukaryota > Metazoa > Chordata > Aves > Passeriformes > Pipridae > Corapipo > Corapipo altera. The sequence goes on along the minus strand of NW_020884878.1, from coordinate 13,441,441 downwards.
GTGCTGGTCACTGCGCTGTGGCTGTAGAGCAGCTGCGTCCAAGCTTGCCTTAAAATGAGTTTGTTCAGGAGCTGGCAGCAGTTTGCCAGCAACACTGTGGAACTCAGCACTTATGAACAGCCCAGACATTTGCCCTGCAGGACTGTTTCCCAATAAGATTTGGGCTGTCACAGCTCTTGGTGTTGGAGCTAGTTAGCTGAAAATGAATCACTGCAGCTGCACTGTACTGGTGTTATTAGGCACCTGTCCTATTAGGAGGAAGTTGCTCTGATCCTTTAACAAGTACAGAAATTGGATTAGTTCTGTGAAGAACTTCCAGCTGGGAAAAAAGATCCTGTGAACTCTTACGCTGGTAATTCAGGGATGTATGTGAGGAACATCCCATGTCAAAGGCTGCAGCAGAGGATGGCTGTTTCTCCCTCTGTTAATACATCCCCTTTCCACAGTGCTCTTCCAGAATACACTCCCACCTCCACAGCCGTGGCAATCATTGACACTGCCCATGCCTGCTGCGCATAACATGGTTCCCTTCCTTTAGCAATCATCCCTCTCCCACCAGCCTCTCCAGCTCTTACCACCATCCCCAGTCAGCTCCACCTCTCATCAGGGAGCATTAAGCAAGTGGCAAGTATGGCCTGATCCTTCAGGCTGTTGCCCAGAGAAAGTGGCATTAGTTTGCCATCACTCTGATGTACGAACACGTCATCTTTCCAAAGAATATGCAGAACACTGACCCCTTTCACATTTTACCTGAAAAACGCTTGACCTTTCACTGTCTTCACTGTGCTATTGTCTTTGTTTCTCTCAACAGAGCAACACACCTTCGTCTCTGGCTAGACTTTATACAGAAACAGCACATATCACCATACCTTGTGCTGAGCCTGGACTGGTAACCACAGCTCGAGGGTACCACTCACACATTAAAAGAGGGAACACCAGCAAGCTCCCTGGGGAGCAGACTGACACAATGCTGTCACACTCCACCAATACAGAAAAGCAACTGAACACGCACAGCAGTCAAGGCTGAGGTGTGTGGTGGTTTACTTTGGCTGAATGCCGGGTGTCCAACGAGCCTGCGCAGATTCCCAGCCCCCCATGGGGAGACAGAAGAAAAGAATGTGACAAAATCCTGGGCCTACCAAGAAAAAAAGTTTATATTAATATGAAGAAAAAGAAAGGAAGAAGCTAATAATGTTACAAACACACAGGTAAAGGAAATCAACAGTAAAAAAATTCTACCACCCTCACTGAACGGTGTCTCGGACAGGCACAACTGTCTATTAAGCCATCCCAGAAGGAAGAAGACCGAGTTAACTTTTCCTCCCCTTATATAGCGAGGCTGACGTAAAATGGCATGGAATATCCTGTTCCTCCTGGGAAAAGGAAGTGCTATTTGACTACACAAACCTATTACAATCTCCACCCCTTATTCCATACCATTTTATGTCACATTCATATCCGCCTACATCCCGCACTTGTACAGGTCTTGTCTTCTACAGTTGTCTCATCGTTGAGCACCAGCATCAGCTTAGTTTGGGTCTTCCTTGTCTGGTGACTTTTCCTGCAACATACAACTCAGAATACAAATTAGTTTTTTCCAAAGGTTAAATCTCCTTGAGGCAACTGGGTTTCCCAATCTTCTCTCATTATCCACCAGGTGTATCCAGGTCCTTGAGCAAAGACAATCCCACAAATGCATTTGCCATTGCTTGAGGGAGGGTTAACCCAAACTCCTTTACCTAACATACCTCTCAAGTGAATTACTGGGACTTTGTCTCCAACCACAGTGTGAAGGGGCTCTGTTTGGGCAGGGCCGGCTCGATTGACAGAGCCTCTAGTGTTGACTAACCAAGTAGCTTTTGCTAGGTGCTGATCCCAACTTTTGAAAGTCCCCCCCCCCCCCAATGCTTTCAAAGTAGTTTTCAGCAATCCATTCCATTGCTCAACTTTTCCAGTGGCTAGTGCATGATATGGGACTGTTAATATCATGAACACTTTAGTTAGATACTCTAAAGCCACACCGGAGCTGAAACAGATAATTGAAAAACATAATTTTGGCTTACAGACCTAAATTGCTTTCAGTAACTATATTAGATGCCTAGACCTGGGCTTTAAAAGAAAAAAATTATCACAACAATTTTAGATTTCTTTGTGCCCACTGCACTGGGTTTTGCAGTTTGTATTCTGAGTTGCCTAACAGTTAGGAATAGCAATATTTACTATAGATCATGGAAAAAATTAGACTATATAGGCCCTCATAAAATCTATTCTCGTACTCACAGAGGGATTGTGAGTAGGAGAACTCACATCATTACTGACAGTCTAATCACATAATTAGACAGTTTGTCTAATCAAGGCCTCCAAGGCTGTGAGCATCACAGTCCATTCCGGTGCTTCACTACCTCTACTCTTTTGGTTTGGGTTTGGTTTTCTGTTTGTTTTATTCGATCGCTAACCTGGATTGTTCTTGTTGAAGTTAAGTACTTCTCCCATGAATAGTGGGAAGTGTATAGCTTTTTGGATCTGATTTGCTTTGATTTCTTCAATAGCAAAACCAAAATACCAGATGAGCTTGTTAAAAGTAGTAAATGCTTTTACATTCCCCATGAATCAGACCTTTGAAACAAAAGAGACCACTTCTGGTAGCATACAGGAGAGATTTCATTCTCTACAAAAAAGCCACTGAGATTTTATGATAACAAAACAGAAATGCTAGTTACCACAACTGATTTACCTTCTTGTTTCCAGTCTAATGAGCTGCTGAAAAAAGTAGATGTGGGTGGTTAGGAAAAGAAGAATAGAGCTGGTTGAAATAAGCACAATATTGATAAACTAAGTGTTGAAACACACAGTGGATTAAACCCCACAATTTTCTATTGTGTAGAAAGATAAATTGAGGAAATTCAGCTAACACTTGTTAAAGTTAGGAAACATGTCTCTACTCTGATTAAATGTCATCAAGGATGTATCATGTTATCAGACATGAGATGGATTCTACTCAGTACAATTAAACATTTTCTTTTCTTTTCACCCTCATCATTAATATAGCTCTCTGCCATGCTGAAATGGCAAGGTTATAAGCATGCAATGATTGAATATCATAAGATACCTTTATCTATCAAATAAATAGCACAGAAATCAATAGCATAGAGGAGGAGGATCCTGGGAATTCTATGAGTGAATGCAGAAAACAGATATCTGCAGGTATGCCAACATCCTCATGTCTGTTCTGTGACAGATTGTTTCAACACAGCTAAAGTGTTCCCTTTATTGCTTTTCCTCCTATAGCTATAATATAAACAAGTCTCTGGAGACCTTGTACTTGTTCCACTTAAATATTAGGGCTTGTATCTATCGGAAAATACATTTCCCCCCTACCTTCTTATCCTCCTGAAGGTACTTGGTTTTCATAACTGAGTAATATAATATCTGTTCTGCAGGAGATATAAACTCTTTCATCTCAAAGTCATTGACACTAATTAAATATGATAATTGACCAGGTAGGAAAAAGTATAACACGATGCATTTGAGAAAGTAAGCCAAACACTTGTGACTTATGTCATTCCTACAACTAAAGACTGAAGCAAGGAGAAACTGCTATTGAACTTCTGTACAGTCAGAGCACAATATTCCTGCAGAATGTTAGGCAGAATTGAGTTCTTAATATTTCTAAATTGCATAATAATAAAAATATATTCTATTTTATTACTCTAAAATGGAAAAAGCTACACAAAGTTTCTAGACAGGTGATGTGGTGAAGCATGCTAATTTGGATCAACTGACTTAAAAAATAATAAAAGTTTTTGCTTAATCTGGAATTTTTAATATTGATCATTTTTTACAGTATCAGAAAATTTCAAAGTGCCATTTTGACCCAAAGTCTTGAAATTCTTTAGTTAAAAAAATATATGAAAAGAAGAGACTGGGATCGTTTCATGATTTTTTTTTTTTTTAGGTGAGGACAATAAATTCATGAAAATGACATTTCCATGAAAACATTTTGAGGAACTAAAGATTACTAAACTAACTGGCATTTTCCAAAAACAGAATTGATTCTGTTAGCCATATTCCATATGTATAAGAATCACAGGCCAAACCTTGAACTCTGCAAGGCACCAAAAAAGAACTGCTGAAAGGTAGCATGGGCAAACAAAGCATCTTAGGTATGATTAATTGAAAACAAGAGAAGAAATAGGTCAGCCTGGCGAACAAGTACAGGAGTTAGGTTAGCTGTTAAATCTGCAAAGCAGACACTATTTGTGGTTTTTAAATCTACACTGTTCTGTTGCTATGCAAAGCCTATTTATTTGTATAATGCCTCATCACCTTCACGTGAACAGTTTTGGAAAAGGATCCTTACTCCTGAACTACAGTAAGGATAGGAAAACCTAAGCAAAATACTTTTTAAAATGTCAATCACAAGAGAGTAGTAAATACTCTTGTACCAAAAAGACTGCCATTAATTTTAATGAGATCTTCTTATGTGGAACATTTGCAGGTTTCGGTCCACTGGTTAAAGTGTAGAATGTACCACTGTTGGTAATAATAATAAATTTCTTCTTTAATGTTGTTGTACTGTAAAGTAATTATAGGTGCATTTGATGTGGAAGTGATAGCTCTGGAGTTAACCTGCTCTACTTTATCAAAAGTGTGTTCAAGTCTAGCTGGCCCACTGGGCAGATGCGACTATCCACATCAGCTACTGGAGCTGATGTGAAGCATCCAGGATTTTGGACACATTTGATTCCTCTGCTCAAATGATCTGTTTACAATTGAGTGAATTGGGGATAAAGCTGGAATTTTAACCACTGGATCACTTCAGTTATACTCCATGTCATCCCTAATTCTTCTTTTCTGTGAACCAATATCATTTCAGACCAATTGCTTGAGGGAGTGGAATGATGAATGAAGTTCCACATTGCTTATTGAAAATTGGAGAACTGAGAGATAATCCGAAAAAGAGTAACTGAGAACTGATAATCTGAAAAAGAGTAAACCACTAAAAGTAAAATATTAGCTGTCTGCCCTTGTCTTCTGACCCTTCAAACAAAATTACACATAACTAGTAACCAGACAGAATGATCCAGATCTCCTTTTGTGTGGAGACCAAAATTGCTTCGAGGTTTTACTTTGTTAAAAAGATGCCAAGCCTGACTACGGTCTTACTTGGTAAAACCAGAGCTAAATCCTATTGCCAGACATGGTCTGAGAAGTTACTGATCTTCTGATGGGCAAAGAGGTATGAATTGGAATTCATCTAAGTTTTCTGGTAAGTAAAATTTCTGATTCTTCTACGTACTTTCTCTTTGTTTCTATGTGATAAAAGGAGCATCCTGTGAGAAGTTACAGGCTCTAGAAAAACACTTATCAGTGTCCAGACAGGTCAGGAAACAGGTAGTTAGTGGGCTTAGGAAGCAAGGGAACCATGCAATGTTTGGAAGTCCAAGGGGACATAGTCCTACTAACACTTTTTTCTTCTTCCTGTTAGGAATGGAGTAAGCTGATGATATTGACCACTTCCATAATTACAGCTTTACAATCAAAACTTTACAGAGAATTATGCTGGATATTAGAGATAGAGATAATATATTTCTGTATGTGGACTGAACTTTGTTTTTTAATATTATTTGATCTGCAATGTCTGCTCACTTGTATGAAGGATTAAATAGAAAGTTTTGGGATTTTCCACCACAGTCTGTTTAAATGTTTCAACAGGCTTAACTCACCTCTTCACACAGTCGCACTTTCATAGCCCTTTCCCATCCACTTGTCAGCTCTCTGAAAGGTCCCTCTCAGACTGGCCAACATGAACGCCATCAAATCATATGGGGGGTAAAATCAAAACCAAAAAGCTGAACAAAATAAAAGACCTTTCCATCATACAATTTTGATTTAAATTTGTATGTATCCAAATAATTCCTTTGATAAAGCTTTTTACAGTCCCTTGTGCAAGGCAGCAATCAGCTGTTAAAAGGAGATAAATGAAAGAATGGAAAATTATAACACATTTCACCTGCATATTGGCTTTAACACAAACATCATTCATTTTCCAAGGTGATTAGTATTGTGCTGGCCTGCAGGGACCAGGCAAATGAAAAGGGTAAGATTTAATACTCTATACAACATGCATAAAGACATTCACATTCACACACATCCACAGCAAAGAGTTTTTCACAGCTATAGAGCTTGTTGTAAAAGCTCCTTGTGAATGTGATTCATATCTTAAGACAAATTTAAAAAACTAAAGAACCATATACCAATCACATTTATACAGAGGCAAAAACAGAATAACACCACTGATGTCCACACCATTTTTCAAAGTTCACAAAAGTAAATGAAATATGAATCTGGCTTGAAGTCCTTGCCAAGTTCTCAGGCAACAATACGTTCTTGATTAAGCAACAGGCTATGAAGTACAAGAAGCTATTGTCCAAGCAGCTGGCAGCGATTGATTAATAATAACACTAGCAGACATATGAGACATGCTGAAAGTTATTGAATTCATTAAGCTAAATTCTGTTGCAACTTGAAATTACTAGGAGTCTTGCCACTGATCACTGTTTAGGCCAGCCTGACATTATTTCCCATATAAAATAGGAAATAAAGCAGTAGCACCAAAAAAAAACCATTGAAAACCAAAATCGGATAGAACTCTCGGAAACACAAAAATTGTTAAACCATTTAATTTTAGAACCTGAGGATGGATAACAACTCTGATAGCAATCAGAATAAAAAGGCTTATGTTACAATTCAGCAGATATCTTTAACCCAAACACACTATTAGCTAATATAGTAATATACTCATAACTGATGGGTTTTGGTTTTGTAAACTATTTTTGTTTGTTTTTAGCACACACACACATGCACACAAAAGCCAGAAGAAAAACGCTGTGATCCCACAGTCACAAGAGGAGGTTCTAGTGTCCTTTTTGAGTCCATGCACAGAGGAAAAATAAAAAAACTTTTAGTATTGTAATTAACATTAAAAAGTCAGAAAAGGATGTGCAAGCCATCATGTAAATGATGCAGCATGTAAATGATTAAGGGGATGTCAGATAAATATTTTTTAGAGTTCCTAATTCCTTCTTCCCCTTCCTTTTTTTACTTATGTTGTCATTTTAATTGAAGTCACAAATGGTCCCTGACTCCAAAACTCCAAAGCATCTTAGGGACTAGATTAAAAACCCAGGCAGGAACCCTAACACACTTGTGATTATTATTGCCATGGCATTGTCAGTCAGGTCATGCCCTATGCTAATTCAGAAGATAAGAGATTAACCTGGCCATTGAGAAATTTGCTGCAACTGGCATAACCAGCTCTTACAGCTGCAGGGCAAAACACAGGCCAGCTTAATATAATAAGCTCTGGAGAGAAAGGCCAAAGAAGGGGAGGAATTTCTTGCTTTCCTGACAATGCTGACATGAGGAAGATTTACCCTTCACCTGTTGCTCTGGGACATCAGAGATTAAACTGAGGAATCTCAGTTATGCTGTAAATGCCCTTTTCAGGTATAATGAAAAGAAAACAGGTTGTCCAGACCTGAAGGCAAGGAGTTGCTGTTCTGGCCTGAACAAATTCTCTTTTGGGGACACCTGAGCTAGCTCACAGGAGCCCAGTTCAGGTGTGGTCAGCCATATGGCTCCATTCTTCCGGTAGTCTTTGTAGACTAACAGGCAGGATAACAAAGCTGGGAAGGAAGCTTTTTGAAGTGATCAAACTGCATTTGATACCAAGAGAAGTTGCTCTATATCTGGCACACCACTGTTACTGGAAGAAAAAGCCAAAAGTGGAGAAAAAACAGTTTGGAGGAGGTGGTAGACTTGCAACGTGTGTGACAGAAATTCTGGAAATGGTTCTCCATGACTGGTGTTACAAGTTCATAATCCACGTATGTTATTATTCAGGATCCAGTACAGGAACCAGCAAGTGCAGTAGAGTACAAGCAGACTGGGATTGGAATGTGCATAAGGGAGAAGACCTTGGGAAAGGTTGAGCAAGGAGATCAGTGTGAGTGATGACAAGGAAGAGAAACTAGATGTTCAGCTTGGGTCTCAGGTATGCATTTGGTGATTGATGATCTCAAGACAAGACGCTGATGGAAAGGGAGGAAACTCCATAAGGAATTTGAAGCCTGAGACTGAGAAACATCATTGGGGAGAGTGCAACAACAGGCCACAGGCAGAGAGACAGCAACTGGCTGAGGAGGTAGGAAAAAAGATAAGAAGGAATGGCTAAGTGAGAGCCTGGTTATAGAAGCAGAGCAGGGAAAATGTGAGTTATGATCACACACACTGCTGTTCTTCCAGTATTTCCTCACATGGGAGCCAACAACTTTGTAATTTATGCATCCTTTTAACCCCCTTGGAGGTCTAGTGAAAAATAAATTCTCCAGAAATGAGGTCAGCTTTGCACTCCTTCCAGGTCTCAGGCTGTTACTAGTTTATTCTTTCCCCCATGCTACGGATGACCCAGAAATAAGACACGTATCCAAGAGTGGAGACCTGTGTCCAGCCTTTGCTCTTGGACCTGGTCATTTTGCAAAGAAACTGATGATAAATTCAGTGATTCTAAGAGACATCAAACACAGAAGTGTATTTGTTCAGAAGTAGTATTTCTCACTTATAATTCAGGCACAGGTGATAAAGAGACGGTGTGTGGAGGATTTCTGTTTGTATTCTTCTCTTTTGCTTTTATGTTTCTGTTCTTGAAGAAATCTTTGGAAAATAGCAATTTATTCAGGGCCTGTCACGCAGCTGACAGCCTGCTGTTGCTATCAGGAGATACATCTTATTTCTGTTGAGCTGATTTGACAGACACTTGTAAAGTTTCTCTGCTTTATATCTCAGCTCCAGGAGATATCCTTACAGAAACAGAGCATTTTATCTATTTCACTTTTGACTAACAGATTATTATTATTTGTTTCTTATCCCAAACCATCAATATTTGGCAGTCTATCCTGAACCACACTGCTTACAGTTCTTGCTCCTGTTTGCTAGATGAGCTTTTCCCTCTTACCAACTTCATTTTCCTGCACATAGAGCTGACTGGTGAGGCTCTTTGGGATATTGCCATCAAAATGATTTTTCAATTGAAAACATCATTTCTCCAATTTTTTTTTTTCTGGGAAAATAAAACGGGTGCACTTAACCTGCTCCAAGAGCCAGGACAGCTCATAGAATATGTCACTCCAGAAATAAATATCTGCATCCTAGCTCAAGGGTCAGACGTCACTTTGTAGGAGATGGCAAGAGGCAAAGACACAAAAACAAGAAGGACCAAGGGATCTGCAGATAATATTTCTGTGAGACTCTGTTGCATATTATGAACCTGCAACTTGAGGTGAAAACTTCATTAAAATGAGATTACAGCACCTTTTAACATGTTTCTGGGATGGAGGAAAGGAATCTGTGATCTGACTTCAAGCCATTTGACCATACTTACATAATGGCAATATCATCCAGTAAGCCCTGATATATCAAGGTATGATAGCTCAAAATGTACTATGCAAGCTTGATCATAAGCCTTTAAATGAAAGCTGGGCTTTGTCTTCCTTATATATCCCTTGTGAAGCAAAATTTTTCACCAGTTAAAATTTTATCCTGTTTTATGATTAAACCAAATCCTGAACTTTTTTCTGCATGGCAAATATGAATTTGCACACCTGACTCAAATCTAAAACTTCATATAATCCTGATGGTCTCATACTCCAGAACCATTTAAGAACTTGTCCTGTCTTAACGTGCTGCAGAGCTTCAAATAAGGTGAAGGATAAGCCAGGCAAAGCCCTTCACTGCACTCACCTCTGCTGAGTCCCCTCTGACAGCACAGAAAATCGCAGCAAAAGGGAGAACTACTGAAAACCTCAAGGACTTTAGAGCTCTCTGGTAATCAAGTGCCTCATTTTCAGCAGTTTAACAGTGCCCAAAGAGCCTCAGTACACAAGCATGGAGGCAGGCAGACAAGAACCCATCTACAGAGCCAGCCAAGCCCTATGACAATGGCATGTTCTTCTGTCCACAGTGGATAATCAAAGGACATCATTCTAGTTATTTCCCACCTCCTCATTTCAGCTGAGAATTTTTCATAGCAGGGAAGTATTTTGTACATGTTGCATAAGCAGAGGGTGTATTCAAGTCCCTTTTCCTTATGCCACACCAATCTTTTCCTCCCTAAGCTTTCATCCCTAAAGGGTCCTGTCAAGCTCAGGCCCAAAACGCCATGTCAAGAAAGTTTGAATAACTGCTTCTCTTTTTTTTTCCTGAACTGTTTCTCTGTTTAACTCACAGACATATTTTAAATAAATGATAAAAAAAAATTGCAGTTATACCTCCAAAGCATTAAAGAAAGTAATAAGTGGCTTTGGGACTTCTGGTCACCTGATTTTGGTAAGATATGGAAAGCTAGCTGAAGGTGTCCTTGAGGCTATTTTCTAAGGCTGAGACACCAGAATATTCTCTTGACACAGAATGAGGAAAGGAAAAGAAAACAAAAACAATGCTAGATGGGCAAGGCAGAACTAGAGATCAAACGAGATCCCTCAGCTTTACAGTGTTCACCTCTTGATTTTCCTCTTGGCTTTTCCTGTGATTCCAAGCAGTCACATATAGCTTTTAGTTTTAGGAACTGCATGGCACTAGCAACACAGTCATAGTTTCACTGCTCAGGTTTTCTGAGCAGGTCAACTGGCACTGCAGCTACCCCTGCACCCTGCCCCTACACACACAGACAGACACATCCACCCACACATGCACACTCTTGCATTCCCAATGGGTCACACGAGGTAGTGATCATATGCACTATTGCACTCAGACTAGGCTAAACATAGCAAACCTGACTGACACAAGAAATAGAATTAAGACTAAGGAAAAAGTTACAAAAATCTCACTGCATCTCTCCTTCACTGTGAACCACTTCATCTATGAAAAGTGGATAACAATAAGCTTTCGCATTAAAGGATTATTTAAAAATCATAGAATCACAGAATGGTTTGGCTTGGAAAGGGTTTTAAAGATCATCCAGTTCCAACCCTCCTGCCATTGGCAGGGACACTTTCCACTAGACCAGGTTGCTCAGACCTCCATCCAAACCGGCCTTGAACACGAATGGGGCATCAACAGTTTCTCTGGGCAACCTGTTCCAGCTCATCATCCTCATAGTCAAGAATTTCTTCCTAGTATCTAACCTATTCCTACTCTTTTTCTGTTTGAAGCCATTTCCTCATGTCCTGTCACTACAACCTCTTGTAAAAAGTCTCTCTCCATCTTTCTTGTAGGTTCTCTTCAGGTACTGAAAGGCCATAATTAGGTCAACCTGAAGCCTTCTCTTCTCCAGGCTGAACAATCCCAATTCTCTCAGCCTTTCCTCATAGGAGAGGTTCTCCATCCCTCTAATCAAGTTGGTGGCCTCCTCTAGACTCACTCCAATAGGATACTGTGGGAGATCATGTCAAAGGCTTTACAGAAGTCCAGATGAATGACATCTGTAGCCCTTTCCCTGACCACTGATGTAGTCACTCCATCACTGAAGGCCACTGGGTTGGTCAGGCAGGACTTTCCCTTGGTGAAGCCGTGCTGGATGTCCCAAATTACCTCCCTGTCCTCCATGTGCCTTAGCACAGCTTCTAGGAGGATCTGTTCCATGATCTCCCCAGGCACAGAGGTGAGAATGACAGGTTAGTAGTTCCCAGGAAATTAACTAATTAATTAACTAATTCATTACTTAATTCTCCTTTAGAAATAAATTAATTCTCATCGATGAAAAGTATGGTTAATCCAAAAATTAGCTGCATTTAAAAAAAAGTTAATTCACTGCTAGAGCAGCATCTGAATGAGTTTCAGAATTATGTAGAAAATTACACATAATGCTACATGACAATAAGAAAATAAACACTGAAAAGTATACTTCCATGCATTCAAAAAACATATTGTACTCTTCACATACACAAAAATGCCATCTGGAGTGTCCTTTTTCTGACTGCAAAATTTTAAATCAGTAGTTCTATATGAGAACCTCTGTAGCCTGACAAAAAGCAAAAGAAGAAGAAATTTTTCCCAATATATTAAGAGTTTAAACACAGACGAAAGAAAAACATCGTTCATGGTACTACAGAGTGGAACAAGATATGGAGTTTTTGGAGATAACCCTAATGAAAAGCTCACAAACAGATTCACAAGTAAATCAGTCTTACTTCTTCTGGTAATGATAATCCTTACCATACCACACTGAGACTTAACCATTATCATCAAGAGAACACTTTACATTGACTTCAAAAGACTAGGCCTGAAAGCAGTGTAATAAACAGAAACTGAGCAAAAGGTGTTTTAATTAAAGAAAACTTCCTGCCAATAAGATCTACCAAGACAGAGATCTTTAAAATTGTAGTACTTCTTCACTGATTTCTTGCACAAGTCACACAAATCTTATTTCACAGAGCAATCATTGCAATGTAATTTAAAAGCAAAAAAAAATCAGCACTTAATCAGATCAGTATGTGTTAGTCAGAAGACTTGCACATTAAGACAACAATACATTATAAATCAATTTAGTAGAGCAGCCTTCAAGATGATGTGCTCACTTCCAGAGAATACTGTGTTGACAAAACCTTTGCAATAGCACTTACAGCTCTATTACATGACATGGATTTTCAACTAGAGTCAGCAGAAATAGCACTTAAAAGTACTTCAGACAAGTTCATTATTGACATGATGCCCTGGCTATAATATTCCCTCAGATAGCCATTGTCATAGTGGAACTGCTCTGACATTCTTTGATATAACACTCAAGCACAGTAACTTTCTAATTCAGTAATTCAGGTGTGTTAGTCTATAGACTAACACACCTCTTCTATGAGAGATGAGAAAGAATGTGCTGGTTTAAAGGTAAACCAGCAGGGGAAATGAACCCAACTCAAAAGAGAGATTATAAGTCAGAATAACAATTTAATGAAATAATACAATAAGTACAATTATACAGACAAATAATTGGTTTTAACCCACAAAACCCAAATGTATAACTCAGCACCCTGTGGCATGAACAGAGTGCTGTTCGTTGGGCCCCCTGAGTCCAAAGTAAAAGGAGAGGGGAAAACCTGTTGGTGAGAGTGCTGTTGCAGTCTGGTCAAGGGTGGTGATTGCAGTATGGTCAAGAGTGATGGTCTGCAGTCTGGTTGAGAGTGGTGGTCTGCAGTCTTTCTCTGGATCCCACCAGTGGTTAAAAAGGTCCCAAGACTCCAAGATTATATATCCTCCAGTTCAGGCAGGAATGCCCAGTACTTCCCTCAGGGCGGGGAGTTCCACAAAGGGTGTGAGGACAGGCAGGCACCCGCCTATCTCACAGGTCTCTTAATACCTAGTTTATAGGCTGTGGAGTCAGGCTGCTCTGGGCAGAGGGTGTAAATAGTCTGTTGATAACAGTTTCTGGGAAATGGTATGGAAGGCTATAGAATATACACTATTGGGTTACACCCATACAGTGATGAACTGGTCCCAGCTGCTCTAACTAGGACAAAGAAGAAGGTGAAAATCCTTCTCTCCTGCTTCAATCATTTCATTGCTATGGTTACCCATGGAGATATGCCTCTCTTGGAAAATTTTTGTAAAATGACAAAGATGGATTTGTCTGCACTGTGGCTGTATAGGACACCCACTGCATTTATCAACACCATTTAATATTAGCATGAGCTCCATTATAATTCCAAAGAGGCATCTTCTGGCTTTACTCTTTCGCTTACATTGTGTGGACCATGTCCTCTACACAGAGCAGGGCAGTACTCTAAAGGGAAGCAAATTTTTCAGGAGCTGAACTGATTCAAATGGATGTTTTCCTTTCCACAATCAAATTCCTACAGCTATGTAACTCCAACAGGTGGAAGGGAGATAGCAAGATGTTTGTACCTTCTAAATAAGATACAAATGGCCTGCAGTGGTTATAAAGGAAAGGAAGCGTCAAAAAGGCCTGCACTGTGTTGTAGGTCACTTTATAAGAGGTGCAGATCCCCTCATAGATTCTTTGCAAAGCTACAACATCCTAATTCCTTGTGTTTCATCCACTGAAAGGGTCCACATCATTGTCTAAAGAGCAAGAATTTCTGACTATATTTAGAAAGTCTAAGTCATCTCCTCACCTTTTCTCATGTAAAATACACCATTCCTGAAAGCAAAGGGCTTTTTGTCTGTGACAAAATAGGCATTACTATTGAATTAGGTCCTAAATTTGGAAGTCAGTTAATCAATGCATATACTAGGTGTCTAGTGGACATTAGGTGCCTACTAGGACAGTTTCTACTAGGTGGAAATAGCAATTTGACATTTCAAAATTATAACCCATACTGTCATGACCATACAAGTCAAATTTACTGGAGAAAAAAAAAAGCAGTGAAGGGGGTGGAAGGCCCTTATACATATAATGCAGTCATCAAAACTGCACCTGACGTTTGAACATATGCACAGATGCTTCTTATGCTAAATAAGGAAAAATATAGGGGTTCTTATTTAAGTCTCTAAATGCCCAGTGGGAAATCTCTTCTAGACTGGACAATCTGTTGTACTTTTGTAAATGGAAAGTGAGAATTCTACACCAAGAATCACCAGGAGCTTCAAAACATTCTCACTGTCACATAATGACAACAGTGAACTTCCCCAGTACCTTTCTAGTTACTGCATTTATTTGTCAGCCTGGTCCTCAAAGCCCAAATTTATTCTGCCAGGAAATAAGGAGGAAAGAATTGAAACAGTTGACAGGAAAACTGTATGTTCACCATACTCCAGAAAAAAAAGCAGGGAGAAATAGTTCCTTCACCTTCCCAACTTGACACATATAATAAAGTGTTTTGATAAAGTTCTGTATGTGCAGCTGTGTTCAATAGAGTGAAGCACTGAGACAGGAACCACTGCAGATCACAACTGAAGCAGTTGTCATGTGAAGATCTTAAATGTCAGAGAGAAGCCAGCAGTCAGTCATCAAAAATGAGTAAAAATTCATAGCCTGAATTACATCTTACCCAGCAAGGTTTTGTATGAATTACAAAGGGATATGGGATATGTGAGATTTTTTGATTAAAAATTACCCTTCTTCCCAAAGCAATCTGTCAATCACCACCTACATTTGACTTGGATAACATGGTGGTATAAACACAGACACCTTCAGAACTGCACCAACAGTAGGTCAAATGTCCTAACAAAATTATTATTACACATAGTGAGACACAAGCATTAACCCTTAAGGAAAATGTTTGTGAAGACAAGGCAGACTAAAGCATCCAGTTCACACTAAATTATTCACTAATTTGCTGATAGAAATCTATTCTAGAAAGCAGATTTAGCTTTTAGTAAGACCTTTAAAGTTTTTGACACACCATGTTTTGTGCATTCATATATATATGCATATGCATCAACTCTGGAACTAAGTGTTTGCAGCACTTTAAGCTCCAGGAGTTCAGTCAATGGAGACTAGGCTTGGTTGGCAGCAAAGTGGGGTCAAAGAGAGTCCACACACATGCGTATAAATGTAGGCCATGCATCAACCAGAATAACCACTGCTAACTCAAGAGGCCTTGCCTTACTAGCTATATCAGTCAAGCTGTTGTTAACAGAACTTCTTCAACTGTGATGCTGAAATAGCTATCAAAGAATACATCCGCATCTCCACTACTTGCTTGTTTTAAATCAAGACCGCCTATAGTTTAAGTGCAGGTATCAGTCTTAAGATAGAAATTACTGGCTAAAATTTGATGGCCTGCTATAGTTAAGATTAGATTGTCACAATAATCCCTTCTGGTATTAAAAATTTATTAATTTTTAATAAAAATTAATTTAAATCAAATTCCATCTTCTCTCTTTTATGCTCCTGCATTAAGATAAATTATGAGGTTCTGTTATGCAAAATATTTCAACATAATATTACAGAATTAACTCCGTAAGAGAATATGTCTGTGCATGGGAGTAGAAATGCCCTTCATTTTTTAAATTTTACTCACCTTATAAAATAACTCTCTCTCCTAATTTAAGCCTCAATATTCATAAAACAGTACCCCCTAATACTGCATTTATACACATGAAAGTGTAAATGAAAAAATAACCTGCTACATGAAATTCCCCAGATGTTTGCAGCTTACTGGGCAATGATTATTTTTGTTCCTACCTGATGATATCACAAGCAGAGAAAGGGCACTTCCTCTGAAGCCATGCAAATCTCTCAGACTGTCCATGGATTTACTAAATAACACAAGGTTCCAAAAATCTCTTATCTGTGAAGTCAGACAATGGTATATTCTTTAAACTAATAAAAGAGCTGCATTGTCTATTAGAGCATAATAATAAGGCCAAAGAATTTTCAGAGGCAAAGAATTGTAGAGGATATTTTGTCCTTTTCCCCGCTTGTCTTTCCTATGCACAGTTGAGACTTATTCAATTTGCACTTCCTGTCCCATCAGGAGTTTTCCATGTCATCTGCAACTCATCTTTTCCCTCTGCTCTATCTCATGGTAGCTGACCTATGTTGAAACAAGAAACCAATAAATTCTGTGGTTCTGACAGACTTTCAAACCCCAAATACTTAGGTGAATTTAAATTGGTTAACCACAGAATGGATAAAAATCCACTAATGTGTGCATACTCCTGAATACAATGCTTCATCTAATCAGTTTTTTAGCAACCCTGATGATAGCCATGATGATAGCCACTGTGTAGTGAAAGAGCATTAACAGCATTTTACATTTATATTTTTTTTGCTGCACCAGAGAATTTTTTAGTTTAATTTCGATTCTCATTACAAAAGGTCTGATTGAAAATAACAAACCTAAAAGGAAAGTGATCTCATTTAATTGTAGTGCTTGGTTACACTGCATTTTATAAGGTTGCTTTCACTTATTTTATATAACTGGGGGGTTGTTAATGACAAATAGTAAGAGGGTTTCATTTAAAATCCTACTCAGCAACTTGATATGTCTCACTATTAGAAAGTGCAAACAGTGAAGAAATTATGGGCTTCATTTATCTTTTTTTTTTTTTTTTATCAGCCATGCGTTACATTAAGAAAGCCACTTATTCTGAGTGCTGTTGGCTCAACTTCTTTTGGAGCTGGCATGTTACATTGCAGTGACTGATCATTGTGTACTGCTGCAGCACTATGACAAGGGGATGGATAGCAAAATAATAAGTATCTCTGGGAAAGGAAGGCCAAAATATCCCTCAGTTTAAGACTAATTGCAACAGTGTTTATCTCTGAAGACTTGTGAAGTATAGTCCAAGAGCACAGTGACAAGCTGCCTGGTTGTTACTGATCACACAGTACTGCCATTAACAAAAAAAGATATAAACCGCAACATCCATATAAAGTGGGTAAAACTATCTTCATTTTGCAGACAGTTTAAGACATTGAGATTAAATAACTCGAGTAAGGTGATGTAGCAAGTCAGTGGCAGAGCCAGGAATACAATACCAGTCTTTATTCTATGCTGAGTGCTCTTGGCACTGGGCTGCTGGATTAAGATAATAAGAAGGCTTCACCCTGATAGGAGTTAAGAAATCCCATAACTTCTATTTGCAAGCAGGGTTTGGAGCAGTTTGGCACGAGCATTTCAGTGCAAGAGGTGGTTCACATCAACCCCTGTTTCTGCTCCATAGCTAATGCAGAGGTCATGACCACTTCTTTCCTCTCTTTTCATTCTTCAGCTAGATAGTTATCTCTTGAGGGATTATTAAATATGGTTGCACTATACATTTCAAAAGGTGTGAAACTCATGGCTTTTTCACTGGGACATTGTACAGTCAAACAACAAAGACATGTTTTCTCCATGTTACTTCTACTACTGTTATACAGCCAACGAAATCTCACTCGGTGTTCCTATCTCATAAGGCAGCAGAATCATGTAAAAAGAAGAATTAGCACTAGTGATCTATTAGTAGAAAAGGAGAAGAAGCAGCAGCAAATGGAATGAAAAGACTACATTCCTCACCCTTTGTGAGAAGTTAGATGAAAAAATATGAGCAATAATGGATAACTGAACAGACAGGTTACTACCTCTACTGAAATGTGACGTTTCCTCAGGTGAATGACTTGGCTGGTTGATAAAGATTGGCACTTTTCTCTCCACGGTGGCCACTCCTGAGTGCTCAATTTATTAACAAAAAAAAAAAAAGACACAATACACCATAACCATTGAGAATTCTCGTGTGAGGACAGTTCATCTATTTGAGTCAAGGGAGAAACATACTCTTGAAGTTTTTCCGGTGTGTTTGGGTTTGAAAATACAACCCTCCAAACTATTTTTAAGCCCCAGTTCAGATTAAAGTCATCAACAGACTCAGAAGTTGATATAAACAGGAGATTTTAATGTAAACAAAGCATCAAAATCTAAGCAGAGCAGATGCAGAGAAAATCCTTAAAGGTGTTGGTCCTTAACTAGTAATCCTGAAGGAAGAAATATACTGATTGTCTCCATATATCCACAGCACATGCAACCTGCTCTAGGTGAACCTTCTTTAGCAAGGGGGTTGAAATAGATTTCTCCAGAGGTCACTTCCAACCCCAATCATTCTGTGATTATATGAAGGTCAGGCTGTGGGAAATAAAGTCCAGAAAACACAAACTACTTTGATTTAAATAAAACCCACCAGAATAGGAAAACTCTTTCTTAAAGGTTATCTCAGTCCCAGAAAAGTCTGTTCAGCTGGACATATTTACCCTAAGATTTTTCAAGAATTTGGACATGGATTGAAATTTGTGCTACGGTTTGTTTGGACTTCTAACCTGACCAAGGAGTAATTTCAATCATTTCTTAATTTTTCACGTTGCAAAAAGCTTCAGTAACAATGTTTGAACCAATTTTATCTCCTTAATGATGTCTTCACTATAACAGCATTCCAGGGCCAAACTCAATCACTTCCCACTGACTTATTAAGGGTGGAGAGGAGTGTGAGTCATGTTTCATCAAGACATCTTGTGTAAAGTAACTTTTTTTTCCATTTGAGTACACAGAAATAGTCAGGTTTTGGAGCTGTTAAACTGGGTTTTAAATGCTTTGACAGATATTACATTTTAAATGGGATTAACCTTTCTTTTCAACCTCCAAAGTCTGAAAAAATTATATTCTGCAATGATACTAGCAACAAACAGTTAGAATCCACCAGGTGAAAACTTCAGTGATGTAGCATGTAGCTTTAGGCAGTGCACAGCTAGACAGGGAGCAGGGAAGAAAAATGGCATGGATAATTCTGAAATGTATTAATAGACTCAGCCAGGAACAAAATTGCCATGCTACATTAAGGAGATGCAAAGACACATGGTACCAAGCTCTGATGCATCAGGTATAGCACAGAAAAACTAGAAGAGGAGTAGTTCTTCAAGAGCAGAAGCTCCAGGGAAGAAATCAGTTTCTTCTCCCATAAACTTGTGTCAGAAACATGGACAGTCTGCTGGGAAATTAATCTTTCCTATGTATCTAATTTTTCTTTCCTGAAACAGCAGAAGGAAATTCCATGAAGGCAGCTTATATTTAAGACTGATCAGAAAATAATATTTCTTCTCTGTCAAACGGCCAGGGTTTTAAAAGAGGTTCTCTCTGTACATTAGGAGAATCTGTGGATTTGCAATTATTTTATGAGAGGAGGGGGTTTGCATTTTACGTTTTCTTGTTGTTTCTTTTTTTGATGGAAAACAGTGCCCTTCCTTAGAATATCCAGCTGTTCATAGGATAGGTCAACTCCATGAATTTTTGAGAACTTCAGATTTTACATCAATGTCCTAAGGACCAATCTACTGGCCACACTGTCAGGACTTCACTGTTCTATTATGGTCTGACCCAAATTCCACATTAAAAATTTTCTTGAGAAAAGAAGTTGGTCAGAACTTGATGCCTAGTCTTCTCAAGGACCAAAATTCTGCACTTTCAATAGCTACAAGACAAATCTCTGCCCTCACCAACATCTATGTCTCTGCCATAGCCATTTCCAGACAAATCAGAACAAAGCAGGGCAAAGGCTATCACTGCCTTGAAAATACCTGTCCACACCTTTCTTTCTTCCTGTTGTTGCTGCTAGAGACAAACGATTTCAAGAGCTGTATTTCTTCAAAGCAGGGTGAAATTATCTTCATAAAAACAACAGAACAGAATAACCTTTAAGAGAAATAAATTCCAAACATAACCTCTTTGTCACTACTGTTAGCATCCTCTGATTTCTTTCTATGAGCTTCTCAAGCTTTGACCCCTTTTCCCTCCTCTTGCCTGAACAAGTTGCTGTGCTCTTCACGCCCTTATCCATTTAGCCTCACAAGAAAGGATCTGTGTTTATCTCTGCTTTCAAAATGGCTAGCAGGCTGGCACAAAACCAAAACAGAACAAAACAAAAATAAAACAAACAAAACAAAACAACCAAAAAACCAACCAACCAACCAAAAAAAAAAAAAACCAAAAAAAAAAAAAAAAAGCCAGTATTTCTGAAATATCCAGGCAACACAACACAGGGCCTTTCATAGCTAGATGGTTAGCAACCTCCCTCCTCAGCAAATCGATGTCCACAGGCACAACCCCACACTCACTGCATAATCTCTCCACTGGCTGTCTCTGAAGATCAAGAAGTGTCTGATCCCACAGACCTGACTGTAACCCCTACCAGAAGGGCCATGAGGCAGGAAGCAGAAAAGGAGGGAGGACCTTACATGTCTGTAGAGGGAAGCAAAGAGCTGAGAAAAATAAGAGTGTCCCTGGATCCCACAGATTGAAGGAATGGCAGGAGTCCTCTAAGCACAGGTACTACCTGCCTGCCATTGCCAGGGTACTAAGACCTCATCACTTCAAATCTATCCACAACGTTTTTCTTATCTGCAAACAAGTTATTTTGCAGCAACAGTGGCTCTTTGCTTAAGGAACAGCCTTCGGGTGTGGATGAATCAGGTGACAAGCATCAACATACTGTAACTGAAGATCTAGGACTCTGTGCATGCAAAATACACTTCCAGCCAAGAATGCGTTTCATATTTTTTTCTAGCACTCAGAAAATAAAATAAGTTCTTACCAGTGATATTATGCAGTTACTCCACTAGCTCAAAGTGGTAAGAATTCAGCTGCGCCTACAATCTACGTTGAGACAGTTACACTGGTTTTATAGAAACAAGACAATATCAAACATTAACTGCTCAACAAAGGTAATGAAAAATGAAAACAATTATTTACACTGTTTCAGGAACCCCTCACCATAAATTCATCTGATAATGTTCACATTCCTGTTGGCAGGCTACCACATGATAGGTGTTCTGTGGAGTATATTTACATAAATGTCTGCAGGAAAAAAAAATCTTGACTTAGAAATTCATTTACTTGCAAAATTGAATTTGTTTCATATTCAGGCTTTGCAGTAGTGTCTTCTGTGAGGAGTGTAGGGTTAGCTGTTAAAATGTTAGGCTTTGAAAATATCTATAGTTGATATAAATAGGAATGAAAGAAAATTTTCTGATGAAAGAAAAATTCAGGTCATCAAATTAAAGAAAAAATATTGATATAGTGTAAATGACCGACTATCTAATTTTAAGATACAGTTCCAGTATGTGAATAAAAATTCCCAGTGAGCAGTCCTAAGGTATTCCTGTGTAGATACTTTTTTTTACAAAAAAACCAAAGATTTTAAGATTTAACAAATCTTAAAAGCAGCAATCTCCTAGAAAAAACTAATTGGAAGAGGAAAAAATTTTAATTTGTAAAATTAATTATTCATTGAAGATTGTTTCTCCAGATGAAATTTCCATTTTGAATAACTGATTTCATTCTTTCTTACTCTCCCATATTCTTTTCTTCTCTCCCTGCAAAAAAGAAAGTTTTCTTCCTTTTCACAGAAGAAAATATATAAAGTCAAGATTTTTTACACCCAATGTACCAATTTGAAAAAGAAACAAAGGAATGTATTTTTAAAACAATATCTTTCCAATATGTTTACCCCTTGCATAAACAAACAGAACTGGAGTTTGCAAGAAATATTAAAGTTAATTTAAATTGCAAATCTGACCTTATTAAAATGGCTTTGCAGAGAGCTATAAACAAACAGTATGTGAGCTGGTAATGTAGCCAAAATAATGGAAGACATTCTCAACTAGCATGATAATTAAAGTTAAAAAAAATATTGTTTTCGCAGTTCTGAAAATCTCTGAAGGGATGGAGGAGCTGGGAAGATATTTTAAGGAAATCTAAAGTTTTGGGGGAAAGCATTCCAGTTAGATTTCTCCTTTCAGAATTGTTGTGACATTTACTCTTTCAAAATCGAAATAAATTCTGATTATTAAGCACTTAGTAATTTAATGTGTTTTGAATACTTTTCTCCTACAATTACTACATTGCCTCTTAATGTTTGAAGCACAACCGTTAAGATTTACTGCATCTTCCGTGAGAATAAAAATGGAGCAATTAAGACTGTGCTTGTATCTGCAATGGATGTGGAGAGCTAATAAATTTCAGAATTAAAAGCCAACAGATAAGCTGGGCTGCTTTCTTGGTTTATGGAAAATCTATACCTAAAGGTCTATTTAAACCAGTGTATTGTTAGCAAGCAAATTGTTTCCTCTTACTTACAAAAATAATACAGGCTGCAGAAGATCAGGAAAATTAGATGAAGCAGAGGTGAAACTCAACGGGATATTTCCACCACCCCAATATTCTTACTGGATTGTGGCTCTTTGGTACAGCATGCATGGTTATTGGCAAGTGTAAAGGAGTACTAGATCTCTGTGTGTAGATGTTTTCTGATCACAAATGTACTGAACTGAAAAATGAGCCATTTCCCTCCAAAACAGAGGTATGATATAGCAGGGAGGCAGTTGTGCTAAAAGCTATAGGGCTGCAAAGATATTATTTTATGTGTGTAAGGTGGTTTTTTTCCCAGGAACATTCTATGTTTAAGTTTCAAATCCCCTACCAAACACATGCAAATCCTGGAAACTTGGGTTTATAAGATTCTGTGGATATGATGAATGTGCACTTGCTTTTTCTGGTCCCTGTATACAGAACCTGGATCTACTCCAGCTGAGCCTGGAGTCTAATCTCTCTGTGAAAGACTCCAGCTGAATAGCGAGCCACAGAGCACTGGCCTGTAGCCAATCCCACCCTGCAGTTCCTCTGGACTGTTTCTCAGACCCCTTCATCTATGCCCTCTTCTACCTCACCGATACTTCATGATGACGTGTTGGCCTAAAGGCTGTGGGCTATCAGGCTGCAGCGTCTTTTGGTTATTTCTGGCATAAAACCAACAGGAATAATAGTTTGGTGAGATGTGTCATCTATATGGCAGTATAGCAAGATCAAACAAAATTTCTGGGTGCTAACAGTGAATTCAAAAATTTGAGCACCCATCATGTGACAAAGGACCTGAGACTCCAGACTAGTTCCTTATGCTATAAAGCCTGCTTGGGTATTCCTCCCCATTTGAAAAAGAGTCTTCAGTTCCTGTTGGTATCTGAACAAATACAGATTCGTTTTTAGATCAAGAATAAAGCAAAAAGAATTAAAAATTAAAACAGACACTCCCCCTTCCCCCAATCCTGTTACTGAGAAAGGAGAGAGCAGCAGATGTACACCAGTGCCAGACATGCAGGAATGCAATCCATGTGGGGATAGATCCAGGGACTGGAATGGAGAGGAAAGGTAATGTGAGCCAAATCCTCAGCCAAGGAAGTCCTACCTACATCTCTATCATTGTTATGAGGGAAATGTAGCCTAAGAGAGTATTTTGTATACCACAGCAGATGGAATGATTGTCATGGAAGATACTACGTGCTGGGGGATGACTACTAAAAGAAGCCATCACACATCTTTAGTTCCTGTTCCTTCATACATTTGTTGCTACATGTTACCAGATGAATGTGAAGTAGCCTAAGCAGAACCATTAAATACACACTCAAAACTAAGTCCACCTTTTTGAGTAGAAAGAAAAATAAAAAAGAAGCTTCAAAACTAGGACTGCAGGTATGGCAGATGTGAAATCATGAATCAACACATGCTCTGTCACATCAAGAATGTTCTCAGAGACTTAAACTGACATCAGTATTGTCCAGACAGCTCTGATTACAAATCTTGGAAGCTGTATGAAGCAGACCAAAGTATAAGTGCAAATATCTGAATTAGTTCAGTTTCCCAATAAATTATCTCATTCTAGACTGGGGAATTTTTCACATGGGAAAAAAGGGAAGATAGGTGTTCCCAGGCTGGTAACTTCCATTGATTGTTTCCAGTTGTCAGTGTGAAAATCAGTCAAATGGCAACAAAAGATTTCCTTTTCATGTTTTTTCCTGAAGCTGAAAAATTACTCCTGCTTCCAAGTAGGATGTCCAACAGATTAAAAAGCAGTATAAGGTTTCCCTCAGTCACAGACCACATCTAAATTGCTATCTATCAGAGCAGAGAGCCCAACTGTTTTCTGACCATTACAGACCATGGAATAGGGGTACACATATCATGATTAGGGTCATGCAGGTAAGGCCATATGATGGTTATCAGTGAGGTCATGAAGAAGGAAAGAGGAAGATGCTGAAGTCAGGCTCTTGGAGGTGAGAAACTCCTGAACGATGATTTCATTTGCACATTCCCTGATCCAAAGTCCTTCCTCAGCTCTGCTGCTGGGCTCCCTGCTCAAGCTACACAAGATTTCTGCCCCATTTGCATTTAGATCAGAGAGCTTCCCCACAGCACTCGTTCTGAGAGTCACAGGCAGTTCCTAGATGAAATCAAACTGCATAGCTCTGACTGGAGCACATTTTATGAGAATAGCAAATAGCTGAGTAATCGGTCACTTGAAAGAAATACAAGGCAAAGGAGAATGCTCAGAGAGATTCAGAATTGTAGTTTGAAGTTTACTTGTGCCCTGGGCATGGAAAATGAATTATTGCCTTCCTCTTTGCAGCAGTTTTTTATACACATTAGAAGATCAAACAGCCACACACTAATTTTTTTCCCTCACAATCCATGTTTCTCTGGGCTTTTGATTATTCTCATTGCTCTTCAATTACATCCACATATTTCTTTGCAAATATACAATTTACACTAATAATAGTCAGCAGATGGGACAACCAGATCCTCCAAACTGAAGAAAGGGAACAGCTCTCAAGACTGAATTTTCTACTTAGACTACAAATTCTAAGGGAGAGAACTGTTTCTACTGTCAGCAGGTATAAGAATACATAGCAAACTTCTCTGGATTCTTTTCTTGAACTATTCCATAAAATGATTCCTCAGAAGCAGAGAGACACATAAGAACTAATAAGAAAAAAAAAGTGAGATATTTTACTTAGAGAAAAATGAATAGAACAGAATATAGTAGAATAGAATAGAAGAGAATAGAATGTTTCAGTTGGAGGATACCTACTACAGTCATCTAGTCCAAGACTCCAACTAATTCAGGGCTGACCAAAAGTTAATTATCAAGGGCATTGTCCAAATGCCTCTAAAACACTGTCAGGCTTAGGGCATCGAATACCTGAATTATGGAACCAATGGTACCCATACTTTAGATGGATGATATAAGATCTGTCTGCAAGAAGAAACAACCTAAAGCACTTGATGTCTGCACAGTCCAATGTGTGGGCTCACCGCTTTAGATATATGTGAAGCCATTGCCTGAACCCAAAGTGTCACATGCCTGGCATACAGATGTCCCTGAAGATACATTTAAATCTGTCTCTAAATTATAAAGCTGTTACCACCTCTGCTATTCTAAACCTTTCCCCACAAGGCACTGACTTGCTCTTAAGCAAAATGAGTGAAACCAGCTGTGTGGTTTGCCCTGCATACTAACACTGCTTCTGAGAAAAAACACTGCAAGCACTATCAAAACAGACATTTCTGAGCACCTCTCATGCCACATGCTGTCTGTCCTACAAGCTTGTTTGTATTTGCAAAGATCCAGAGGAGTCAAGGGAACACTGTGTTTCCTCCCCAGTTCTTCCCTCCTCTCCTTAGATTTAATAATAATAGTAATTCACTGTGAGCATCTACAAGCATGCAGGACAGGAAACCTCTGAATGTTAATCTCTGCAGAGAAGTTAATTTTCTGGATGATATTATAAACTGAACTGTATTGTTTGTTTTTATTAAGCTACAAATAATCTACCTACATACTCCTTTCCTACTCTCCAGCCTCCTACGTGCTGCCCCTGCACCAGACTGACTGACACCAGAAATGAAGGAGAAGAAAAAAATCAAATTTCCAAAATAAACTCAGAAAGTACATTGCATTTCTGCAAAGCACATTTTGCAGAGAGCAATGAAGGTAATTTCCAGCACAGGTCAAAAAAAAAAAATATCCTAAATCATGGGAGGGAAATGCAAATATTCATCGCTGGGAGATTATATCCATGACATGCCAAAAATCAGCTGAAAAATTACATTCAGAAGCAGCCACATGCAATAACTCTGACCTTTTCTTTGTTACTGCATTAGATAATTATCAGACCAGGAAAACCATCAAGTAACACACGACAGAGGCATTACAATTCTCACAGCTTCTTTCTTCATGGGGTTGTGTGAATTCAGTCAGTTATTATCCAGAAAATAGAAGTCAGCTCTTAAACGCTAAAGGATAGTATTCTGCTAGTCTATAGCCCACAACAGATGAAAATATTAGCAGAAAGAAAATGTATCTTTACTCTGAAGCTGATTATCAATTCTTAATAGAACTGGAAATATATTGAAGGTACAGTACACATATGCTGTATAGCAGTCAACACGTCATGCAAATTGTTATGGAAAACACATTGTCATTTGGGTGGAAACTCTTAGAAAACCCAAGAGACTGCTTGCAAAAAGCAACAACTGTTAAATCCTCACATATCAAGAGTGGAATAAAGTATGAATCCCCCAAGACAATCCTTTGACACCAAAGAAAGGAAGCTCACCTATAAAAGGGAGAGAGGCACAGACCAGTAAGGAGACTTACTTTTATTTGAGTCCTCCAAGTAGCAGAACACGAAGTCCTGATACCTTGTGACTATCAAAGCAAAATGTGACAGTTCAAAGATGCTTTGGGGTAAGAAAAGTGCTAGAGACTGATGGAGATTGACTTGACAAGTACAAAATATAAGGCAAATAGAGTTACTGTTTGATTAATAAAGCAATAGCTCAGGCCCTGAAACAAAGCCAAGCTGTCACATGCTCATTTTGTGGAGAAAAACTGACTCAATAATAGCCTCAGGGGGCTGGAGAGTTCAGTGAGGAGTAAGACGCTAGGACAGACTGACCCAGAGGGCTGTCTGGCAATGAACCTACAGAGTCAGCTCAGCTTTGATGGTCAGCAGGAGGGTGAGTAGGACATGACGTTGCTCTTCGCAAGGAGTATGTGAAAAAGGTTAGTACTAAGCACTGTTTTAATAGAGGGAGAGCTAACAGGTGTGCATTTGACATTTCTGAGTATAGAGCCAGGCAGAGAAGCTTCCTTTGGAAGAACCAGTGGGAATTTCAGGCAGCGAGAGCTAAACATTTCTCAAGCCCATTGGGCAAATATTTGAAAGAATAATGGCACAATAAATGCAGCATTTTATAGCCTCAGCTAATGAGCAAACTTCAGCACCTACAGCTCTAACATAATTGAAAAGCAGAGCATTACTTAACCTATTTCTCATCAGTGTAGGTGTTTCATCCTCAAGGCTCAGTTTAATCTCCTTCCCTCGCTTATTCCACCTGTGATCTGCCAAGAATATTTCCCCCTTTGCTAGGCTGCTGAATTCTGTCATCTGTAAAAAGCAGGACTATTAATTGGAATAACTCTCTCTGGAATTTGCTTATGTTCTTTGTTTTAATGGGTAAGCACCAAGTCCCACTGACTTTTTCCCCTCTCTTCTGTGGTGCTATTAAACACATGCACTGCACATGATCTATCAAAAGGAAAAAAAAAATTTCATACAGGTTTAGCAATAGTCCTATTTAGAATAAAGACAGATAAATACATAGAATAGACAGGCTAAAGAAGATGACAAAAGAGCAAGGTACCA
This sequence comes from Corapipo altera, assembly GCF_003945725.1. Lineage (NCBI taxonomy): Eukaryota > Metazoa > Chordata > Aves > Passeriformes > Pipridae > Corapipo > Corapipo altera. The sequence goes on along the minus strand of NW_020884878.1, from coordinate 13,413,480 downwards.
GTCTGATGCAATATAGTTGCTACAGATTGACAAGGACTGAGGTGCTGTTCACCCCAAAACTCTTCCTCAAGTCTACATGAGTTGTGGATGCTCAACCTATACTTTTGATTAATCATAAAAATAGCTCCTGAATCAAATTTGACCAAAGGTTTTCAAAGCTCTCAAGATTTCCCTATCACTCTGATATCACAGAGCAGAGCAGGAGCTGCTTGTTGCTCCATTCCTGTAAAAGGGAGGTCAAAAACATTTTTGAGAAAAAGTGTCTTGATGTCAAAATCTTGAAAATGAAGAACTCTTCATTAGAGAACCAAATTAAGGCTGTTCTGGAACTGCTCAAGGCCTACTTATCCCTTCCTTAGCCCTTTCCTTGCAGGAAATCTCCAGACAAACTGGAAAACGTAATCTTCATGTTCTCAGCACTGACAGAGGTGGAAAAAAAAATTAGGGAAAATACTCTTTTGTTCTTGATGAAAACCTTTTAAGTTGTTTCTGCCCTCGGATAAAGATATGAAAAAGAGAAATCTGATTCTGCAGGTCACCTTACAGTCCCGGTTTTATAATAGACACAACGGTGTCAGTGACCCCCTCATTGGATGGTTATCTGCTGCCATGCTTAAAGGAAGTTGTGCCTTCATAGAACTGGTCCCACTGGCATGTTTACAGCTTTAAGCCCTTTACAAAGGCCAAAGGGGTTTAGATAAAGGAAGAAAGGAATAAATGTTTAAGAGGGCATTTATGTCTAAAAGGAAGTGTTGGCTTAAAGAAATTTAAGCACTAATCTTCTATTTCTTGTCTCTGTAGCAGGAGTAGAAGGCTCTATAGGCAGCAGAAGTGCTTACCTGAGAGAGGCAGGCAACAAAGCTAGTGGCATCCCAGACAGGGAGCTGGGGCACTCACACAGGAGAGTCAAGACAGTGACAAATAGATCTGCTGCCCTGGGCTGGAAAGACCTAGTTCTCTCTGTAGAAACCTTGTCTGCAGCTTCTATAGCAACAGGATAAGAAAGATGCTGAAGGTGGACATTATTTTTTTCCTTTATTCTGAGTCACCTGCTCTGCCATGAAAAGCAAGTGAGCTTGTCTCACCCTGAGGCGGGTGGGTTGTTTCTGTAGTTTGGAATGAAGCATCACAAAGAATTTAGAGTATATCAAAGTTGTAATCCCAGTACTCTGTATGAAATGGGTCCTGCACACCACATCCATCACTGGAACACAGCCACAACCATAGAGGGACAATGACGAAGAACAAGATAGTGTACCAGTAACCAAGAATCAGGGCAGGTAGGCAGAGCACAGTGATATTGTTACAGGTTACAAGGCTCACAGCCTCAGTGTAGCAAAGCCTGCCACTGCCTAATCAAGTTCTACAAACAGGCCTTATCTCATACCAAATCTGACAGACAGTTATTGAGGTGGTATTAGGTGCATCCTAATATCATTGTGCACCCGATACATGGGCCAGTGAGAGAAACCTCCGGCTCAGTGGCTTCCAGCATCCTGGGTTTCCCTCGGAGTTTTCCTGTCCAAGTTCTGGACAGCTTAGGAAGGCTGATGAGGTCAGGGCCCCCAGGTGTTAGTGCTCTGGGCATATTCTGGGGTAATCAAAGACATTTGGTTTCACCCTCAGATGACTCCACCAGCTGTCACAGGAGGAACTATGGTTGTGCTGCACTATACAGGGAAAGTCCATGTATCACTGTCCAGGGGAAAATTACACTCCTGTGTAACAATATACATTGTTATTTTGGGAGAGTGTTTTTGATAATTAACATAGTGTCCAAAGAACCCATGTCACTGAGCAAAGTACATTCCAGAAAGCATACCGCCCCAAAGAACCCACTCCCACAAAAGCCAAGACTAGGAGCAAGAAATAGTCACATCAGCAGGACTGAGGAAAAAGGGATTCACTAACTGTTGTGCAGAAAGCCTGTGGCCAAGACCGGCTGCTTTGAGACCTGTCAATCTAATAGCTAAGACACAAGATGCTACTCCCTTTTCAAGCCCAGCCCTGACCAATGTTCAGCTTGATTTTGAGCCTTTCATTTCACTTCACTTTCACTGCCTAAAGTATTGATTCTCCCAGGAGAAGGAAAATATTTCTTTGCCTCTCTGAGGTACCATGGCAATTAATATGGGTATAACTTTTTAGGAAGCTACAGAAATGGAAGGCACTGTAGAAGTTCAAAGCCATATTATTATATGGCTCAGAAAATGATACAATATGCTGACAGAAATTATGCAGTATACTGCTTAATAAACTTACAGCCAGCATAGTAAAAATTCTGTCAGTAATAAACTCCTTTCCCAGTTGACTGCAGACCTGTGTTGCTAAAAATTATCACCCCCTTGCAGATCCTATAGCACTCCACCTTCATACTCAGTAAAATGGTACCCCAATGACATTGGCAGACATTTAATTTATTATCTACAGTAATGAAAAATACAAATAATTAACCTTGGAATTCTTGGGCTTACTCCTAAATTGATGCATTAAAAAAGTAATAAGATTTTATACACACTTAGGTGCATAAGTTTTGTGTCCAAGTGAGTATGTCATCAAAATGTGGACCTGCCTATATTTAATATCCTAGAGGTAACCTTTATTTCCCTTTATATTTCTTCTCTTTACTTACACGAGATCTTATTGCAGAATCATCTGGGCAATCTGTACTTATGTCCCTGCCTGGCTTGCAAAGTAACCAACACACATCCAGAAGGTTTAAAAATAATACAGAATATTCATAAAGTACTAGTTGATATTTGTTCATTTTGAGCATGATGTTAGCTTAGCCTATTATTTAAAAAGTAGCCACAAATGATGTATTTGTGCACATGGGTGACTGGGGAGAATAAACACGCTGCCACACATGCCAATAGCCAGTAAAATTCATGGGACCATTTTGAAAGGCCTCTGATTTACTTCCTGTTAGGTATAAATGATCTGGACATCGATTATCTGATCAAAAGCATTATCTTATCCACTCGGCTGTCAGCACTTTTTAAATGGAGAACAACACACTTAGAGAGTAATTTGTAAATAACAGAGCGAAAGCTGTTCATGTAAACAGATCAATGGACAAATGCATAAATAGAATGAGGCCTCTTGACAGATTACTCACAAAAACAAGTTATTAGAATTCATTAAATATGCATTACCAGTTTACCAGCTTTAACTATCACACCGCAGCAGATGACAGATTTCAGAAGATGTGCCTCAATAGTCTGAGCACAACATATTTGAAGTATTTGAATGCCCATGAACTACTGGTTTAAATCCAGACATCAGCATAACCTTTTATCCCTTTATGGATGATAGGCCACATATCAGGATGTTTACTGAATGCAGATAAGACTTAGAAAGCAGTCTCACCTGTCAGGATAATAACAATCATATATTAGTTTTTCTCTAAAGGAAAAGAATTAGTCAACAGTGTCCTTGGCCAATCTTCTCAAGTCCAGCATGAGCATGCTATGCACAACTCACATCTTTCTGCTCATTGTAAAGCTGTGGAGAGTGGCTTTTTATTTTACACATATCACACATTTCTGTTTCTGCGTAGTCCCTTACCTTGTCACATTGATCTGAAAGCTTAGCACAGGACATGAAAGCTACAGAATATGTCTTTCCATTACTAACATCACAAGCAAAGAAAGAGTTAGTTTGTTATTCCTGTCCAAATCAAAAGTTGACCCATAAGCCAAATTCAACTGAATTCTAAAATACAACCCACAGTCAAAACAAGGGACACACAGAAATTGTGGGGATGGGGAGGAGTGCAGAGGGAGGAGAGAGGGAAGCCCCTAGGGCCCTCTGACACAAGGGTTGGGTTCTCTAGTCTCTACGAATAATTTCTATTTCAAAGGCTGTTGACGCTATGTGATTTTCAGAGAGACTACAGCAGGGTATGACAACAGAGTGCTTGTCACAAGCATGGGTGGGATATCCAGATTTAAGAAAAAGCTGCTGTCTGCACCATTTGATTCAAACTTAGTGGGGCAGACGGTGCTGACCCTACCTATAACTAGTCAAATAAATGCTAGAGTATGCCTGGTCAAACTGCCTCAGTGGGGTCTGCAATTCATTACAGAGCACCAACTGTGCAGCTAGAAAGATGCTATCACCAATGCTAGAGCCATAAAACTTTACCAAAAGGTTTAAGCAGCATCCTGATGAGATTCTTCTTTTGCATTTGTTATGAGAGAGTATTCATTACTTGGAAGTAATTTAGAGAAAAATTATTGTGTGAAATACACAAAGTCTAAGACCACCTGGGTTTCCTCTTGCACTAAAATTTGCTTATGAATCCTTAAAAAAGTACACAAAAAATAAAGGAGAGCTGAGCAAGTCATTTCCAATGGATAAAGAGAAAAGTGCTTTTCCAACACAATAATGTCTCAAGAACAATACAGATTCATTATACTGTGGGAAACATCTAAATTCTTTTGATATATGTACAGTACTGCTACCCTGTGATATGTCTTCAAAGAATGTGATGGCCAAATGCCACAAGGCCTTCTCAGAAATGCAACATAGATCTAATAAATACATAAATAATCCAACATTTCTTTGACATTTATTGACTTCCCAGGGGCTCATGGAATACGAAAGACTGGAATTTTAAGCAGTGTTGCCTTGTGTAGTTGAAAGGCAAAAGATGGAAGGATTTTGTTCACCCGCAATCTAAGATTTAAAGAAAATACAAGAAGTTGAAAGTGGGAGCAGAGGAAGCAGCTAGTGAGCTTTTTCTGAAACCAAAGATAGTATGGGTACAGATCTCTCATACAGAGAGCAGAGTGCCCATAACTTAAATATTATCTATCAAAGTAAGCTAGGACTGGTGTTTAATATTTGTATTCCATAAAAAGAAACACAAATTTAAGGTTGAGCACAGTTCAAGATATCGTCTCACGTCACAGAACCTGAGATTTCTCCCTTGTCCAGTCTATTAAGATATGGATACTGCCAGAATCATTCAGTGCAAAATCAGGAAAAAGAGCTTTACCCCCACTACTACTTGACACCCTCCACAGTCCCCCATATAAGACAGTAGTAAGTAGAAAAAATATTTTGTCATTATTCAAGTATTTTGTCTTTCTACAAGATGCTTTCAACTGTGGTTTATCAAGATATTCATTTTGGAATAGAAGAAATGCACTAAAGAAATAATTTTATGAAGCAAAACTAGCTTTACTGGTGATAGCTGGTCCAATATTGTACTGTTTTCTTAAATTGTATTGTGGCTGTAAGCAACACACTGAATTGCAAAGCCATAACTGTAAATAGTTTATATGTCTTTGTGTGTACATATCAGGAACAAAGTAGAATATAAAGACAATGGAATAGCTCATACTCCAATTCAGCTATTATGCTTGCAGAGCTTGATTTACTCTTTTTAATAGTGTGTCTTCTCTATGCTGGAGCCGTCTTAAGCATCACTAAAACACTACATTTTTTTGCCAGCTAAGAACATACAAATGTTTTTACAACAGCTCATCTCAAGTGCCAAAACTCATCTGACAACAACTGTAAATCAGCATAAGATGAGGCTGAATCCAGAGTAAAGCCACATGTATCCCCTCAAAATAGCAATCAACCTCAACATTATAGAAAAACAGACTGTCAGTTTAATTTCCAGGACTAAATCAGAGAAAACAAGGGTCCAAATCCAGACAAGCCAACTCGACTGTCAGGTTGTGTATTGCTCTGGTGTGAACTCTTCTTTCCTCTCTCTGAAAAATCCTGATCTGCTCTGGAATGGTAATTTATGCTTTTAAAAATCAGCATTAGGAAATGCTGCCCATGTCTACCATGAAATAAGTATAGGAAGCTCTGAAGTCAAGCTTGCAGTCACCTGTTTTGGTGCTTTTGGTTGAATCTTAAGATAAAGAGACGTACCAGATGCACCAAGTGGATTCAAGAAAGGATCACACTGAAAAAGTCTCCTCTTTTTAAGTTCTTATGTTCCTCAAGCAACAAATCCAGGAAAGTTATTAGTCCTGTTGTCTCACTTTTGCACATTTTTTTGTGAACATAGTGGATCTTTTTGGCTTCTCAATCTGAATTCTCCTACAGTTAAAATCCTGATCTGCACGCAAACAATAGGAGCTCAAAGAAAGAGGGCACTGAGGCCATAGTTTCACTGCAAATGATAACAATTATAACCATGATGAAAAATGTTACTGCCTTGATATCCTTTCCTCTGCCATTCCAACTACAGGCACAGGTGACAGGTACCCTGTATCATGCTCAAGAGGATGCTGCAGCAATGAGATGGCTTTGAAAGTTGCCTGTTGGTGGGTATTTCAGAAGCTGCTGCAGAAGCAGTTTTGAAAACATCAAAAGGAATGCATTGCCATCCCTCTGCCACCCCATCAGGTACATGTTAAACACCATCATTAGTTTGTGAGAAGCTGACTCTGGTTTCCTCAGTCTCCTCATTTTTGCAGATACCTGACTACCCTGAAAGAAGTTAGGAAGATAACAGCACCATGTGTCACTGTTATCTCCAAGTGGAATTTTTCCTCAGAATTTTCCAGGATTGAGTTCTTCCCATACCAAAGACATCTTTTGTCACAGAATAGAAATTCCATTTCTCCATGACGGTTATAAAAAGATGAATAAATAAAATATGAAAAAGAAGCCTTATCATGAAATTCATTGAAATGAAGCTAAATATTTAGCCATACTTAACACAACAGACAAATGCCTCTTGGATTGCAGAATCACAGTTCTCCTCCTAAAGAAGTCCCAGCATGCAGAGCTCGGATTAAACCTTTTTTGTGTGCATAACAACTGATCTTTCATGTCTCAGTTTTTGCATTGCCTTCACCAAACTACGGTCCAGGTTTTAGTATTCCAGTTCTCCAGAGTAAATTGCAATACACGATGCTGACTTTCTATAATGCAAGCTATTATTTCTGGGGAGGAAGGGAATTTTAAAAGGCAAGACCTCTAATTCTTGTATTGGTTCTCTGATCTATAATAACATTTTTCATTTTTTATAGAAATTTTATCAATAGATTTCAAGACTGGCATAATGTCACTGGCACACCATCTTACAGACAGGGAGTCTCAGATACAAGAAACTCACATCGGTGGCTTGACATAATTTTGGCTTTAGGACTGGTGCAAAACTAGGTAATTCTTCAGTAACTCAAACATCTCAATTTCAGGTACACAAGGGTTTTTATAATTCAGTATTAGAACCCTACCAACAAGCTGACAATATGTCTGTGTTTGGCTTATCATCCTACAGGAGTGTCAACAGTACTAAAAATTACTCACTGCTTAAGATTATATCATTCCATCCCCTTGGTCTGAAGGTGAAATCCTACCTCCCAAACTTCCTTAATCAGTTGAGATATCTTTCCATCTCTTCACCAAGAGAGTTGTAAGGACAGATTGCACGAGGACAGAAATCCAACCAGAAACCTCCACGGAACTACCTGCAGAAGGGCTAACTACCCTCAGCTCAAGCTGAAGGTCACCAAGTTCCCTGTCGTCACTCCCTCTGGGAGTTAGGTCCATTCCTTCACTTAGAACATCCTATAACTAGCAGAGGGTTGCTCCTCAGCCAGCTATTCCCTTGGTCCAGGGCCTGGTATAATCCCTACTGCCTGATGCAGTGTTTTTCACATTACAGCTCTCAGCAGACTCTGCTCTGCCGAGCGTTATGTATGGCTCTCTGAGGCATCAGATTATAGCTCCTCTGTTACTAGAAGTTCTCCCTATTAACTTTACTGCTCTGTGCTATGTATTACACCACGAGGCAGCCCAGGCACCCAGCAGCATTGCAGCACTGGGGCCAAACAGCTGGTTTGTCATTACTGATGGGGAAGCCAGAAACAGGAGTTCTCACCAGCGGCTGGCAAGCACAGATTTACAACAGCAATTCATCTGGCTCTTCCTTCTCTCTCAGGAGCTAAAGGTTCTGTCCTAAGTAAATTCACTCACTAAATAATGCAGAAGGAATGTTTCAAAACAACTCAAAACATTGCTAAGAGGCTGCCAAGCTGCATGCCTGCACTGGTTACACCAGGCTCAGTCATCCTGGTGTTATCCTGCTGGCTGAGACAGAGCCCTGTAACTCACCCGTTCCAAAGATATTTGCAAATAACCACTGTCCTCTACAGGCCATATGGTATCTTGGAATCTCTCTTCCATTTTCCTGTATATGCTTCGCACCCAAGCACATTTTTGGGTAAGCAATTTGCCTTCAAAGCATTTTAGGTGAAAGGGAAGACCTGTCAAGGTTCAGTGACCACATTTTAGTCCCCTAGCACCTCATGGAAAGGTTTCTTTCTCACTTTTGCACAAGAAGTTAAAGTTATAGCAAGGAAAGGCAAAATGAAAACCTGAGATGTTCCTGAAGATCACTTCCTGTCAGAGCAAACTACAAGGAAAAGAGTCATGACCCAGAAGCACAGCGCACCTAAAGGCCTGTAAAAACAACCAACGCTCAGAGGAATTTCATAAAGAAAATGGACAAAAAATACCCAGACAGTATTAAGGTTATAAATCAATAAGGAAAATTTCTGTAGTTTTTCAAATACGTTACCTCTTGTCAGGCAGGGGCATGACACTCCCACAGAAAACATTATCTTCCTCCTCCACAAAACCTCACATGAAATACTATTCCTAAGAGCCACCTAAGACAAATAAGCATCACGTTCCTTGCCTTGTACCTTCTCCCCACCACACAAATGATGTATCCATCCTCTGGAGAAGAAAACCTCATGGATGCCTTATGTAAAAGCAAGACTAAAGAACAGTCCCCACTTAAGTTTCAAACATCCTCTAGGTATTGTTATAAACTCCATCAAAATCAGAAACATTTCTCACTTTGCTTTCCAGAAGGCAAGGCATAATGATACATTGTCATGACAGGATCTTGTATATTTGTTTTAAATTACACAAAATCCTTCTGCTTCCCAGTCCCTACACATATCCAGGTAGGCCCTTTCTGGGGCAATGCCAAAGGTACAGAAAGAAAACCAGGCAACCCATAAGTAAGGATTTCCTTGAGCAAGGTGCTGCCAGAGAGGCTGATCTGAGACAGCCTGTATTTACGTCCAACACAGTGGGGGTCTGTAAGGGACAGAGAAGGACAGCACCTCGGGAAGCCTGGGGCTTAATCCAGGGTGAAAGTAAATAGCTGGCTATTAACCTAAAGTGCATAAAGCTTTTGAAAACCTGGCATGAGGGAGTGAATTGCTTTCCCGGTAAATGCTGCTCATTTACCTCTCCCATATTTCTGATTATGCTGTTCTGCAATACTTGATAATGGCCAAACCCATCCTCCCTTTTTGCTTTCACACTGTGACCTCTTTGTTTTCATAAGTTCTATAATCACCCCAAAGTCAGCCAGTTCCTGTTTCTGACATGCTCTTTGTGACCTCCCTTCACACATGTTTACAGGGCTGCTGCCTTTCCTCGTCTCCAGAGCCCTTTGAGCAAAGAACTGCCTTGTTCAAGGGTAAGCTGGAAGACAATTCCTCTGTCAGTGCAAATATGCTGCTTCTTTCTCACACAGTGAGCCTGTCCCTTGCAGCTGCCCAAGCTATCAATTTCATACTTTAAAACTTAAGCAGACAAGATGAGCCCCACACCTCAGAAATCCTCAAAGTGATGAGAAATAACAATCTTGCAGCTGTACACTGTAAAAAGCTCCTATACACTGTTCTCATTTGCTGTCATATCGAGTCTGGGGTTTCGTCTTGTGATCCCACCTGTGCACAGCCCTCCCATACTGAGTCTCTGTAGAGCACATACAGCTGCATGCTCCTAGGGAGACCTTCCAATATTGGGGCTGTGGCATGTCAAATGCTTTTAGGATATAGGCTGTAGCAACATAATCATCAGTGAAGAGCAAATTCACTGTGCTCTAAAGATAATTGCTGCAGATCATTTCTCAGCTTGAACACACAAGTTAAAGATTAATGAGACACACACACAAAAGCTATGTCACTGGCAGCAATTGGACATTTGGGGCTTTTTCTTGTTTTAATAGCTTTGATCCAGACAAGCCACTGTAGGTAACAGATGCGTTACAAAGCATTTGGTTTTTTATAAGTTAATCTGCTTAAAGGAGATGTAAAATTATTAAAAGAAGAATTAGTATTCCTTATAAGGGAAGCCTTGGCTTTTGTGCACAGAAGGCTATCCATACTCTCAACCTTATCTTTCTTCTCAAGTAAAGCCTCCCTCATTACTTGTTTTTTATGGTTCAGAGAAGCAGGACAGCTATTTTCTTAGCCATACTTCCACTGCCATCTAGTGCCTCTAGCACAGACTGCAGGGCCTCTTGCTTTACGAACTTGACACAAAAGATAAAAAGTCCTAAGGTTCATGTCAAACCTCAATTTTTCATTCCGAAACCAATCTTTGAGATACCACTACAGATTTTTTTTTTCTTCTGAGTACAGATCAGACTTGCTGTAATGAGGTGGGTCTTTTTGCAGCCTGAAGTACGAGCTGCCCCTCCTGACTGTCTGGACTGAGTGGTGATTTCAAATACTGTGTCAGTCACACTCAGTGAACTGGAATAGCATTGCTGTTTATCTGGTTTTGGTTAGGACTTAGAGACTTTTCACAGGGAATTAGGTCTCCAGAGGAAAAGAAGTAGTTATAGTAAAGCAATAATGGGGGCAGTGTTCATTAGCTTCAGGAAAACAACACTGAGGAAAGATAACTGCAGATAAAACAAGTAGACTTGGCCTTGTTTTCCTCTTGTATCATTCTGGTTTTTTGCTAGGAACAACTGACATTTTTTTTCAGTGAAAAGAAAGGAGAGAGCCTGAAGATGAGGATTTCTAAGGGCCTATTATGGACTCAAGTTTTTACAGATGCATTGACACAAATCCTCCTCCCTTGTTACATCAAGCTAAATACGCAGGGACTGATACATCTCGAAGGAGACACTATGTATGCTTTCCTTCATTCCACTATGTGTTGCTATACCAAACAAGGCCATTTCCAACCTATCCTACTCATCTCTATTCTACCAGTTCCACTAGAAAGGCACTGTGAAGCTTAGCATGTTGCCTTACCATTTTCAGAAGATTTCTTTGTGGGTAGTGGCAGCTGTTGGTGATGTGCTTATGTTTCAGCTCACCAACTCCATTGCTTTTGCCTGTTTTCTCTCTACCGTGAGGCTGTTGGACTGGGAAACCACAGACACCAATGTACACAGAATCAAGGGTGTCCTTTCCAAAACTGTGTGAAAAGACCTACGCTCATAATGTGACTATCATCAGCGTTCCATGCAGAGATGAAGAATAAAAAGGGAAGAATGTTCAGTGGCAGATTTAAAAGGAAATGAAGTCACACCTCCCAGTCTCCCACCATCACTAAGGCAGAGCTGACGATCACCAAACAGATGCACATCTGCAGAGGCTTGCTCTCAGGCCACCATCATTTTCCCACTCACACTTCCAACAGAATGTGACACTGAGCTTTTAATCAGTGTTGTCCCTGCTAACACTTTTAGTCTTTGTAGGAGGGAAGTTAAAGCAGCAGCTCTGTTTCAGGTCTACTAAGGAAGACTGCTCAGTGCTACGATATCCCTGTGTTGCATCTGTTTTCTAGTGAGGGAACTGAGGCACGGAGTGAGTCCAGGACACCATGTTAGGATGCACTCCAGAACTCCATCTACCACCCATTTGTAGATCTGGTAAGTGTAGTGAATTGAAATGCTATACTATCCAGGACCGCACACAGTGCCCCATAGTCATTTAAAAAGAGAACTGTACGTTTTGAAAATTCAGTACAGGTTCATATGTAAATTCATTATATTCTGATTTCAGAGTACTGTCAGAGATAAACCTAAACAGAAACTCTCTAGAGCCTTCTCCTTCTGGTACAGGCTTGCCCAGCTGCATTTTTTCTGTAATGCTGGCAAAACTATTTATTTAAGATAAAGCATCAGCTGAAACATGCAGCATGCAACACACACTTCTCTCAGCTGCGGTAGAGGGCACTGGTAATATCAACATGGTGCTGAGTTCCTTGCAAATTAAACAAGTGAGATGAGGTCCACAGTCTTTTGAATTAGTAGAAACAGGAAGAAAAAGAAATTTCAGTTAGAAAATGCAAAGTTATAACATCACAGAGCAGAAAATAATCACCACCATACTTAGAATCAGCATATTACTTTAGCAGAAACTAGCAACTTTTCCAGAGAAACTGCCTTCTGAAATGACCTAGTACAGACAAGTACCCCCAGTAGAAGTCTTCAAAGGCATCTGAGGATGCAGTATGTGCTCATCAGGGAGGTTGCTAAACACAGAATTGCTGTAATCAGGTTTTGATGTAATAAAAGCAACCCAGCACCCCTTCTGCATTAGGGTTCTTGGGTAAAAATAAAAGAAAGAAATACGGTTCAAAGGAAAAGAAAAAAAAATCCTTCAGACTATTAACATTCCAATGCCTGGTTGTATAATAAAACAGATCAAAAACATGCCTTGAGTTCTACAAAGAAGGTACAGAAGATTGGCATCTATCATTCCCAATTCACTGTGTCACACACAAGAAAAACACTCACCTTTAATCCTTAATACTACCACTGAGGATGTCACCCAGGTAGCCTCCCTATATGGCACTTTATTATAAAAATCAAGTGAAGTGACAATATTCAGATACAGCACAAGAACAAAAAAATTAGCTGCAATACAGAGCTAAAAAGATCAAACTGTACAAAAAATAAAGATTGTTGCATTTTCACTTGACTAAGTATTTGAGAATTTGATATCTCTAGTATTTACCATTTTAAAAGTGCAAACACAAAAGGAGAGTGAAACCAAGGTATGTAAAGAATATATTTACATATGGGGAGGCTGGAATTTTTGTTGCAGAGATCTACCAGAACTAACATTTAGAAAAAATTATTTACATCTTCCTCAACATGGTATTTGAAATGAGTCTCCCACATGGATTCAGTAACACCATAACAGAAACTCCCATAGGCCTGGGAAGTGGGTGCTCATAGTGAAGATATCTCTATTCATCTAATCAAAGCATTTTGCCTCTCAAAGGTGAATCACGTGTGTTTCATGAAAGACTCAATTCATTCCACAAGCAAATACTAGAGCTCGATAAATATGAAATACATTCTGCAGTATCAATCTTGATTTTATCATGATCTGGGAAGAAAACCTGGTCAATCTCCCTGCACCCCTTACATAGATCATAAACAAAAGCAATGATGCTGTTTGTTTTAAAATCAATAGCAGAACAGTCACCTATAAAAGAGAACTGGAAGACCTCTCACCCTTTCGTCTCACCAATCAACTAAGGCAGGTCCTAAAAATGTGCAACAGAAAAAAATTCTTATTTAGCAAGGAGATGGGCTGAACAATCAACAGGGTACTGTCGCCTTCTCCTTCTGGTACAGGCTTGCCCAGCTGCATTTTTTCTATAATGCTGGCAAAACTATTTATTTAAGATAAAGCATCAGCTGAGCAGCAAGAAAAAAAATGAAGTTCAATCATTAAACAGCAATCTTAGACTGAACAGGAAATAGTCAGCTTATGCCAGAGACATTGTGCATCCCAGTGAAGCTTTACAGATCTCTGCACCAAGACATCAGCGTGCACCTCAGTTCAGCACAAACCTGGCCGACCTCTTGCCAGTGAACACTATCATATATTGCTCCCACTACAAGAGCAATCACATTAGAAGGGAATATGGACATCCTTAACAGGATATGCTGTTTTGTCATTGCCATCTGCTCTTTCAAATGACTCTGTTAGCGGTGTATAATCAAGCTAAGAGGCTATACAGTTGCTCCTGTGTGATCTCAGACTGGTCGATGTAAACGAAGCTTTCCAAAACCTTGGAAGAGGGGTGGCAGTAACAGAGAAACATTTTCCCTTTTCAAACAGCTCCGTTGCTATGCTCAAAGGGAAGAAATCTTCTGCAAGCAGGAGCAGGATTGATTCACACACATCACAGAAACGCCTTTCAGCTGCATAACCTGTGTTCATGTTTTCTAACCTTTTCTAATCCTAGAGCTCTTGGGAAATGCAGTGTCTATAATTAGCTAAAATACTTTTGCTTTTTAGCAACAATGATATCCTGAATTCTCTGTAGGCATTTAACTAAAATATCGTGTCCTGGGATAAAAAGTGTTTTCCACTGGAGTTAGAAAAGTGGTTAACCCCGGGGGTGGTGTTCCTGGTGTGTCAGGGCCAATCAGAAGCTACATTTCGCTACTGTAAAAATCAACATATGGCACAGGCCAGAAGAGAAGGAAGTTGAGGTAGTCAAAAAAGTTGTAGCCATGTTGTGAAGCCATGAGGAGGGAGAGCCAGCAGCCCCTCCCCTCCAGCCCCTGGTTGGGGGGCCTGGAGCAGTGCAGTAGCTGAGTGGAGACCCCCGGGGCTGGTGATCGAGGGGGACTGCGAAAGAATTGGAGAGACCCCTGGATCGCACCTTCTTTCCCCTCTTCTGTGAGGGGGAAAGAAGACAGCTGTGTGTAGAGATGAACAAAGACAGCGGTGGCTGAAAGCCAAAAAGATAGCCAGCAGCAGTGAGATGGTGTGGAGCCAGGCTCAAAGACACAGAGAGATGTCCTGCAAGGAGGGAGAGCTGGCAACAGAACAGAGAAAACTCAATGAAGAGTGTTTTGGGGGTAAGACTGAATTAAATCTCCCCAAAACCCCTTTTAGAGACCCTCTTTTAGAAAGAGGGGTGGAGTTCCATTTGAAGGGAGTTCCGAAATGCAGCAGCATCGGAAAGTAGGAAAGTCTCTAAGGAAGGCCCCCGAAGGCTTGGGCTTGAGGGACTGGGATTTTCACAAAGTAAGAACAGAAAAATTCTGACTGCAATACTCAAATCTGCTACCTTAAAAATAAAGGACACTAACTAATACCACAGAAAGTAATTTGAAGGAACTGTGACCTGAAAAGTGACAAAAGGACTCTTCTCTTTTCTTCCTGGACTCTTATTGAAGAAAAAGAGAAAATTAATCTAATGTAAATATATTATTTCATCGTAAAAAAAATAGTTGTTACCTATATATATGTATGCAAATAAACCTTGTAAGGATTTTCCCCTTCCCCCAATGCTGAGTAGCTGTGTTTTGTCTGAAAACCCTCTCACACTGAAGCAAATTGTGGCCGGGGGGCTTGAACTTGGAAATTGGATTTTTGAGGGTCTCAAACTGTGACATATTGTTAACGGAAAACAGTAAGGAAAATGGCTGTATTTTGCAGCAGGAACTGAACAAAGGAACAAGCTAAACCTGGACTGTTCTTTGCTTTTCCCTGTATTATGTGGGAACATGTGTGCAGTTTGTTTGGAGGGTTGTTTTTTTTTAGTGATTGTGGTTTAGGTTTTTTTAATAGTGATTTTGGTGTTATGTCCTCTGTCTTAGACCATGAAGGATCCCCAGATCATGGTTAACAGTATGCACTAGGTTCAGTCTTCTCTTACAAAACCTTGAGTTAAATCTCTACTGAGCCACCTCTAGTACTTTGAATCTATGAGCACAGAAAAAACAAAAAATCACTGTCCTAAGTGAAGTTTAAACTTAGTCACTTGACACAAACAGAAAACGGATTAAAAGAAAACAGTCAACACTCCAACTCCAAAATACTTTTAGGATACTTTCATCCCTGCTTTCCAGAGATATGTCTAAGTTCAGCCTGGGGTGTACAAAAGTAAAAGTCAAGTTTAATGCACTAGTTGCAAAGTTACTAGGAGCCCCTGAAAAAACTTATGTTTGAGTTCTGTGTCTGTTTCTAACCTTATCCAAATAAAATTCCTTCAGGGCAAATAAGCACGTGGAAGTATTTTGGCACACAGTGAAAGCTTGGCAACACTGCTGCAAACACATATTTCCTCTGCTCAATTACTAGTTGTTTTGGTTTCTTTGTTTTTTAGAATACAAGTTCTAGAAACACCACCTTTATGATTTCAGTGACACTTGAGCATAAATGGAAGGAACATAACTCGTGACAGGAGGAACTTGCTCATGCTAATTTTTTCATGCATTACCTATATGATCAGGATGATTTCTAAGGTTCCAGCCACACACAAAAAAGCAATACCTTTACCTACGATATATTCATTAAGAAAATGGATAATCATTTGCATTTTCTGTTTCAGCAAAGCCTGACATCATTTGGCACATGATATTTTGTCTCATCAAGTATCAAAGTATAATATTCTCAAAACTAAAAAGGCTACCTGATGATTCCACTACAAGCTTAGCAAGTCTTCAAAATTAGGGTGTTTTTTTTTTTACAATCTCCCTGCCTAACACTTCCAGCATATGCTAGACTCATATGACTGTAGTATTTACAAGGGGTTTACAAAACAAACCAAACAAAAAACACCTCCAAAAAACCAAACCATCAAAGTGAGAATAATAAAGTCTAAGCACTGTCTCTCTTTGGCCATACCACTGAAATCATCAAGGACAGCAACAATTATTGTGGTTATTTTCAAAATATGTACAACCCTCCAGCAAGCAAATGAAAATGTATTAAGTGAAAACAACCAACTCGCTGCTACAATGCAATAAAACTGATTCAATAAGGAAAGAGCAGGCCACTACCAGTCCAAATCAAATCTGAAAATAGAAATTTATTTTTGATACAGTGATACAAGGAGGTGGCTGCAAAAGGAACCATCACCAGTAGCCTAAAGTAATAGAGTTTCCCGCAAAGGAGTCACAGTGTTTTGCAGGGTTTGAAAATCCCAAGAACTGCTTGTGCCTAACCTCAAAGGTGGGGTGGTAGAGAAGGGACAGAACCGATCTTGATGCAGTGTTTGCGCAGTGGTAGCACAGACCTGGTTACTGGAAGGCAGTATTTCCAGGGTAATTCATATCTTCATTTCCAGGCATGATGGTCTGGAAAACATAACTAGCTCTATGGAATTTCTCCCCTCTTTGTAAAGTTGAACACTTAAGTTTAGCTGGAAAAAAAAAGTGCATTTGAAGATAGATCCAAAAGGATACTCAAAGTAAAGAAGCCTCCTTTAAACTTTCAAAGTACATCTGTACAACACCATCTGTTTCCATATGTAGAAACTGACTTTCAGCTAAATCTCGTAAGACCTTAGTATTCAGCAGTTCTGCTTCACTGGTCCTCAAATACAATTTAATTCCCTTCACTAAACACAAAAAAACCACCCAGAAAGATGAAAAATGTATATTGAGCACTATAAGAAAATCATTTTATCAACAGCACAAGTCCTAATGCATATGGATTTTAAGATATTTTTTAATGAGGACTGGTTGGCTATTCAGAGTGTCAGAAAAACTCTTCTAACACAATTAAGCTAATGCCAAGCATATTTATCAGAATCCACAATGGAAAAACTGTCAGCTTTCTTCCTGAAAAAAACAAAGACCCATTTACAGAAGCATTCTACACAAATAAAGGGGGCTTAAGTGTTTTATTTGTCCATTTGGAATGATTAGTGTTTATAATCAACAACATAAATCCACCTCTCAGTGAAAAACCTGACAGCTTGTTATTGCCAAACATATTACAATCTGCTGAAGGGTGAAGAATTACAGACATATAAAGATGAATAACATTATATCACCATTAAATCACATACTCTGTTCATCGCACTTTAATCCTTTAACATTGTAAACTAAGATTAGGAAAAAAAAAATCAACTTGTCCAGTGACAAAATACATTGTGTTTAATACACAATATAACAGTACAGTTTAATACACTAGTGCGTTGAAAGGTAAAAAAAATGGACAGCTTCTTTGGAATAACTGCATCATTGCTGATCTCTCTCTTGCACAAACACTGTTTGCAGTTGCAGAAGCTACCAGGAAGTCTTCAGAAGTATCCTACTAGGAAAATCCATCACAGCTAAAACAAATTTATTCTGAGATATTATACTCATATTACTTGAATATGAGGACCCAAAATTAAATTCCTTCACATTTGGAGTAACCAGTGACATCCCTTATGAAATCAAACACATAATGAACAGATTTGCATCCATACTTCAACCATCAAATGAAAGTGATGTGGAAAACAGGCTTTCATTTTTCACCCCGTTAAGTAAACAGTTACTTCATATTTGGAAGCTTTCAAAGAATTTTAAAGTTTAGTGGTCTGAACCATTTTTCAAGGTTGCTAGCATGTACAAAATTGAGCAGTATCAGTATAACAGCTAAAAGACAAAGCATTTTCAGTTATTAGAGATGGAACATTCTCTTCTCCAAAACCTAATTCGGAAAGTAAAATTTCATAAAAAATTTCCAGGAATGATTTGTATTACATTAACTCTACATGAGATGACAACTTCAAAGACTGAAGTTAACACTTACTGGAATCAGCCTTCAAAGTAAAATGGATCAGAAGAATAATGTCTATAAATGCAAGTATACTGCTAATCTTTTTCTCAAGATGTTGCCTGGTACAAATGGCCTCATACAGCTACTACTGCAGACTACTCACTTGTCAGTTATTTCCGATGTGTATGTGAAAAATAGATAGACACAGGAGGCATGTTTCATTATGGCAACAGACATTTTCTGACCAAAAGCAAACAAGAAAAAATAAGAAGCCAATTGAAGTTGGAACGTGTGTGAGGGAAAATCCCATTCAGTACCTCTTTATATTCTCAATGATTTGCTTTCCTTATAACACAGTAACTTGGGGGAAAAAAAATAAAATGAAGCAACAGCAAAACAGAATCCCTCCTTTCTCAAGGATCTGAAGTTCCCTCTGAATTTCACCCCACGATTCATAGGAAAAGTTGAAAAACAGACACTACTGTGTCAGTACCATTGGCTGGCTTACTATACAGTTCTGTCTCTGCCCACCTGCTGTCACTTACCTTATGAACAGACTGCAGGCTCTTAAGGGCAAAGACTATTTTTTTTTTAATTTTCTTTTATACTAGGAAGTGATAGTATCCATATCTCCTCTGTGCCACAGTAATATGGTAAGCTAAATAACATTGTTATGCTTTAATTATTTTATGTTCTAAGCTTTAGATCCATCAAAAGTGAGAGATGGTTGCCTAAGTTTCTAGAAAACAAAAGGCCAGTTTACACACGTGACCTGACACAAAAATAAGTACTCTGCTTGCCAGCATCCATAATGCAAAGCTTTTATTCTTTGCACCATGCAAAAAACCCACAAGGTTATCATCAACAAACTGTAAGTTATGGTATCTTTTCACCTATTTCAACCCTTTCATTGGAAAGAGGAGGTAGATTAGAAGTAAGGCACATCCTGCACTGATCAGCCATAAGGCATATTTACATTCCACTGAAAATAGGATCTATTTTAGGGCTGGCAATGCAAGTTGGAAGAAGTAATCAGGAAGAACTAATCAAATGCACTTGGGAGTACCATAATGTCTAGTCACAGACTGTAGCAAAGAAACAGACAAAACATCTTTTTTTTACTATTGAAAATCTAGGTACTTTATCCAAATGAAACTTGAAAATGATAGACCTACAAAAGTATGGGGCCACTGGCTCATAAGGCTTACTGGCACTTAATTCTTTCTTTCACAGTGAAAGGAACGGACATAATCATGGAAGTGTTAAATAATGCAGCTTAAGATGCACCTGTCTTCAGTTAACTTCAAAAGTTATCTTAAAAGTGAGCTGTTAAGATGTTGTTATTAAAAGATATTTAAATTCATGAACTTGTTTTTATCATTACCTTGAACTAAAATTTACCCCAAAAAATCAAAGGGCAAAAATCCCATAGCAACTGGGGGATAAAGTTACAGTCATGTTGACATCTACTCAAGTAAACCTTTAACAAATAATAAGGACAGAATAGAGATTCTTTGCCAACAGATCAATCAGAGTATAGCATTAAGCTCTCCTCCAAGTTTGAACTGGCTCTTATTCAAAGTAATATGAGAACTGGGTTCTCCAAATGTGAAAGGCACCTCAGCTGGCTTCAACGTGAAAGTTGTCAAACTGTGCAAACTCAAACGAGCGAGTTCCAAGAGCAGCCCAGCCATTGCTTGGTTTAGAAACAGTGACGTTCTCCCAGAGTGGATAACCATTTAACAGTCCTGAGGCAGAATTGCCCTGTCAAAAAAAGGAAAATGTTAGCTTTGTAAAATCCAGCATCTGTGTTGATATTGAGCCTACTCACATGGGAGACAAAACAAAGTAGAGAGATGTCAAGTCAACTTTCAACTACGTTTCACACATTTTTCATGCAGAGGTGCTTCTAAATATTGCACAGAATCCTCCAGTGTCTATCAGTTCTGTGAAACAGATCTAATGCCTTTACGGGGAATATATAAAAGGCTCATCTTCCCTAACTCACAGCTTTACTAACTCAGTGTAAAATCTGAAAGGTAAACTGGTTTTCCTCTTCCACTTGTACTAGGCTCCCTCAAACAGCTCTACTGTCTTAAGATATATCTGGCCCTACTTATGATATACATGGTACTAATTCTGCAGAATTAGGCAGAAAGTAAAGATAGATTTAATTTAGTCATTAAGCTGAGAGGAAGAGGAGACAGCAGAACTTTCAAGTATCACTCAAGCTACTTCAAGCCATTGAAATTAAAAACAGTTTCAGGAAAAATTACAGTTTATCTTGCCAGTGTTCCACTAAACAGTATTTAGAAAAAAGTACTTCAGTTTAATTGTATTTCTTAATCTGAAAGACAATTATAGACACAGGTAAAAGCAAAGAATGCCTTGCAAGAAGGAGTTAGTGTAAGAATTCTTTAAAGAGGGCTCTGCTCTTCTGTTATTACATCAAAAATATATTTGGTACAAAAAACTTGAACAGCACAGATGGAAGTTTGAAGCACCGTAATTTTAAAGTTACCGTGAATGTCTTGTGTTTTAAGTTATTTATGTTCAGTAAACCTTCAGGTTAACAAATGTCTTGGCCTGTTTTACAGATTGCAATCACTGTCATAAATGTAGGTGTACCACAGCCAAAAGGAAACTACACCCATTCCATTGAATGACTCAGGTACAAGTCTCCCTTAGTCTCCATATGTGATAGCACAAGAATTAAAAAACCAGCTCCTAATACTCAATGACATTTTAGCATGAGGGACTCAGTGCATCATTTCAGAAGAGTTATCTTCAGTAGCAGATCTCCCCAGCTAGGATTAAAGCTTCCCCACATTCCAGACCACACTGCAGTTACAAACGTTATATTAGACAATGGGATTAGGCATTCAGAAGAAGGAATTAAGGCCTTTTAGTTAATTGCACCAATGTCACACTCAGGTGAGTGCACAGGTATATTTAAAGTAGAGTTTGGGAGTACTTTCCTCACCAAGTGACTATGGTCAAAAGGGTTGGAGTGGAGGGGAAAGAAAAAAATGTGGGCAGGCTTCTCATTAACTGTAGCCCATTTATACAGCAACATTATGCCCATGCTTATTTATTACAGTAGAGAAGGTTGGCAGCTCATCTGAGTTTCCTAGTCCTTTACTAGCTGCACATACAAGGCCTTAGCCTGCAAAGGGAACTGGTAAGAGACAGATTTGTAAAACAGGCCAGTTTTGTAGTTTACTGACTGTCTTCAGAAAAAGGAAATCAGATCTTTTTGTTAGCTTAAACAAGAGATTTGCCTCTCTGACCCCCCTACCTCCATCTTCCAATTCATCTTTCCAGTTATTTTCTATACCCTCTATGGTTTCTCAAGATCCTTTTAAAAATACAGGCAGCAGAACTTGGTATGGCATTTTAATATTGGTTTAAAATAACAGATATTATTTATGTTTTCGATAGGGTAAACTAATACAAGTAGACCATGAATAGTATAGCATTGTTTTGTCTAAACCATTTAGGACTGAAGTTTCATAACTGTTTTTCTGGTTTTTTGCCGGTGTCCTTACCTGAATGTTGAGAGTAAGTGTGTGCCATGCATTATCCCGGACACCAGAAAGTCCTTTCATTAATATTTCTTCTCCAGCTGCAAAACATGCTTAAGTTAACAAACTGTTACTTCAGCCTTTTGCTGATGCTGATAAATACCAAGCCAGCAAAAACAAAATAATATCTATTTTTCAGAAGTGCTCAGGACTGACATTTTACCCATTTCAATCGCAGCATGGAAGGCTTAACATGCAAACCAGGCTCTACATTATCAGTGCATTCTCCTGTTTTGCCAGGACTGTTTTCCCACTAAAATCTCTAATGCTCTTTGTCATTTGGCATGAGATGAGGATTTGCTCTATTGAGAGTAGGAGTTCATGAAGTGTGACAGTAGCTATAGTATCTATAGACCTCCTTCTTTGTGTATTGTTTGGAACTATTTTAAATCACAGGGCTGGAGTTGTCACATCATCATGTTGCTTAGTTCTACTCAAAATTTAAGCTAAGCAAAAACTGGGTGTGCCTGACACCTGAATGGAAGACCTGAAAAAAAAAATTAAGTGTTACAAGTCTTCAATTATTCAGCAGACAGATTTAGCTGCAAGGTAATTTAACATTCAGGCTCCCTTCTACAAATCTATACAGATGACCAAAAATCTCTGTACAGAAAAAAATTATGATATTGTGTAACGAGCGTCTCAGCCTGAAATAATGAGGTGGTTAATCATTTCATCTAGGAAAAATTAGTTTTGACAGCCTGAGAAACCAACTGGGTAATGTTGCGATGTCTTATTAAAAATAAATACTGGAGTTGATCCTAAACACAAGTATATTTTTACGTACAGCTGAAATTTAAGTTTTTATGGAGTTAGACATTGCAAGGAGCACCAGTGTGCTAAGGGAAGATATGTAAAACCTTCTTTATGCTACCTGTCCATGGTAAAAAAGGAAAGGAACACACACACAAACACACAACAATATATCTTATCAGATATTATTGTATTTGTATTGTATTTTTGTAGATCTAGAAGCTGCATTTGACTCATCAGAAATTACTGCAAATTTTAACTCATGAAGTGAGAGGAAATGCATTTAAACAACATAAGCTGCCACTATTTGAAAGAAAAGAACTTTTAGCTACTGATGAAGTTTTACGACACACTCTTTCATGTGCCTGTCAAATGCTCTACAGATGGAATGTTAGCATCACAAGCAGAATATGCTCTCACTCCACTGAGCTAGACTAACAGTAGGATGCATAATTTGAGGAAAAAGTAGGCCACTCATCATCATCACCTAAGCCAGATGTATGTACAGTGACTTGCACTGCTCTTCAAGACAAGTCCCTGCATGTCACTCAGGATTTTTTTCCAATGTGTAGTTTAAGAAGACAGATCAAATCTTTCTGTAATTAATACTGCATCAGAGTATGTATGAAAAGCAAAATAGTTTACATTTTCTAGTGTAAAATAGGTTTTGTCATTGGAAAAAGGAAAAAATCCAGAAAGCTAGGCCTAAGTAGCCAGCCAGTAGCCTCAAGATGCTTTCTCCACCTACAAAAAGGGGCCATTATTAGAGCACAATAGCTTAAATTCATAGTGATGACAACTGAACTACAAAATCTGAATGTTATCCATTTTTATCAAGGTTGTTAAAAAGACATGTTCATACGCCAGCATCCTCTTTAGCAAAGAGCTGCTTACCTATATCACGAGTCACTCTGTAGGTGCCATCTGCAAAAACCCAGAAGAAAACTCCCTTGGTACGTCGAACATATATCCCACCATTGTCAACTCTTCCTGCAATAAATACACCCCCATCATGTTGCTTTTCTATGTAGATGTCACAGGTGACTGTCATGTTTACCCTGTAAGAGAAGTTCAGTGTTTTTAGAAGGAAGGAATCAATTTTTTTAAGCAGGCAGTAGGTAGAAGAATGCTCCTTATTCAGTAGAGCAACCTCCTTAAGGAAAGATTTAGCAATCTTAATGTGGGAGAAACACAGAACTTTAGACTCATTCCCACATGTGAGTTCATAGATTTTCATAAGCATGACAATTCTCAGAAACCAACAACAAAACAAAGTGTATTGTCAGCAAGTTTCAATTAATTATTAAAATAAAATTTAAAAAAACCAACCCACACAAACAAAAATCTAGCAAACAGTAGTTTTGCATGTCCACAGAAAAGCTGTCAGGTCTGCAAAATAAAAGCTGCTTCTAGATAAATCAAATCCAAGATTCAAGGTCATAGCACCAGATCTGCTAAAATTTGCTGTTTCTCTAAGATTTTTAATACAGGACAGGTCTTAAATAATCCAGACTGCTTGCCCCAAAGCCAAAACAAATGTTTTTAAACAAAATGTTCAAATAGGTTGAAATTATTCGATTTTCCTGCGGTGATACTCCAGCTCAACAGTGAGACACTATATTATACACATAATGACAGCTGTGAAGGAGAATAAATCAAAGTGATACCAGAACCATCAAATAGCACCTAGTAAATTTACACAACTTCTTCCTCCCCAAAGTTGCACTACAAGCCTCTCAATCATAAAAATTAAAAGCATTCTTTACCTCTATTAATGTATATTCAAATTAAAAATCTATATCCCATATCCGAAAACATTTGCAACATGGATACAGCTGCAAGGTCACATATTTAGGAGGTTTATAATTATCCATGATTATTTACAGAATGTGAGAAGACTCTGTGACACCAGCTCAGCTGATAACTGAATCAAAGACTATCTATTTTAGATATCTTTTCTCCTCATCTCTAACACACTAGTAATATTATTAGAAGTATTAGATTCTTGGATATATATTCATTACACAAACCAGATTACTTTCTTGACTCCCTATGTATTAAACAAGAGAACCCCCACATCCTCCTTAAGCCATTATTAAGAGACTGGAAGCAATGAAAAATTAATTAAATAGTAATGTTTCAGAATATAGTTAGGTTCAATAAAACAATCAGAGCAAAACACTAACAAATTCAGAAGAAGGGAAAAAAAGGCTTTCACATGCACAAGTTTAAAATGCAAACTAAAACCAACTAAATAATCCTGAAACTGAATCATAATAAATTGCCACTAACGACTGAAGTCAAATATGATTCCACAGAGAAATCTAGTGCAAAATTGGTTCTGAATTTTAATGGCATACACTAATTATTGAAAACATCTGCCAGAGACAAGATTAGCTTTAAACTGAGGATGAAGCAAACAAATCTGAGGGCCTGAAATTGAAGACCAGCATTACAAAAAGTTACAGATCAGTAAAACTTGAAGAATCAGCTGAATATTCAGGACACAAGCATGGTTCTGAAAATAAAATGAAGATTAAGAAAGAACTGGATCAAAAATGAAATAATAGGAAGTGTTTAGGAATGTTAGTACAGTACTTTAAGAATACAGCCTGAGTAGCTGTTACAGGAATCACTGAATATGATTTACTCAATGAGGGAAAGTTGATTATAGGGGAATATGAGATCTTTTCTTAACAGAGGGCTGTAAAAGAAAACATCAGATAACTGAAGAACAAGCTCCAGTTACAAGATTATGGTATTCTTCCAGGCTTCAGATCAAAGTGACTCAATCACTTCTCCAGGCCTGAAATTAGAAGTGTGAAGCAAGTCCTTAAAAAGCATCAATGATCTAATCAAAGCGAAAAAAATGTGACAGAATGGCTTCTTTAAAGACCAATCAAAAGAATTTAAGCTAGACTTCTTAGTAGAAGAAAAAGTTTTAAGCATGAAGTTTATCCTTATTATAAAAGCACAATTAGTTAACAAGTTCTTTCCCAAATGCTTCCTAATTCTAAATAAACATTATTCTAAAATATGCTGCTTGATTCCAAATTACCATTACAGCTCCTAGAAAGAATTGCAATTGTAACCATACTCTTATCAAAGCAGTAAACCTCAGTTACATTTACCCAGAAATAAATCTGGTTGAAGTAGCAGTTGAATCAAATCCACACAATTCTAAGAACTGCTCAGAAGATGGCAGTCTGCAACAAATACAACTGAATTATCAATGAAATAGTCTGGACATTATGAGATTGATCAAATTGTTAACAATTAATCCAGATAACTCAAAATTATGTAATTTAAAAGTAATCAATTTTTTTGTCCCATTTAAAAAATATTGAAACTCAGGGCATATTTTGAATTAGGATCTTGACTTGGTCTTTCTAGTACGTCAACTCAGATCCATTATTCTGAAAAAATAGCTTGAAAAAAATATGCCCAGCAAGACAGAAGTTAAAAAAAAAAAATCCATGACAGTGTAGCAGTGGGCCAAGTAACCAAGAGATGCAGTGGACTTCCCATCCTTTAAGAGTCATTTAGACAGACACAGTTGATCTTTGGCCCTGAGCAGCACTCAATGACTTTTGGAGGTCCCTATGACATCATTCCTACACATGTACAGACAATCTGAATGCAAAAGCACAAGCCCTCTGTCCAAGAGAAATGAGGCTTGAGACAGATTAACTGATCCTAACTCACACTGGTAAGGAGGATATTTCCCCAAACGTCACTAGAAAATAGTATTTACATACCACTGAAAATTTCCTATGATACTGATGGTCTGGTCTGCATCAGAAACCCAAGTGATGGGCCGCTGAACCACCACCTGGCGGAGCGTGAACACATGATCTCCTGGGTCAGAAGCATTTACAAAGTATTCAAAGACACCTGTCTGATCTGCAAAATTTGGGGCTTCACTGAAAGGTGGATTACCTGTTCAGAAAATAAAATACATATCAACTCTAAAACATTATTTTTCTTCTAAATACTCTTGTTTTCAGAAATTTCCCCTTAAAATTTTCTTCAGAATTTTGACCTGCTATATGAAAGCATAGTTTCTGAAATTGAAGTTTTTAAGTAGACAACAGTTTTCGCAAACGCACAAAGTAAATTGCCTTCTTCCCTACCTCCCTTCCAAAAAAAAGTTCGCTATAATTATGAGCTATACCATTTGCATCAAGAATTTCAAAACTGTAGTGAACATCCAGTTAAGACACAGAGTAAAAGACACCTGATTTCAAGTGATGTGTACAGGTGTAAGGTGTTGGAGAAATAGATATAAATAAAAAAATAAAACAAAAAAAAAAAAAAAAACCAGACCTCAGACTACTTCATGTAGAGGATTCAAATAGCATAACTTACTGCCTTTCTACATTATGGTTATACCTGTGTGTGAATAAAACTTTTGGATAACAGAATTCTGACTTACGTATATTAAAATCATCTTTGTAATTTGAAGGAAAGGGATGAGGTGGAGGCGGCTCTGGGTAAATGCATTTATGTCCTGTCTTGAGTGTGGTTAAAGTGTAGACTTCATCCACATCTAGATCTAAAGAAAATCTTCCCCTCCACACCTAGAATTGAAGAAAGACCAAGTTGCAAAAATTAAACAACTAAATGACTAAATACTCAAGTTCTCAAATTAAAGAAGATCCTCTAAAGTCCTGCTTTAAGGCAAATGTCCTGTCTTCTTGCCTCAGCATTTAATATCTCCAGGCTATTTTGAAAACTCCTTTCTCCCAAATTCTTTATTACCTCCAAGAAAGCCTGTATATAACTGGTAAAATTGTAATCAAAAGGCCTTAATGAAATGTGCCCTAAATATGCATCTTAAGCATAAAAGTCAAGGAGTTTCAGCAAAGGGGGAAGACGCACCTGAAATTGAAGAGAGACTGTAATTATAACTGATCAACTCACCTTTACAGGGCGGAGTCGCTGAAAAAGACTCGAGTTTCCAGATTCAAAACCAAGTCTAGAATGCCACACTTGAAGGGTTTCCACCATAAACTACAACGAAACACAATATACAATTTAATACAACAGCAGCAAAATAAACAGCCTCGAATATTCACCTTGAGAAGTATCTGTCTAATTTTTGTTATTTTAAGGCTGTTAAATGATCACAGTAGAGGTCGTGACTCTGCTCAGCTAGTCATTACATATGCCTTATATTTTTATCGATTATACATCAATAATGTCCTAACATGCAGCAATCTTGTTTTTAAAGACAGAAAGCATTGCAATCACGCAACATAATCTTTAGCTTCTCTTTTACCAACAATGGTACCCCTTTGATACAAGCTCTGTGCCTAGGAGTACCTAGACTGAAATAATCTCCTGCTAATTTCACTTTAACAAGACCTTTAGTCTAGTTGTTGGCCCTTTGATATCCATTTTTGAGTAAAGTATTTTGCTTACAGATCTCCAAAATTCTGCAATACTATGACATATCAATAACACTAGCTACAAGTTTTAATCATACCTAATCCCTAAAATTAGGGATATAAGCAAGCAACCTAGAGTTTGCTTTTCCTAAGCAAATCATTTTATTGCCAAAAGTATTGTCCAAGTTGTCTCCTTGTAAAGGAAACCAATGTTGTCAAAAATCAAATTCTGAGTAAATAAACCCTGTCAACTTCTGAGAAGGAATCATCCAAATCAATTAACAAAGATTCACTCCAGTTTATAGTGAAAATATTGTTCACGTTTCAGAGTGAAATTTAGTTTAGCTAGATTAAAAAAGAGAATAAACAAACCAACAACTGGGAGATTCTCAGAATTTTCACAGGATGCAACAACATAACCTACAGCATAAAATCAACCAGTTATTCCCCTGGAAAGGAGCTGATGGCCATGCTGGTCAGATAAACTCCATCAGCATAGTCAGAGCACCCAGCATTGGAATAAATTCTAAAGAAAAATCCAACTGCATGTCTCTTCTGGGGAATTTCTTCTTCAATATACAGATGATAAGACTGGGAGGTAACAATTCTACAATTTCAGTCATGACATTGCATCTCCTGGTAAAAGCAGAATTAGAATGCTTAAAACTTTGCCAGGTGTGTACAGTCTCTGGTATTGGAGGCTGTTAATTTCTTGCTAATCTGTGGTACTGTCTTGCATGTATTTGATTATGAATAGTAGTTCATTTTACAAGATTGTTCAAGTGTATTCAAGATCTACTTACAAATGACCCTTTGAGGTAGAAAGTTGCTCTCTGAGGTGTGACACTGAAATTAGGCAGTGGAGGCCTGATACACTGAGAGTGATTATGAGTCTGAAGAAAAAAAATAAATTTAACAGAAGGAACATTCATTACTGGAATGCATCACAAGGCAACCCATATGAAAAACATGCAGCATAGAATTGAAATTAAAAAAGCACTCATTTATTTCACTGTTAACATAATAACTACAATTACACTACTTTAATAATTTTTTTTTAATACTGATTTTAAAAAAGCACATGATTAAACTTCCACCCAGAGTGTGTAATCAAATTAAAGCTAATTTGTGTTAAAAAGATAATGAAGACACATATACTGGTCTTCAGGAAGACTCAATTAGCTATTCAAAGCTTTACGCAGAAAAAAGGACCTCTAGTGGACTCACTAACAAAGCTACCAGTATCAAAGGACATTCACAGATACTGAACTACATAAACCAAGACAGGTCCTTCATAACAAAACATTATCTTTCCTAGTTCATTGGAATTGCTGATGCACATACCATAGTTTCAATGATGATGGTAAGGTTCCCTAGACCATCTGTCAGAGCTACAAAACTGCCACCTCCTTCTAAGTGTCCATCCACTTGCAAGTATGACCAGCCTGGTTGAGTAAATTGTGTTGTGTGTGCTGAGACAATATGAATAAAAATCAGAATACAGTAAGACTTAACAAAAAATAGTACCATTTTCACTCTTAATTAAATTCCTCTCATACATGCTTACACAACAAAAACCTGATTTGGAGAAGAAAGTAATAGAACTTCCAAAATAAATTCTACCTATAAAAAAGAAAGATTATAGAATTACACTAAGGCACAATTTAAAACACCAACTCTCCGGCAGACAAAACAGTTAAAATGATAGAGGTTATTTAGACAGGAAGAACAAGCTATTACACCACTATATAAGGTACTCACATACATGCAATTTGAAAATTCATCACAGTTTAGATTTTCACAAATCTTTTTTTTTTCTTTAAATAAAGTAAACATTTGAGCCATAGATGGGCATCTCCATGAGAGATAAATAAGGTTTTCAGCATAAAGGAGAAAATATGACCCAGATCCTGAAAATCCTGAGCAACATGGACAAAGGAACAACCGCTCAGCTGTTCCCAACTGTTCATGGGACAGTACGGCCATTTTTGGTTTAATGCTTTTACATTTATAGGTAACCAGCATAAGAACAAAAATTAAAGTATTTTTTTTGTACCTCACTCATGGCACTGCAAATCCTACTTGCTCTGATGAACAAACATTAAATACAGAAGGACTACAGAGTAGCCAGTGAATCCATGTGTCCATAGATAGACACTACATGAACATACTTCGCTTTCCCCAAGCTTAAGGAAATGCTGATTTACACAAGCCAAGAATCTCAAGCATGGTAAGAATACAGAGGTTCTTTGTTCCATTTTCTCAAACTGAGAAGTATCAAATGAAATTGATACTCCTCAAAGATTAAAAATAGAAGAGGGGAAGAAAACATGAAAGCACACTAACCCTTATAGGCACTTTGGATCAAAATATTGTAATAGTAATGACTATAAAGGCAGTAGCTTATTCATTTCTGCTACATCTAAAGGTAAACTATTAAGATACTAGATCCTTTGCTTTCTGTTGAAAGGAGCATTTTTTTCTCCTTTTTTAAAGTATTCACAAAACTTTTCACAAATCTGCCTTAATTTGGGACAAAAAAAAAATAATACACATAAAAACACTAAAGAAATTTAAGTCTCGGAAAATACAGTGATGTTCAGTGTCAGATCACCAAAATTTTAACTGCAAAGTTTTTACCTGTAATCCAGATAGGAGCTTCAACTTTATAGTGGCCACTCCATGGCTCTTGTGCTGTCATTAGCCCACACCGACCAAAGGGCAACTCTTCATAATAACTAGCCACTAAGTTCCATGCGATTGTCCTGGAAGAAAAACAGGTGTTGGCTGTGCAGTTGGCTCCATTCATATGGATAGTATTATATTCACTTAGTACAAGAATCCATTCCTTTTTTTTCTCCAGCATACAATGAAAATAATTTGGGGGATGGGGGTAGGGAGAATATCTTTCCAGCTAAAGGGAAAAAAAAACCACAGGAGAGAAAAATAAAGCAAATCAGCTTCCAGTGTTGAGAGCTTCTTCCAAAACTTGTGATGCATTCCCTGGCTGTATCATCATAAAAAATTGCATATTAATCGAAATATGTATTGAGGGTTAAAGACTCCATTTGTTTGCACTTTTTTCCTGTTTTGAAGTCAAGAAATTTTGTTAGGAAAATTTATATCTTTTTGTTGGGGTGTTCTTTGGTTGGAGTTTTTTTGATTAATTGTTTATTGTTGTGCATGGTGGTAAGTTTTTTCAGGAAGAGTTTTTTGGGAGAGCAGTTCAGTACCACTAAAAAAAAATTATCCTTTCTTTATCCATATAAATAAAAAACAGAAAACAACTTTAACCAGCCATCCTCCATGAGTTGGTGCTATTTCAACAGGTTACTGTCAGGATACTGAGGTTAATCACTTCAGGTACTTTGATTCGGTCTTCACTGAAAATGTTTTGCAAGGATTGTAAATTTTAGACCTCTGGGCCATAAGTATGGAAATACAGCTTAATAAGCAGTTATGTAGAAAGGAAAAGCTGGCAAGCTGTTCTGCTGATGCATATGGGTGACTGCAAAGGCCTCATCCTGAAGTCACTGCCATAGATTAATCACACTACACAAGCATATGAAGAGACCCTGGAATTCTACAAAAACATGCTCATAAAATAAATAACTCTTGATTTGTAAACTCAACATGCTCACATCAAACTTGTTCTGCTGATTTCAAACTTACAAAGAGATGTAGGAAACTCAAGTTCAAAGGAAACAAGCTCAGAGAAGGATAAGTTGTCTTTCATCAAGAAGATTCTGTTTTCAATATAAAAGCCAATATAATTTCACTGTTGGATATACAGACTTAAAACTATTCTAAAATAATTTATAAATACAACACATATGCCTGGTAGTCAGGCTGCAAAACAAATGGGACATATATAACTAGAAAGGGCTTGTAAAAACAGAAAAACATTGGGAAAAGACTGATCCCAAATTAAGACATTAAAGTATATGAAAGTTAAGAGGCAATCAGAATTACCAGGAATGCACATAGGAAATATTAATCTGTTAGAAAGCTTCAGTTTGCAGAAAAGGCAAAAAAATATGTAAAAACCAGGTGACTCAAGAAACTTTCATTTACAGGTATCTAAGTGATTTGTATTGGGCCCCACTTCAATCATTTCAGACAAAACCAATCCTCTTTATTGTTCAAAAATGAAGTTACATAAATCTAAAAGTTTTGAACAATATTGATTACATCTTGATGCCTTATTTTCTTTAATCAGACTTTTTCTTTCAAATTAGTGGGTTTGGCACTAAAAACATCAAACTATATTTACTATTCTCTTCTAAAACTGGGAGTTATGTAATTTCCCAGTAAAGAGAACAGCTTTCTTCCAGTTTTCAGCTTGGAAAGAAAATGTGCAGAACAGTAAATTAATGACTATAGTGTTAGAATGGATTCTGAGGAAGAAATTGAATGTCAAAATTAGATAATTACATCCATACATATTACTTTTGACCGAAGACAAATAACTTGATAAAGATCTTAACAAAAATACAGACAAATTAGCACTATGGATATTTTTCTCCAAAGTTTTTCATGTGGATAGTTCTTAAAAACATTCTCTTTTTAATAATTATTATCAGTCTCAAAGGCATCTGAAATTAGCTGCATAAACCATTGGATGCTGTGGAACAATAACTCAAGAATACACTAAAACCTGTGGAACTTCTACTCCAGAAAGAATTAAGGACAGCAGACTTCATGTGTTACTATATTTGAATTCAGGCTGACAGCAGAGCGAGTTTCAGTTTACCTGCTTTCTTACCAGAGCAGATAGATGTCTTATATAGTATTTTAAATAATTCTTACACACCAAGTTGTGAAAGTGAGCAATAGTGCACAACACTTACGAGGTCATGTTTCCATTGACATAGTTTTGGTTCAGGATCCGAGCCCAGCATCCTGCACCTACTTCATCATTGAAAGTACTGTAATCTTCTGAAGACCATAGTTTCTTCTCAGTTAATATGGCATTTTGCACTGTTTTTGTCCCAGGATAGTGAGCCCTACATAACATTTTAAAAAGAAAGAGTACTTAGTACAAAGAGAAAAGTCAATGTTCGGAAGTACATATAGCAGGAATGATTCATCTCCTTCAAACTGAAAATGAGAAACAAAATATCTTTGGAATATTACAAGTGGAATAGAAGAAAATGGACCAAGGTGGAGTCATAACATTCCAGAGCTTATTGTATTTGCATCAGTAGAAGATTATTTCTTCTGATATATTACAGCATATAAGTAAACTTAGATTTAAAGATGTTGTACAATTTCTACAGCTTGTTAAAGCAAAGCTCTATTCTGAAACTGAGCTTGATGATTTTCCTAACTAGTCTGCTAAACAGAGAAAAGACATGTTAACTCATAGGATCTTAAACAAAACCATAAATAACTGTAAAATCAACAATAAGATATAGTACTAGGCATTATTCTAAGAACTTAACTGTATCAATGTCTTCGGACCTAAAAATGAACTTAGTTAATTTTTTTAATAAACTCAGGTTTCAAAAAAGCATGCTAGTTGGACTACAGAAGTTACAGAGGTGTAAATTGAAAGTAGTTGAAACATATAATGAAAGCTAATTTTCTTTTCAAGATCTTCCTTAGTATGAGGAGAGATGCTTTCTCCTAATGGCGACTATTGATTACATTCAATCACAACACTGATTCACTGTGCTAGATTTGTCTGACTGAAATAAAACCTTTTTAAATCACTTGCAAAAAATACTTAGCACATTCATTGAAGACACTAAGTACATAGACTAAAATGAAATTATCAGCACTGGAAAGGAAAGTATAAATACTTCCTTTACTATCAGCCTGAAACTTGACAAATTGATACATTCATGGCAGGGACACAAGAAACACCACTTTTTCTAGTCTGACTGCTAGGGGCTTTTTTTCCATTCTTTTCCCTCTACTGGACAATAGGCTAGTGTAGTCCTTCATACCTAGCTTCACTAATGGGTACGTAACCGATAGTAGAGATCTTAGCTCCATTCTTCTCTGCTCTACAAATTACTGTATATTTCCCCTTTGGCTTGGAAACATAAGTATTACCTCAGTACCAAGCAAAGGTTTTTGTAGTGGCATAAAGTGCAGAGCTTGCAAAAACAAGGCAGAGGTTTTCACACTTCATATCCTGAAAAGGTGTTTAATATTATGTGTTAACGACCCTGCCAAATAAAAACTGAAATACGTAAAAGATTATTTAATCTACCTGTTAAGACTGAATCAGAGTAGGGATGTAAAACTTACACTTGTAAAGAGTTAAGCAACTACAGCTTACTTAGACAGTAAGTAATCCATATATGATCCACGATTCCACCTGCAAAAAACTGCCAGGATACTGTTCACGTTCAGAATGGGGGGAAGGATTGATTGCAGAGGTAAATGACACTGACTGCCTATCTGTATTTGGAGAAAAGGTCTTCATTTCTACACCTCCTATGGGTCAGATATATAAAGAACGATGAAAAAAACCCACTTGAAGCAAGGAACTGCCACATTTGAAGTACTTGATTGGGTCAGGCACATTTATGGCACCTAGTAATTAAAATTTATAGCTATTGTAAATTGAAAAGTTAATGAGCAAGTCTTACACACATTGCCATTCAGCCATCAAGTCAGTAATCAGTGTCAAATTCAGTCTACTAGCACGATATTAGCATCATATGACAAAGTCCAGAACTAGTAAAACAAGTCAGCCGGTTGCATGCTTTCCAAAAACAACTTTCTCATCAAAACAAAATGGAAACTAAGAATCAAGACATTACTGTAACTCAAAGAAGAATCACAGCCCAAATCCACTTCTGGATCACGATCATTTGAGTAACAGACCAGTGAAGTCAGTAATACAAGGCTGTATACAAAGTTGTAAAGCTAAAGCACTTTTTGCATACCAACTACAGTAACCAAAAACTCCCCAGAATAAACAGGGTTGTCCAAAAAACCTTCAGTTCATCAAAAGTACATTCACAGCCAATAGGAATCTTCAATATAATAGAGGACTCACGATTCAATGAAAGAGTTGAGGCTGTTGCCAGGACAACAGCCGTGTGATTTGATGTGGGTTAGTAAGAAAGATTAAACAATCAATCCTTTCCTTGCAGGTAAGAGTACAGAGTATTAAAGGTTTGACTGTGTTTGTTATAAACAAGATGAAGACAGACTATAAACAAACCACCAAGAAAGAAAAAGAGAGAACCCCCTACCCAATCACATCGACCACTCCATGGAGCTCAGAGTCAATCAGCAAGACAAAGGAAATGGGCTCCCACAGTCTATCGCTGGCTATGATCCTCACCTGCTCCAGACCACGCTTATCCAATGTGTACCTCAACAGCTTGGAAAAAAAAAAGGAGAGTAAAGAACAGAGAGAAGGGACAAATAAAAAAAAATGTTTTTCAAATTGTTAACACCTTATATTGGGAAAGGCAGCATCTTCTTCAGCACTATTTGAACATAGTTAAAAAAAAAAAAATGTTTCAATTCTTGTTTTTGCAACCTGGACAACTGTTACAAGAAACAAAATGTACTAGACTGTAAAGCACAAAGTGCCTTCAAAGAAGGACACCTTCTTCCTCTACCATACCAAACCCTAAAGTACATGAAAACAGGAAAAATTAAAAACATTTGGTTGTTCTTTTCTTACAGACACAAAACTACAGATAAATACAAATTATATCACATTTCATGCAAGATACTCTATTGGCAGATAAGGCACTTAGATGTTACAATGCTGATTGTTAAACTAAAAGGACCACATACGAGGCAAGGACAACTGAATTATAATGTATAAACCTTGCAAAAGCACAGTAAACATTCAATTAAGAACAGGAGTTGATTCCCCCTATTTTTCCTGCTAATCAGCTATATCAATTTAACAGTGAAATAACAGAATTGTGCTGAGCTCTTCCTAAACACAAACAACGAAAGAAACAAGAAAAACCCCAGACATGTACACAGCTTATTACTCAACTGTGTCGTATGTCAAGCTTTAAAATTGCAAATACTTCACACTTCCCTAGAGACATTTTAAGACCTTGAAAGTCAACGAAACAAATCTAAAATGCCACGTAACACCAAGTCTAATGATGTACTAATGATGCAGAGGTCCTCTAAATAGCATTTGCTGTACTTGTAAATTCATGTAACATCAAATGCCCAACTATCTTCAAATAATTCTGTATATTTCTACCAGATACAATCTTCTCTTACAGGGCACACTATCTGCAGAAAGAAGTGTTGCAAGATTTTTTTTCCACAGATAAGAATATGAACTAGGTTATGTGCAGTCTGAGCAGCCTGAAACATCAAGATTTCCTCCCCCAAAGTTTTAATAACTTCAGCTGAACACAAGGTTACTACTAATAACATTACCAACAGTATACTTATGTGTAGTACTTTTCATTACAGCTTGCTTTAGAATAAGGCAGTATTTGGTCTTCAGACTTATACATAAAAAGGCTAACCTATTAAGCAATTAGAGAAGGTTCCTGATGACTAGAGACAAACAGTTTTAATGTCCATCTTCAAGAAGAAGGATCTGGAAAACTACAGTGCCATCAATCTAGCCACAGTCTCCAGGAAGGTCACAGAGCAAGTCTTCCTAGAAGCCATGTCAAAGCACTAGAAGGGTAGGAGGACAATTGGGAACAGTAGCATGGATTTACCAAGGGCAAATCACATCTGACAAAAATGTTTGCTTCCTACAACAAGATGATCACTTGTGTGGGTAAAGTGAAATCAGTGGACGTCATGCCTTGACTTCAGCAAAACCTTCCAACTAGGTAGATAGAAAAGTGCAGTCAGGGAGCAGATTACTGGCTTATATTAGGAACAATCCCGTTTGACGTCTTTAATAAATTCTGGAAGTTACATTTTGCTTTGCTTGCAGACACAGCTTTCACTTTTTCTGTTAAGCTGTCTAATTTCACTCACGAATTCTCACTTCCAGCCTTCTGATTCTCCCCACATCCCATTTACCTTAAAATTTACCTTAGATATCCATCAGACTACAAATTAAAGAAAACACAAAGAGAGGGAAAGGGCAGTTACTTTTTGTGGACGGATGCCAAAGCAATCACTTCAATTATGTTGATAATTTCTAAATAAGACTATAGAAATTTAAAGCCAGGTCTCCATTCCACATTAAAAAGAACTAAGAAAAAGTCACCGAGAGGTTATACCTGGAAAGAGATTACAGAAGAATATACAGAAAAGGATTTCTGAGGAAAGAATTTAAGGTTATTTAGGAAAACAAACTGAATAGCAGATTTTGCAAACAACTAGACGTGGTTATCTAAGAGACATACAGATACAGTTGACTTCTAGCAACTTCATGAACCTTAGCATTTGAAGGACAGATGCCTAAATACTATTATCTTTCACTAGGTCAGCAAGAACTCTGATAGTTGGTATCTTAAAATCAGCACTGGTTGAGAAACATGGTGTTCTCGTTTTGTACTACCCTTAGTTTCTTGACAGATAACACCACTGCACAGGAAAACCTAACTGTTCCTTTTCTGTGATCAGCAGTGGCAGGGAGAGTTGGGGAAAAATCTCTGTGACATTCAAGAAAAACCTCTTACAAAAAGAAATTTCAACTTAAAGAACAACTAAAACACATCTGTGGTTCTAAAGGCACAAGCAAAAACAGGTACTCCTAGCCTTGATTCTGTCAAGCTCTTAAAGAAATAAGAACAATACACACTCAGTGCATTCATTCTGCAGGTTGTATTGGCATGGAAATCACTAGTAAAACATTTCCTAATGCACTATAACTTGCTGAGGTGCAAGTCTTGCCTAACCTGGGAAAGTTCTAAATTTTTAAAACAAAGGAGTTACTCAGTGCTGACACTGTAATTTGTATTTTTCTGGCAGCCACTTCCAGGTGATCCGTGTTTACAAGCTCAACACAAATGAAAGTAGTTTCTTTATAAAATCCCTGCTTAACTGACTATAACCCTTGAATCATGCATTAATTTAAACAAAGATGAGCATATCACACTTCCTTACATACAGAGGATAACTGGTACACTAGTGACCACAAAAACGTTTTTATCACAGTAAGGTTAACAACATAGATAAGTTAATAAATGTAACACAACTGAGCATTATACAGAGATAGCTCATTTTCACTTAGGACATGTTGTAATTTTTAAAAAACTATTTATAGTTTTGAGAAACCAGAGATTACAAAGAAAGCAGAAGCAGCAGAATAAGTATCAAGCCAGTTGACAGAAGCAAGGTAGTAAGAAACTGTATTATGGAACAAGAGTGAAGGCAAACAATAGAGTTGGTATTTGCCAAAACTGCAACAGTGGGCATTCCTAGCTGCCAAAATTGAGATAGATTGTATTAGTTTACAAAGTTTGGATGTTTGTTTTTACTTCTATTTTACTGTCTGTGTGTGCACTTTTAATACTATCTGTTATCAGATATAAGCAACAAAACAGAAAATTCTAGATTTAAGATATGACCAGAAAAATCACAAGCATGTACCAGGGAATACCACAAGCACAGCAAGTCCCAGGGTGATAAGTTCCACTGTGAAAGTTCAAGTTTACCTGAAATTAAAACCAATTGAAGACCAAGAATTCAGCCTGAAGTTTTTCTGGCTTTGAAGATGCACATGCAGGTTAGTTAGAAGTTTCCTGTCATTCACTATTGCTAAGAAGCCTAAAACACAGCTCCTAAATGGATACTTGAAAGAAATAATGGAAGAGTGGTAAGGTCAGCTTACACATGCACTAAACTGAAAGAGAAGACAAGAAAGAATAATCCATCACCACTGTACATGATGATGAAAAAAATTGGAACAGCTAGGAAGTATGAAGTAAGAACATATGACTCTTGAAAATGGAGATGAAAACTTACTTAAAGAGAGGAAGCAATAAGCCATGTTTAAAATGCCTCCCTTCTCCCACACTTACCCGACTACCTCAATAGCATCATTAAGATAGGGATCAACTATCATCTCCTTTGAAACGTTCCAATCTCCATCCGCAGCGATGATGCCAATGTTCCTTAGACCCAGTCTGTCCAAAGACTGTCGAAGCACCTTAGTAACAGACAACACCACTTAAAGTACAGCCTTCATCAGTAAGGCAACATGAAAATTTAAGACTGAAAACAATTTAAGAACTGTAGGAGTCATCAGTGAAAGCATTTATCTTCAGACCAAGATGGATAAGAAAAGTTCTCACTTCTCAAATGACAACTAAGATGAAGTTAATGGTAAGTATTTTTAAAGCTGAAGGGTTATCTATGATATTCAGACAGTCATTACACAAAAAGGGGCTTCTCATCACTTGGATTACTTTTGACACCCCATGTGCATACATATATACTCCACTTGGACACTCTCAACATACTGACTCCATGCATGCATGCAATTTATTACACGTAAGTAATGGATTTATCATAAAGTCAGTCATAT
Source organism: Corapipo altera (assembly GCF_003945725.1). Classification (NCBI taxonomy): domain Eukaryota; kingdom Metazoa; phylum Chordata; class Aves; order Passeriformes; family Pipridae; genus Corapipo; species Corapipo altera. Next base: position 13,374,041 of record NW_020884878.1, on the reverse strand, counting down.
TAAGTTGATCTAAAAATAACGACTGGCTGGATGCAGCAGTGGACATACCTCCACAAGTGAAAGAAGTGAAAGTTAACCTGATCCCCAAAAAAGTATATTGAGAAAATGGGGACTGAAGTTTTAAAACAGAAAAGACCTTGTAACCATGCAGTTCTCTATAGGAACAGAAATCTTTGCCTAAGACATGTCCTGTTCAAGTGAAGAGCACCTAAACACTCTTCTCACAGCCCATTTTATTGAAGAAAAAAAAGAAAGATTTTTCCAACCACTCAAAGATCAATAAGTATGAATACTTAAATAATTTCTCATAATAGCCCTCTAGCAATAGAAGAAGAAGAATAGGGAGAATCTCCATTTTTCATATAGTCAAATAAGGACAGAAATCAAAGTCCAAGTGTTGATGACAATAAAAGCCTAGATCTAAAGGACATAAAACTTACTAAGGAGAAGTAGCAATGAAGTTCTGTTCAGCTGTTTGAAGCCTTTGAAACACAAAGTTTACCAGAAGAAAAATTCATAATGTTAGAAGGTCACCACAATTTAAAGCTTTCTAGATAGCTAGACACTGGGAAATATTGCCTAACCATAGAAATAATTCAGAAGAACAAAATGACTGGAACAGTTGCAGAACTTCCAAGCTGAAAGATAAGTACCAAGGACATAGAACTGCAGACACTCAAAATGCATTCCACAATGACATATGCAGAACGGTTCCCCCACACAAAGTACTCATGTTTATGTACAGATACTCCTTAAATTCTAGCATTAAAATGGCAGTATTTAAAAATATAATTGGAGGAACAGGATCTTCTTGAACAAGAATTTGTAAGCATTAGAATCCTCATTCCTTTGTTCTTTTTTTTTCTACTTAATAAGAAACATAACTAATGCCTTAGTGGATGAACTAACTAAAATAACTTCTTACAATTAAGATAAATACATAACAGATAAGCTCTTAGTTAACAGACATTACAGAAAACGTTTGATGTGCAGCAGCACACTTCAGTAAATTGACCTTTTTCAAAATGACAAATTGCAAATACAATTATCATGCTGATTAGAGAATAGGTGACATGTGACACTAAAAGAATGAATGGTAAAACAGGTGTTAAAAAACCCCCAACTTTTATCAGTTAACATACAGTGAAGAACAGGCCAAAATTTTTCAGTAAATATTTGGGTGATTTTAAGAATAAATGTTAAACTAAATATTAAGCTCTACAAGCCAAAAGCTCAATTCAACAGCATTCCAAATGAATGCTGCACCTAGACTTGACAGCTCGTTCTCCACATTCCTTCTCCCCACACTAGGAAGTCAAGATAGTGGAAAAAGCCTCCAGGTGACATGACACAGAGTTGAGATTGTTCAGCCTGGAAAAGAGAAGACTTCAGAGCAACCTAACTGCAGCCTCCAGTACCTAAAGGGAGCCTACAGGAAAGATGGAGAGGGACTTTTCTACGAGAGCATGTAGTGATAGAACAAGGGGGAATGGCTTCAAACTGAAAGAGGGTAGGTTTAGATCAGTATAAGGAATAAATTCTTTACTGTAAGTGTGGTGAGGCACTGGAACAGGTTTCCCAGAGAAATGGTGGATGCCCCATCCCTGGAAGCATTCAAGGCCAGGTTGGATGGGGTTTTGAGCAACATGGTCTAGTGCAAGGTGTCCCTCCCCATGGCAGGGGCGTCGGAACCAGATGATCTTTAAGGTCCTTTCCAAGTCAAGCCATTCTGTAAGTCTTATCTGCTTTTAAGAAGAGGTAACTCTATTGCTTCATAGCCTTGAAGCAACACCAAGGAAAGGAAGAAACCAGAAGCTTGTACTTAAGATTTCACTGCAAGATAATGTAACAAACAGAAGAGAGTTTTCAAAGCATGGTAGGGGGTAGCAGGGGCATTCAGCAGTGAGAAATCTTAGAGCCTCGAGGCTGGTTATGTGAAATATCATGTTCCTCCAACCTTTTAGAACAAAAGGTACTGAATTTTGCACAGCTAAAAACACAGAGCATCTACTATGTTTTCCATAAAATAAGAACCTGGAGGTTTATAGCAGTATTTAAGGTACTATGACCTCAGAACTTTGCTACAGAATTTTAAGTATTTCTAGATCTTGGACTTCTAGCTATATCCAAGCCAGTATGAAGATGATACAAATTTGTATGATTTCAGACGTATTGACTGAAGTGTCCATTAAAATGTGAAAGTCCTAAACACTTAGCATACACTGACTTGCTTTACAACCTAGAGATCTGATCATTTTAGCATTCCGTGCGTGCAACTACAAGAAACAGAGTTCAGCAAGTGAAGTAGTTGCAGAATTAGGGTCTCTTTACTAGGCAAATTCAGAAAAGCTAATTGTTTGCATATGATAAGACAAGCATTTCACTTTAAAAAAATAAGAAAAAAATACATACCTTAATGTATTTGCTACTAAATGCCCTTTCATTCCATATCTATAAAGGAAAAGTAAAAATCCATTTAGAAAAATCAGGATATGTTAATGCATAATGGAAGATTTTATTTATATGTATGTGAGATTATACAATCCATTAATCAACTCCATGTTTTCGGTGTGCTAGAAGAAAGTGCTCTGGTTGGTTTTGTTATCAGATTTTCAGGGGAAAACTCTGTATGGAAGTTCATAATAGCTAGGTTTTTATCTTTCTGTAAGGTCTCCTGATTGCCTTCTTGCTGAAAAGAGGGCTAGAGCTGCTTGAGCTCTACAATGGCAGCAATGTTACACATGACTGTTACCACCTGGTCTACAGTTTGTTAAGAATCATAGAGAAACACACTGTGGCTTCAAAGTGTGACCTAATGAATGGGCCCTGTTGCAATACAATGACATAGGAGAGTAAGAATAACTCACATATTGAAAAATTCAATGAAGATTAAAGCTCTTTCTAATTTACACAGGACTACATCCAAACTCAAACACAAAAGATATCTAGCATAGTTTAAGTAAACAGACACAAAATGAGCTCATTTCTAAATTTTCCAACTTTTATGGAAAGAGTGTTCAAGCTAAACACAGCTGAAAATTCAAAAGCAGGAATACATTCCTGCCTTTGAATTTTGGAAAGGAAAGGAATCCTTTCTAGCAAATCACCTAGTCTATAAAATGTATAAGCAGAAACCCTGTTTCTCTTTAACCACAACATTAACACCGACTCACATTCACCAATAAAGGTGAAAGTATCCCCCATAGGATTAGATTACATGACCATGTACAAGCAGACAGTATCCCGCAGATGAGATAAGCCCCACTGATTTTGGTATTTCCAGATCTTTCAATAAATGCTAACATGTGACTTTTGAAATGAGCCAGTAAAAAATTTAATTACTGAAAGGCTCATCTCATCATAAAGTAAACAATACAGAACAAGTGCTATAAACAAAGAGAATGGTAAAGGTCAACAATGAAGAATCATAACAGCATTAAAATTGTTCTGACAGTTTCTGAGCCTTCACAGACCTCAGTGATTTCATGTATTTCAGGTTATACCCACAAAGGAATTGAACAATATGCAATGTCACCACACTTCCTATAGAAGCAGAAACTACATTTTCTTAGAAGGAAAGAATTCTGAAGGCCAAGTAAGAAGTCGAGCATTACTCAAATATATGAAGCGCAGAACTAACCTTCTAGTCCAAGAGCATAGGACAGAGAAAAAAGTAACAGTAGTTTGTTTTCCCCGTCTCCACAACTGAATTGCTGAAGCATCACTGTGTTACTCACAGTGCAAGACTGACCCAGCTGAAATAAGTGAGGAACATCAAAGGGGATGCACTCCAGAGGACATATACATGAGGTACATCTTCCCACGTTACAGCAGAAAGGTCAGATCTCTTTTGAGGGATGGGAGCAGTTTTAGAAGCTTTGTTCTAGACTGCCAAAGTGATTTTCAGCTTTTCTGCTGTTAAACTATCTCACATAAAAACACTTCAAAGTCCAAAATAAGTGTTCAAAAAATACAGGACTGATTTTAGAGGAATCTTAGCCACAAACTTTCTTGGTCAAATAATGACTTGAAAAATGTTTTTCCAGATTGTCTGCTTCTCCTTCTCATTTCCAAATTATGACATTTTTTCTCAAACATTCATTTACTACCTTCCATATATTGCACTGTAGCACAACATAGCAGTTACAATGTACTGTAAGATATGCATCTTTAACTACAATAAATAATGCAGGTAAAAATGGAAGAAGTTGTAGAGGATTGCTCTTCTGCAAAATGACAACCATATTTTATGCTAAGAAGTCATGTTAGTTGACTTTCACAAACTGTCTTAACTAATGCTTTTCATTAGCTGGTAACTGCTGAAACCCAAGCAGAAAAAGCAAGGGACAAAAGGAAAAGATTTCAGAACATTCAGATTCTCTGGTAAGTTTGTTCTAGAATTGGGAAGGCAGGAGCCATTTGACACGGGTTCTGCTTTAACAGCCATCACTGCAGAAAGACTGTCAACTAACGTAACTTCTGTCTTTCCCTAGCAACAGAACAAGATAAAACTGCAATTTAAAAAAAAAAAAATTCTCTTTCCATCCTCCTCCTCCAATAATCAACAAATAGAGAGACAAGACCAAGATCTTAGGAATGAAGATAGATAAAATATACAGATTTTGCATTACTGACCCCAATATAATCAATGTCCAAATCGTGATACTGTTTTGCTCCTAATATCCAAGAAACAATATAGTAAGCAGTGACATCTGGATAGTCATAGGGCCAGTTTTCACCCTTCCCTATCCATCTTGGAAATGTCCAAGGTAATCCTGGAAAGAGAAAAAAAAATAATAATAAGGTAAGTGGTTGGTCTACATTACTCAGAAAGTTTCAATAGCAAGGTGTAATTTACCTAAAATAAAGAAGCAGACATGCACTTCAAATTCACTTAGTTCCAGTGAAGAATTGGAACATAACTTATTTAACTGGAGAGTATGCTCTAATAGCTGTTTGGGTTTTTTTGAGCTAGAAAGCCTTCATTACTAAAGAACAACTAGATTGACTACATAAAATCCTTCAATTATATGGTATTAGCTCTAATAGGTTTAAAAATCCAAAGATTTTAGGATAAAAATTTACAAAGTTAAAGACAAGGAATCAATACTGAACATAAAAAGTTGTTAATCTACTGAATATGAATTTCAGAAGTAATGATCGGATCATAACAGAGGAAGGAAGATTAGGATCATGAAAAAGAATTTTGAAGTCTCAGTTGTTTAGTAGATCTTGTAGTAAGGAAGAAAAACAAATTAACCTAACCAGATGCTGCTAAGTTTTCAGCTGACTTGTACAAGATACTATAGACTAATTTAAAGGTAAACCTTCCTTCCTTTGTTGAGAGCTTGATCTGAGGGAAGAGGGTTGTTATCAATAGTCACAATTAGTCATAGATAGTAAGCTTAACAGAACCTGACTGACAAGTCCTGCACCAAGTCATGCTCTGTGGCTGGATATAGTAAAGCCTGACCCCTGGAAGACTGGGGGCATTAGACACCTTTTAACTGACACATTTCTTACCTGTTCTCACATTGGTTTGTGTGAAATACATTTTGTGTTTCGAAAATACAATCTAGGGTTCCACACCTGTGTTGTCACAGCACATACACAACTCACGATCAAAACAGGAAGACAAGAAGCTCCTCTTACAACTCAACTACATACGTAACACAAAGCAGTAGACCAGAACCACTAGAGTGGGGAGGGGATGATCAGTTTGTAATAAGAACATATAATTGAATGAAGTGTGTATAAGATTTACAGATTTATATTTCCAGTAGCTTTATTTTATCCCTTCCAATTTTTCTACTCTATTATTCAAAATTCATCTCTCACTATAAATCATTCATGTTCATTGCTGTGATACACTCTAAGCATTAATGTTACTTGATACCAGCAAATTATTAGACATTTTTGCCCTATGCTTCTTGTTACAGTAGTGCAACATAAGGATATTGTGCTACTGTAACAAAGTAAAAAACATGATAAGTAAGTGAAGCATCAAGGTAAGCTTAATAAATTAGAGATTCTACTTTGCTGCAACATGAAAATATCTGCCCATTAAAATTAATACATTAATTAAGTGTGAGAGATAGGTAATTTAGTCAGAGGAATAAAAAAGCATTTAAATCTTAAAGCTTGAAGCAATTTACCAATCAGTTTAATGTCAGGGTTCCTCTTTTTAGCTTCTTTCATCAGCCACCATTCATAGCCCCGGAAGTAGTTCTCATCATTTTCATAGTGCATATGGGAGGGTTCAGTACCATCTAGGAAGGAAAGAGGCAGGTAGCTCACAATTATCCTCTGTGTCATAAGCTGTTACACATGGCAAAGTTTGCTGTATTGCTCACTGCCATAGTATGCAAGTACATATCTCTGACATGGTTCACAAGTTCTTTGGTATGTATTTCAGAGCAAATTGAAGAGTGGGAGGGAAAATGCAAGACTTGCCACCCTCTGTTCTTAGCATATTAACTTAGCATGAATTTAATATTTTTGATTTTTAAGGGACTCTGCCTGCTTTTAACATCAGATGTGATTAAAAAAAAATTAAACAAGCAGCTTATTTCTAAACCAAAAAAACAAACAAAAGAAGGTTATAGTTTGTTTATTTTGTGCAAGGTAAGTCCAGGGAGAAAAAAGAAAGGAACTACAATGAGATGTTTCAATCACAGGAAATAGGGAGTTTTTATTTCTACAGTAAAAGATGCAGTTTATAATTTCTATGGTGTTCAGTGACTGTAGGAAGAGTTTTTGGAATTGAACACTATATACTGATTTTCCTCAGGCAAAGGTAAACAAACTAGAAAGGTGCAAAAGAATCAATGTTGCAAGGGAAGCCATTATACACAAAAGTTAAGTTATAACTTGTGTATACAACTGCACCAATTATTTATGCTAAAATATATGCAGAGACCTCTTTTAATGAGACTTTTTTTCTAATGAAGTCTGCTTAAACAGGACATTTCATTACAGAAAATAGGATTGATATTTTTACCTTAGTAACACAGAATAATTAGATTCCAAATTTCGACTTCTGCCAGAAGATGACTCCTTTCTCCTCTCACCAGCAACTCATTAACAAATACTGAGCTTTTAAATCTAGCATAGTACTTTTCATCATGATAATTTTTGTAAAAGAAAGTAAACCAAAGAACAAAAAACAGTACCTAATTTTACAGACACAGGCATTACAAATAAATGTATACATAATGTCACAAAACCAGATTCTTTACTTTCTGTTTATCAGCTGTGTCTGGTTTAAGTCTGTTCTTGATGGGGCCAGAATTACTTCGGGGAAAGATAAAATAAAGGAAAAGAAAAGAAAGATAAGAACTGTCATCACTGCTTCTCAGCTTCTGATTACAAGCAGTTACTAAACAGTTTCTCCTATATGTTGATGTAGTCGGCTAGGCAAATTTCACCAAGACATTTTCATGTGCAATTCTGCTCAGGTAAAAAAAGAGAAAAAAATAGTAGCGACTGTCAGCCAATGCCACTCCAGTGAAATGTAGCAGCTCATTAAACCAAAGAAATGTCATTGCTTCTGACCAGCTGTCTTTGCATTTTCATGCTTCTAAGTATTGCAAAACTGGTGTTTGAGAAATGCACTGCAATGCAGAAAGCTACTAGAGGGGGAGGAAAAAAAAAGAACTCGCTCTAGAATGCAACCCATTAACCATATGATAGTGAGAACTGTCTCCACAAGGTTAGTATAAATCTCTCGTTACAAGATAGCAGATACATTTTTTTTTTGCAACTTCAGTACAACTACAGACTGCATTTCCATGCCTCAGCTAAACTGATGTGTGCAGGACATGTTACTTACAGCAACACTGAAACAAGAAGTTAAACGTTGCTCACGCAAAATCCATACCTGTTGACTGCCCATCACCTCCAATCTCTACTTTGAGAATGTGTAAAGAAGCACCAAAATTAGGCTAGAAAAAAAGAGAGACAAAACCAAAGAGAATCCTACTGTTAAGAAGAATGTGTTAAGTAAGGATACAATATTGAGTATGCTAAAAATGTAACACTTTTTTTTTTTAAACACCCATTATAAATGCAATGAGAGATACACAGAGTTCTGCTTCAAAAGAAAATCAAGCAATGTAAACAGTACACTGGTCTTTAACAGGTTTCATTGACTCTTGCACTGTTAACAATACACCCCTACAACTGTGCAGATTTTAAATTGGTTATGCTCAAGCAAATACTGAACCACTCTTAAAGTAGGACGCGGGCTACATGAGGAACACAACAGTATTTCAATGTTATTAGAAGTCAAATTTGTTTCCTTTTAAAATCAAATTATTGAAGTCAATGTCTCTGTAAATAATTTATTCTTTGGTGTAAAGGGTTATCCTGCTTATGTGACAGAACATACATACAGGTCAGAAATAATCTGCTAACCAGATGCAGAAAGGCAAGCGAGGGAAAAAACCCACCACAATGGAAAACCCACCTAATCCACTATCCCCCTCCCTGGCATCTGACTGGTGGAGACAAATATAAAATTCAAGCTCATATAGGTGACCCTACTTCTAGTATGTTACTCCTAGAAGTTACAATTAATCATTATTTTAATAACCACTGCACTCCTCCATGGAATTACCCAAATATAATTCTGGTATCTGAAAGAATGTTGTAAGACATCACAATGCATTTTGATTAAAAAAATAAGTTGCATAGACAGTAGCTTGTTTGGCTTACAAGTTTTGGATTTTTTTATATGCTTTGAAATATAAAATACGTTTTTCCAATTTACTGTTTCTCTTCCCGACATTTCTGATTTTAAACTTCTAATACTTTTGTTCTCCCATCCCTTTAAACTTCTAATACTTTTGTTCTCCCATCCCCATCACAAAAGTTGACTGACATTAAAAGGCAAGGAGAATAAGGAAAGGTATACTCCCTCCACAGTATAACAGCTGAAGAGGCTTTAGTGAAAGAACATGTCAAAAATTCTTTGAAAATCAGAATCTCTCAACTAGATTTTCTTTTATAACATGCCTATTGATTCCTTCAGAAAACTTGTATTAGTAACACACAGCTTCAGTCTCCAAAAAACATAGGGTTTGATTGCTCAGTCACACATTATGCCTTAGTCTACACTTTAATTCTTTAAACTACACAGTAAATTATTCCCCTCCAGCCATCTGGATTGCATTACTTGAAAGTGACATGGCATCCTCTTCCAGCAGAGTAACTTACAGTGCCAAAAGCAAAACAAGCTATTAATGTCCAGTGCAATAATCTTGCCTTATAATAAGTTGAGCAACTGCACAGGTTACACTTGCTAACTATGGCAGCTTACAAACCAATGACATTTACACACCTTCTAGAGTAACTGCAGTTATACTTGAGACTAGTTTGGAATAGATAAGCTACTAAAATCATGCAGGCTGCATAGTCATTTTCATGTTACGTTAATCTATCTGTACTCCAAAAAATCAAAACTGCCTCAAAGACCCACTTACTGTCATCACTACGAACAGCTAAAATCCTCATTTTAGCCATAAAAATGATTTCTCATGGATGATTTCCCATGGATGATCAATGTATGTTTAATACATTTTTGAAAATGTATTTTTAAAACATATTTTGAAAACATGAAAGGAATTTTAATAGTAATTTGAACAAATGGACTCTTGAACAAAATCCTGGTTGTCGAAAACAACAGCTAAAATTTAAGGTTCTGGTAACAATCGACATTAAAGTAGATTCTTTATAAGATAGGATATTATCTAATTTCAGGTAGCATTAAATATACTATAGTTGGAGTTCCAACATTACACAATCACAAATTCTGCATGAAATTAAACATTACTGTAGCAGTGAAACCAACTTTACCCTGAACAGGTAATCTAAAATCTGGGAGCGGTAAGGTTCTTGGTAGTTCACCAGGAGTCTAGATGTGGCCTAAAATGGAAAGAAAACATGAAAATATGAAAACCCAACTCAAATGCTTAAGTATGTCCCAGTTTTGCAGTCTAGGACTTTCACATGGCTAACAAACCTACAAAAATAATTATAGCACCAGGAACTCAGCTAAGCCCCTACACAAACACGTTTCTAACCCTTCAACTGTGCATTTCTGGTTTCGCAGACTGCAATTGCCTTGTACTCTGGTTACCTGCAATTCACTGCAAAGAGAGTCCAGAGAACAGAGAAACAGAGACAGCACAGGCTTATGGCACAAAAACGCAGCTCCCTCCCGGTATCATTTCTCCCTGCTTCGGTTCACCGTATACCAAAGGCAACAGGAGGCACAGAGGCAGGAGGGCAAGCAAAGCATCCCAGCAGGTCCATGAGTGAGTAAAAACTCCAGGGATTTCACGGCTCTGCTGACTGGACCACAGGAGAGACGACGACCGGCCGTTGGCTCTTCCAGCATTTTAAGACGTAGAGACGATGAGCTACGAAGACCCTCTACAGAAAAGCCCATCCTGGCTTAGCTCTCCTCTACTGGCACTCGGGACATGGCTGCCCCTCGGCACAATGCCCCTGCCAACCCTAAAAAAACTGGAGGGCTGGGGCGAAGCCGAGCCCGACTCCAGCTCTCCTCGCAGGCAGGACCACTGCCCGCACCGCTCCCCTCAACCCTCCAGACCTCCTCCTCCGAGCCCCATCACGTCGCGTGTGTGTCCTCACATCCCCCAGCCCTCACGGCTCCCCTCCAGAACCACCCCCTACCCGGCCCAGGCCCCGCCGAAGCCACCACACATTCCCATGGGACGGAACATCCAGCCCCTGTCCCCTGTGGCCCCGAGGAGGGCACTAGCGCTGCCAGCACCGCAGCCCCGGGGGCGCCGCTCACCCCGCCGCCGCTCACAGCCCCGATCCCGTCGAACTGCCTGCCCAGCCCGTCCGCATCGTCCAGCACGTAGGTGGCCGTCAGCAGCGGAGCGGCACCGACCCTGGGGGGTCCCAGGCCACAGCTGCAGCTGAGCAGGATCGCACCCCACAGCAGAACCACGCACCCCATCCCAGTCCCAGTCCCAATCCCAATCCCAACTCAGCTCCGCTCCCGCCCCGTTCCTGCAGCGCCTCGGCACTGCCCGGCAACGCGCGTCACGTGACCACACCGCCTGGCACCACCGGGGGGCGGGGCGTCAGCTCCCGCGCCGCCATCTTGCTCCAGGGAAAAGCGGAGGGAGGGGAAGACACTTCAGCTTTTACGGGCAACCCCTCCCGAGCTGAAGTCAACAGTCGCCATTTTGACAAAGGGCAAGGCTGGTGAGGTGCGCACCGCCATGCTGGAACTGGCCTTGAGCGGCGAGTGAAGCTATCGCGGAGCCATCTTGGGCGTGGGAAAGCCGATGGCTGTGAGGCGAGGAGGGGTTTATGTGGGAGCACACCGGGAATTTCGTTCAGTCCGGAGTGACCGGGCGCGGGTGCGGGCAGAGCCTAGCTGACCCTGTTTTACGGAGCCTCTGACCCTTATTTTCGGGGCTTCTGACAGGGCTAGGTACTTGTCCTGGGTGAGGAATGGCCTTTTCCAGTGCCTCTCTCATTCCCAGGCCCTCGCCAGCGCCTCGGAGCCAGTTTCCTGGTTCTGCCCTGCTCTCAGGCTGCCACCAAATCCTTTGAAGAGTCGGCACAAGTCGGCGCTTTGAAGGAACACATTCCAGCGCGCTGTGAGAAGGACCTTTGATCGCCGTGGGGGAAGCGGCAGGGAGCGGCCCTGGGCCCGCGCCAGCCCCGCAGAGGCGCGGCCCGGCTGCCCTTCCCGGGGAATCCCGGTTGGCCTCAGCTGCGTCAACACGACCCCAGAGAGCGATCCTGAAAGTGGAGTTTAACGTATGAGGGGCTGAAGGAGCCTTTCTGTTTTCCGCCTTCAGGGGTGCGCTCTGGGGCAGCCGCAACAAAGCGTGAGCAGCTGAGATGGTGCCACACGCCCAAGGTCTCCGTGGGGATAGCCAGAGTGGTCCCTCAGACTCCAGCATACAAGCATTCGGCTCAGAGGAAAGTATTCAGGAGCTCGACAATCAGCTTGATTGTCCTATAAAATTCTTAATAGGGAGCTCTCAGTGTGCTGCCGGTGTGTTACAGAGGAGATGCTTAATGTGCCTAAAGGAGGAATGAGGTACCAGAAGATGCCGTTGCTGATGTCCTGCGGACGTTGTGGAAAAGCCCAGGTTTTGCACGTTTCTAGCCACAAAGAATGCTGTTACTCGAGCCTCTGCGGCTCTTGTCATTTAGGGATCTAATGTCTCAGTGATGACATTACCTGGCTGACGTTTCCTGTTTATTTCTTTTTAAATAACAATACCAAGCACTCACAAAACATTTTGTACTTTGCAGCATTATCAAGCATTAACTAATGAACCTGCTCACACCCAAATGAGCTATATGATATCATTACTACATGTAGAAGGACAGAGTGACTCCTCAGGGCTACAGTGAGTCAGTGGCAGAGGTAGAATTGCGCTTATGGTCCTACTTAACATTCATTCCAGCAGACAGTACAGCTTTGCACACCTGGAAGGTTTGCAAAACCATCATAAATTATTAGTTTGTTAATTTTGATAGTTTCTTAAATAAATGCATCAATTTATTCCACACAGAAAGCTTCAGCTATGAAATTCAGTCTCTTAATCATTCATAGGACCTTAAAAGTGTCAGTTTTCAAAACTCATATTTGCATCCTATGATGTGATGAGTGCCTCCCCTTTTCAGGTGGTACAGAAAAACATTCTCAGAATATGTTTTGATGGAATTAAAAGGATGTTTTGGTGTGACTCTGTGAACTTTATTCTGCATTAAGAATCTTGACCTTGCTATGAACCTTCTTTACATATTTCTCATGGCCCAAGGACATATGATCTTTGGGCTTTGTAAGCCCAAATATATCCAGTAAAATTATTGAGGGCTTATTCATTGCTTCTTTTCTAGATAAGGTAATTTTCCACTTTTAATGCTTTTCTATTTTAGTTTTTTATTGATACTACATTAATCTCAGCCAACACTAACAACACCTGTGGTTCCAAGATAGCCAGACATCTGAGATACCACGTATGTCCAGATTTCAAAAAAACCCTGGAAAACTGTGCTGCTTACATCAGACATTAAATTGTTGCATATGGACACAGTCAAGAGTTGATTTTTACATATAGCTTTACTTCCAGAACATATAAAAGGCATTGTATCCTCTCTTGCTTCCTTTGACCTTTCAGTTCCACTATCAGTTATCACAGCAAAAAACTGTAGAAATGTTTCCACTCTATTTCTCTATTTCTAGATATTTCTTTATCAAAGTGTAGGAATCCTCAGCAAAACAGCAGAACCAGCACACTGGACACCATTCTTAGTAGGTACCATGTTACCAAAAGGCAGGCGCAAAGTGATAAACTTTGTCTAATGACTTTTCTCTCAATGAAAATGAAGGTGTGACTGAAATTTATTTTAGAAATTGATCTAACCAAGTGGCCTCCCTTTCACCAAACTGGAGGAGGCTATGATAAGAGTTTGAGAATGTCCACAAGTATGGAATGATTTAATAATTTAGGCTTCATGTAACAAGCGCATCAGTAAAAAAATTGTGGATGAGAAAGAAGGAAACAAATCTCTCCATCCAGTGATTAAATGTTATAGAGCTGTCTGGTATTGTTCTCAAGGAAGTCTATATGTCTCTATTTTAGGGGTTTTAAATTTGTTCATCTGTTTCATTTCTCCTTAGCATCTGAATCATTACAGGACAGTTTTTTGTGTTGCCCCACATTTAAAGTGAAATTGTACCCAGTTTCTTAAAGAATTGTATCATTCCAAACAGAATTTAAGAAAAAATGCACACAGTCAATTATTCTGGTCACAGAGGGCAAAGAGAACTGTGCTTATGTAACAACTTTCCACCTCTTTGAATAGAATTACCTGCTAAAAGAATCGCTCCTGTGAAAGCTGTATCCAACCTCAGATTCAGTTTATATAAAAATACGTAAATATGCAACCTGTCACAGTGTATAAAATTCTGTTATCCTTTGCTAACTAGAACTAGAATACTCAAACTTCCCATAAATTCTGAAAATACTTAATTCTTTTTCCACAAAGTCATGAAGTCATTGTGATGTATTTTTAGCTCTTCTTAAGTGCATTCTTACTTGATTCTGTGATAAATTTGTAGGGAAAGGAAAGTGAGGTCCTTCAGTCAAAAAAAGGATGCTATATTTTGAACATATACAAGTAAACACAAATAAAACATGGTATTTTATTTCTGTGGATTGGTTTCTCTGCAGAATGTAATGTCTCCTAGCTAACGGGTTTAAAATATACTCTGCTCATGTAATTAGGCAATATTTTCAATTAAACTTTTTTAAACTCTCTAAAAGTATTCGTAGATGTAGCAAGGTTGGTACCATCCTTTTTGCATATTTATTTGTAATTATGTAATTTTTTTTCCCCATGGATAAGCTTAGATTAACAAGGAATTGGGGAAGAAAAAAAAAAGGAGGCCAAAAAAAACTAAGAAATGTGTGAAATGTGTGACTCATTTTCCAAGAGCAGCTTCCTGTCTTGTATCTGATAAAGCAGAAGCAGACACTTTGACACTTTTTCTCAGAAGCAGACACGGGTTACACTACCAATGGTACAACAGGGACACTGCTACACAGGGACACATGGCTGCCAAGGTAAGTGTTCAAAATCCAAGAAGTCAGACACACAGCTTATATTCTGGAACAGGTTTCAAGCTCTCTCTCCCTTAATGTGAGGTTGGCATCATACAATAAAAAGAAGGGACACAAAAGGAGCTGGGAAAGATTTCTCTGGGGGAAGGATTATTTGAATCTCAGCACAACTGAAACATGAGACTAAGGGGCAAATGACAACTAAAGATTGATTTAGGGAAGACATGCCAGCTTGACTTTTGTTTGTTGTAATGATATTGCCGTGACCAAAATACTTGCTGCTTATGAGAGGGAGTTTTCAATATTCTGAGCTGTCCCGTCACTGCAAAAAGTGCCTCAGGCCTCACAGGGGGTTCCAGTAGATCTTCTGTTATTGTTCTTTAGTATTTTATGGCACTAACAAAATACTCAGTGATATATATAGATATAGATATAGATATATAGATATATATAAACAAAGCTTAAAATTAGCAGAAAAATAAGCTCTGGTAAAAGTAGCTTCTTAGAATACCAAATACTATGTACATGAAAATATTTTGTAAATCTTTCTTCATGCATACAGGAAAACATGATGCACATAATGATATAGCAAAATAATACTTGCCTCCATGGCCTATATTCTGAAAGACATGGCTTTTTTTCTTTCTATTTGCTCACATTAATAGAATGTTTATGCTCAATAAAGCAGTCCATAAAGTGTATTTCTAAGTTAAAAAGGCTGAGCTCTTTAAGACCTGTTGGAGTCTCTACAGAATCTTATCAGACCCATGGGTGAAATTTAGTGTTGCTTGAGGAAAAATGCTGTTCATTTTAAGCAAAAAAAGTCCATGTTACTGAAAGGTGTATCTCAGTTCTGCTGAACTGTGAAGTTTCTCAAGGAAAGCAACTTGGCAATAGAACTTATTTTTGAGAACACAAATCAATCTACTTTGTTGAAATTGCTTTAAGAGAAAAAAGAAATCCAGAAAGTTGTCTGTCTTTCCGTCTTATGGTTGATGTATGGTATCACCAGTACAGCATCTACCACAGTAGGTCACACAGCACTGTTCCTTTCTTCCCTTAGAAAGTTGTTTACAGATAAGAGTATTTATGTATTTATGTATCTATGCTTATGAAAATTTAACTTTAACTTTATTACTTTCAAAATGTCATCAGTGGACAGACTACATAAAGCTCTCTTTGAGCCTGAAGAAGATATTGTAGGAAAGCATTGATACAAATACAATATATAATTACTACCTCTCTCTAGAAACTTTCACAAGGTTCCTTTACAGGCTTGTTTGCATATGTTACTTGAAGCATAACATTTGCCTGTCCATTTCTCTAAATTTTAGTTCTTGTTGACTCTTCAGAATTCTTGTAAAGCAGGATTTCTGTAGCAAAATGACAGAGACGGGAATTATGATAATAATTGAATAATGTGTCTAAAAGAAAAAATTACTGTTAAGAATATTTTTTTTTCATTTGAAATGCAATTCATACCAAAACAAGTCTATAAAATAAGTCAGAAGTCTATGAAATTAGTCACAGTGGGTTTGGACCATGAAAGGCAAACCATTAAACTACATCATTAAACAGAAATTCCTTTATGGTTTGTTTTGTTTTGTTTGTTTTAAATAAAAATCAGTGGGGTAAATTATCAAACGTTTTTTAGAATAGCTGTAAGTCAATGCCATCCTCCTTGGCAAAACCAGCAGGTACGCTCAGTAGCTGACAGAAAACCTGGGAAGGCATTCAGGTAAGCAAAATCATCTTGCATTACAAAGTCCTAATTATCAGAAAAACAACTGAACAACAAAGTATGATATGGACTACATCCTCTGAAATAAGACCCCAAGCAATTTGACTGGAATTTCTTGTAGTCAGGGAAAAACAGTGCTTTCTGCTTTATATTTCTGTGCAAGAAACTGCAGCGTGCATTGTGGTATGCTTCGTTTGCTGGCTCTTTGACACACTTAAGTATAGGTCATCAATACATGCCAGAATGACACACTTCTCATTATTATCCTGATTGAAAGCATGTCTTCATATAAGTACCATCAGTGTGTCATCACAGCTGGGACATGGATTACCTGAATGTTAAACAGTCTCCAGGGCTGCGTTCACAGAAGCTAATGAACATACTGTTTTAAAATAAAAGAAAAAGATGGGGTACAGTGACATGTGAATATGAAGGACAGAAAAAACTTTCCAAGATGGCAAATTTCATGTGGTCTCAATTCATTTTTTTTGCATTTCATCTTCAGTGGCCCAGCCTGCCATTGATCAATTATACCTTCAGATATTAGCTCCTTAAGGCAGATGGCAGAAGAGCAAAGCGAAGTCTTGCCCCAAATAACATGTGGTTTATTCAGACAAGTGCAATATAAGGACAAGTGTTTTACCCTACAATCAGTGAGATCAACAGAGCAAAACTCTTAGAAACAAAGAGCTAAAATGAGAAAGCTGAAGCGAAAAAGGTGGGTGGTATGAGGAAATTGTTGGTCTGTGAGTAGATATGAAAGAGAGAAGCTGTTGTGAGCAACATGAAGACAAGTTAGGAGCTTGTAAGGATGACGATTCTGTAATGCAACAACTAACAAAAGAGAAAGAGTTTATGGGGGAGGGAGAAGGAATTCCAGTTTCTCAGTCACGAGACTAAGAAACACTGCCTCATACACTACATTACACACATGCTTTTGAAAGGGCATGTTTCCCTGTTAGACATGAAGAGACCTGTCATAGGAAAAGAGATGCTTAAATGTGATTAGAAGAAGAGGTAGTTATTTTATCTTTTACTCATCTGGTCTGTTTGGTTTTGGTATGAAGTGGGTCAGCAAAAGCCTGCAATCCAATTTTTAGAGCTAGATTTTTAATTTGTGATACTTGTCTATACTGGTAAGCTTACAATGCCCTATTTACCGTGTGGTTTTATTAAACCACACTGAAATGTAGAGATGTTATGTTTGCCTTAAATACAGACACTGCATTTTTTTTTAGTTAGTTCCCATGTAGATAAAGTTCTTCAATGGACCAAATTGGCAAGTCATTCTCAAGAATTTTCTTTGTCTTTCAAGCTTGGGAATTAATTTAGCTCTAACTGTAAAAGGTTAGCCAACTTGATCAAATAAAGCAGTGGCTGGTAAAATTAAATATTTGCTTTCTGACTAGTTTTGTCATTGGTCCTTTTTTTTTTTTTTTTGCATGAAAGCGTTTTTTTTTTATAGACAAGAGATCCATATAATAACCTCTTAGCAGAGGCAATAAACCTGCTTGGGTTTCTCTGATAAACCCACAAAGTTCCCCAAACACACACATCAAACCCATAAAAGGCTGAATTTTTCTTACCACATGGGAAGGTTTCTGCACACAAGTTGTTTTCAGTTTGAGTTCTTTCCCATGTGGGGACAGTTGCAAAATTGCTATCTTGCAACCTACTCCTTCTTCAGCCTCTTCACCTCCCCTGCTGGTAGTCCAGGCTCAAAGCACAGATGAGTTATCACAGACGGTCTCTGAAGCAGTTTGTATATTTGGCAGTAGAACTGGACCACAACAAATATTCTCCATTCTCATATTTCCTGAACATAACAATTAGGTCTTTAGAGAAGAGAACTACTGAGTGTCAGAGCTGTGATACAGCCAGTGAGTACCAGCTGTCTCACAGCTATGATTGTACACTATTTCTTACTTAAAGGTCAGCTCTTCAACTTGCTTCTACATCTCACACGCACAACTCCTCCCATCCCACTGCTTTAGTCAGGGCTGCCATTTTACTGGTATATTCCTGTTGAAGCTGTTGATACCCACAGCTCTGGTAATGCCTAAGATAAGCTTAATTGCTAATGGTTTTATAGCTCATGCATGGCAACTGCAATTTTTAGAGAAAAGAAGTGTAAATGAACAATTGTACTCAGAGTCTCCACCTGACATGAGTCAAAGGGACACCCAGCAGATTCTCCTGTGCATGCAGGAACCCAACAGCCTGCCAGGTTTCACATGAGGGTTTCTGGGATATGCAGTAAATTTTGTTGGAATAGCACAGTTGATGGCAAGTTCTTGCAGGATTGCATACAAAGGAAGAGAGAGAAAGTAGGGATGTGTGAAGGTACAATGAGAGAGTGATTCGCAATAGGAAGATATACCAGTCATGCATTTTCCTCTTCTGAGCAGATCCCAACAGTAATTGAATCCCTCTATTTCTATCCTTGTCCCTCCATTGACTTAGAGGGGAGGAGCTTATTTAGTTATTTGTGTTCCCAAAATCATGCTTACCAGAATAACAGAAAGTGCCTTTCTATTATTTCTAGGCCACTTTCTGATCTCCTTCAACTTTCCCACAAGACAGACCTGGGATTATGGGATACCACCCCACCACCAGAAGTGTCTTAACTACTCATCCTGCCTCTGCTGTAGAAGTTTGCATCTAACTGACCTCGACACCTTAGATTTTGGGTTCCTTGTCCTATGCAGTCCTAACTCCAGGAGTGTTTAAAACCTTTGATCTCCGATAAACACAGTTTCTTTCTTCTAAAAAAAAAAAGACACACACCAAGAAGCCCATAAAAAACAAACAAAAACATTATAGTTGACATTTTTCTTCTTTAGTAGCAGAAGGTGAGAATCTTGTCAACAAGGTTCTGAAGAAGTAACAGATGACCACCCATCAGACTACAGAGGGGTCTTTATTGCACCCAGGCTGGAATTAGTCCAAAGATACTATTCGGGGCTTACAATGAACAACAGCACTGCTGAGTGCCATGATGATCACACTCTGGATAAATATTTGTTTCCATTTGTGTACAGCGTTGTGATGATGATCAGTGTCCCCATCAACTGCATATCCCTCTATGCATCTTGCATTCAGGTGAGGAAAAAGAATGAGTCAGCAGTCTACATCTTTAGCCTATCCCTAGCTGATCTTTTGTACTCTTTGATTCTACCTCTGTGGATTAATTATGCCTGGAATGGAGATGACTGGAGACTCTCTGCCTCACTTTGTCAGGTTTCTGCCTTCCTTATGTATATGAATTTCTACACCAGCACCGCTTTCCTTGCTTGCATCTCTGTTGACAGGTACCTGGCATTAGTTCACCCCTTGAAGCTCCAGCACTTGCGCACAAGAAGATTTTCACTGATTGTCAGCGTAACTGTTTGGCTTCTGGAAAGCATCTTAAATTCAGTCATATTGGTGTACAAAGAAGTATTCAGTGATCCTTGCAATTTTACTAATCATACATTATGCTACGATACATACCCCCTGGAAGGGTGGCAGGCACGGATAAATTTATTTCGGATATGCTCGGGGTACTTGGTCCCTTTGATAATCATTGTGTTTTGCTACCATAAAATCTACCAAGTAGTGAAGTTTAACCAAGCCACACTAGATGAAGAAAAGAAAAAAGTGAGGAAACTTATTCTGAATATCACAGTTAGTTTCATTGTTTGCTTCACTCCATATCACATTATATTGCTTATTCGCAGCATCAGAGAACCTTCCATCACTGACCCACACCTTTTGCTGCTGATGTATAAGGTTTACAGAATCACACAGGCCTTAACAAGTTTGAATTGCATTGCGGACCCCATTCTTTACTGCTTTATGAGTGAAACTGCACAAACACACATTCTGAATGTGCTGAGGTGCTGCTTGTGCCTACGAAGGCGTGAGGGAGACCGAGTGAAAGACCATGCTCTGTGCAGTTCTGCTACAAAAAGCAGTGCCCTGATCACCTACAGAACTTCCTGTGAAATGGAGATGTCAAAAAAGCCTGAGTGAGCACATTCAAAGCAAAATTGGATGACCTAAAGGGAAAAGAAAGAAAAATTCTTCTCCAGTCTGTACCTAGGAAATACCCCAAAAGTTAGTGGTGCCAATCTAAAAAAACCCAGTAGCTGGAGCCAATAGGAACTTACTATAGGGTCAATGAAATCCATGGAGCATGAACATGTACGTATCTTTAAATCAGGTATGGTACATAAATCAAGGACAACAAACATGCACAGTCAAGAAGGATGACCATGACATGACAGAATTACCGAGGATTCCCCACAGAACTGCCTTCTGTTGCAGCTTGCTAGCTAGCCCACAAGATGGGCATTCATGTACTCAGCTGGAGGAAGGCTGAAGTCCTCCTTGTCCTGATTGACAAAGGAGCAGATAGAGGGAGTGTTGTAAATTTCTCTCTAAATTCATGGTGTAATTTAGGCTGCTGTGATGGTTCCTGTGTTCCAGTGAAGACTCAAATTGTTCTTCGGCATACACCTGAGATCAGCCATTTCTTAAAATTTTTACTCATGTACAGGGGTACTTACCTGCTCTTAAGCTTCAGCTTTTGTTTCCTTTGAAATATATATGTTCTAATGAATAACCATATTTTATGCAGTTTCATTACAATATCAATATTGGGTTTCAGATAGTGGAAGATTCATTACTTCAAGTGCTTATAAAGAACCAATTCCAGCCACTAGTGTTTTAACTCAAAAGAAACTTTTCCTGATATATGAAGGGAGGAAGAGAAAGGTTGAAAAATGAGGTTTCACATCTCCACAACATAAATGGCCAGCCTTTAGGCTTGCTTATTATGACTGAAATCTGGATTGTGGTTACATTTTCAGAGTCAATAGAGCAAGGTTTATATCCTTTTACTTAACTGCACCTGGAAGCCTCAGCTAGAGATTCCAGGGCTCTCAATTTGCTGATTTTAAAAAAATTGAACAAACCAACCAGTAAAACTGACAAACCAGCAAAGAACATGAATGTACCAACAAACAATAAAAATGGAAGCAAAAGAACCCACATTTTGAAAGAGTTGTTTTAGTCCAAATCGAAAGAGCAGCTGTTAATTCAGAGACCTGTTCCTGCACAGGCCCCAGAAATAGCTGCCTGGTTCCCTGGTAGCAGCAGGCACTTGAGCCTCTGAAAAGAGTTAAACACAATGGGGAGTTTCTTTTTTTTTTCTCCTCTCACTACCTTTTACTTTTGTTCAATTGCCAGGAAGAATATTTGGTAATGGTAGTTTTTCAGTTTCATAGGAAAGAATTTTTGTTTCCATCAAAAAAAAATTCTAGCAAATCTGTGTGGTGGAAAGATTCTGATCATCACTTTTCAGCACACTTCTAGGTCTGACATATATGGAGGGTGTGCATACAGTGGTCACAAGCAGTAAGAAATTTCTTATGAGAACATCTCTCTGTGTGTAAATTAAAATTTTCTCCATTACAAAGAGCACTTCCATAGTTTTCGTGAGTTGCTGTTTGTGTCTATTTATACTTTCAATTAATTTCATGTTCCGAAATGGGAACTTAGAGGCTGTGAAAGCTGAGCTTGTTCAGCCTGGAGAAAAGAAGACATTGGGGGACCTAATGGCAGCCTTGCAATCCTGCAAAGAGGGTATTGAGAATATGGAGCCAAGCTCTTCACAAGAGCTCATAGAAGGAGGGACAAGAAATCATGTGCATAACCTGAAGCAAGAAGGTAAGAGTTGACTTAAGGAAGAACTTTTGAACTATGAGGGCTGACAAACAGTGGAGCAGGTTGTACCAAGGTGTTCTGTGTGCTCCATCCTGAGAAGTTTCTAGGACCCACCTGAACAAAGCTTTGAGCAACTTGGTCTGGCCTTGTAGCTGACCTTCCCTTGAGCAGAAGGTTGGACTAAAGAATTCCTGAGGTCTCTTCCAACCACAATTGTCCTGTGATCCTATGAACTGTGTATGTCACTGTTCTGGCTGTTGCCTTCCTCTCTAGAAAAATATGTTCCCTTCTCTTTTTTGTTTCCATTTGCTGGATTTTTTTTTGATGTGTTTTTTCTTTTTCTCCTGTAGTTCCTTCTTATATATTATGAGAGAAAAATTATGCAAGGAGCAGTGCAAGTTACTTCACCACAGATTTGTCCTTATGCTGACCTATGCATTTTGCAACAGAATGTGAAATTCCACTGTAGCACTGGAATAAAAGCAGAACCAAACCTCACTGTAACTTCATGGAAAGAAGAACTCCGTGATTCACTTATAGATCTGTCACATGCTGGACAATTTGGAAAGTTAATTCTATTTGTGCTTTAAAGAATTTAAGAATTAATTTACAGAATAAAGAATAATGAAAACTAAAGCTAAGCAACAAAACTGAGTGCAATTTAACTTGTGTGTCAGGGAGTAGGGAGAGCTGGCTGCTCTGCATGGGGCAGTGGGCCAGGAGCTGAGGGTACAGCCAGGCAGACTTGGCAGCATCATCACTGACAAGCCAAACAGTCCTATGGCACCCCAGCGAGGCACACGGAGCAGGTCTGGTGACAGTAACCAGTATTGGACAACTGTCCGTGATCACCAGACAAATCTGTAGTGATGAGGCAGATCTGAGGTCAAGCTGGGAAGCCAAGTCAGGAAGGCAAGGTTGGGATCAGTGAGGTACAAGGCTGGGCATGGCAGCACCATGTCAGCACTGGCCTGTGCACAGGCAGTCAATCCCCAAGGTGGTAGAAGAAGAGACCACAGACTCTGTTGGCAAACTTAGGGTCCTGACCCTATGCAAAAAACTTAATTTCCACAATATTTGATCCTAAGATTTTATATTTTTTAATATTTCACCAAAGCTCCTGAAAGCCATAACTTGGACCAGCCTATATTGGTATGTGTGGATATTTTTCATAGCATCATTTCCTATAGTACCTCCCTGCATTGCTGAAGATTCACTTCAGGATAAAGAAAAATAATTACAGTGGCTGGCCCATAGGCTGGGCTTCACAAAAAACTCATATAAGTCCAGGGTCCTATCCCTTTATGATAATAAAATGTAAGTACCTAATTCCTTCGATTGCTCCAAAATGCTCAATATGTGTGTTCAAATCTCAGCCCTCTGGAGAAATGAGGAAACTTCTAGATGTAGAGACTACAGTGTCCTGTACTTCAATCATTTGTGTATTTACGTCATTATTCTTACATAGCTAAAAATTTACACTTCTTTTCATTCTTTCTCCAAATTTTGTTGACCCAGTTGGACCAAACTTACTATCTGAAAGTGAACACCTATGTCCTGTTTAAAATTGCAGTGTTACAGGAAGCATAGGACATGGTAAATGTCATCCAGGCTCCAATCCATGCTATGTATTATTGTTATTGAATACTCTGCTTAGAATTCCTGATGGCTCTATAGGCAAAACCAGAGGAACTCTTT
This sequence comes from Corapipo altera, assembly GCF_003945725.1. NCBI lineage: Eukaryota > Metazoa > Chordata > Aves > Passeriformes > Pipridae > Corapipo > Corapipo altera. The sequence continues at coordinate 13,350,266 of NW_020884878.1, read as the reverse complement.
CCAAAGCAAGGACATTCCTTACAGAAAAGAGTTTATGAAATTCAAATGTCTATTTAATGGAAAGAAGAAAGACATGCATTCAAATTCCATTTTCACCACAGATAATGCCTAAAAACATTAGTGTATGGTCTCAGTAAGTCACTGTAGTTCCTATCTCACTTCAAATCTGTATGATAAGAATATGGATAATTAAAAGGGCTGTGATGGTAATTTAATTAATATCCACAGGGTATGAAATCTCAGTGCCAAATGATACTACTATCAGCTTGATAACAGTAGAGGTGAATTTGTCTATCAATAATTCACTTAAAGCAGAATCCATCTGCCAAATATCCAGCAAATATATAGCTCAGCTTCCTAAGTTGGGGGATTTTCAGTGAACTGTGGTGACCTAGCTGGTGGAATTTCAGACTTCATTTAATCTGGTTTTTTTAGAATCTTAAAATCATTAAGGTTGGAAAAGACCTTTAAGATCATCTAGTCCAACCATCAGCCACAACTTGCATCACCCCAGATCATTATTCTTTTCTGACATAGCTGAACATAAGCTTCACTTTGTTAATGTCATTGCAGTCAGTCCTGACTCACATGATTGTAGGCTAACAGACACCTGCCTACCCTTTTCCTTTTTTGGTTTATTTTTGAGCCTTTAACACATCTAACTTCAGAATAACTGAAAAAAGTGAAAGGAAGTGTGAATTTGAGTTATAAGATTAATATATTCCACTTCCTGTTTCCATTCACAGAGAATGACGCTACTGAAAGCACTCTGGTAAGTCTGGTGACAGTCTTCAGCAGTGTCACTCTTGGGCCTCTTTCCATATTAATTACCAATTTCATCAATGTCACTATCAGTCGAGTTCTCTAAAGTGGTAAGGGACCAAACTATTTGTTTTCTCACACCTCCACACAGCACAGAGGGAGAACATGGGTGGGAGTATAAGGGGGCTTGGAACTGGCACAGCCTCAGAGGCAGAAAATCTGCTTGCACAGAGCAAGGCTGCAGAGAAGGAAAGTGAAGAAGGGCTTTGAGCTCAGCGGGAGCTGGGACAGCCTGTGTACCCATAGGCCAGTGCTGACAGTTGCCAGGGTTTTCCTTCTGCATGAGACAGCAGCTCCTGGTGGTCCCTGAGCCCTGCAAGATGTCAGCTTGCCCCTGCCCAAGGCCACCAACTCCTTTGCACCTACAGGGTCCCCAGTGCTGGTGATCCAAGGTAGTGTCTGATAAGTGATCCTCTGATAAGGGGAAAGAGAGTGAAACACATTGTACATATCATAAAAGTTTTTCTTTTTGACTGTGTTACTGTCAAATTGCTAGCCTAAGCTGACTCAGGGAAGTTTTGGCTGTTCAGCTATAATTAAAAGTAACAAAGTTAATTCACATGAATTCCATTCTGGACTGTGACTTTGGGGAAAAAAAACCAACAAACCAAACAAAAAAAAAACCCAAACCCAAAAAACAAAAACAAACAAAAACCAAAACAAACAAATAAAAAACCACAACAACAAAAGCCAAACAGAAAACACTAAGGAAAAAACTGTATCAAATGATATGTAAAAAGCCTGATCCAAGTGAATTACAAAGACATGGCATAAGATAGAGTCATATTCTCATCTATGCCAACCCAGAGGCATTGTCAGCAGTGTATCACCTACAGCCTCTATCCAGCTTGTGTACAGTAGAATGTGTATCCCATAGCATCTCTCACTGAACATCAAAGTGTACACATCATATCACTAATGTAGAATGGGAATGCTCAAACAGTGGGAGGTGCAAAAAAAAGTAGGAAAATAGGTCAATCCCTTTTTTGTTCTGTTTTCCAAATTAACTTTGAATATTTTGGTGGTGGAGTAGAGACTTACAGTTTCTTAAATGGAGTGTAAGAGAAATTGAAACAAAAAAATGTCTCACAGGAGCGGAGGTAGCTCTGAGGAGCTGTTACTTTAGTATTTTGAGAAATTATAATGCTATAGCAACTGCTTGGTTAAAAATTCAATACTGGGACTAAAGATTCTTTTCTTTTCTTTTCCGTTGTTTTATTTTCTTGGTAAAGTGAAGATCTGTTGCAGGATGAACAATGGAGGTGCTGACAGACTGTGTGAAAGCACACCCAGATACTGTACTAGTGTCCAATCATGTGTAACCTTTATGGGGTACTGGTGGATGAGAGGCTGGACATGAGCTGGCCATGTGTGCTCACAGCCCAGAAAGCCAGACGTGTCCTGGGCTGCTCAAAAGCAGCATGGGCAGCAGGTCGAGGGAGGGGATTCTGCCCCTCTACTCTGCTCTGGTGAGACCCCACCTGGAGTGCTGCATCCAGCTCTGGAATCCCCAGCATAGGAAGGACATGGACCTACTGGAGTCAGTGCAGAGGAAGGACACCAAGTTGATTAGAGGGATAGAGAACCTCTCCTATGAGGAAAGGCTGAGAGAGTTGGTTTTGTTCAGCTTGAAAAAGAGAAGGCTTCAGAGTGACTTAGTTGCATCCTCCAGTACCTGAAGAGAGCCTACAGGAAAGATGGAGAGGGACTTCCTACAAGGGCATGTGGTGACAGGACAAGGGACAAAGACTTCAAATGGAAAGAGAGTAGGTTTAGATTAGATATAGGGAAGAAATTCTTTATTGTGAGGATGGTGACGCACTGGAACAGGTTGCCCAAAGAAGCAGTGGATGCCCCATCTCTGAAAGTGTTCAAGGCCAGTTTGGATGGAGCTCTGAGCCTAATGGAAGATGTCCCTGCCCATGGCAGGGAGGTTGGAACTGGATGATCTCTAAGGGCCCTTCCAACCCAAGCCATTCAGTGATTCTATGATGATTCTTCAGATCATCTAGTTGTGGCTCATTGCCCTTCAGATGACATAGTGAAGTTTATTTAACATAAACAACAACTTTCACAAGCTTTTCTTGAGAGCTGGTCTTAATATCCCCAAATTTGTACTATATTCCATCTTAGCTGTAGGTATATTTTGATTTCTTGTAGAATCTTGGCCTTACCTTTAATTTCTCCCAGTTTAAAGTCTTCTTCCCTTTTAACAAGAGGGACAACATGGCTATTTTTCTAACCCCACGTGAAAAACTACACCCAGGAATAATTTTGTTTCAAATTTCTAGCATTTTAGCACAGAGTTTATTTGCTGCTCAATTCCAGTCATATCTTAGGGATATATTCAGCCATTGGAAAGATTGTCACCTCAGTTTCCTTCATCTCGTAGCTGTTATTTTAGCAGATGTCATGACAAGTTCTAAATCCAGAAAGCTACAGTCTAAAAGAGAGATCTGTACATTGTCTTCTGTTTCACATACTTATTATATGTGTGAGTAAACACTGTGAGCAAATGCAGTTGATCCTCTCAATGCAGTGTGGGCAGAATTCCTTAGGCTCACATCCCTAAATAAAACGAACTGCTGAGACTGAGGCATGACTGGGGAAGTTGCAGAGATTAGCAGATCCACTCCAGTGGGTGCAGAGGAAGAGGGAAAGGTTGTAAAAGGCAGCTACAATGAAAATACATCCTCCCCTTGTATTTCCTTGAACAACTGCTTCTAGATGCCAGATAGAAAACTCAGCCAAAGTGGTACAGCATTCACAACTGGTCACCCTCTTGGTTCCATAGCTCCTACAGTCTCTTCCATTTCAGCTTTCCACAGTCCATCCAGACACACAACAGATGGTTACTGGGTAGGAGAGTGGGCATCCAGTGGCTTCAGGACATAGCTCATCCCCACTGTTTTCCTCTCCTTCCCTCTAACTTGTTCCCTGTAACTCCTTTCCCCACTGTTCCTAATAGTATCCTAATTTGAGGCACCAACTCTCACATGTGATAATTCCTGTGTCTACCACAGTGGGCTTTTAACCTTAGGAGACCCAAGGACTCTTAAACAGGAAGGAAGGTAAAAAGCCCTAATTTTTAGAGGGTAAAAGGAACTATAACTGTGCCAACTATCTGTGAAGCAATTCCTGAGATTCATTGTATTCCCAGAATGAGAATATAAACACATGGCTTCACCATCTTCTTTGCTTATCCTCATGCAGTGCAACCCAATAGATAAGCCACAGTAAACCAGAGTTTCTGCTTGTCCTTGGAATGCATTGCAGCAGAAAAAAAGAAATCCAGAAAAGGTCAAACTATGACTATGACTGCTGATGTATTCTTGGTAACCCCATGCAGGCAGAAGTGAACTCTCCTTCCTGGCATACAGAAAATGAGCACATGTCACTATCTGGCAGCTCAGTGAGCATACATGAACATAGTACAGGTTCTGTGGAGCACCACCAACCTAAGAAAAAGCTTCATACTGAGGTGGTGCACAGGGAAACAATGCTGCATTCACATTTGTTACAGAGCTAGTGCTGGAAATGTGTGAAATACAAAATGTAATTTCTTGGACACCTGTTTTGATGTGATCAGTGGCAGTCTTCCTTCCACATCTGATGGCTGTTTGTTCAAAATGCAGTATCTCAGTCCTGTTCACATATCTTTGGGACCTCATAGCAGAAGGGATAAGATATTACAGTGTATTGTGAATGCCTTGCCAGTGACTCCACATTCAACCTCGCATTGAATTTTGCAGCCATGATAATCCCCCATGCTCTGTCTGAGTAGCACATTTCATCATTAAATCTAGTAATCACACTTAGAGGATGATTTATTTATGTGGAAAGCAGGAAATAAATGTAGGCAGTAGCATTTAGCAGTTTAAAATTAGCCCTGTTTGGAAAGGAAAAAAAATAAATCCTGAAGTTTTTTTGGATCCCTATGATATCGCTAGTAGATTCAAAATTTGGTTTTAAATAAGCCTGGCATGCACAGTTTCAAAAAGATCTAGAAATATTCATCAGCAGTAAGCACCACAACTGTATGTCGACCAAGGCAAGACAAGGAAAATAACTTTATCTGAGAAAAAAACCAACTGATACTTCCTGTTTCACTATTATTTTTACTCAAGATTTCTTCAGAATTCTTTTATGTGGTTATTTGAAAGTCACAGCTCTTGTATCTCGAGGTTCTTGTGTATTTTCCCTTACTTTTTCTTATGGTTTAGGTTCATAACTGCACAGAGTCTTTACAATGTAAATTTTAAAACACTAAATGTAGGATAGGAAAAAAAAGAATCTAAAATATAGTATATTTAACTTTAATTATTTTTAAAATAAAATCTTAACAGTTATTTACTATGCATTTTTTAAACCTTAATAGTCAGTTTATTTCTTCACTGTAACAGAAAGCAACTTACATAGGGTGTCAGGGTAGAAATAATAGAAAGCGGAAACTTGAAGAATTATTTGATAGCTATGAAGAAGTCTGCAGTTCCAAATGCCTGTTCAGCCACTCAGATCAAGCCAAAGGAACCTGCAAAATGGATTTAGCTGGAAGCCTTTTCAAAAACTTGCTAAAATGGTACATATTGGTTTATCTTTTCTTTGTTGTGCATTCACTTCAATTCACTATGGACATAGTTCAAGTGAAACGACTTCTGGATACTTCTTTGGGTTTTAGCCAATTATGTAGTTTGTTTATTTTTAGCAGTTCATTCAGAGAAACCAGGATCAAGAACTTGGAGACCTTTTGAAACATTATCCATGCAGGAGGCTTAACACACCCAATGCAGACAGTAAATCAGGCTCTTCACTCAAGATACCTGTAAATACACTCAGAAGACATTAAAGCAAGCACCTTAGTGATTGCAGTGAGAGGTGGTAGGAATCTCTATATTTGGATACATGTTATTTTATGGAAAATGCCTCTGTTCCTGTCACATTTTTCCTTAAATGCTTGATTTTTTTTTCCTGCAAAATGTTTATAGCATTTACACTCAAATTCAGTGGAATATTACAAATATTCAGTTGTATTTACAGACTTGTGTGAAATGAGTGAGCTGAGAGACTGTCCTCACTAGGTGGCGATTTTGATCTGTTTAGCCAGGCTTTATAGAAAAGCATAAAAAGATCCCTAGCAGGTATCTATACTGCTAAAAAAGCCTGATGAGCTACTCCTCCCCAAACTCATCCAACTCACAGTTTTCTTCTCGCGTATTAGCCTAACTCTGTTCTTGGGATGGGCACCTATTCCAGAGTATCACCAGTTCTCAGTCAGAGCTGCTGTAATGTTACCCTGTGCTTGCCAAAATACATTTGATATATTACACCTGCAGAGGTATGGCACATTTCATCAAGAGCTCAAACTCCTCAGCTCAGTCAGCTCCTCTCCTCTGACATTTATAGCTAATGAGTTTGCAAGGCTACAGATTTCTTACTATTAGTCCCCAAATACAGCAGAATATGCTTTGTACTGCTGAATAACTCCTCCAAAGAGATGTATGCTTTACCTTTTTATTTCATTGCAGACATTCACTTCTGTGAATTACTGTCATTTTCATCTGCATGTTTTCTCAATGATCAGACATTTCAGTTGTTGCACTGTAGTCTTGTTCTTTGACATCACTAGAAGTCAAAATATTCATTAATTAGCTAGCTTTTTGGACAATTTTGGTCTCCATGTCAAAGTGATTTATGTGTTCCAGGAAGCAATATGAAATTAATTAATTCTCAGCATTTATTAATTTTCCTTTCATGTGCTCAGATTTTATTCTAAGCTATATTATCCATACAAAAAAATGACAGTTCAATAATGTGATACTCTGAGATAATTCCAAATGTCTGCAAATAAAACAAGGAATTAAAGCTAATAAACCCTGCATTGAACTATATGTACTTCTTTTTTTGACACTGAAGTAGAAATAATGTCCTGTAGTACACCATCAACTCTCATTTTGCTGGTTCAATCATATATATTTAAATATTAACTTTAGCAAAGGAAAAAAAGTTCAGTGTTATATTGCACGGGTCCATTCAACAGGAAGCCTCAGGCTTCTCTTCCTCCTTTTCCTTCTGCCTCCATTTCACTAGTCCTTGACATTCATTCCCTTCTTTTTTCATTTTCCAAAGTTCATTCCTCTATATTGTTTCACCTTGCTCTCTTATATGTCCTGAAGAATATTTATTAAAAAATCCCTGTTCATCTCCTCACATCTTTATTGCCAAAATAAGGAATGCTGAGCCACAGCAGAGTACATGGAAGTATCATGTTTTGTGGGGAAGAGAAAAAAAAATGCTCACTAGGTACCAGTATTTTGGCTGGGTCAAAAGCAGGATTTGGGAATATTTTCTCAGAGCTTGAATGAACTTCAGGGCCAACCATCATGAAGTCTCATATACATGTGATGACAAAATAAACTGATGTCATGTAACCTAGATTCCTTTTTACTGCAACCTTCTGTGCTTTTCCTCCTTTTTTGTTTTTCCTGTTACTTAGTTTATTTTTCTTCTCTGAAGAACTCCTTCGTATGCAACTGAAGTAACTTAGAAAATGTAGGTTTAAAATTAAAAGTTGTTTATTGCAATAAACATCACATCTTTACTTTTACCTTAGAATACTATAACCATGATCTAAATTCACATTGACTTTCAAGAAATTACTACAGCCAGATAAATTAGCTTTTCTCAGAAAACTACAAGTGTAGTCATAATACTGATTTGACTGAGTGGTTTCTGAGAAACCTGTGATCCTTTCATGTTTGGGATGTCCCAAAGTCCTGGAGCCAAATTCACCTCTACTTATCTTCAGAAAGTCAGTGGGTTCAACTCTGTATTCCGGCAGTTCCAGTTAGTAGCAGTTTGGTTACAAGGATTCCAGTTTGGTCCATCTGCCTTTCCCCAAAACGTGGCAGGAGCACTTTGCACTTCTGGGCAGCTTGGTTCTTGCCTTTGTAAGCACACTAGCCATTATCAGCAGTGCCACTGTAGACATCCCACCACACTGTGCATGCCCAGAACTGCATACCAAGAAAAGATGCCCTTTTATCAACCTTCAAATCAAAATCATAATGCCAAAATCAACGACCAACTCTTGCTCCAGGTGGACATTCAGAGGACTACATATTTTTAAGATGTGGAGGCCCTGAGGCCATGATGGGCTGCAGAGGCATGTCCTTTGCACACAGGTCTTTCCTCTATTTCCTTGCATGTACCTAAGCCTCATACCTGGATGTCTCTGGGATAATATAAAATTTCAAATGATGGGCCAGTCTGAATTCACCAGTTGTTTGAAGCCCCCAACCTTCAGATAAAAGAGAAGTATTGTGGAGAATATCTTATAGCATAAATGCGCATATGGACAAAAAAAAAATCATTTAAACTGTCTAAAGTTCCTTGAGATGGGTTGTCTATACATACATAAATTCCTATTTTTGAGGCTTTCTTTTTTTGTTTTTGAGCGATATAACTGTTGGTGTTTCTTACATGTTTCCAGGACAAATAATTTTGAAGACAATTTTTGTAAAAATAGTACTGCTTTCTTTTGGCATTTTTCTAAAACAAGCATGACATTATTTGGAAGAGTGTTCTCTCTAGAATTTGCCCAATATTTTTGAGATGTTACCATTTTCAAACTCAAAACCAAAATGAAGCATTCCCATTTGAGACAAAACTTTAAAGCCAATTTTTTGCTTCTCTGTTTACCTAGAAGAAAAATTATTCAATTCATTTTTGTTGTCTGTCAGGAAACCCACCTAAAGCTCTCAATCTGCTTTTATATTTCAATTTAAATAAAGAAACTTGGGCATAAGGAGAAGATATTTTCAGTGGAGTGAGGCAGCTTTACATCTGTTAGGAAGCTAGCCTTTGGACAGTGAAGCCTCCTGTTGCTGCTGTGAGGAGCTCTGGCTCTTTCCATCAGCTCATGTCAGACTTTTATTTCAGGAAAGCTTCCAACTTGCAAATGCAAGGTGTCACTCAGCACTCTGCTTGGTGCACACTCACTGGAAAATTGGCATATGCATCCTCAGAGGGCCAGCAGGACAAATCCTTAACTTTTTAGCACCATACTGTTCTCCCACATACTGCTTTAGCTCTTGGTAGCTCACTGCTAGTTCATTTTGCTCTCATTTATGAAGGATAATGAGAAGAATCTTGCTGAGCTCTTACATCATATTAATAATTATATGTGAATAAACACAGAATAACTGTAGGGTGATGTATTGTGCAGGAATAAAAACTACCTATTTAAAACAGGATGCTTTTTCCTCTTGCAATGAAAGGCAGGGAAATTGCCAGAGAATGAGTTTGTGTTAGTTAAAATAAAAATCAATAAATTTCTTTGTCCTACACCATCTACTGGAGTTTTTTTGGGGGACTGAGAGTCTTCCACTAGTCCTGTTGACTCAGCAAAGACTGATACATAGTTCACAAGCTGTTTTTAGGAATGCCCTAATTGCAGTGAGAGTTAAGGTAAAAGACACTTAATAAAAAATAGGGTACCAAATTAAATGTTTTAGAAGTTCAGCCATGAATCATGCTGTGGGGATATCAGTGTAAGTTAGTTATGCATGAGCTAAATTCCCTGGTAAAAGAAATCATTAATTCATTAAAAACCTAATTAAGGAGTCAATAATGCTTTTCTAACATGTAAGTATGAAATCTACATCTAGAATCTTAAAAATAAAAGTAAATATCCACATATCCATATGACTCCACTTCTACTGCAGAATTGTTCCCTGCTGTCTTTTCATTAGTCTCATTTCAAAAGTCCTGTGTGAAGAAATTTCTATCAAGTTGGATAATGTGTAATCAGCTTTCATTGTTGAGAAATTTTCTCCATATTCTCAGATGTGAGTAGCAGTGAGAAAATATTAAATGTACTTATTTGCTTTGATATGTTTTTATAGATATGTAAGCATTGCAATGAGGTGCTCAAATAATTATATGAGCTATACACATTTAAAAATTCTCTGAGCTATTGACCATATTGATACAAGATAGATACACAAAAAGCCTTTCCAGGTCCCTCAGGAGCCAGCATGTCATTGCTTTCTTATCCTCTAAGTACAGCTTGCCAAGGAAGAACAGGTGCAAGGACATACAGGCTGCTGTGGGATGGACATGTGGACAGCACCGGACGCACAGCTGAAAACCTTCCCAGGGTGAGTAGTGAGGACATTCAGAGGAAGCTTTGGAAAGAGTTAGTAGCTGCCGTTTCTGAAGGTGCTTCATCTGTTGACTCATCAGTGATATCAGCCACTAACCTGTTCCACTTCCACACTGTGATTTCAGACATCGAGCCATGACCGAAGTTGTCCCTTGATGACGGAAGAGAACGCAGGTAGTGAAGATGAAAGAAGTGTTGGCTCTAGCTCTAAATCCTACTGCTAGTAATGTAGCCTACAGTTTTTGTCAAAGCATCATCAGAAACAGAAATAGTTTTCCAGAACTGGTTTGTATACACGTAGTCTGCTACTGGTCTTATCTAAAGCTTTCTTTAATTAAAGTTACCAAAGTCTTCTGAGGATAAAAACTTGGAACTCAGTATTTCCCCTAGCCAGTACAATAAACAAGAGAAAGAGGAGACAATAATCCAGTAATAATCGCTAGTTCAGAACCTCACACATTTGTGTGTCCAAAGACTGTTTTAATGTATCTGTTCCTTGTAGAGTTTTGTGCTTTCTGCAAAGTGTGCCATTGCTTTGAAAATACACACACTGTTTTGTTTTATTTTTTGTCATTCCTACCCACAGACTAAACCCATTTTCCCATTATCAAACAAAGTAAAGAAATTAAAGAATTAAAATAAGGAAATGGAGGCTTTTTGAGTACTTCTATTTATATTCCCTTTCAAGAATCTTGAAAAATGTCTTTCATCCTTCCCTTTTTCAATCTAGGAATAGTAATTGGGTGCAGAGCTGAATGCAGGGAGGATGCATGCTCTCACCTCAATCAGTATTGACTCTGGTCTGTAGTTGTCAACAATGCCAACAGTGCTTATCAGCAGCAAAAATAGAAGTAATCAATAATGTGTCAGGAGGACCAGTGCTATATTCAGATGCTGAGAATATAAATCCTTTTCAAGAAAACATGATTTCAGCTTCAGACTCTGTAACTACAAGAATCTTTGAAGTGTTGGAACCTGGCTTAGTTTTTAATCTCAGAACATATTTCAGTAATGCTCTTAATAACTCCCACCAACACAAGTATTATTATTACTTTTATTATCATAATTTCCCACTAACACAATCTTTTTTCGAGCATAAGAGGTTGTGTAATTTATCAAAGGAAAAACACATCCCAACAATTTTCATTCTATGGCATTCAAGACAGAACAAGAAAATACATGCTGGGAAGTTTTATCAACAAAGGAGGTATCTGTTTCCTTATGGAAACATAATCATATGAAACAGATACTAAAGGAACAGAGAGACCTGATCCTGTGTAGAGTGTCTGTTTATGGCTGTTGGGCTAGAGTCACTATGCCTGGGTGCTAAGATTGCTGGAAAATGGCTTTGCAGAGAATCATTGCAGCCAAGAAAATTCCCTTTCCTGAATTATGGTAAACCATGACAAGATGGATCCTGTATCACATGGTCACCCCTACCTAATCAGCATTATGTTATCTTAAACACAGGGCACCAGCACAGTCTCTATTTTCTAATGAATATAGAAGTATAGATTTTAATGGCCATTATTTTCCAAATACCCATTTTTCTTCTATATTCATTATTATCAAACTGCTGCTGCCAATAGCATTTGCATTACCAGTGACTATACCAGACAGTGAAAAAAGGTTATGGCTGAGCTGGTCAGTCACCACATCTGGATATAAACTTCCCAAAGCATAGATATAAATAAGATCACAGCTGAATACAGTGCAGCAAGTAGTCCAATTATATAGGTGTTATATATGTCATGCTCATATCAAGTATTAGAAAACTGGTGCCAAGCAGACAATACAGAAATCTAAAAATAACTTCTTTGTCCTGAGACAATTGTATTTCTTTCTTGCTGTCAGCCATTTGTATAAAAGTATTAAGTTTTATATGAGGTGCTAAACCACAAAGATTCTTATAAAAAGGATATTAAAGAAGTAATCATCTCAGTACAGAATGGGAGAACCCCATTGTCTTCAACATGCCTTTCATTTTTCTATCTATGGCACTGGAGAATTCACATAAAAGCTGCAGCTATTAGAAAATATGTGTACATAGTGACCTTTAACTATAGCGTGCACCAATTCAATAAATTAATTCAGCTAAGTGTAAAAATAAAATTGTGTTTCCCTTGGGTATTGCAACAGTGCTTGCCTTGCAGGGATTCATCTATCTGTAATAACATTGTTCAAAGCTTCATATGAATACACTATCTTAAAAAAAAAAAAACAAAACACAAAACCAGCACATTCTTATTCTAAAAAGACCCTAACTCCCTTGGTGATGCCTTCATCTTGTGAAAAAAAATACCAGAGTGCTTCATCAAGTCATAAATTATTGGATGAGAGGAAATTAATATTTTATTAGAAGTACAAGGCTTACTATGATGAACCTTGCAGACATGTGCCTTTCTGTTTACAGGTAAATCATTAGATTTCCTAAAATAGACAAGGCTGTTAGACAGCTGATTTCTTCAGCTCAGGGCAATTGGAATTGTAATATAGGCATAAAGGAAGAAGGTACAGAATGGGAAATGCAGCTATAAAAATCCTCCTGAAGGAGAGGGCAGAAGGCACAAAATGAGACTATACAAACAATGTGCATCTACCTTCTGCTTTTAGAGCGTCTCTTGAATCTCATACAACTTTTGGCAGTGTGCAAAGTTATTAAAAAGCCTATTTTACAAGGCTGTTTTTCATTATAAGCCAATTCTGAGTGGTTGTGAGCATCTGAGACTCCAGATGAAGTCCAGTAGCTGAGATTCTCAGAGCTCCTCAAAATCTTGTTAAGTCGTTAATTATGGCTTATCCAGAAGCTTTGAAGAGCAGGATCTGAGACAACATGGTGATAATGGGAAGAGAGGCTGCAGAGATCCCGACAGACACTTGAGACTTGGCAGAAGCTGTCACTTGCTACCTGCACTGAGGGGAGCAATTTGAGCTATTTCTGTGCACGTTATTGAGAGAGATGTCGAGCATGCACAACTCCATGCCAAACATGCCTCTTAAATCACAGTTTACCCTTGGGCCCCAACACAGGCTTCTGCGGACATCCTTTGGGCACAGGTATCTTTTTGGCATATTTCAAATACATTTCTCTCTTCCCTCAAGCTGTCTCTTTACGGACAGATATTGTGGTGAAGAAATAACCTCACAGTGCTCCAGAGGCTGTCAAAATGACCATTCATATACTTGTACTGCCAAACCTCACTATTGATTAAAATATACTTGATGAATCCTAATAGTTACCACCTGCAGATCAAAGGAAAGCAAAAACATGTAGTGCTCATTTGGAAGACTCAATTAAGTGGGCTTAATGAAAACTTACACTGTTATCCAGAACAGAATTTTGCCTGAAACCACCTGCAGAGGGTACATCGGGAATATTTCCTTCTCAAATACATACTTAGTGTAATTTGTGAATTGAACAGAAACCAAGTTAGAAAAGTGATTAATGACAGCTATGATGATGAGGTATATTGCTTATTTCTCTGTCTCAGCTTGTAATTTTTTTTTTTTATGGAGCAACTTCCTTCCCAAAATCAATATGTATACAAAAGGCATAATCTAGCTCCTATCAGACTATGAGGAAAGAGTCCTAGTGAGTTTGGTGAGATCTAGGCTACATCCTATTTCATAAAATGAATAGCACGTGTGGTATTAGAAATGGCAAGTTCAAATTTTAAATAGAAAATAGTATTTAGTCAGTGTGATTCACTTTTTCAAAGCAGTGTCATTGCTAAATGTTTCTTTTGGTTAGGCTGGGGTTTTTTGGAGTATCACAAGTATTAATATATTCTTTAAAAACACTGTATTGCAATCAAACTACAATCTCTAACATTTCCAAGAACTGCCTTCTTCATTCAAACTCTGGCATTCCTGTACTAATCACCGTTTCAGTAGATTATATGCTCCAGTACATTCTGCTGTCAATGTGCTTGTCATCTCACCGTCACTGACTAGTAATTGTGGGCATCTGGGAAGCTCTATCGGTCAGTCCAGAATAAACCTAGAAACCATCCACAGTCATACCTGAATGTGTTATGTGGTTTGTCACTCTGGCATACCATTCTGGAAGTAAAATATTCCACTTGGCTATTCCTGTGCAGCTGCACTGCCAGTGGTCGCGCTGGGATAAGTAGCACTGTGAGCATGCCTGCCTTCTCAGCTGAATTATTTTGATATTTGCTGGTGATGGCTACAAGTGCACATTGCAGGCTGTTCCTGCTGGCGAGAAATTAGCCTTAGTGCTCTGTCACGGTGTAAGCCAGCATGTGCGACATGAACCACACCCAGATCCATCTGCTTGGATCCATCTTTTTCCATCTGCTATCATGCTCTATATTTTCCATAGGACATTGCCTCAGAATTATGAATCATCCTCTCTAGGCTCTCAATATCCTACTGTAACAGATGGTATAACATATATTCCATAATAACCATTCTGGATATAGCTACCCTTTGTTATATTAATGAGCTAACAAGAAAAGAGCCAACTAGCTGGCATTACTAAATTACTGACCTTTCAGGTAAAAAAGGCTAAAGTCTGAGTCTGCATTAGTAACGCCAGAGAAGGCATACCTATGAAATAATGTATTTCCTCTTTGTTTGACTGGAAATCGATACGTGAGGTATAATCCAAATCTTTGTTAGTACCACTATATATGGCAGAGTAATTCCCAGAAAGAACAAGTCTTATGAATGACACTAAGGCTAAATAAATGAGATGTTCAACAGCTATGACATTTTGGCAATACCTCAGTGAACAAAGAAATTTAAATTTATTAGTAGTGAAGCACAGATGAGCCCACTCAGAAGTATGTCTCTGCTGCTTGTTTTTTATGACAAAATCTTAACTGTGTGTCAAGTTTTAAAAGATGTGAATTCCTTTCTGCTGCACAGTCTAAATTTCACAAAAAAATTATCCAGGGGCTAGAAAACCATATTGCATGTCACAAGGATTCAAGGTGTTTGTTTACCCAAGAAGAAAGCTGAGGAGCAATTTGATCACTTTCTTGTGTGTTTAGACAGTGAAGAGGTGTGTGTGAGAGGAGGCAACTTCTCTGCCTGGCTACCCAGGAAGGCAACACAGGTCAGAGCGCTTAGAAGGTGCAGTTTGACAGTCACATATGGAAAAGGTCAAGTTTCCTTGTGACAATGCCACTTAAACATCAGTAAGTTCCTGAGGCAGCAGCACTGTCACTTGGAGTCTCTAAAATGAGGCAAGATGGTTTCAGAAAATCTATAATCCATTTTTTCCAGTAAATATTCTACATACAAAGATGCAGACTAGACCATGCTGGCCTGTGAGTCAGTGAATCCTTGCCACTTATCCTGAATGCAAGTAGAGATTTTCTAGGGTGGCTGTTGGAGCTAAAGCTGCCCCTTCTGCACAGCTAGCACAGGAGTGTGTTTTATCTGCTCTATTCAACATGAAGGGGAGATGTTGGAGAAGTTTCATTCCTGATGTTCCCTTAATATCACAGCTACAACCACTACTGCTGAAATTCAGTAACTCAATACCAAGGACAGGGGGAAAAAAAGAACACGAGGCTCGGTACATGCACAGAGCTATGAGTATTTATAATAGAAGATAGCAGAAGAAACATTATTTTATGGCTACAGGGTCTTTTTGTAACACATTATAGGCTAATCTACAGGACAGCCGAGGCATTTCATAATCAAAGAACATGGGGGATCTCTAGGCCTCTCACTTATTCTCTGAGTTCCCATTTGCCCAGCAACAATAGCAGGGGCTGGTTCCTATTGGGCTTCCAGGTTTTCTCTTAGACTCAGTTTCCACCAGATATGAGGAGTGGGGTGTGTGGTGGTATCCAGATAGGTCACCTGAATATAGTAAATGGTTTCCAGTTCTGTTGAGGATGAACATTTCTTCAGTTATTTTGCTGATCTCTTCATTGGTAATGGAATTTTTCTCATCAACACCCCAAAACTTTCAAAGAAAATAGTTACTGTATACTTAATTCATGGTGTATATGACACTTTTGTGCTGAAAGTGGCAAAGCCAGGCTTCATTTTACATAAGCAAATTATTTTTGATGGCACTTGCCCATCTAACTTCATAGGATGTAGGACATTGCCAAATGTATAGCTTTCTTGGCTTATATATATTGATGGCATCTCCATAAAAATCTGCATTCCTAGGTCCTCGCTTCCACATAAATACAAAGCCAACTTTCTCTGAATATTGAAAACCAGAACTAAAATGTTCTTTTGTACTATGGCTGTGGTAAGACCTAAAGCCAATAAATTACTATTCTTGATAAGTGACAGAATTCATTTTCATAATTTAACAGATTTTATCTAAACCTTTTATTTTGTTTTTGGTAATCTCTTATTTGCTTTCAATTCCACAGTGGCTAATTAAGACTTATAAACAAATCCTGAAATGGGACAAATTCAGCAGAATTAACTGATATAACAATCATAATGTATATTATTATAATGCAGCTTTCTAGTTATGAATATCCCTTAGACTGTGTAATTCTAGGCTATAAAAAAGTCCTTGCCCTGCATTTGTTTAAGATTTGTACTAATGACTCTAAGCATGGTATCATCATTAATAACAATAATAATTAGATTCATAAATCATTAAAGGAGTTACTTCTGCAGCATTTCATGCTGTTCCTTCACCTGTAAAAATAATTTCTTCTCTTGCAGCGCTGAAGGGAGGGCTTGGAGTCTCCCCATGGTTTGCTACTGCTGGCAATTAGCAGTGTTTGCTGATTAAGCAAACCCAAGACACAGCTTTCAGCTGAGCCATCAGAGAAAGTCTACCCTGTATTAGGAACTAGCTTGTAAGAGACCTACTTTGCTTCGAGATTGCTCTTGGTGGCACATGGCACAGAGAAAGATCTACCTTTTGTAAAGATACTTTAACATCATATACAAAAGGGACATATGGTGGCAAGCCAACATCTCTCCTTGTATTCAAAGCACTTTCTCCTCTTAATTCCTCTCTTAGGACACATAATGAAGCAGCTGATTCCTATGACTGATATACTACAGCGGAAAAAACTATCTTTGCCACTATTTCCATTGCATGCAGTTGCCATTCGTTAGGTGCACTGCACTTGTGCAGGAGATAATTGATCTTTGTTTTGCTTCTAGGTAATAACTTTCTAAGTTTCTCTGGAAGCAGCACTATCATGATGAATTCATTTACTGATCAACTGTAAGACACCCAACATTTCAATTAAAAAAATTCCTCCCTCAATTCCTCCCTCAAAAATTCCTCCCTGCACTTCTCCATTCCTCTTGAAAAATGCAATTAAATACCTTTTGATAGAAATTGTATAGTTTCATACACATATACCTGTGTGCATACATCTATTCAACATTTGATTTAAGATCACCATTACTTAAAATATATTGGACATTAAAAAAATATAAGTGCCAGTTTCAGACTTGTTGTAATGAGATGTAAATCCAGATCCTGTTTTTAGTGATCTAAATTTGTCTTGAGTAGGTCAAGGTTTAGTACTGGCTTTTTGTAGGATTTATTTGGAGATAACCCACTAGTGGAAAAGTGTTTTAATGACTGTTATATCTCACTAAATTTAGGTTTATAGAAGGAAAAAATATAGTTGATATTACCCTTAAAATGTCGAAAAGGATAGAGTTGTTTAAAGTTGTGATCTGGAGGCCAGAGAAGTTTTAGCACAGTAGTGTGCAATTCTAACAGACCTGAGGATAAAGGCAACCTGACACCATGTGCAAAATTCAGCTGCAGTTTGAAGACAACTCTCACAGCAACAAACACTACAAGACATTGTTACGAGTTTAAAAAGGAAATTCAGTCTAATAAAAAATCATTACTATTTCCATACATCCACATTGACAGACATGAGCCAAGTTCAGCTTTTTTTGCCCAGACTCCAACATGAATGAATCAAAATGCTTTATGAAAAACAATTAAACACTTACCACACATTAAATCTTATGCACTATGGCCAGACAGATTAAGATTTCAGAAATTGAAAGATAGAACCAAAGTAATTTGGGATCCCTCATTCATTACCCATATTCAGAAATTTTATCCATGCCTCAGATAGATGGACTTGCCCTGATGCTCTCAGGCAATGGCAGAGAATGGAGACCACCCCATCCCCTCCCCAGGCTCGATGCTGCTGTAACCTCTTCAGTTGCACAGCTGTCTCCCTATATCCTTGAAGAGGCAATGAATTGGTAACATGGTTATGGGTCCATTGCAAAGTTTGTACAAAATCTGTAAATGAAATCAAAGCTGACTATTCTGAAAAGGAAATAATTGCCAGGTTGAATTGAAAAACAGATTGTCATAATTAATTCACTTGGATGACACTTTAGTCTCTATGAACATGTCACAATGACTCTTCATTCAGGAACACAGATGTGACTGTGTCTTTCAATTCTTTATCTATTCCACCATAATTGAGCATGAATAATGTGCACTAAAAGCCAAATGTCACCCAAACTAATGCCATTAAGAGTGAACGAACATCTATCTGTGTGGCTGAACTGTTGCTGAACCTGAAGACTTATGCGATTCTTGTCACTAAGCATACCATCAGCATTGTATAATGACATGTAAATGAGTAAGAATTGATCTGAATGAGAAATATTAGGCAAAAAAAAATGCTCTACATTCCAAAATATATATTTAAAAAGCTTTTCTATTTCTGATGAGGGTTCTCAACCATATCGTTATGCAATTCACATCAGGTACATATACCTCTATCCCTACTCCCTTCTTTTTCTCTTTAGGGAAGTAATTCCCATATGTAACTTAATAAAAAAGATATACTTAACTAATGTTTTAATAATTATTATATAATAATGCCTCTTAAGATGAACAAGACTAACTTAAATACACTGGAATTGGTCAAAACAAATCTTTACATTTTTATATCTACAGAAGAAAATAATAGAAGGTAGCAAGACTCCCTGTTCTGTCTGTCCCTCTTTGCCTGGAACATGTATTTAAAGACCTCAAAATACTCCACGGAATTAATTCATCATTTCCATTTTGACGAAGGAAAATCTGAAGACACACTATTCAATTCATATAAATTCATATGGTAAATCATATCTTTCAATTGTTTTGTTCAAGCATTATACACTTTTTAATTTTCAACTAAGCCCTGTACACAGCCCCATGGCTCACATTGCCTTTTAATCCACAGCGAATCTTGTACATATGCTGTTTTGTATTCACACACAAATGTATATTTATACTTCATTTTCTTTCTCTGCCACGTGTGCATACAGATAATATTCAGGATTGCTCAGGAAACTACTATTTTATCGTAGGAAATGTTTTGAACTTTCAAATATATAGACAGAAAATTATTCATAACCCTAAATGCTCCTGACCATTTTTGGTTATTGAAATGTAGAGTTACAGTAATGTCACTATATAACCTAGACAACAAAAATATTAGCTATGAATAATCCTTCCAAATCCTTTTAAACCTTTACTACTTATCCTCCTTATCAATAGGTGTTGATTATTAATTTTAACTACAGCAGTAAAAGGGAAAGTGCAGAGTCGAGACAGCTGGCTATCAGCCTCCTTACACTAATGGTTCAGAAGATACTGTTAGTATGCTGATACCCCTTTGCTGAAGAATCAAATTATTTCAGCTTTCATACAGACAGCATTCAAGTAAATTACAGGAGGTGCCCTTTGCCACTTAGTGCATCACCAATTACCAAATGCCATCACTTTCAAATACAATGAAATGTTTTGGTACCACAGGGTTAAAGAGAAAGCCTATTTGGAATGAATGAAAGGGCAGAAAATGTCACATACAGAAACAGAAAGACAGATTGAATAGTTACAGCAGAAGTCAGAGGTCCAAAGCATAGATGAGCTGGTTTCCCCAGCCAGACTGCTGGCTGTGAATGAAAAGGGATTCACCTGAGATTCAGGAGAATCTGCACAGTAAAGGATGTTGAAGCAGATGCTAAATGCTTTATGCAGGCTTCTGTGAAGGAGGCAAAAGGTTTGCACTTTTATGTGCAATTGTGTTTAAAACATGTCATAGAAAAATCTTTCACTTGAAAGAGATCTGCTGTGTCAGTTCAGTCTTTCCCTATTTCAATAATAGTCTTTAAATGTATGGATATTGTTGGGTTTGGGATTGTTCATTTGTTGTTTTTTTTTTTCTTTTTCTTTTTTTTTTTTATGAAACAACTGTGACAGATTTACACATTTACAGATTTATATTCTGTAGTGTCAATACTGCAGTCTGTAGGTAAGAATTACCTTCAAGAAGTCTGCCTTCTGTTGTGTCACATTTCCCTTTCACAGAAGGCATTTTGCAATCTAAACTGAAATCATTTCAGATTAAAAACAGTTAAAAAGCCTAGAATCCAGTTTCCATGAAAAAGAGTTTCAGCTTGAAGAAGAGATATAAGGCTGGAGCACACAACAATCAAATTGACTACAAAACAGCCACTATCTTCAAAACAATGAAATTATTAGATATATAGGAAGTACTGGTTTGATGTAGGTATACACATTGCCTATCAAATCCTAGAAACTTCATTGACATCAGAAGATAATTTCCAAATATGTTCTCCATGATCTGTCCACAATTGTGAGTAATCACTAGCAAAATAAAAGTAGCAAGCATGTAGGCAGAAATCAACTGTCCAAATTATTAAAAATAAGTAAGCCAGGATATTTTGTTTTTCTCCACCCACAAATCTGGCTCTGTAAAATAGCTATAGATTTTATGTTTTGTTGTTATGGTTGTCATTTTAAGCTGTACTAGTGTGTATTCCCCAGCACTGCCATCTATTTGTCATTTCATTTCCCTCCAGCTAGTGATTTATGCTTTCCCTTCTGGCTAATGGTGTCTCATTTCAATTACTTCACTTCCTAAGTCCGGTTGCTACAATGAATTGAAAATGGATGTTTTCTTTATTACCCTGGGCAGTTTATTTTAACACAGCATTCCCTGTATCATGGCATCTCAGAAAGCCTTGTACCTACTATCTAAAATTGTCTTATCTGTATATTTTACCATTCACATTCCCTTTTCTGTT
This sequence comes from Corapipo altera, assembly GCF_003945725.1. Classification (NCBI taxonomy): domain Eukaryota; kingdom Metazoa; phylum Chordata; class Aves; order Passeriformes; family Pipridae; genus Corapipo; species Corapipo altera. The sequence goes on along the minus strand of NW_020884878.1, from coordinate 13,329,235 downwards.
TGTTTTCTCCCTCTCAGACTCTTTTGAAACCTCTTTAAATACTCTGCTTTCAAAAACAGCTTTCTATGGTACATTAACATGTGAAAACCTTTCCAGGTCAATTAAAAAGATACTGGGACAGTAGAAATTTAAGACCAGAAGAGATCTTATAACCTGCAAAAATTTGACTGTGCAGTGGTAGGCACAGCCATATCCATGGAGTATCTATCCCCTCTTACTCCTACACACCATAAAACATTTCTGCAAACTTCCCTAACAACCTTAAACATCTAATAAAATACACACAGGCACAACTCAAAAAAAAAAAAAAAAAAAACAAGATTGAGAGAGCAGGTGAACTCAAAGACATTGTTAATGCTCCAGGTTCTTTCCTTAGCAGAGAAATTGTATGACAAACAAGATCCAAGGCTGTGATCTCATCCCACACAGCCGTGCAGAAAACCAAGAAGACATGAAGCATAGACTGGCCACTCTGAGCAGGAGAAAGAAGTTCCCATCAAGCTCCAGCCACACAAAGGATTTGTTTAATTAGTTTCTTTTTCAAGTTCACGTTATACTTCCAATCGTGTGTATGAAATTTACTAATTAGAAAACTAGTTTATGCACTGTATCATATAAAGTCTAATTACCCTGCAGGTAGTGCTGGGCATTATTTATCCCTGTTGCTGAAGGTGTATTTTACTAACATACAGTTAAATAGGAGCCTTCCCTGGAAAAAAAAAAAAATAATCCCTTGGTATATATGTGGAAACCTGTGACACAGGCTAATTTAGTTGACTGAAGGAGTATATTCAAGCAATGCTGCAGTGCTACTTACCTACAGAGCAAACAGGACTACATTCAGAACTAGTCCAGCTGGCAGAGATGATGAAGGTAAGCTAACTTTGAAGTCCTTTCACTGTCCATACCCTGGATTCTCCTGAAAGATAGTTTTTCCACCAAGTAACACAACTGGCTATGGGAGAATATTTTAGCATGGAGAAGCAGATAGAAATATAGATATGGTAACTGAGGGATCTGCATGGGAGGCATTCAAAGAAGAATGATGAGAGGCCAGTGCAACTTTTCTGTCCAGTTAAACATGTAATGAGGCTATATCTTATCAAGTAAATCCTGCTTACCAATACATCACTTAAAACAGTAGCTAAGAGCTTATTTTTAAAACCTTACACCCATGACAGTGGCCCTCATAGCTGAAGAAGGAAGAAGTCAAGGAAGGTATTCAATGACATGAGTGATTCAAGGGGTGTAAAAAGATTAATATTGGAAAGATCTGGGATGGGTCTCAGTTTCAAACACACTAACAAGTCTGCTGTATGTGCCTTCCGAAAGCTGACTGACAGCTCTCTCAGTGGCCAGCCTGCCAAGCTGTGAAGAAACGGAAACAAAAGTACTGCCTTGTATAACACCATCAGATCTATAGCTAAAAAGGATTAAAACCAGGAATGAAAGGTTTCAAAAGCCCAATAATTTGTGTTCCTAATTCCTTTATGTGCTTTTGATAATCTTCCCCAAAAGACATTTCACATTTCTAGAAGTAGTATATGTATATGTCTAGGTTTCATCAAGCTTTTAAAAGTGTAGGGCAGCTAATAATTTGAAAACGTAACTGAAGCAAAATAAAATTAAAAAATAAAATTACTGACATCATCCTTTCCTTACTAGAAGGAAAAAGAAAGGTACTGCTGGAGAAGGCTGGGCTTCATCCCTCTTAAATAGAAGTCACTGCTTGCTGTGTTAAATATTTACATGCTAAAGAAAGGCTCTGTGTGATCAGGACTGAAGTCCAGAATCAAACATTAAATGAAGACTGCCAGTGAGATGCAGAGCTGTTGTTGTTAATGGCTCCTGAGCTGCCAACCATACCATCAAACCCCCTGCTGTCATTTCCAGCCACTCTTCTTTCCCCAGTGATGAAAATTGGGAATACTCTCCTAAAACCAAATAAACAGCAGGAAAGTGAATGCTAGAGTAATGACATGGCACATCAGGCCTGTCTTTCAAAGGGCTGTTCCAGAGAGACAGCAGCTCTGAACTGTAGCATGTAAGGTGAAAAAGAACAAAACCTTTAAAAAGAGTAGAGGGAACAAAGTAAACCACAGGCAAAGCGTATTTCTCTCTTTGTAAAATTACCAATTTTTTAAACTTGCTCTAATATGAAAAAGATCTTTTGAAGCTTGAATTAAAAAAATATATTAAAAACAGAGCGACAGTTTTTGCGCTTTTTTGCCAATTATTTGCTCCAACTTGATTTAAGCTTGTTTCACAGTGTTCTCTACAAAATAATCCAAAAGGATAGGAAAAGTACCTGTAACTGAATCCGAGCTTTGAACCAAAAACCAAAACCAGAAAGATATAACAGTTTCCTTATGCATACAGCAATCATTAAAGGAAAATGAGCATTTGATCACAGAAAGACAGCTAATTTTGGTTTTACAAAGAATTAATTTTTTCAAAGAATAAGAACCTGTCCTGTTTGCTAGATCAAAAGATACATCCTGATACATCAGGATAAAAAGATACATGCTAGATACATGCTATAATGCATCTTCTCTGTAACTATTCCAAACCTAAAATCCATTGGAGCCAGTGCATGTTTAAGAACTATATTCAGTCTGAGTCTTTTCTTTCCATACTCACTGCTGATATTGCTGGTCATTGTATATAGCAATCTTCTCTAACCCTTGCACAGTTTTTAAACAATTTCAGGAGTGTATCCCTGCCTCTGTTTTTAATGGGGAAAGACAGATCATCGTGGATCGGGAAACATCACTTTAAGTAACCAGGAGAAAATAACGCACCTAGCTAGCTTTTAGTTAATCAGTGGGAATATAATCTGTAATAGTTGCACAGAAATTCTAATAATTTCCCTTGTTTCTTTCTATCCTTTATGAGAATGGTAGCTGAACAATTTGACAAGCCCTGAGTATATTAACTGATACCCTTGGAAACTGAAGGGTGTAATGGCCAGGGTGCGGACAGCTGGAACCATTAGGCCTAATTTTTATACTGTATCACATAAACCTACAGCGGTCCTAGTGCTAGCTCACTTCATCTCCCTGTGCATTTATATATACATTAATTATGGGAGCAAAATGGGAGTAAAATATCTCATAAGGGTGCATTGAAACTTAATTCATTGGTGTTTATAGAACCATTTGAGACATGCAGATGACAGCTTATACATTAAGTGTATAAATAGTTATTATTTTCGTAACCACTTTAAAAGGCTGACTTCCCACTGCCTCTTCTATTACATTTGTATTTCAGCTGCTTTCCTAATGGTCCTCAGCAGATGCAGTCTCAACCTGGTTGCCAGGTTCCCATGTGTGCCAGGACAGACACTCAAACAGTGGGTATTTTTCCATGGCCACTATGTCCTTTTCTTGATGTATCATATTGCTGCCATAGAATTAGATGTTCTGTCAACCACAGATTGACAGCAACAAGGGTTGGGTTCAAATTTAAAGCAATCACTAGTAAAATACTAGCTGGAACATCTCAGAAACCTCTGGAAAACAAAACTCAATTTTCTACCTTGACTTTCTCTTAGGCAAGCAAATCAATTGACTTGACAATATTGTCTTATTACCTTAAAGGGAGGAAAGAAAGGGGTAAAAATAAAGGAGATAAGGAGAGCCATGCACAACATCTAATTCCTGAAGTACAACAGTATCAGGTAATATCAGGCAGTGCTTCCTGACAAGGCACCTGTTTGGCCAGTCTACAGCTTTCTTCCTGCAGCAACACTGCCACTCCAGCCATCTACATTCACAGCTCTTTTCTTTCTGTAGGTCTCAAAGTTTTGGAGAGCTCAAGGTGAAAGCATTTTTGGGTGCACACAGTAAGACTGTATTCTGTTCTGCCCACCTCCCAGGACAAGCACAGGCTAAGGGCAGCTTTAACTCACAACCTTCCTGCTAAAGTAGCTAATAAAACCACCTAAATCTATTTTTACTCAGTAAAACACTATCATTTGCAAAGTGGGGGGAAATCCTGGTGTATATTTATTTGATGGTGAGTTGCATGTCACCGAGCACATTAATGCATTCAGTTAAAGAATAGATGAGAGAAAATGATGGACAGAGATAGGTATACATAATCCTTCCTCATATTGTTTTATCTACTTTAGCTTAATTTTTAGCCTGTCCTGAGGTTGTTAGCTCTTTTCTCATTCTTCCACACATTCTCATGGAGTGCCACAATAGTCAAAATAATACAACTAAGCTTATTCCATAAGGTACCCCAAAAATTAGTTGAGCCTGATTTCTGGTCCATCATGGATCAATCTGCATTTGAACCAGAACTAATTTGAACCAGTGAACTGGCAGACAAAGACTTGTTTTCTAGGCATTACTAGTCTTTTGAGTCATCTGCCTCCTGGTTTATCATGGAAAATATTTATTCATTGTCACTATAATTTTTCTGATCCATAATCAAGGAAAAGCAATCCTGGCAGATGGTCTGGGACTGTCTAGGTACAGATAAACACCACACACAAGACTGTGAAACTCCCTGTGCTGTAACCTTTAGTATTATAAAAGGATTATTCAAAATTGTATAACAGTTCAATAAATAAGAAAATGGGACTCCCCTGCATGTTACCTGCTACCAAAAGAACATGTTAAAGATACTGAAGAGCTCAAACAATCTGAAGTTACTGAAAAATACTATGCCTTTCTGGACAAGTATTCTTCAGAGTAAAAAGGGTAAGAAATCATTTCTTAACACAGCAAAAGCTCATTGAGAAAAAAATAATGTTTGAACAAAGGTTATCTGGTGCCAGTAGAAGAATTTAGAGTTTAAAATTGTGTTTTGTGCACATGCTAACACTTTTTCAGGGTCTTCTTTCTAGAAAGTAGCCAGAACACATCTTGTCACACTCAACTACAGTCTTCCCTAAGATAGGTCTGAGACAGAAAATCACCAAGAAAAATTGCTGAAGACCAGGATCCTATCAAAAGAAAAATTTAATTCATGAGCTGTTGAAATTCTAGCCTGCTTTTTCAGTTCTTTACAAAGTGGCATTTTTGCTTAATATGCCTGGGTTTGGTTTGTGATTGATCTTTCAGCAGAAAAATTCTGATTTTCAGGAGTGTCCAGAACTCCAGCTGGGCTCCAACAGAGGTGCACTATTCATCCTTCTTAGAAAATAAGTGCTTATTTGAACCAATTGTGTGTCATTACTTCTTTCATTTCAGCATTCTGAACAACCTAACCTATGTGGTTAAACTCTGATGCCCTGAAGGTTGTACCAATATTTTACTGGAAAGGTAATTTACCCTGGATTAGGAAAAAAAAGGTCTCCTTTTTCTCCCGTGACCTTTCCACCACAACATCTTAGCCCTGGCTGTGCAGGGTAAGTTACTGTGTGGGGCTGGGGGCTGAGCAGGTGAATCGCAGCTGCTCCAGACCCCAGCCCATGCCAATGGGCAGCAACATGCCTGACTTTACATAAGCAAAGAAGCCTTGGCATATTAAATGTTTTAGCTTTCTCCCTGCCTTTGTGCTAAAAACTCATTTCCTAATTTTCTGTTTCTGTGGAAAAATTATAGAGTAGGCAGGGGAAACAGAAGGGAAATCAGATACCCTTTTAACACACTCCAGTGGAAACTCACAGGCTAGTGTTTCAGATTTGAATTGTGTAATGAAATTAAATGGTAATGACAAAATAGCAGCCTGAAACACAACAAAACACAAAGAAAATTATATTTATGTAGCCGTTTCTTTTCTCCACAATCACTGGTGCCTGACTTGGATTTAGATAATATGATCAAATATTGCAGTGAGGAACATGAGGGGAAATCCATAATAGATGGGGGAAAAATGGATTGCAGCGCTCCCAAAAAATGCACAGGCAACTCCTGCTTCAAGCAATAGAAGGTTTTATGGATAATGAGAGATGGATAAGGAGATTTCAGTCCATCTTCTAGAAGTCAAATATCCTCATGACAGAGCTCATGGCATCATTCAGAACTATTAGGACCAAACCGAAAGGACAAACTTTTTATTACTGCAAGTATTTCTTCTGCTTCAAGTGTAAGGCCAGTTGAAGAAAGCAGATGTCTGTGCTGTTCACCATCTTTACCTGTATGTGTCCTGCCTGTACTACAGGTAGCCAGGAGAACTAGTATTAGGTCTCAGGTCTGTTGACTTCCGTGTCACCTCCCAAGAAAAATATCTCTAAAGTTTTTCAGATACAAGTGGTCACACAGGTCTCCTAGCTCACTTCCCAAGGACTGAATACTTGCAGCTCTTACTGAAACCAAGCCTTCAACAGTCAAGTATTTCCATTTGGATTGATTTTAGCCTTAATCTAATTACATATCACTTCCTAGTTTTGCATCTCAAGGATGTGGCACTTTGCAAAATGGAGACCTTGAGGAATTTTCAACTCTTTTAAAAGGCACATACTTTGTCCTGCAAGAAATATAGAACTATTGAAATAATTTGAGCTACATTGATTTAATATAGCTCCTTAGGCCAAATAATAAATTTTACCCTTCACTTTCACCCAAGCCTATGGACTGTTTTTCAATAAACATGAAATTGATATTGTCTTGCTAAAACATTATGAAGTAAATTTCATCCAAAAGCTCCTTTCATGATGGATGTTTCACCCAGCTCTCCTTTCATAAAACCTATGCATAGCTAAAAAAGTATCTAAGGTGACCGAGGAAAGGGGTGGATTTTGTTCCTCTTAAAAATAGAGGTAGTGGGGTAAAAAACTTTTACAAAGTGTTGATACTTCTGCATTCAATCATTTTTGACAGGATCATTTTTATTGTTTCTTATCCTCAGTGGATTAAGTGACTTCCCATATTTCTTATATTTATTTTCAACTTACGCAATTTCTAAATAATGATGCTATGGTTACTAATAATGCCATGAAAACAATTACTATTTTGATAATCTATATAGGAACCTGAAAATCTAATTAGCAAATAAATGAAATTATTTAGCAAAGTCATCTGATAGGTTTTTCAGTTTTAGCTTAAAACCATGTCTTTTCCTCTCTGATAGGAGGAGAACTTTAAATATTTTTCCTCTTTTATTCTGAAGTGACATCTTCAAAAGGTACCTATATTGTATCATGTACCATTAAAGTCTTGATCTCATGCTTGTTAAAGTTCATACGTCTTACTACTGAATTCAATGAGATTTATCTCTATTAATCTATAATGGTTGTTACTAGCTTATTTTTTACCAGTTCATTTAATGTAATAAAGCATAGTGGAACATTGCTAAAAATATCATAAAATGCAAAAGTATTTGATTTTCCTATGAAACCCTCCCCTGTAAGCTAGCAGTCATGACAAACAAATCATTGATACATTCTTCTCTGTTTATCACATTCATTGCTTTTAAACAGGGAGACAGAGAGAAGAAATGACAGGGTGATGTCTATGATGATCTTTAGGCTTTCTGCAAAATCCCTGCTTCCAACACTTCAGTAACTGAGCTCTGTGCCCCAGACTTCATGAAAATCTACTGTTACAATCCATTGGACATTTTGCCGTGGATGTAAAACATCATCTGCAACTACAGAGCTGTAGGTGAGGATGCTGTTGTTCAATTGTCTTCAACTGCGTCCAGAGGAGCTGAAGTCACTGGGAAATTTGCTATCAAATTCAAGTGGGCAGCTTTGCCTCAATGGTTACACAGATTTCCTTGCAGAAGTAGGACCTATTACAGCTTAACAAGAGTAATTTACATGCAACTAATTTGCAATCATGTGACAATCTATCTTCTAGTCTATCAGACACTTCCTCCCCTAACAGGATTTTCTCCTCAATTTAAATAGAGGCAAATTGAATATTTCATTACTTTTTTTTTTTTTTTAATGATTGCTATTTTTAGGCAAAGAAAACTGAATTTTAGTCTCTGGTGCTCAGACAATTGAGTCATCTGACAATTTCAGGAGAAAAAACTGCTGAAATAATGTAATGCTGCAGATTATTCAGCTGACTGCTTATGCATTTGCAAGTGCCAGTACCACAGAACGTATTGTGCAGCATTCAGATCTAAGACCTATTCTTCTCTTTAGAACTTTACTATAAGAGGGTTGGTTGTCTGTTTACTACCAGGAATGTGTCTGTGAGTAGTGCCCATTTGCATCTTCCTTGAAACCTGTCTTGCTGGCTCATTGCACTGTCAGGAGACAAATATATTCAGAACTTGAATATAAGAAGGGGTAGAAAGAGAGCATTCACATCCATTCCCTGTGGATGGAATTTTCATAGGAGAAATAATTACTTTCATGTATCTACCAAAATATATTTCTGCTCTTGCTCACACTACTTAGTTCCTTGTCATCTGAGCTTTAAATTAAAAACATTTCAGCTTTGCCTGATGTATTTCACCATAAACAAACACTTGGTCACCATGACAACCATGTTACTTATTGCAAGGCTTTAACTTTCAGAGTTGGCCAGGAAAAGCTTCATTTGCATTCCAGAATTTATTTAATCCTTTTGTTATTCAGTTTTGCAGTGTACCAAATTTTTGAGGCCATTTCCATTTTATTCCAACTCCACTGCAACAACCCTGGTTCTACCAGAAATTATACTTTATCCTTTGTTTTCAATATGCAAAAACAAAGCAAAGATATTACAAAGCAGGAAACACACAGTAGATGCATTTAGCTACTATTAACATCTTTTGTTACTCTATATTAGTAGTCTGGATCCTCCAGCTTTAAGCAGTACCGTGGTGCCATGGCTGTGACTCAGACACAGCTCACACGGTGAGCAGCCTTGGGATGGGTCACTCTTTGATGGAGCTCCAAGAAACACCTACATGCTGCAGGAAATGGTGAGTCAGGTGTCAGTGGCTTCCTTCTAAAACACCACAAAACAAATACCTTAGTATGGTGCAAGGGTGATGGATTGAAAATTAAATTAAAGCTTGAGCTAGATCATTTCAGACCCCGTTGCAGCCCAAGGTGATAAGCTGCCTATGCTGTAGGCTGTTATACAGCACCTGGATCAGTAAGAAGTCACTTCTAGCCAGTGATGTCTCTAAAGCCCTTTGGCTGATGAAGTATTGTGGGGGTACAGTGTGCTTGGGTGTCTTGGTGTGAGTTACTAGGTAGTAGCCTGTGTGTCATCACCACATAGCACATGAGAGAAGCAAGAATTCAAGATTTTAAACCTGAGGTTTATGAAGCTCTGGTGATGGTGGGTATAAGATGATACTGAGGTATGAGGGCCTTGGTTTTGACCACAGATATTTTCACCTAGTATCTCCTGCATTTTTTGCACAAATGTAGGTGCACCCATGCACATGCCTGTCCATTCCATAAGCAGGAATAACAAGTTTGATGCCTGGAGCAAGCTCCCACTCTAATTCCTCAGATTTCCCCTTACAGTTGCAAACTCTTGTATCCTTGCTCACACCCTGCCAGGTGTTAGGCCATGTGTCTCTTCATCCTAATTCCAAAAAGTCTGAAAATGGGTCCAGAACGAGATTCAGTTGCAGAGGTTTGAGAGACCACGTTTCACAGCATCACCTGCCATTACAGACATGGAAGAACCATCAAGCTTGATTTCTGTCATGACCTTCACAGACTCCAAAAGTGAGGGTGGCAAGAAATGATACTCATTTATCTGAGAGATAAAGAGGCCCTGATTTCAAGGGTCTTTGACACTAAGGGTCTAGGAGTGTCTGGGCTCCATCCCTCACATGTTTCTGCTCACATACCCTCCACACTGCAGCTATGTTTACTGTATTGATTTTTTTTTTGATCTCTGAGACAGAACATTTCCCTGCTCTACTGTAGTTAGGATGAGAGAAAACAAGAGAAAAGACCACATTTAAGTATTTGTATCAAATAATCCAACTGTTTTAATCTGCTGGTTTAAGTATACTTACTATTACCTAGAGACTTTTTGGTGACAAACCCTCCTTTTAGCAGGCTGTGGTCTTGACCTGTAGTAGCATTTATAATGTGTGAAAAGATCACTGTTAGCCCAACTGTTCTCCAAGGATATACTTCATATATTGTTGCTTTTGCTTGCACTCTATGGCAAGATATACTATAAATCTCATGTTATGTATGTAAGGACAGAACATGACTCCCATACATCACCTCACTCACTCAGCTGCTTATTTATTGCATTACACATCAACTGCAGCCTTAGAATTATTCAGTAAGTAAATTCACAAATCTAATAGTTAACAGATCCAAAACTTTGCAATCTGTCAGTCAACAATTCAGGAAAAGTGGAAATCCTCAAATTACTATTCAGTGAAAATCCTGTTTCCTCCATTGCATACAGGAATGTTTTAGTGTCACACAGCTTGTATGGAATAGTAGCCACTTTTATTCCTTACACATGTACCCATTCCTTCTCATGTACCGATTCACTGTGTACCTGTGCAAGCCAGTCTCCAAATGACTGCAGGGAAAGTGTTTCCTCAATATCAATGTTTTGCTCTAAGACTGTGCAAAAATGATGTGGAGGTGACAGTGAGAGGGGTAGATTAGGGCTAATACTGAGGAAAACAACATGTAAAAAATATGCAAGTGCCTAATCTTTGTAAACAGGAATTATCCTAAGTAACTCTTTTTCCATTGGTCTCTTCTATCAAGAATAGATGTTTAAAAAAAAAAAATCTATAAACAAAAGTATCACCTAACCACTGGCTATGCTTTTTTTTTTCCTCTAGTGAGAACATGCACGAACAGTTTAATGTGTCTGTCACAGAATATTTGTGTTTAATGTACTGTTGAAACATATTGCAAGATTCATTCATAAAGTCAACGTATTCATGTGGACTGTCTTTTGGGTCTTTCATTACCTGAATTTGGTACATCTTGTCTAAACACAATGTTGTGTGACACTTCTGTTTAGAACTGCAGGTGAAACTCCCGATTGCTGTGCCAAACTCAACTTGAAATAAACATAGCTTTAAAATAAACGTAAATAAAGATAGCCTTAAAATAAACATAGCTTTCAGTTCACTTCCTTCTGACTTCAAGCATGTTTGCTTCATGATTTCAGGATACTGGAGTCTCAGTTTTGGTCTTGGTCTTTACGGAATGCCTGTCTATAACTGCTTGTGCAGTAGAAGCCAGTAAAGGGATTTCCTGCATGGTTACTGTTCTTTAATTAGCTTTAATTTTCTTTAAATTAATTTTCATCAGAATACCTCTCTGCCTCATGGACCATGCCATAAGGATTGCTCATCTTGACCATTCTGTCCGAAGTTCAATCTCTGAACACCAAGAGAGCACCAAATCTGCTAAGTCCTATACAAAAAGGGAGAAAGCCAAAAGCATCTAAAACTCTCATTAAGGAAAAAAATGAAATTATGGAAGCCAGAATTCAGGTTTGATTCCTTGAAGTGAGCAAGGGAAAAAGTGCTTTCTCAAGATATCCATTTGTAGATCTCAAAGACTCTCAGTTTCCCTTGGATTGATTCTCCAATTCTCCATTTGCCCATCACCCAGGAGGTTTTCAAGAGACTACTTTCAGTCTGGCAGAAGCAGGCATGTATGGGCTGTCTCCACAGCCATCTCCTATAAAATAAATTCTCACAATAATCTTCTTCTTACTCCAGATTTTGTTGTCTCAGAAGTCATGCAGAACCGTTGTCATTCCAGACACCAGACGGGTTACTGTTGACAGGGGATGTGAGTGGGAGGGATCAGGACAAAACAGCTAAAATAAAACAGAGTGAACTTTGTAAGCCAGCCATATTTGGTAACTGCACATTTGTGGTTTTAATATTTGTTAGGAACACAGTTCAGCCTTCTACTAAATGCTAGCAGTTTAGTATGTGGAGTCTCATAACAGCTTTAATCATGACCCAACTGCTTTAGTCATACAGGAAGTTTCAATCCATGACTTTTACTGCTCATTTTGCTTTCTTTTGAAAGCAACGTCAAGAAGACATACAGCTGCAAAGACATCCTTCTCCTCCCACTGCCTTTATGATTTCCTTTGTCTGGAAAGCCCAAGAACTGCTGTGATTCATCAGGTTTTGAGTACTTATTGTGTGTGTGCATCCTTCAAATCACTGTAACGTTTACACTTGACAGGGAATTAGGTGGTACAAGGTTGGCTATCAGTTAGAGGTCCTGTTAGGTTCCTGTCACAGAACCCTTGTCTGCTAAAATCCCTTTTGACCAACATCATTACCATAAGTAGTTCTTTTCCTCTGAACAATTTAAATAACTGTCCCTTGTCTGCCATATATTTTTGCACCCTAGGAAGCCATCAAAATGATTCCAATTTTCTCAGAGTAGAAGCAGGAAAACAGTTCAGATGGGCAATGGAAGCTGGACAAGCATTCCACTAAATCAAAAATGCTTCCACTACATGATGTTGAAAAGCAGAAACAGGTTAATTATGATTGTATTTTCCCTTAGTGAAGAAGAATTACGATAATTCACATAGACAATTTCAGGACAAAGCTTACTTTTATGTCCATAATTTAGAGAAGAGGAGGGAAGAAAAATAGAAAACTAAGACAAAAGCTTTGATCTTATATTATTGATTGAAAACAGATGAATAAGTGTCTCAGTATAAGGCTGGATATTGAAAAAAACAATTTATTCAAAACAAAAAACAAGTGCTTTGTGATAACAGTTCATGGAGTGATTATTCGATTCTATTAAAAAGGCATTAATCATAAGCACTTCAGATATCACACAGCCTTCACAGCACATAAAGTAGTAAAATAGTCACATAGTAAATTAAGAGGTAGCCTGATTTAATAGCCAAATAACAATGCAATACGTAATTGACAGTAAAGTCTGTGGACAAGATATACAATTGACTGTTTCTGAAAAAAGATGACCTTCCAGACTCAAGCTAGTCAACAAACGCCAATAAACTCAGAACTTCACGCTCCCTGTCTGGCAGGCCTACCATCATTTTCAGACTGAACACAGCTGTGGAAAGTGTGCTCAAAACAGTCAAGTGTTTTTTTGGAATTTGGTTGTCCCCCCTATCAATTGTTTTGGATTCCTTCTTTCTGTAGGAACCCACAATTGAGGCCACACACGAAAAATGCTGTATCTGCAGGGCAGATACCGGACATTGAGCATGACCTACCTCATCCAGACTTTTTCTGTCTGTGTCACTGGATGCTCAAGTGGAAAAGAGGGCCCTTTCAGTGGCTATTGACAGACTGTCTCCAAAATCAAAACTTTCTAGAGGAGAGACTGGACGCAGTCAAAGCTCAGGCAGCTACTGGCAGATGAAAGAAATTGCATCCAGTAGATGAAAGAAATTGCATCCCGGGAAGATATTTGCCCTACCTCCTGGAAGGAAAGGTGGGGTAGAAGTTGAGGAGCTGCTCCCCATGAGGCCTCCTGGTTCACACAGGCCCCTGAGATGGGCTTTACCATCTGTGTGAGAGGCTGTACCCACCTGTCAGTAGTGGCTGCAGTGCAGAGGGGACACGACCTAGAACTGACATGGTTGATAGCCTGTTTTATCAGGTCTGTTGGAGAGAGACAGACAGCAACCAGCTTCATTCAAAGCATGACCAAGTCTCAAAAAGGGCACGCTATTAGAAATGCAAGGTTCAGTGGAAAAGGCAGCACTAGAATGAATGGTGGATACAACGCTTGTGCACGGTTTGCAAATCCAAGTACAGGCACAGGCAGCAATTCCTAAGGCAGTGTAGATACAGCTTCCAGCATCATCTAGAGTTCAAAGAGTACCCAATCCAAATTATTTTTATTCTAAATAAATTTTATTCTATAGTGGCATTATAGTTTTTCAAAGCTGTAATTTTATGATTCATCTAAATAGACTGTTACAATAGCAATTTTTTTAATTAGTACAGTATATTTGCACTAAAGAAGTGGGAACCATCGTGTGAAGTAACTTACTAGCACAGTATGGCATTTTTCCTACATTCATGCCAATTCAAACAGATGTATCAATCCCATTAACATTTTAAGTGACAGAAGATATCATTTGCTGACATAGAGGGAATATATAATTAAACAGCTGGCTAGTAAAAGAAACAGCTCACTGAAGAACATATTGAAAATAAACTGCTAATAAATACATTTGGAAGCATACAGTAGTATATTAACTCATTTATATGATCCAGAGGGAACTCTGATTTGCCATAATGGCAAATAACCTTTTGGGAGTTTTTGTTTGTTTTAATTTACCTGCCACACTACTGCAATCAAATGGCATTAAGGAGGACTTCAGAATACAAATTCCTGACCAACTGAACAGTGTTTTAATCATGAACTTGACCACACATTTATTAAAGTTTCATCCCACCACTGCAAGCTGGCAAGGCAAAACTGTCTTCCCTCTTTTATGGTTTCTGTTGGGAGACTTTGAATATGATTATTAGGGATTGTGGGGAGGCATGAAATCCAGCAGTATATTATGAGCAGAGAAATGAAGATCATTCATCAAATATCTTGGAATAACTTCATGAAATAGCTGTTCCATTTGCAGTGTTTTCCATTAGAAAGTCAGTATTTCCCCTAAAATATTCCCCTGCACCTACAGGAGATGCTGACAGATATTGTAAGGGCATATCATATAGGTAAGAATAATTTACATTCTGGATAGCAGGGAAAAATTACTGTATTATTTAATTCTGCAAAATATTAAGAATGTATACTACATTTAGAATTTGTAAACATGTGAAAAGCCCTCTGTTCAGCAATGTACTAATTCTTAAGTACTGTTGAAAGTTGGTCTCCACTACACGAGTTCTCCAGCAATAGGCCAGGCCCCACCTTACAGAAAGAGCAAATATCCCCTGCCAATATAAACCAGCTTTGATACTGAAGAGGAAAGCCCTCAAGAGACAACAAAAATTAAACATTATTTCCTGCTACAAGTGCAGAATACTAATGGAAATCATGGCTGAGTATTGCTGCAATGCACAGCCCAGAGCAGAACAGCACTATATACCTGCAGTAGCCACTGAAACCTGAAACACTGTTTATTTCTCAATGATCTTTCAACCAAAACTATAGGAGTGAGTCTGTTGGAACGTCCCATTTTCCATCTTTATCTATCATGGAAGCACCTGTAATTTCCATTAAAGTTTTACTAATATGCTTTTCCTATGTTCAGTCTATGTTTAAGAATCTGTCTATATCAGCTGGTATTTCTAAATCTTAGTGATGCTTTCTAACAAGCAGTGTATTGGATTTCATAACCTGTTTCAACATGAAATATCACAAAAATATCCTTGTTCTTTTGTCTTTTTTCTGCTAGCTATAGATATTTAGGAATACTCTGCTGTCTTTTCTTCTGCTTGTCACAGAATTAAATCCTTCAAACAAAACCAGCATGACTTACACAACAATTATTATTATTCACAAGAAAATTGGCCCACACGGTATGTATTCATTTTGATGTGTAAATGGGGAGTTTTTGAGGTCTGAACATCACTGTAGAAAGACAGAATCCTAAGCATCTCTGAACTCAGTGTACTCAAAACTTCTGCAACTTGGCCCTTGCAGAAGTATTTGCATACATTCAAACCAACAGCAAACCTTTTAAATCTGGTTTGCCTGGTGGTCTCCAGGCAGAGCTTTGAAGGGTGAGGTAGTGAATAACCATGCTGTACATGTCTGCCACATCAACATTGTGGCCTGCTGAAATAGCCATCTTTGGATAGGGTTGGAACCAAGTGAGAAAAGGTGAAGCGTAGGAGAAAATGTCTGAAGCCTTCACTGAAAAACTAAATACACTGAAGATTGCAAATAAAAATGGCACTAATAAAAAGTGGGATTCAAATATGTCCAGCATCAGAGGACATTTGCAATCGCTGCTACACTATAAAATACATAGCTCAAGTTCACCTCACTTTGAAACATAGCTTCTCCTGAGCATCCAACCATTGCTGTAAATTTTATTCCTTATACAGGAGATTGTGCTGATCTGAAGAAACCAGAAAGTATCTTGGAATAAGTGGTCATAGCAAAAGAAATTTGCCACATGTAAGCAGACATCTAAAAAAGATTTTAAGGCATGTTTTCTCTTCTCCTTTCCTGTACAGTCTCAGCTAAAGTTACAACCATGACAAGAAAGTAAGGAGAAGAGTGAGCAGTATTTGTTTTCAGAAAAGGCTGTTGAATGCAAAGGTGTAATCCTTTGTTTGGAGAAAGAGAAAATTTAGGAACAATCTAGGCATCACTGCAGTGTTTATTATTAAACCATCCATCTGAAACATGGAGATATTATAAAGTAATGCAGAAAAATGGGGTTACTGCAGGAACAACAGTGGCCCAACTGTCACTGTTCAGTGATGGATGAGGGATGCCTCTCAAGAAGCTGATCAAGAGCTAGCTATTGCCATAGACAGATGAATTATTTTTCAAACAGAACTTAGGGCAAAAAGAAGCCTTGAAATACCTACTGCGCATTTGTTAAACTGTTGACTTTACCTAATTCTAGAATTGTTCTTATCAACAGAACAAACTATTTGTTAAGGATTGCAGCTGGAAGAACCTGGTAAAATATGTCTCCACAATCCACAGGCATCAGTGGTTAATAGGGCTGAGCAACTTCATTTTTCATCTGCTGCTTCTGGCTAGGAGAAAAGAAAAAATCAGTCAAGAAACCTCATAACCTTCATTTATATCAAACTTCCATTAAAGGCACTATTACCTGCCAGTAGATATGCAAGACTATTACACTGATATTTATCTTTAATGCTTTCCACATTTCTGACATTGTTCCAGTCCTGTATTTTTTTAGTTGTAGGCAGGTGCTCCTTCTCAGCTAGAACTTGAAGTTGAAAACTCTGACTACATATGCGAGCAACATCAGCTGAGAACATAGTTCTAAATAAATTCATATATCATTATGTGCATACAAATTATAAGACATGTCCATTTTAGGATTCACATATATCAGCACAAATAAGCAGACAACTAGGGAGAACTGCACTTTGGAGAGCAGAGGATCCTTTATTTCCAGTCTTAAGAGAGTGAGAATTCTTGGTTTCTGCTTCCAATCCAGATGAAAAAGGCAGTTCAAGAAGGCTGTTAAAAATTAGACCAACTGAATTGTTGGTCTGAACTTTGGGAAAATTTACCCTGAATTTACCTTTTAATTTCATTAGATTTTAAAATATTTGTTGTAAGACAGCAGCATTCCTTATTGATGCTTAAGGGGATTTTTTAACCTCTTTCAGTGTTGACTTAGATTCACTTGAAATAGTTTCTAAAGGTTAAAATTTAGCAAGGCTTGTTAAAGAGCCTCTGATTACTCAGATCTGTTTGAACAACCCTGACAACCTTGCCTGCTACACTTATGCTCCTTTTGGGACCTTGATGATTGAAAGCCAGCAACTACTGGTGGGTGGAGAAAGAAGATAAGCAACCTGCTCCTTTACCTGGAGAAGTGGCTGTGCTGGAAAGGCAATCCTTCCGTGTGGCTAAATGTAAAATTTCTTAGGGAAGGAAGCAACAGATCCTGTTCTCAAAAATAAAGCAATTTGTGACCCAAGCAAGTCAATACTAGCAGGGATTTCACTAGTCTCTGTGGTAGTTTTTCAGTTGGCTCCTTTTCTCTTCCTGTTCAGAGAGAAATATCTGTAGTTCTTGTAGTGCCCTTCTGAATCAATCTTTGTCAGCACACTGGTGGTCCAGAACTGAAATGGGATTAATCTCTTTTCTGCAACAATATCCCTCTGTTCCACAGGAGGAGAGGCACGAGCAATTTTTTGTCTGTGTTGTGAACAACTTAACATCATATAATGAGGAGAAAATAAGAGATTATATAAAGAGCAATGGGCTATGATCTATGCTTTTTTTGGGGAGGGGTTGGGGGAAGAAACTGTACAAGCAAAAAAGAACACACTTTTTGAAGGAGGGAGAAAGAATAAATAGGCATTCTACATCTAGAAACTTTCTTTCCAAAGATGAGCAAAATAGGCTTCATGGAGAAAAAAAAAGACATGTA
Source organism: Corapipo altera (assembly GCF_003945725.1). NCBI lineage: Eukaryota > Metazoa > Chordata > Aves > Passeriformes > Pipridae > Corapipo > Corapipo altera. The sequence goes on along the minus strand of NW_020884878.1, from coordinate 13,311,323 downwards.
TCTATAAAAACTACACCCACTTCAGAGGCAGTTTTCAAGTTCTATGTAACATCCACTAATTAAGACAGAAACTCCTTTACCATATCACCTCAAAATATAAATTTAATATGATGCTTTTGATACCTCTAAAAAGCAGCGCATGACACAGAGGAGCATTAGCAAGGTCAGTTCCTGTTGGTTGAGTTAAACAAGCGTAACCTGTATTTGAGATCTTACATCATTCTAAAAATTACTATTTTCCCTAAGCTGGTAAATTTATGAAAATGTCAGCCACAACAACAAATCTGTGCTTTGCAGGTATGCCAGGAGCACGTGCTCATAACAGAACTTTCCAAATGAATCTTTGGAATGCAGTTCAGCTGGACTTGAGCTAAGGGTAGCATATTCCCACAGTCACTCATGTTGAACTAGGTTTCTCAAAGTAATTTAAATTTAAATTTTATATGACTACTGTTTAAGTACCATGGATCCACTTCCTGGGAATTAATTACCAGTTTAGATGAATGGACAAATCATTATCTCCACAAAATAATTAATTCCCCCCAAAAATCTTCTTTTCCTGGTCACGATTAAAAGCAGGATACATGCTCATCAAAGTAAATATAGCAATTAATCACCATTCAGGAAAGATTTGGGGACTGTGGTTTTTTGTTTGTTTTTTGACTGATCTTTCAAACCCTTGTTTCATAAGAGTTTGGTCAAAACTGCTGTTAGTTTTGCAATGTAATGGTCTTTTATGCAACCAGTTGATGAAATTGAGAGGGAAATTATACCAAGGCCTTATTTTGGACATTCCTACACACACATTAAAGAAAAAAAATCATAAATTGGTTTTAATGTAATTTATTAGGCACATAAGAAACATTAGTTCTGCGTATATATCTAATCTTGTTGGCAGCCTAACGCTTCTTTGGGTCTGAGGAATAGCTTGGAAAAAGGATGGGGAGAAATAGACTGCTTCCATCATGGAAATCCATTAAGGAAATATATTTCTGCGCACTTCTCTCAGGGCTCCTCAGTTCTGATTTGTATGTCAGTTTTTCCAAGAGCACAGGACTAGGAATCATACCCAGACTGAGGCCCTCTTAGGCTACTATGTGCTACATACAAATCTACTTGGAGTCAAGGGAAAGTCTACGACATATTTCACTGAACAGCACAAGCCATTTCCCAACACCTTCAACAAAATTAAAATCTCTGGTAAAGACCAAAAAATTCACAGCTATGACGTACCATAGGAAATGGTAAGGAGACATCAATATGACAGCTGATGCCCCAGGTCTCCAAATTAAATTTTTGCTATTATAAATCAAGCTGTATTTTAAAGACCCCAAGAATCAAGAGGCAAAAAACACACATATAGTTCTCAGGTCAGAAACATTAGTGCTCTAAGAGAAGTTCACACAAAGAAACTGACTCTAAAAAATAACTCCTCTCACATATTTTTCCCCCATCAGATTTATCATCTGTGTCACAACTAAAATGCTTCTCTTGCTTTAAATATTATTCTTCTTCCATCAACTCGTCTTGTCCCTGAAATACCTTTACAACAACTCATTCTAGCCCTCTCTCTGGCTAATTAGGCTAAATAAAATGGGCTATCCTTCAAATACAAAGTTCCCCAAATCACCCTAGTGGACTTATCTGCATCTATTCTAATTTAAATCCATTTTTCACATAGTATGCAGCATTCCAAGTCAAAGCTTACTGCACAGTAAAAGCAGGTACATATCAGCTAAAATTCCTTTTCAGAGATGAACCAGCTGAACAATTCTTAATCTTACCACAGAATCACAGAATATGCTGAGCTGGAAGGAACACACAAGGATCATCACGTCCAACCCTTAGCCCTGCACAGGACAATCCCCAAGAGTCACACCATGTTCTTGAGAGTATCATCCAAATGTTTCTTCAACTCTGTCAGCCTTGGTGCCACGACCTGAGGAGCCTGTTCCAGTACCCAACCACCCTCTGGGTGGTTTTAATGGTTCCCTCTTCCTATAAAGCAAGAGTTTATTACGTTTCCACAATTCTCTTGGGAGAAATATGGAAGTTTTTTTCTTTTATAATACAGCTGTACCTTCTTCTAATAACTTGCAAAACAGCTAAACTCTATCTACATCGGAGTCACATGAGTTTTCTCAGATTGCGTCATTACTCTCCTGGGAGAGTCAGGTGGGTGTATCCAAAATAATTATTGTTTACAATGAGTTTCTACATTTCATAAAAAATAAAATCTTATTTTCTGTTTATGCAAAAAGTTTCAGTTACATGAAAAAGGTGGAGATAAACAGTGTTTAGGAATAACAGGATTAACTGGTTTCCTCAAAAGCATCTGCATCCTTAAATGTTTTTTGAAAAATAAAAAAGATGATGGGACTATTGTCTCCCAAATCCTTCATCTTCATATTCTCATCTTTTGAAAAGTCCCTGAATTATATATTGTGAGGTTTTGCATTTCAGCCATCAGCCCTGTCTAGACTCCAGTTGTAATATTATCTCCCTTTTTGAAATAGGTTCTCATATTTTTCCTCCATCACCTCCGTGGAGGATGAACATGATAGTATTTACCATTCCAAAGTGATCACCCTTTTATCTCTGCTCACAGCATTGGAAAGTGAATTGCTCATAGCTTCTAGCCTCTTGTGCACAGGGCAGGGCAGAAGACAGTTATGAAATCACCATCCACTCTGAAAAAAACACTCCACCAAAAACACCCACACCCTACATATAGTCTGACTACTTTGTACAGTAGTACCTTCTCAGATGTCACCTTTTCCATCAGACAAGGTATAGCTGTCTTGCAGCCTTACCAGCATTGTCCTTCCTTGCTCATCTGAGATGCCACATTAACTGACTCCTGGGTGCCTTTCCCTCCTTCCTGCCACTGCCGCCAGCTCGTGGCTCTGATTTCCCCACGACCATATGCTCTTTCTACTCTGCACCACCCACACACAAGAAACATTTGAGAACTGCCATAAAGAGCTCCTGAATGTTTTCAGGAGAAAATAAAAACAAAAATGGAGAGAGAGAGCAGGGAAAGACATGTCTTCAACTCACACCAGGGGAGCAAAGAACTGCCCTTGACTTCTTGCCTTCCCCCGGACCGGCAGGCAGCCCCGTGCACCGTCGCAGGGGAGGGAAGGACGTCAGCCAGCGCTGTCAGAGCTATAAGTGCAGGAGGTCTCTCCCCGTCCGCCCCAGGGGCAGCGCCAGCACCGGGGGATGAGTGGGCTGCAGCCACGCTGCCTCTGCAGCCCTGCCCTTGCCAGCCCGTAAGTGCAGACAGGCAGCTCACCGAGGCAAAGCAGCCCTGTCTCACTTCTCCCTTTGCACGTGTGAGCACCCCTGGTTTTGGAGAGCACATGGGGAGCTGCCTGGTGTGAAAGTTCACCGCAGCTGGTGAGAGAGGCTGCCTGCCGAGCCAGCCTTGATGGTATGTGATGCCTCAGCCAGCAGGTCCCCATCGAGACACCTACCTTTAGTTGTCTGCTGAAGCACTAAATATGCTATGGCCATTGGATACCCAGCACACACAAGCAACGGAGTAGTTTATATCACCAAGACCTAAGCAAACACTCAGAGCCCCTGGAGCATGAAACACGATCTGTGTGTCTAAACTCTTACCTAATGAAGGGTTCTAAACACTGCTGTCCCAAACTTAAAATGAATCCCCCATCTCACTTCCCTACCTTTCAGCCATCTAATGCTCTTACAGTGCCCCTTACCTCTTAGCATCTTGCTATTCATAACACTCCAAGGGATGTCAGAGGCATGAAAAAGTAAAGCAAAGTTGTGGCAAGGCACAAAATTGCACACAGATTTACCCAGTGGCATGGTCAACGCACGGCTCCAAGGACTATTGGGCCACTGCAGGCTTTCCAGGCTGGACTATTAGCAGAGCAGACAGCTCCTTCAGAGTCTGGGCAAGACCTAACATAAAGAATAAAATCAGAATGTTTAGATATTTATGACAGTCCAGATTGATGGAGGCTGATATTTCAGGTGCATTTTATGTTTTTCATAATATCTGGCTTCAGATGGGATCATCACAAGCAGAGACAACTTCCCACATGGAAGACAATTTCCACAGAGCAGCATATTTATCTGTTCTCATAATTTTTTTCCCTTCCCAAGGAACCAGATGCATCTATCTGTAATAAAATTTTGGCTGAGGAAAAAGAAAAATGTGTATTAAAATTGATTCCATATGTCATTATAATAAAGGATAAGGGAATGTATCTTTATAACAAGCTTGTGCAAGACACATGGAGACTTAGGCCTGCCTGAAAATGTCCACACACACGACTATAGGTGCATGGCAGCAGAAATATGTGTCCCGCTGCTCTCACCTTGCAGCACAGGTAAGAGCAGGCATCAAGGACAGTGCAGACACATGCACTCCCACACAGCTTTGCAAGCCAAGCAGAGTGCAGAATTCCAGAGTTGGAGTTGTTTTCCTTGGCACCAGTTAGCTGATGTATACATTGAAGTCTTCTGTAACAGAGCCCTCACCTTCATTTTCTAGGTCTGCTCCTATTTACTTGTGCTAGCTATTATGAAGCTGCTACAGGGATGCCTAGCTCTTTTGGAATTGCTTCTGCTATATTGTTTTAGTAATAAAGTTGCACTATCACTGTGTTATCTTCCAAAGTTCCAGCTCCTGCTACTTGCGGTATTAGAATAAAAATGCTTCTTTGTTAAATCTAGCAAGGAACTAATTTGTTTTAAATTCTTTAACATTGTATTTTACACTCCTGCCCTGAGCCATCTGGATGATAAGCAATAATATAGATGATTGCTTCAAGTATTAACAGTGGTGACCTTTGCTAAAACGCAGCACAGAGTAGAAAATTATAGTCAGGCTGCTTTGCTAATAGTAATAATCAGCCAGGAGGTCTCAGTGGGAAAGGGAAAACGTGAAGCTATATTGTCTAGTTGTTTGAAGAGGGAGGCAGGAGAGAAGCAGAAAGCAGGAGGAGGATTTGATGCATGTTTCACTTCTACCTCTGTATCCTGTGGTACTGTCATGTAAAATGTTACAGTGAGTTTAGTGAGACATTATGCCACAAGAGAGACACTTGGTCTGGCCCAGCACAACAATATTCTTACTTGGTATGGAGAGCTAAAGCACATTTCTAAAATGCTCTAAATGCTATAAATCCCAAATTGACAACTAGCTTCTGCAGTATTTATTTTCCTTGAATTGAACCTCTGAGGACTACACACCTTTACAAACCACTGGAGTGAAGATTATTTCAAGGGTTTGGATTTATGACAATGCTCAGCCAAGGGACTGAATAGTTAAATGATCTTCTCCCTCCGGGAATGATGGCCTTGGTTTGTGCAATGCGCAGTGTTCCCTCTTTTCTTCTTCTGATTTTAAACTCCATGCTGAGTGGTAGGTGGGGGAGATAATGCAAAGGAGAGAACAGCAGGTTTCCCTCCCATATCCAGCTACATTCACTCCACTTTGGGGTGAATGCTGTAACTCTATCTTAATCTCAGTCAGAGAACAGCCTGAAAAACACCAGAGAGTGAAGATTAATAAAATAGGAGCCCAATATGGCAGGCTGCTCAGGCAGAGTAGCTGCTCGGCTCCTTAGAGAACTTTGTAATTTACCATCTGGTTGTTCTCCAGTTCTCAGTCAGTTTCAAACACATGATTTCCCCAAGGAATATCACAGCAATTAATGGTGATTTTCTCAAGTGTGGATATTGCTACAGTGTTATCACTCATGGGTGAAGTCCTGAGTGCTAGCTGGAGCAGCAGTGACTTGGCTGAGCTCTATGCACTGGCCCTAAGCAGTAGGGTGAAAGCACAGCTTTGCTTCCCTGTGCATGGAGCCGTGGTAGCTCAAACACAGAATAATGTGAGACTACTTGGATTTTCAAACTATCTCCAGTGAATATTCTGGTGAAATACAGTAAAGAGGTAGATTAGGGGTTTTTTACTGAATTGTGAAAAAATCTCTCTTCTCCTGTTGAGAAGCTTTGGTTTTGTTGCTACCAGAGACATCATTGCTATAAATAGCTGTGCTAGAAACAGTGCCCAGGGCACTTGAGCCTCTTACCACTCGCAGCTAGAGCCATCTCACATTCTCGGTTTCTTCCCCTGGCTCATCCAATTCCCTGGCACACAGCTCTTCCTAACCCAGGAGATGGGGAGATTCTCCTCATGGCCATTCTCCTCTTCCACTCTAAACTGAAGGAGAAGCACCCCAATGACTAGTATGGAGTGTATCAGGTGGACCATCCAAGCTGATCCAAGCACAGCAACTTTGGGGAGAGCAAATATAACAGCACACTCAGCTGGTATGGATGCTCTGTGCTGCTGCAGTGGCTCTGAGGTACTTGGTAGCAGTGGAATCTCCTCAGCTGAACATTGTGGGTTGGATTTCCCAGATAAGAGTTTTTATTAATTCAGTCTTCCTAGTTTTTAGCAGGCAAAACATGAGACTTGATTTGAAGTGCTAATCCTGCTCTCCCCAGTATTAGTTTTCTTCTTTGATGGGATAGCTTAAACTGCACTTAGGGCCTTTGAGACTGGGGCAAATAAGTTGTGCTGGGCTCTAGCAAGAATTCACATGAACAGAGAAGGAATTTCATCTCTATCTCATCTGAGAAAACAAACAGTAAAGGGTGGTAATAAGAAGTTCCCAGTGGCTTCTTTTAAAATAATTTTATCATGAACAACATGAAATAACATCAAAAACTTGTTAGAAAAACCCACACAATCAACCTACATGTGCATTGACTAGAGACTTTCCTCTGATAACACAACAGTGGAAAAGCTATATTAGAAGGAATTAAGTACTCTAAAAGGTAAGATCCAAGGAAAAATTACTTCATTGCTATGCTTCTAATGAGTTCAGACAATGACTGTGGTTTTCCCCACATTGAAAAATGAGGCATTTTTCAAATGACTGGAAGAGCATCTGCTATCCTCTCCCTCCTCATTGTTGGAGTCATGAGGACACAGCATGGGAAGTGCAGGTGAGGATGAGCTGCAGTGCGGAGGAGCAGCCACCCCAAGGAGGGTCAGGGGAGAGACACCAAGCAGCCACACAGGATCACCCTCGCCAAGGTTGGCAATAAAGCCCAGAACCACCCCAGTACCTGCAAGGGCATATTCATGCAAAAATTGTCATTGAATCTTGGTGAGTAGATTCTGCTTTCCTTCCATCTGTTTGTTCTGTATTTACTGTACGGTGATGACTGAAATGTATTAGAATAAGTAAACAAACGACCAAGCCATATGGGTCCTTTGAATTATCTACAGGCTCATCAGGAATCACTCAACCATCTAGCTGAACACTGAGACCTCAAGGAGCCAGTGACACTTCTGCAGAGACAATTCCATCTCTCTCCCTCTCTCCTTTGGTTGCCCAGAGCCTAGAAGGAAGCCAGTTTATTTCTTTGGTGTTGGGGAATCTCATGCATCAGAGCCACAACTAATCACCACTGCAGAGCGGAGGGGGTACCAGACAGGCATGTACAGCACTAAGCAATGGAGAGCAGAACAGCTTTCTCATCTCCTTGTTTGCATAAAACCACTTTACCACAAAGCATCTGGCATGGCACAGAGGACAGCATGTCCCAGGTGATATGCCAGGTTCATGGTCAAATGGAGAGCTCATCCCCTCTCCTGCTTTTTACTGCCTTCAGACCTCACTTTCTGGACACTTTGGTCCTCATGACAGACAGTCAACACCTGCCAGGCACAGTGACAGTAAAACCCTCTGGATGAAACAGAACAAGCCCTTTTTGAAGTTAATCTTCAGTAAAAATGTATGAAATCCCAAGAGGGGGAGGGAGACAGGCAGCCTCCTGGGTCTGGTTGAAAGAGGCAGATGTGAACACCTCTAAGTGACATATTTGAATTTGGTTCCTTTCATTAACCAAAGCTCTTTGTTGCCTTTATACCTGCTTAGGAGACAACAGAAAGGAAGCATTGTTGTCAAGCCATTCTGTGCAGCAGGAATCCACATTAATCACTCCATACTGGCTGCGGACAATCTCAGACAAAAAGGGCACACCCCACTTTGAACTAGCATAATGGTTAGAAACCACTTGTTAATTAGCACAGATAACCTCAGATGACTGTGGCTGGCTAACACAAATTCGGTGAGTCCAAAAATGAAAAAATAAAAGAAAAATGTAATAAACAATTCAGAAGATTTCCTGAATGAGATATGATGCAGTGAATTCCAAACCCTCAACTCTCATCTATTCTCTTTCTGCTTACAGCTCACTGAAGCAAGTTAAACATTTTTTGCTCTCTTTGATGCATATGTAAACAGCTACACTCATTGAAGTGGCATGACATGATGACATGTATTGATGATGCTGGACATGCACAGCCCTATTTTATTTATCTATTACCATTATCAAGTGTCCTCAGAGACATACTGCCATATTGTAATGAAGTCCCCATCCTATCCAAGACACAACACTGTATATTTATACTGGTATGTAAATTCAGCATCGTAATCTTAGATTTACATACTTAAGAGTACGCTAACTACTCTTTACACAGTACTCCAGGACCTCACTTCTTTGAATAGAAGATTTGTTTCAAATATTTCATTTTATAAATTGTAGAGGTTATCGACTGTTTTGCTCTTCCCTCAGTCCTTATCCATTAATCCCACAGAAATATTTTTGGAAATGTGATCAAAAATCCGTATTTAATTTTCTCATTTTGAAATGTTTCCCTGTCACCATTCCTACTTCTAAACTCTTCAGTGGAATGGGTATATTACTGTTACCAGAAGGAATAAGACCTGAGAACACTGGGCCTTGGAGAGAGGCACCTAGTCAGTAGGATTTTTCCCCAGTGCCTGCAGGGCCTGTTCTAGCTCAAGCTATGGGAGAATATGCCCTCTTCCCAATTTAAATTAATCTGACTCCCAACATAACCCTGCAGGTAAGCTAAGCAAAGCTGTGGTTTTCGTTCAGCCTCAATACCTGTCTTCATCTCTGCGTGTTCCAGTTCATTGATAATAAAAGGTGTTGAGTCAAAAGACACTGCAGCTAGAGTCCTACTAAAAGCAGCAAAGAGAAAATGCACAGGTACTAGTTGCCCAAACTTCACTGCCAAATCCCTGAAGTTTTGGTGAATCATTAGTCACACCAGAGACAAGGAAGCATCTGAAAAATCCTGTCTCTTCAGATGTTTAGTTCTCCTGCTTTAGGTTCCAGAGAGAACTCACTGCATTAGGGGGGGAAAGTAGAGATGAAGATTCCTCTGGAAATAGATGTCTCTGCCATCTATTTTTTCTCCACAAAACACAAGGAGGATGGATGTATACTCAGAACTTCACTGCTTACCTTGAATCCATACATATATATAGCCCATAGTTAATGTCAGCTGTGTGATATAACTGGAAGGAATTTTATCCCTCATCCCTGCCCCTCTTCCATTCCCAAAACCCAAATACCCTGGCCACTCAATTTTCTAGAATAGGGTTCTTTCAATTGCTTTTTTTGTATAGCACAAATTAAGTATTGTCTGGGTCAGAAAATGGATGCCTAACTCTTTGGTCTTAATATAAGGCCCACATGAGGCAGCAAGGAGAGATAGGTCCTGACCAGACCCCATTCCTGACAAGTGTCACATTGGCTCTGCCATGCTCAGTCATCAGCTAAACATGAAAATGCAATGCACAAAGAGGTCTTTGAAAATGCTGCTTCAATGTCTTTGGAATTTATGGCTGTAAATCAGAATATTTCCTGATGGGACTGAAGGGTGAATTTCCCTATCTCCATTCCTTTTTACTCACTGAGGTCCACAATTGTTTACATTAAACTTAAACAACTTATATAAGAAGTAAAATTCCAAAGAGATGTACTCCCTTGCTTCCTCCATGTTGTTCATAAAGGATTGAAATGTCCTTTGGTAATACTATGTCCAAGTCATTTCCTCGATTTGAAATTGAACCAAACATTTACTGTATAGAAATTTATGGAACATAAATCAGAACTCTTTGAAAAGCTTTCTCTTCCATGATTAATAGACTCCTGAATTCAGAAATAAAGGTTTTTAAAACGCAGTCTGTTGGAGCTTGGCAAGAAGGCAATTACTTTTTTATTTCAAATCCTTTAACTTACAATATTTGTAATAGACCTTTGAAAGTTACAGGATGAGCCTTGAATTTTTCTCCCTGCGATTTTACAGGTGATACATGACATGTTCTACCCTCTTCATTTTAGAGAATATTTTTGCCCTAGAAAGGACTAAATTGATGCATAAGTGACTCAATCTCTGCTATATAAAACTGGTAATTTAACTTGTTCACTTTGTGGTGTATATTCCAAGCCATAGCAAAGCAGTGCTAAAACTAAATAACTTCTGCTTCTTATTCCTGTTCTCCCAACACAATTACTGCAGCCCAGTGAGGGGAAACTGGACTCAGGCTTTTTTGTATTTTACTTGAACCTCACTGAAATCGGTAGAGTGGCTCAGCCATCACTGGAGTTTCAGCTGGAAGAGGTAACAGCCTCTTAAGGCTGATAGACATCTAATAAGCAGACCTTCACTAGGCTATTGAAATAAAGAAATTACTCTGTGTGATGCTCCAGATCAATGACTTCAAGATCCCACTCTGAAAGAGCCATAAAAAAAGCAGAATTTTCTACAGAGCTGCCAAAGGATGAACTGGGGCATTTTTTATGGCAATTTAAAACCAACAAACAAACAACAAAAGAATAAGCAATCACAGATCATAGAAAAGGAGATGCACTAAAGAAAAAAACATAGCTTGCCACTATAGATTATATAATGCTTTAGAAAGAATTACGTATGAATAGAATGAAATACAATGAAATATAAACAAGGCCAAGCAATAGATTTCCAGTTTCAAAGCAAAATGCTGCTACACTACTTAAAGTCTTTATTGCAGATTACGGAAGTGCAAACTAAATCCAGTTCTCACCAAGAACTGTGATGGGAATTGATTTGGGAAAGAAAGATACTTTCCCTGAGACTTTAATGCAATTTTTTTCTTCTTTTGTAGAATGAAACAGCAGAAATGTTATTGGGTTAAGTCCATCTGAGCTTATAAATAACTACAATAAAATGGGGAAAAGAGAAGGAGACTGCTACTCAATGTAAAGCTGTTGCCATAAGGGTATATACTCATAAAGGACTTCTCTGGGAAGGACAAAGAAGGGTATGGATAGATCTAGTTGATAGGAGGGGCTTTCAGGAGGGATTTGAGTATCAAGCTTTGAGGAAAGTGTACTACACAGAAAGCTCTAAACTGTGTATAGAAGGACAGCATGAGAGACGAATATGAGGGTCTCCGCTTCCTGCAGGATTGTTCCATAAGCAGCAGAAGAGGCACTGGGGTGCACTGAAGAGCCCAGTCCCTACCTTGAGTGATGGGCCTGACTGACGCGGGAGGGCACTTCTGTTCATCATCCTTTCTTCCGCCAGAAGCTTGTGTTCTTTTCCAATTAACAGGACCACTGACTATGTAAAATCAAGGTCTTATATCAAAGTCAATACATCCCTCATCTTCTAAGGGTCAGTTTCATCAGATAGCACAGTTGAAAGGAATACTTTCACTCTGCATTGGTAACATCTGATACTTACAAAGATTTGGGGAAGGGGTGACGAAAGGGTACTTCAAAAAATATTGCTCTTGGCAGGACAAAAGAGGAAAAGTGTTCGAAGAGACTGGACACTTGTATAGTAGAATTCTCTGGAGAAGTGCCCCGTTTCAGGATCTCTCTTGCTAACTACTCACTTGCTTCTCAGTTACTACCTTTGCAGGTCACAGAGATGTACTCATGAAAAGATGGAAGCGGTAACAGAATGTTAAGAAATGAGGGCTCAGTGTATTGACTGTGTGGGAGTTCAACAGGCAGTTCCAAAATTGAGTCATTGTTTCCACCTTTGATAAAAGAGTAACTCAAAATCCATGAGCAACTTGTGAAACATTTCTGGGGGGAAAAAAACCCCGAAACATAGTGCCTTGAAGTTGCAAAGACAAAAAGAAAATTCTACTTGAAGAGAGAGGAGTTCACTCTCATTCCAGCGAAATATTTCCATTATGCTACTATTTTTCAAGCAAGAGAGTGAAGCAATTTTTGTAAGCCCTCTACACTGTATTTCTTTCTTACAGATGGATTAGGATCTTTGGCATCTAAAAGGTTGGTGCTATAATATCAAACAATTTTTATGCCTTACCTAAAACTAGGAAGGAAAGAGTAAGTCTTGAATGTCATTCCTCAAGCATTTTGCTCGGAATCTCATGAAAACACTGGTGCCCTTTTCAGGATGTGATATGGAGATCTTTCTCCTTCTTTGAATATGAAAAGTGCCTCAATTTAAGGAACAGAAGAAAGCTTGCTCTTTAAAGCAGGGAAAGACTTTATTTGAAGTATCGGCCCTCACTCTTAAAGAAGAAAGGGAGGCACTATAAGGAGACAGAGGACTTGAGAAAATTAGAAATGGAAGAGAAAGGCACATGGCACAGTCTTCTCCAAAGTTTCTACTGCAATGAATCTTATTTGGGCCACACAATAGTCCTAGGGATGAGTAAACACCATAGAGTAAAGAGGAATATTGTCTTCAAAATCTCTGATGCAGCAGCTACAAGAGGCCTCTTGGTTTAAGAAATTAAATGCCATGATAGAAAACTGTATCTTTCTTTTGTCTCTTCTTGGAAATGCTGAACAAATCACATAACCAGTATTTTCTAAGGTGATCAGAATTTGTTTCATCCTCATTTCCTGGGCACTTACCCCTGGGGCTGTTATATCCCAAGGTCTGAAGTGTTACGTGGTACTACAGTAAAATCTCAGGTTCCCAGCTCCTCAGACTGAACACAGTGTGTTAATGGAAAGACGCTTTTTGTACTTCATCCTCCCCTCTGTTCAAGTGGAGGAATACCGTCTTACCTCCCTGTAGCACCACAAAAGAGCAGTCAATACTTATGAATCATTCCTGATACACTAGTGAATCATACTACCAATAAGCCCATGAGAAAACATCAATCTGCAGAGCATGGGTGGAAGAGCTTTCAGTAAATAAGGCCAGGGTTTATACAATAAACAAGAAGGAAAAGATAAAATACTCAATAACTGAGCTCAGTGCAGAACACACAGCATGAGACAGAAACCCCATTAGAAGTATGTGATGATACAAACCAAAGATTGTCTCATAAATCAGACATGAGAGGAATTAAGGTGCATAAACAATCTTAATTCTGACATCTCCTAGTTTTGTGAGTGCCTACCATTTAGCAATGAATTAAAAAACAAAACAAAACACCTCACAAAAATAGTACTATTGAAGTTTAATCTAGCAGTTTATTTAAAGGGAAAGCTGTGCCAGAGGTATGGTATAGTCAAGAAAGGCTGGCTGGCCATCCTTCAAAGAGTCACAGTTAAAACTCTGGCTCAGGCATAGGTTTCTGTGTAACCTGAATTATCTAATTCATTTCCTAGTAGGAATAATGATATTTCCTCTGTATTTTTATTTTTATAATTTATAATTTATAATTAATTTTACTTCCTGGTACATGAGATCTGATAAGGAAGTGTTCCATTGGGAAAAAAAACACACAAAATGTAAATAAATAGTACTCATCACATCACTAACAACACTACAGTTTGTTTCGCACTTCTCATTTTCCTCTCTTACTGCTTCATGAAATTCTGTGACTACAAAAATATAACCCAGTACAGTAATGTAAAGCTAAAACAAGTACCTCAAGGAAGAAAACATCCTCTGCCTAAAGTTAAAGTTAATAATCAGGTAGAATTTACTATGCTACCAAAATAATTTAGATTATCAAGATTTCATACATGCCCTAATCTTAGCATTTGCTGTTCACATGAAGATTGGCTCATTAGATAAAACTCCTAATGAGAAAAGACTACATTTCCAAAACACTAGCTTGTTTTTCCTAGTGATTTTGTTCAATGAATACTGAGCTTCAGAGCTGCTCAGAGATTTAGTGTACAGCAGGAAAGAACCAGCCTGCTCCTATTTGAACCATATATGCCTCCTGCTGGCTCAACTGTCCAGCTCTTCTCATTTGGGTTGACAAACCAAATTCAGTTGGATAATATGCTGATTTTTTTGGAGGAAAAAAATTTGTGGGCCAAATTTTTTTTCATTTGAAGTAATAGATGGTTCCTTTAACTTTCAGGGGAAAAGTACATTTTAAATGGAAATATAACTCTTTTTCAGATTGAAAAGATATTTAATGCCAACTGAATTTGACTGGAGTTTTTTTACTGCTTTTGTGTTTTGCTGAGAAGACAATACTTCATTTTGGTTTGACCCACAAATTGCTTTTATTTTTGTCTTCCAGAGTTTGTCTTTGAACTGAAAGATCAGTAATTCTGACCTGCAGTTTTACCAAGATTTCATCTCTTTTCCAGTCTGTCCTTAGCCCAGGTTTTCCCATAGCATCTTGCTAACCCTGTGCAATTTCACACCTAATGTTTGACCCCTGTTTACAGTCTGACCCAAATACAGCATCCCCTAATCCAATCCATTCTCATTTTACTTTCCTAAAATTAAAAAAAAAATAATTAAAAAAAAAAAATTAAAAAATCTTATTTAGCGGAGTTTGCTTCTCTGGAAAAATATTCCCAGTACTTGTCAAGATATAACAGAATTTTTGTTACAATTTAAAAAAAAGGTAAGAGTTTTGTTTTTATGGTCATTAAAATACTCAGAAACAAAGTGAGTATTTCTGCCTTCTAAGTGGACCAGAGATGCCAAAGAAGGGCTCCCAATACAGTAGAAGAAACCCTGCTTCTGCCTACTCTGCACTAGTTCTCATTTAATGTTGGCACTGTAGTGTCCTGACCTCCACCTGTGTCATGGCTGATACCACGTTCAGACCTTTGCCTGGCCGAGGGACACTGACGTATCCAAATTTACTGCTTGACAGGTTGACATTTCAACCAATGTTTTCTGACCTTCTGCACTCCAGATACATATTGACTGTGACACAAGTGATTAATGACTACATTAATGGACATGAAAACCTCCTCCAAAGAGTCTGCGTATTCTCTCTACAAGCCTTTTTTCCTGTCCAGACCGCACAGTATTCTTAAACAAACCCTTTTCTGGGTCCATAAGCACCTGTAGGTCTCCTTTTAATTCTTTGTACAAACTGACCAGCAAGCTGACTGAATAACTAAGCAAACACAGAGAGGAACAGATTTAACTATTTCCTCTTTTTGAGCTACAATTTTTGACATATAACACTTTATTTCTTTGAAACTTTTTCAGCACCTGAGAGCATCCCCAATGTACTCATTTCCCCATCATCCAAATGCTCAATGGGAATTTACTACCCATATTAATAACAGGTAAGATCCACACAGTGTAGAGATCCACACAGCAGACAAGATGGTCATTGCTTAAAATAAACAGCCTTGGGACCACAAATATGATGCTCACTATCATATTGATAGAAAGTACCTTAGCTTTCTTGGCCTTCATATCTTGACCTTACACATGAAAAAACATACATCAGGAACTACCTTGCAGACAGCTTACATTAAATTTAGGTGGGCCCCTTGCTAGGGGTGTTAATGAGGAGCAGACAAGCAGGAATCGGAAACCCAGGAAGAAATGCGTGAGTGATGATGGGCAAGAGAAATTGCCAAGCACAGCCTGAACCTCTTTTGCTGTTGCATTAAATTGGCTTGTTTGGAAACTGCCAAGTAAGATCTAATGAGATCAGATTGCTTCATGTAGTATTGGAAATGTGCATGGCTAGTTTATTAATGCTCAGCCTGAGGGAGGGAGGTCCAGTCTACAGAGAGGAAGCCACCTGTTTTCATAGATTAGAGCAGGCTTAGCAAGGCAGGAAACTTAAGCAATCAAAAGCAGAAATTAAATTATTTAAAACTCTTGTTAAGCTGTGAAAGATAAAATAAGATCCTGCTAAAAAGGAATTCACAGTTGCATGGTGAGGTAGTAAAAGTTTTATTTTCTAATTTGTTTTAAGACAAGCCTAGATTTTGGGGGGATTGAGATTCCTCCTCTTTTCCTTCCCATGAGAAATCCAGTCATACACATTTCTTCAAACAGCAATCTTGCTGTTTGTTATAAATCATTCTCAGCAGACAACTGTGCAGAAGGATTCCAAGGGGAAAAAAGTGACAACTGCAGCCTGTAAAAGGGTATTTATTGCTATTTTGTGGGTTTTTTTTGTTTTGACAAAGTACACTTAGTTTGTCAAATTGAGCTCCATCAGAATGAGAAATGGAAATGATATAATTGGCTTCACAGCACAACATGCATTCCCCACAAGATGGACTCTAGGAAAGAGTCTGGGCTAAAACCTTGACCAGGCTGTTGTCTTTGAGACCCCCCCCAGTTGGAGGGTTAAAGATTTCTGTGCAAATCTGACAGCACAACTTGTATCTTTCTGCACCTAAGGCACACCAGAAATCTTGTTGTTACTCAGATAATGCACATTTCCCTTGTTACAAAACATGCAGTCATCATAAGATATTAAACTCTTAGAGAGCATCCAAAGGAGGGCAACAAAGATGGTGAAGGGCCTTGAGGGGAATCCGTATGGGGAGCAGCTGAGGGCACTTAGTTTGTTCAGCCTGGAGGAGATTAATGTGAGATCTCATTGCAGTTACAACTTCCTTGTGAGGGGAAGAGGAGGTGCAGGCACTGATCTCTTCTCTGTGGTGACCAGTGACAAAACCCAAGAGAGTGGCCTGAAGCTGTGTCAGGGATGGTTTAAGTTGGATATTAGAAAAAGGTTTTTCCCCCATAGGGTCTTTGGGCACTGGAACAGGCTCCCCTGGGAAGCGGTCACAGCACCAAGCCTGAGAGAGCTGAAGAAGCCTTTCGATACTCTCAGGCACATGGTGTGACTCTTGGGAGTATTCCTGTGCAGGTCAGGAGTTGGACTTGTTGATCCTTGTGAGTTCCTTCCAACTTGACATATTCAATGATTCATTTGTGCTTAATCTCTCAAAAACCTGCTGCACACCGACTCCAGCCTCTCAATGCACTTCAGCAGATGTGACAGTGATTGCAAGGGCTCATGTTTTTTCCTGCTGCAACATCTTAAAGTCATTCCCAGGTCTGTAATACAACATCATAAATATGAGGTTCCTGTCTGTCTTTAATGACTCTTTGCAAAACAGCCTCAGTTTATGTGCTGTTTTGTTTCTTTTTCAATCATTGCATTCCCAGCTTGCGCCCTGGAACATGCTGGGTATTTCTTTCTCACAAACCCTTGCAGGAAGAAGAGATCTGCAGGCCAAACTCTTGTCATTTGTAGAATTTTCTGTCTCTTCTTCAGCCCAGATATTCATGAAAGGGGAAGCTATTAACTTGCAACTGTTAGATCTGTGCTTAGTATATACAAAGGATTAACAGCCAGGTGACTTTCTCCTTGCTGGATTAGCTCTGAAAGGTTAACAAGAGCAAAATGCAGCCTGCATGTATTAATCTTCATTGATGCCACCCGCAAAAGCATGAAATGCATAGAAGACCAGATATGTTCAGTGAGATACTTGCATAGGGAGAAGATTTTGCTCTAGGTTTGTTCTTGTTAGTTGTTGATTGTTGGAGGGAGTGTTTTGTTTTGTTTTGTTTTGTTTTGTGGTGGTTTTTTGGTGGTTTTTTTCCCCCCAGGAATTACAATAGTCATATTTTGCCTTGACTTTTGGTTGCACATGAAAGTCAGTTGTTCACCTCAAGAAATATTCATATTTCTACCAAAAGTTAGGACTACGTTGCTCATTTTACAGTCTTCTTTTTTTTTAAAGTTATTCTCATGGTTCTAAATCTGAGAGGACTGCAGTTTTTGATTCCCACCAATCAACTTATTTATCACATTGTGGTTTAGTGTAATGGAGTGGATAACATAAACAAGTTCCTCATGTGCACAACTAAGATTCACAGTCACAACATGCTCTGAAGTGTAATACAAGATTAATTTACTGCTTTATTCTTCTTAGTCTTATAATAATACGTAGAAGGAAATAGCGGCACAGGTCAATTTAGTTAACTGCTTTGAGTCAAACCTATGATGTCGATCCATCCTGTTTAAATTGGGTTCAGTAATGACATTTACATTGCACTGCCTCAGAAATGGCACTGCCAAAAGATGTTCAGGAAAAACATCAGCACCTTGTGCCCGAATAAAAAGAAGGGATGATCCAGAGACAGCTCCTACACTGGGGAAGGTCCCCTGTAGAAATGATCTAAAGCTTTGCTGGAAAGCAGTGAGACCTGCCAGGCTAAACAATGTGTTGTGAAATCTCTGTGAGATACTCCTTCCTGCACTATTCACTTTTAGTATGTTAGTTTATTATTATATAATAATTTATTATTTTTAAAGCAACTTTAATAATTTTTTTACCATATAACAATTTGTTTCAAAAATAGTTGATGTTATTCAAAACAGCAGTCTGTACTGAGAAAATGATGCTTCAGCAAGAATTTTGGTGCAACCCTCAGCGTCCTGCATACAAATTCTGGAGCACAAAAAGTATTTCACAACTTTTCACACATCCACCCTTTTGCTTTTTGTTGTTTTGTCAGGGGTTTTTTCTTATTTTCATTGTCTTTCTCAATCACCTCTAGGAACAATGACTTGGGTCAGCTAGCTAAATAGGTCAACTTGCTGGAGGACCCTAGAAACTACAAAGCTGTCTGTATATCCCAGGCAATAGGTCACAAAGTCAGAGCAAACAGCTGTAGCTTGATAAAAATCTGGCCCTGGAAATGAAAATCAAGTGAACAAGCAGAATGAGGATGTGCATAAACCCAAAAATGCAAATAACCAATTTTGCACAAAAAACCAAGAGGGATACAGAATAGCTAAAGAAGGTCCAATTAAAAGACTCATGCTCCTGAGGGAAAAGAAATAATTTTGGAAATGGAGGTGGACTTTGGAGAAATATGTCTTGACTTACACAGTTAATACAGAGTAAGTAGCAAGAACCAGTATGGAGCATGTAGTATAAACAGCATATAAAAATACCACATAAACAGGAGGTTTTTTGCTCAATCCAAAGAAGGCTTTTTTCTTATTTTTTCTTTTTTCCCCAAAGTCAAGTGAAGGCTCAGTTACAAGGGGTCTCTATACAAACTATACAGACATATGAACCATGCTTGCTGGAATTTTTATCACCCCCATCTGCTGACAAAGAAACCATACTTCAAGAGTTTGCACCCTCTGAGTACACTGGCCTGTGTTGCAGTTTCCCAAGGCGATGGAAAAATAATGAAGCAAGGAAAACTGAGGCCTGACATAGAAGGTAGTCAACATGAAGGCATCAAAAAAGCTGCAAAAAGACAAAAGATTTCATATTAAAAGAGAACCCCAAGCTTGCTTGTGCTTCCCAAGGTCAAAAAGCTTCACCTCCTCACTCCTCTCTGCATGAATAACTTATTCCACTCATCCAGGCAAATAATTTCCATGGGAAGAAACTAGGAACAAGAGACAGAGCCTCCTCGAAATTCTGTTTCTTGCTTCCCTACTGACTGGTCACTAAATGCAGAAATGGCTCAGTATGAGTAGCGGTATGGCTGGAAGTTTGTGCCTCTCTTGAAACCAGCCCAGCACCATGGCTTCCCAAATCAGACACCCAGAAAATAAGGCAAACTAGATTGTCAACTAAGGAGAAAAACAGAAGTTTAATTACAGTTCTTTTACCCTTTTGGATGGTAGGGCAACAGAGAAAAAAAAAAAAAAACAAGAAAAGCGAGTTTATCCAGACAGTCTTTGTTGCAATTTTTTTTTTCAATCTTTGTAAAACATTACATCATAAAATAAAGACAATAGCAGCAAAACTTTTCAAGATGGTACAAGCACATTCTGCTCTGTACCGTGGTAATGACATTTAGGAAATTGTACTTTTTCTGAGAATTCCTTTCTAAAGCACCATTAAATCTTACAGAGAGAGTGAAAGAGGGACAGAGACAAGAAAGTAGATAGAACATCCTTGCAATTGGATTTGCTGATTGCTTATAGTATCATTTGATCAGGAAGAATAGTTGAACAGCATCCCAAGAAAATGTTTCCCTAAATTTTGAGAAAGTTCTTATTCAAACACAAAGCTGAAAATTACTAATAATGGCTTGTCAGTCCTATCGAAGGTCCAAATCAAATTCTATTAGAACTTGGAAAAAAATCAGTCTAAAACTACATTGAAACACTGTCCTGAATAAATTTAAATTGTTGGGAAGCTGAGATCTAGACATAACCCCTGCCTTTTTCTAATTATAGCTAATACATGACTCCAGGATCTGAGAAACTGCTAAATGGTAGGCTGAAAGCTGTTATGTTTGGCTTACATCTCACAGTAGATATCATAAGCCCTACTCTTTAAGCACCCAGCTCTCACAGGAAAAAAAGACTGTGAAGGTAGAATATATTTGGGAGACAAAAGTATTCTCTCTCACATGCCAAGTATCACCTGCCTGTGGTTTGCTCTCAAGATCAGCCACAGAAAGCAGATCCTATTTGCCTCAAAAAGCCACATGCTATAGAAATGTCCACTTTCCCCCAAAAGCAGCAGCACTGGTATTTCCTGGTGATAAGACTTAGCTCCTATGTGACCTGTAACCAGAGACGAGGGAGCACAACGAGTTCACATCTACCTGAACGGAGCAGGGAGGCATCACCAGTAAATCTGTGTGCAGGATCCAGTTACTTGTGCCCTGCGAACGCTGGGCATGCGCACGTTTGCACGGGACCTTTCTTCAGCTGATTCCTGAACTCAGCAGCGTTGTGGATAAGTCCTGCCTTCTGAGTGACCTTCCCAACCCACCATGATCCAGCTCACAGATCACGTGCTGGTTACATCAGGACACCCCAAATTAGCTCTCACAACTGCAGCAATGGTATTAAAGAGAGTAACTGCTACTGGTAGTAAAGGAGATGGGGACCTTGGGAAAACTTTGGCAACCTAAAGGAATTTTCAGATCTACACTTTTTTGCTGATATATTTCAGGCAACCAGTTTCATACATTAATCTACAAGCCTTTACTTGAGTTCCACAGATTTGTGTTGATTTACCTTTTGTTTTCATTGATATTTAAATGCCTAGGGAACTGTTTCTGAAGCTGAGCTAATTTGTATTTAGCATTGATATAATGCCATTCCAGTAAGTATAAATGGCAATGTAGAGATGAGTTAAAACAGCAGGACTTTGCTATAAAAAGCTTAAAAATAACAAGCCACCTCCACTTTACTGCACAGACTTGATGGGAGCAGATTTTGGCCTTAGATAGACAAACATAGTTCAGAACAAGCAAATGTACAGGGAGGACTGAAGCAGTTCCCAGTTAGCTTTAATTTATATCTGTTTAGTAGAAGACTTCTTGTTCTACGTTAGTACACAACATAACAGTTGGTCTTTGCCTGTAATTTACTTCTAGTGGACGATGGAAAAAGTGAGAGTAGCAGACATCATGCAATCTGACAACACAAATAAACCCCTGAGAAAATGAAAGCTGGCAAACAAACAGCCCATGTACAGCATAAACACAAATTCTTCAGGAAAATGCAGGGTTTTTTAAGGACAGAGGTTTTAACAGTCTGAACTCACAGACATAGACTTTCATTTATTATGGGTTAGAGAATCTTGTAGAAAGTCTCTGGCATAGTCCATTAATGCTTTGGAAGAAGCAGACTTGTACTAGAGACATCATAAAGCCAAACAGCAGAAGCTCAGATGATTTATAATGTCAAAGCAACAACCAAAATCAGATTTTATGAATATAAATCACTGGTGTTTTTTAAATTTTATTTGCTATTACTTCTAATAAGATTTATTAGAAATAATGTTCCCTATTAAAGGGTAATGTAATTCACAGACTGCCACATGGATGAAGTTACACGTCTTTTCGAAACCACTCATGCAATATCTGCACAAGTTCAGTGATGGTTAATGGTTCAGGAGGATCACCAAAGTGGCTTAGCAGAATTCTCCTGCACAAGGCAGTGGACAGTGGGACTGTAGAGCTGAAAGCTGCAGGAAAACAGAAGCTGAGTTGTCCTCTGTGTGTGAGGGCTGTGGCTACAGAAAAACACGTTTCCTTTGTTCTTTCAGGTTTCTTTCAGTTCCCATGTCAAGTCATGTTGTGCTCAGGGCACGATCTGAGTGCTAAAGTTGGTACCCACACTTTTGTTTGACTTCTTATTTTGAGGCTGCTTTGAAAAGCCCTAATTTAGAGCAAGGAGTTTTGGATATGGTTCAGACTACTTTTGCTAAAACTTTCTATAATGGTGGAACAGCCTCACTAGAAATAGCAAATAAGTTTTTTATAGGTATTACTAAATGCCAGAAGATGAGAATTTTAGCCATAAAATTCTTGATGTCTGAGCTGAGATTCTCTCCCCAAATGTTGCATATAATTAAAACAAAGGGATTTCCTTTACCAGGGGAAAAGCAATTTAGCTCATTAAAATGTCATTTTAGGTGTCAGACATTTCTGTCTGGCCCCCCATGCAATACACCATTTGCACTTCCCATATTATATTAAAAATTATGCATATTGAGGTATTTAATAGGCAATCATATTATAGAAGAAAGTATTTACTCTGGTAGCAGCCTGGCAGCTTTCTCAGCAAGTTTCAGAAATTGAGATGAATGAAAGAGAGCATTTTGCTTTCATACAAAAGGTCATCAAATGCTCTGCTCAGTATCTCACTGAGAGTTTATTCAGTATCACCCTTTGTCCCTGAACTATTATATCCCAAACCAGGAGGTGCTGAAGCTGATAAAATGTCAGCCAGGGGCTCCTGCATGGCATGACAAGCAGACAGTAGAATGAGACACACATGCACCATCAGCTAGAATCTGGACAGGAAACAGGCTGAGAACTCAGAAAATTTAGATTAAAACTATGACAAGATTTCATTGACCTTCTATCCCACCAGAGCAAACAGTTCTGATTTTGCCCACCAAACTTTGCCTCCTCAATCATTTGTCCACACTGACTTGTTTTCCATGATTTGCCCGCTGTCCAACTCCCTGCTCACAGAGACAAGTCCTACAAGACAGGGTTCACTTTCCCTGATCCTAACCAGCAGAAATGCCCTGGCTATGACTAAGTCCTATACTTCACATATAGAAAATGCATCTCCATATCATTACATCTGTCTGTGTGACTATGCAGAACTTTTCCATTGCAGGCAAGCATTTCTCATGAGAAGAACTCAGTTGAAGGAACAGGTAACACTGCGTGCATGATATTGGTCTTGGCATTTGGTAACCAAGGAGAACTGTTAGCACTGTTGCATGCTTTCAGAATCAGATGGGATGCTTTTGGGTGCCTGATCCTTCATAGATACAAAGCACAGGATGGTGTAACGAGGTGATACTTTAATTCTCAGAACCCAAATCACATGTCTGAGCACTTCTGAATCTTTTCTGGAATTAAAAGCCAAACCTAAACTCTAGATTTCAATCCTAACCTCCCACCACCACAATAAAACCCCAGATCTGAACATAAAACCTTAGTGCATCCAGGTATTCTTTATTCATCCTGGCACTACAGAATTAGCAAATGATGCTCTGTGCTTCTACATGAGACTTCAGAACATTTGCTCATATTTGACACTCAGGGCCTGCCCAAAACCAGGAGCAATAGGAAGGCTGAAGAACTGTGATGCTTGAACAGACCTGCATCTTGATGGTATCTGCCTGTGGCTTGAGGAGGATGGGATCTGAGGGTGGCCACAAGTTGCCATTTGCATGTTTATGAAGCTGAGCACAGGGCTGCCTGGCATAAAAGTCTCCAGAAGCCATGGCAGCTCTTGAGTCTGATGAAAGCTCCCCTGGAGACTGGGCTTACTGCCCTCCCCCTGGTAAGATAAAGCCAGGGCACAGCCCTGCACCTTAAGAGATTCATTGGGGAACTAACCAGAATTCAATTTCTGTTGGATCTGACTGAGTTAGAGCAATCCCGAACTTTTCAAACATTGCTTTTTCATCCTTAATTTTCAAACAGATAATGAAATTAGAAAGACAATTTGACATTTCAAGAGAAGTGAACCAGCAGACAGAACATACTACGAACTTTCCTCCTCTGCACTAGTGGCATTCAGCTTACTCCTGCAAATCTTGCAGTCATTAAATATGCAAATAGGCATAATCAAAATTTGCATTTGTATAGCCATGCTTCCATTCATAGCCATGGCAATCATGTATTGTGGTGACCAGTTTGATTTTGAGTTGGCTCATTGTGCATAAAGTCTCAGAAACTATCACAGAATGACACATGCATTTTGGGGGGCATGCAATTCCAAAAATCCATGTCTGTATGATCTGCAAGTGTCCGCATGTTTGACTAGCTTGCAAGAGTCAGTATGTCTCTGAGATCAATATCCATGCTCACCTTACCTATAAGCCTACAGTTTGAATTGTAGGAATATTTAGGATTTTGTGAAAGCACAGAGAAAGCATTGCTGGCACAATCATGTGTATCTCATTTCCAGCATGCAAAATCTTCTATCTGAAATGGCACACACAGTAGCCCACAGGCTGAGGCTATAAAAAATTTAGTATGTTTTGCAATTCCCATTAATTATTTTGCAGCCTTTTCTTTGAATATTTACTGTGAAGTCTAGAGACAATTCTGTTTCTTATATCCATATGTCCAGACAGCACAAAAGATTTTTAAAAAATGCCCACAGTTTGGATATATTTCACTTTACTCTAGAAATGCAGAGAGCTCATATTTAGTTTTTATCAGGAAAAGAGATAGCAACTGTCAAACAAAGAGAGTACCTGAAAGGAAATAAAACAAATAATTCAAAGTACTTGTTTAAAAAGTTACAAAATATGATAGCATTAATGGCACTTAAAGCTATAAGCACTTAAAAGTTTACCACCATATATTTCTTAACTTCTTTTCCTAAATTTCCTTTTTCTTTTCTTTTTTTTTTTTTTCTGAGATTATGACAGCAGCTTATGTCTACACCCAAACCCAGAAAAAGGGGCAGAGAACCCTGAGATTCTATGGTAGCCCTGGCCCTCATTTGATTTGTGTATATGCTCTTATGCCTAAAATTCAGGTTCAGCTACAGAGAACAGCAGTTTGCCAACACACAAAAGCTGTAGCTTCCCTTCTGTATTCATAGTCTTACAGCATTAAAATTGAAGGGTTTTTTTCAGTGGTAGAAAGTGTGACTGAGGAATTCTTTAAAAAAACCACTTGGCCCACTGTTTTATACACTTAGCCAAATATTAAATTGATGTTTCTCTTCTTTTAAACAATATAGTATGAGATGTTGCATTTTCTTCATATGCACTTCCTTGTGAGAAAAAAATCCATTTTTCTTTTTTTTTTTTTGTCACTGCTTAAGATAAATACCCATGGAGTTTTTTCTTTTCTTTTCTTTTCTTTTTTTTTTTTTAATGAAAAGAGTAATCCAACCCTTACATACACCTGTGTTGATTTTTCAAACCAGCACCCAGCTGGTGGTTGTGTCCATAGACATTCTTTTGGAGTTTAGAAAGGTAATGCATCTGACTCAAAAAAAAAGGAAAAAGAAACTAGCTTGGATCACGTGCCAAAACGTAAACTAAGCCTTACTGAAAGTTTTTAGTTCACTTCAATCATTTCTCCTTTTTTTAATCACCAGGGGAAGGCTTTATGGATGCATAATCCCCTACAGAGATACACTCTTTTTCATCCGTTTCACAGGCTTTTCTTACATAGCTGCCCTTTGTCTAATATGCCACGGCAGGAGCACTCTGGTGATATTGCCATGGTTCAATTCCTTCCCTTGTATCTTGCCCTGGTAATCTTATACAGGCTGAAATTTCCATGTGCGTAGCTTTCTGTTGCCATTCTGCAGTGCTGTGTTCCTGGTTTGTTTTGGCAGAGCAAGCTTGAGTCTTTATGGCACAGTGAAATATTCCTCGATGCTATATAATTGAGATTGAATAAGGAGTCTGTATAAGGCACGTGTCTCAATATATATATACATATAAAACCACTAACATTGTTAATTCAAGTCAAGCATCTTTTATATTTAATTTTTGTCTTCAAGTAACGCTTTGTTTTCTTGTTCCCTTTCTTTGGTTTCATTGGGAATCATTCCATTTTCCAGGTCTGAGTGCTGCTGGATACAGTTGGTCAGGACTGCAGTGCTAGAAGAGATCTCAGAATTACACATCTTCTCTGTCTCCTCTTCCTTTTTTTCTTCATCCAAAGAACAGTTTCTGAAGGTCTCATAAATTTTACGCACATCCTCAGGGATGGTCTTTTTGAGGTCTTTGTTTTTCCTTTTGGTCATCTTAGCGGATGATCCAAACTTGTTAATGATGTTGTCCTCGGATGCCCCCTGCCCGTGCTTGTTAAGCTGATCTGGCCCTTTAAGGCGCAGGTTGTTAGGCCTGTTGTTGATGCTTTCCTGAGAGGAGGCCTTGAAGCGCCCTGTTTCCAAGGTAGCAAAGACAGAACGCTTCTCTGGAGAGAGCATGTCTAAGGAGTGGGCTCGCTGGTCCAGGCCAAGGCGTCTGCGCTCCATGCTCCGGATGGTGGCTGCCCGTTGAAGTTTGTCATGGATCTCCACACTGAGCCTCCTCCGTGTCTCTCTGAACTCAGCCGTCACATTTGCTTTCCACTCCGCTGCGTGGGCTTTTATTTCTCCAACCTTTACAGAAGAAGAAAGAGAAATTAATTTTTAAAAATTAAAAAAAAAAAAAAGAAAAAGCAAAATGAAGCTACAGTCTTTCCTTTAGAATAGCAGCATAAACACTTTTTTCTCTGGCACAAAATCAGAGAGTGGTCCCATATCCACTGCATCCATCTCTAAACACACCATCTCCATCCATCTCTAAACACACCAATTAGTGACTAGCTGATGGCTTATGGGGCATATAACTTGTCTGCCCGTGTCACACTTTGCCACCCCATGCGTTTTATAGCTGTGTTACATGATGAGAGTTGTTCATGCTAATCCCTCCTTGGTAAAGAACAAAATTCCTGATTCGTAAGGTCAGCAGTAGATGGTCTGGAGTGGGCAAAATTAATCACATATAATTAAACCAATATGCTTCGGAACAGCACAACAACCAATGCAGCAGTACAGTAATGTATCTTCCCATATTGATTATGGATGGAGCTGTCCAGTCCCACCGAAGGTCCTGTTCAGGGCCACAGAGTCACAGAGCACTTATTGTTGGAAATGCCCATTAGATAATTTCAACTGGCCCTCTGACTGAGCCAGTCTAGAGTTCTCAGGGGCAAATGTAGCTGTCTTTAATGGAGGTTTCCATTGCACAACTGTCCAAATACCACTCAAGTCACCTGGAGGAGTTTTCAAAACACATTCTGAGAAATTACTAATCATTACCTCTTCTTGTGTCTTCTTGGACAGGACTCTTAACCAGTCTCCAATCATACTCAGGACAGCAGCAAAGTAAGCAAGGCCGACAAGAATCCAGAACCACACTAAGGGTTTGTACCACTCTCGGTAATGTATGTCAGCATTTCCTCCTGAAATAAGCATATACTTATGCTTAGGAATCATAAGATGCCAAAATTATGACAAAATATCTGCAATTCTGAGAAATGCCTGAAAGTATTTAACTCTTGACAACATCACTGTAGTTCTGATAATAGACAAGAAGCCTGTCAGATGGGAGGAACACAGTCTGTTCTTAATTTAAAACTCTTCAAAATTACCTATTTTTCTACTTCAATGTGACCTACCAGAGCATCTAGTAAACACTTTTCTTTATACTACTCATACTCTGAAGCAAGTCTGAAATTCCCGCTTTGATAGTACTTGCAACAGCACAAACACACATCCAAGAAAAAGGTTATATACAGCTAATCTTCCTTATACTGAAGTGCCTGCAGCCTGGTAGTTGAGAAACATTACAGATCAACCCCTTTAGGTTATAGAATTTCTAGACTTTTTGGTTTTAGCTACAGGA
Source organism: Corapipo altera (assembly GCF_003945725.1). Taxonomy (NCBI): domain Eukaryota; kingdom Metazoa; phylum Chordata; class Aves; order Passeriformes; family Pipridae; genus Corapipo; species Corapipo altera. The sequence goes on along the minus strand of NW_020884878.1, from coordinate 13,283,408 downwards.
TTAAGAGACCTATGTGCAGAAGAAAGATATGTAGCTTTGTCTTCCCTTTTGTCTACCCTTCCAAATCAGGATATCTGACTGAAAGCCAACCATGCATCAGCCCTGAAAATAAGGATATACAGTATACAGTCTGCTTGGGTATCATTTAGAGGGGTGCATTCTCTGGCCAGTGAATTGAGAGGAGATATGGATCAAAGCAAGCAACAAAGATCCTGTATGTTCTTCATGCAAGTCTCAGGATGAGCTGGCAAAACAAGAATGAGACATTTGGCAAATTTAATGGACTACAAAGAGCCTAAAATAAGTGCAGTAGCAGCCAAACTGCTGCCTACCACAGAATAAAATAAACTTTTCCAAAAGACCACCACAGCCTCACTTTTGAGACTCTCAGTCCTATCACAGTGCTATGTGCACTGCAAGAATGAGAGTCAGTGATAGCAGGCACAGCCTTGAGTGGAAGAGAGTCAGCAGCAAAGAGTCTGCACGGCCCCATGGGCACCACTGTATTCCTCAGTGCAGGTGAACAAACACCACCTTGGTGGTACTTGTGTAAATCTCTGCCTGCACAGCCAGCCTACCAGGAGACTCAGGCAGAGGACTGCATATTTCCTGGACTCCAGGCCTGCTTAGACAACAGCTAGATACCTACTGATACCTCTGCATGACTGCAGAGAGATTCTAGGATTTTCCCCTGTTAAAATCACCATACAACACAGTTTGGCATTTTACCCTTTCCTTTTTGCAATCTGAGACATTTCCATGACTCTTTAATTTTATCAAAACTCAATATAAATGTAGGTATGGTGTTTGAACATCCCCATGGAAGGTCAGACATTTGAGAATTGGCAGGGACCCAAATATTGGTTTTGATGTTAATCTCTCTCCATATACTGCCTGAATCACACTCTTTTCTTCCAGTCTTTAAGAGTGTGAAACAATGGGAGGCGGTAACTGCTGTTGCCATGGTACAAGCCTCTTCTGATCATACGTGTCCCTGAGGAAGCTTACTAGGAAACAGATTGTCTAGGTCTATCTTAGAGTAATGAGGTGACCGAGAAAGCATGAGACCACTTTTTTCAGCCTATCAGATATTCTGTTTTTTTCAGGCTTCATCTACAATTATATTTCTGATAGTAGTACAAAAACTTACTATTTTACCAAGAGCTGGGAAATGTTCTAGGTGGAATAAACCGGCATAGCTCCATTGATGTTATTTTACCCATTACAATGTAGTATTTTTGATTTGATGTTGAAGGGACAGAGATACTGAGAGATTAAAGTGACAGAAAATAAAAGGGACAGAAAATCTCTCTCAAAGCCAACAATAAAACCCAAATCTCCTGGTGATCACCTGCCTTAAACTCTTATCATGAAATCACCTCTGAAGTTTTCTTATCCAGGGTCTTCCATTTGATTTTTGAAAAACTGTGCTTGTTAGTAGCCACCCAGCTGTGGATTATATTCTCCTAATCATGTTGCATATAGAACAATTTACTATTCAGAACTTTTTTACTATTATATTATTAAAGAAAACAATACTGAAGTGTGATATGATTAAGAAAAATATGGTGAATTATTTTTATTTCACAGCATGATACCACAAAGACAGAATTTCAGTGAGCTTCTCTACACATTTAAGTGGTTAAAATGAACCAAGCTTATACGATCACTTCTGTAACTGAATGCTCATTAAACATTTTTTTCTTCACATCTGAGTCTTTCTTTGTTCTGTGCCTTTTCTTTTCCTCAATAATTCATGTCTTCTATACCACTATGTCATAAAAAGAGGAGGATTAGTCTTCTCTACAAACAGACTTGTCTGCAGTTCTTCAGCAAAGAAAACTTTATATATCCCTGTAGTTTTATTTGATGTTTTTAACTCATTCATGCTTTGTTGATTCATAGAAAGTAAGAAAGCAGTCACATATTATGACTGTTTGTAACATAAATATCTTAATGCCTTTAATTAGGACTGCTAACAGGAATGAAGAGTAGAGGTCATGCACTGATGGGAAAAAAATCCACTTATTTTAACTACCTTTTTGTTAGCAAAGCAGTTGAGTGAAAAGAAAATATCTCCCGTCTCTCTAGCCGACTATCTTGACTCCCTCTTTGGAAACTGATAAGGGTGGATATTTACAGTTCCTGCTGGTACTGTATTAATCTTGGAGAGTATCCTCCAAGCACTAAAATGCATACCCCATTAGTCCTTCTCTTCCACATAAGCTTTCCTTAACAATTTTTGCCAAAGTTAGAGAACAAAATGCAGTTTTTGAAATGCTGCAGCTCCTGTAGTAGCGACCCACCACTGAGACCTGGGGCTCAGCACTACTTTGTAAAACCTTCCTCCATTCATCATTTGAGCTACTTGCTTCTGTAGTCAGCCTCAGATTGAGCCCTAATGGACTAATACAAATCTTGAACTCAATGGGAAAGTAATTTGACTTGTGCATAATTCATTGCACAATAAAGGATAATCAGGATTTCCCAGGCTCCTGTTATCTACACTGCTGAAGGCTTGTAATCTGCAGATGGCAAGGCACCTGGATCTTAAATCAGCCTGGTGTCCTACTGCACAGTAATCCCAACAAAAACAACTGGCATCATTTCACTGGAATATAACACATTGTGAAAAGCCTGCTCTCTACACCAGAAAACAAATTCTGAGAGCCACAGCCTTCCTGCACAGCATCTGGGCTTGAAGCTGCTCACCTGCTACAAAGTCACCAAAGCCAATGGTAGTCAGAGTAACAACCACAAAGTAGATGGACTCCAGCGCTGTCCATCCCTCGATGTGTTTGAAGATGAATGCAGGAATTGTCACAAAGACAATGCAGCCTGCCAGGATGAAGAGGATAGTAGAGATCACCCGGATCTTTGTTTGACTCACTTGCTTTTTCTAGAAAAAGGAAATAACAGAACAAGAATTTTGAGTGGATTTTTGGTCTCTATACCTTGTGAATGGCAGACTGATCATGCTGGTGTCACCTGGTAGGTCTTTTTCTGTCTTTTGTGAGTTTGTTAGGTGGAATACAACACGCTCTCCCTGTTAGTCAGAATCCTGCCCAGGTAATACTGAACATCTATGTCTGGACCCAGAATATCATGATTCTTATTTTCCATGCACTAGGCAGTGACTAACCTACCAGAAACACCACCTGGAAAAACATTTCTGAGCTTCAGAAAGGTTCCAGTACACTCCAGTTCAGGTTCAGTGTTTAAGAAAAAGTGCACATTCCCACCTCCATACATGTATGTGTACACCCCCATGGGCTCACCAGCACCAATCATTCAACAAGCAAGACCAAGATTAAAATGAAAATAAACCCTTTCCCCCTCTCTAAAAGGCTGAGATTTTATGTAGAAATAATTTGTGGTTTGGGTTTTCTAAACTCGGGATTTCCAGTTTTCATTCACAAATATGAAGGTTAAATCTCCTTTTCAAAAATAGAAAGCCGTATTATTGGCTTACTCCAGAAATGAAGGATTTATGTCAAATACCAAACAGCGTGAGATAAAATTACCTATGTAAATCCACATTGGTAAGCTCTTGAACAAAGAGTATGGGTGTTACTGGCTGCTATAAACTGAATAAAAATTTAAGCAGTGTAATTGCAATATTTTACACTCCTAAATCATATAAACTCCCAATGTATTTAATATAAACTTAGATTTTGTTGCCATTAATATTGATGAAAGTCTGGATTAATAGAATTGACTCTGGCAGATTTATTTCAGATTTTCTCTGCTATAAATAAACTCAACATTCAATAAAGTTTCATGAAAAACCTGGAAATTACTAGAAATCTTAGTGTGGACTAATTACAGTGGCAGTGCAAATTGTCTATCTATCCTGGAAAAGCAATGTGGAGTTCACTGTAAGTCACATATATCGAAATTAGTTTTCCAAATCAAGCACCTCCCTTAACCCAGAAATGAGATCTCATTTCAGATTAGGGCATTGCCTAGACAGGAAATAAGATCTCAGAAGTTATCTTTTCAATATACAGAAGGGATATTGCCTGAACTGGTTAATATCTAACCAGCTTGGACTGTGCTTCCACTAAAACTTGAGCATTTCTGTTAGAGGCGCAATGTCAGACCATCATTAGGCACTTCTCTGATCTAGGATGCGTTTAAAACCAGGTAGCAGCATAAATATGCTGTGTTTCATAGATACTTTTAGTTCTGAAACTATTTAAGATGATCTTTACATTTATTTTTTTTATTTTTGTGTCTATGTATTGTTTTCTGTGTCTGGATGAACACAAATAGCTAAACAGGATTTGTAATATAACACCATAAATAAGAATAATCAAATACAAGGCATGGAAAAAACTGCCACTGAAGTATCAAGGGGAAAAACAACGCAAGAATATAAAACTTGACTTAACTTCTAATTTCCTCTTTTTATGAAGAGTCATTCTGAGCAATTTCCTAAAATACTAACAGATGATTTAGCTTCTTTACCAGGTATGGACATGCATTGACAATGGCAGGATTTCAGACTTACTCTGTGTGTGGTGAAGGGAAAACAACTGATCACACAAATGTTACATGGTATTACAGACTGGCACCCTTGCTTTTTGTCATTGTGGATGACAATTTAACCAAATTGTTGTTTATTTATTACTTTGGCCGAGGTGACTTGTCTACTTCTCCTAAATGCTTCAGTCTCCTGATATATAAAAATGAATTGTCAGACAGCTTGCTACAGTGGAAGTTAGGAGGCAAGTGTCACTTGGGAATCCTTGGACAAAAAGTATTTTGTAGCTGCCTAGCACTACTAGTAGAACAAAGTTATGCATAATAATCCTTCCTCCATCCTCCATATAGTAACATTAAAATGCATTTCAGTGTGTGTCAGGATTGTCTTGCCTCATGAGAGAAACAGAAACAGAAAGAATGGCCTGCAAATCCATACCAAATGTTCAGGACATCCCCTTGTTCATGAGTTATAAATTCAGCCAAAGGTTGTTGGGTTTTTTAAGTAAAAATGGTAATGATGTTAATGAGAGGATCTGTAAAAAGGCCTGACTCACGGTTATTGTGCACCTCTGTCACTCACACAAAAGCAGAGCAGCTGAGGGTCTTTTTTTTATTATTCTTTCACTGGTAAAATTGAAGTTAGAAAGTAATGGTGAATCAGGCACAGCATTTTTAGAGCTACTGAAAAGAGCAAAAAAGCAGGACTCAGAAGAAGAATTACTTAATGGACAATAACATGAAATGCAGGACACGACTGAAAAGAGGGGTCTTTCTACAGTTAGACATGCATTCAGAGGACATTCACAGTAGTGTCTAACTGCTACAGATTAAAAAAATGCTAAGGCATAAATGTAATTACTCACAGAATATGTACATTGTAATAATGACACATTACAAAAATGTAAGCCGCTGCAGTGTTACAGGAAGTCATTATTTAAATAAATAAATCAGTATATATAACACTAAAGGCTGAGAAGTCTGAATAGGTTCATACAAATCTCTCTTTTAAATAGTATTTTCAGTCTGGACCCAAACACTGACAAATAGCTTAGCAACTTCTGCCATGCTAACACATCCTCTGAACCCATTTTGTGGGGTAAATACAGAATTTTCTATAGATGTCAAAAAGAAATAGTATTTTTCTCCAGAAAAAGTAGTTAATCTTACAGCTTCTTAAGTAAAATGAAAACATTTTTAAAAGAGATGTCTTCTACCTTTTTTTTTAAAGTTTGTTTACCAATAAGTTCTCTCCACATTGATGAAGCAGATTATTTATAAGACATTCATCAAATATAAATAAATTAGTGCCTGCTAATTACAGCAATTTAAATTCATCTACAGCTAATCTGGAAAATATTAAAGAAGGAATCAAGAACTAAAACTAAGAGTTTTCTGTGATATAACCACCTATCAGAGGTCACTTCCATTTTTCAATGAAGGTGCTGATTTTACTCTTAAGGTGACTAAGTGCTAAAGTGACAACATCACTGATATCATGTTGCTCATGTTAATTCAAACAACCTACTGTCAACCTGCTCTAGTGCCAACAGAGGTGAGGACAGGCATTCTCATGAAAACACCTTTATCAGTGGAATTTAGTTCTTATGCATCTTTCCCATTAATAAGTGTGACGCCACTTTCTCCTTATTTTCTATTGCATATTGGGTTTGGTCTTACCCAATAATTTCAGAAGTTAAAATAAATCTCTTTTTTCTTTCTTTCTTTCTTTCTTTTCTCTCTCTGGTCCAATAGATCAAAGCTAATGTACTAGATTATTTTATGTCTCCTGCCCTTTTCAGGTGAATAAACTCAGGTACAATTTTTCAGACCTGATGGTTGACCATAGAATAGAAGGACCAAATGACACTTTTAAGTTCACAAAATGAGACCACAAGGATGATACATATTCCTCTGAAAAGGGAAAAGGAGACGTTAAGTATGGAATCAAAAGATGCTACAGTCATTTATTAGACTAGACTAAATGCTAAATACGTGGAATATATATTTCCATGAACAGCATATTTCAAACATGCTTATTCCAAGATTCTGTAGTGTCACCTCTCATTTCACGGAAACTCCCCCAGTATACTGTACTACTTAACCAAAAATAGCATCAGAACATTTGCTGCTTCACAGTGAGCTCAGATGGTTTCTCCATCTTCCAAACGTTTTCTTTTCTGAATTCCTGACAAATATCCCCAAGACTCTAGGAAAGTTGGTTACCTTTTTGGCTAGATGACCAATGGCATATTTTTAGAGAAAGTATAATGTGGCTGCAATGGAGCATGCTGTCCTCATCTCTCCACAAGTCCCTGCATTTTGGAGCAGAGAAAACACATTTCAAAGAAAACACATTTCTTTAATATTTCTTTTGTTCCTTTCACCTACTCTTAACTTTATGCCCTTTCCCCTGCTGCCAGTCATTCTTGGAACAGATTGTCTCTGCTCATGCACTAATTAAACAGTTTGTCTTCTAAATCACCTTCTCCAGATCAAAATGTTTTAACAGGAAACACAACCATTGTACTCAAACCATAAACCAGAATATCACATATATTGGTTCAAAAATGTTAGATATGTCTGTTAGATATGTCCTTAGTCAAAATGTTTGCTGAGCTAGTGTAGATGGTGCAGATAGTCATAGGCTCACACTGCTTGTCTTTCAGCCCAGCCAAATGCAAGCCAGTCCTGGTCCAGAGCCTGGCATGTACCTCAGTAAGGTGTGCTGCCCTTCTCAACAGGCTCTATGGAAAGACTGGCACAGCATCAGGCTCACAGAGCTCCTGGTGATCAGCCGTATGGTCACATCAACCTCCTTGCTGCCTATACCAATCACTGTGGATTTCATCCTAGGTCCTTCACATTCACAGTCAGACTGAAACTAAATATATTTTAAATATCACTGACTTGGAGATAATGTCTAAGAACAATATAACAATCTTTTGTTCTTCTCCATTCTCTGAACACTGCTGGTTCCACCCACCACAGAGCACTGTTGAGCCACTCAGGTGAGATGGTGGTAACTCCAGGAAAGTATATCTAAGAAAGGGCAGAAATGCTGGACAGGCAGAGGATGAAGGAATAGAAGAGAGAATGAGGGAATAACAAGGTCAGGGGAGTGGGAGCTGCTCCATGGCAGCGCAGGAGGAAGAGCGAAGGACCAGAGGAAAAGGACACTACTATGTCCTGACCCCAGCCCCTGTGCCACTCGCTGCTGCACTGGAGGGACTGAGCATGACCCACAACTACAGCATGGGAGGAGGAGAGGAGTCTGGAGTGAAGTAAGCCTAGGAGTGGAGCTAAGCCTGAAAAATGGGGAGGAAAGGCATTTTGAATTTTTGTGAGCTTTTTCATTTCCAAATACTCAACTCAGTAATTAAATATTTATGCTAATTGTCAATAAACTAAGTTAAATTCCACAAGTCAAGTCTTTTTTTGCCTATGACAGTACTTTGTAAGTGATTTCTCTGTTATTATTTTGACCCATGAGTTTTCTCACTATTGTCCTTCCCATGTTCTCCCCATCCCACTGTGGTAGGAGAGTGAGCGAGTGGTTGTGTGGGTGCTTGCTGCCAGCCAGGGCCTACTCAACTTTCACTCACATTAGTGAAGAATACAACACCCTTTGAAAGCACAGCAGCAGAATTATAATATATTTTAAAATATAGATGACATTTCAGACACCTCCAGGAGTTATGAACAGTGGTTTGAACCATTCCACTAGAGATGGGCTTCCCCTATGCTCTAACCAGCTCCCTTGGTACCTCAGTGTTATTTCAGTTCTCACGTTTTGTAAAGAATGCTGCTATTGTTACACAAAAAGGTTCAGAATCCATCCTGTTTCTTAACTGTAGTCAGCAGTAGAGACAGATATAAAAAGCTGTAAGCACTCACATTTGTTACTAAGCTTGGCAGAGACAATCCTGAACTCATACAGGGCACAGGTCAGAGTAAAGAAGGATTTTTTTATTTTTTCTTACATTGCTATTTTTCCCCATAAACCACACTTCTGCAGGATGTTTGTCTAGACCCAGATGGAATATGTAATAAGCTTCTCACAGAGCAGCATCTAACTCTAATGTCATTTTTGTAAATCTCTAGGCATGGATCTTGTTGCAGTCATAATGTGAGCAAGCACAGTGTCATGAAAATACAGAAACACTGGCTCAGAAATTTTCTAGGATTGATATACCACTTTCCAATCTTCTTCCCTCTACAAAGCACACAGGGCTTTCTGATTTGCACCACCTAATTTCTGCATGTTGCTTATTATGCTACCAGAGAAATGAAAATAACACTGTTATGGCTGAGCTGTATTCAGCTCAAGGCAAAAAAAGAGAAAGAGTTGAATAAGAGGAATCCATGTAAATATACGCTTTTCACAGACATTGGGGCAGACAAAAGACAACAGAGATTCATGGTAGAGACTTAAGCAATTTTCCAGAGGCTGACTTTGTAATGTGCTGCTCCTTCCTTCCCTCCTCAACTCCCTTGTGACTTATACCTATATTCCCTGCTCCCAGGGAGTGCAAGAATGGGTTAAAAATAATTGTTCCACGTCACCTCCCTGTACCCGAATGGATTTTACCTTGCCATTCCTGGTAACCGTGATTTTGATCAGTGTTGAGTCAATGCTTTCATCTTGTTCATAAGTGAAATTCAGAATAAAAAATAAAATGCAGTTATGACTGTGCAAAGTGCTATATATCAGCAAACCTAGATTCATGAGTATATGCTGAGCATCTAATTAAGAAATGCACTGAGACAGAGAAAGAAAATTAGTGTAGCTTGATCAATGAGAGATCTAGTTATCTCTAACATGATATGGCTGTTTTCAAAGACTTAGCAAGTAGAAGAAAACTGAATCTCATGTTAGAAAAAATTCCTCTTAGCAGAGTGGAGAAATTCGACATCCATTTTTTTAGCTCTGTTTGGGCTTTCATTTTTTGTTTTGTTTGGGTTTTGGTTTCCTTTCTTCCTTTGTAGTGGAATAAATTCAGATTCCTTCATACTGTAGAGTTTTCAGAACATTTCCCTGTTGATTAGCAATGTAACATCAGCATTCATAAGGCTGGAGTGGATACTTTTTTGGACTAGATACTGAAAGGTTAAACAGTGGCCTTTTAAAACAGGAAGTAGATCTTCAACCTAGAAGACTTGTTTCTAAACTGCAGCTTTCAGTTTCTGCTTAGCTTGGAATAACTGGCTAAGTAGCCTTCCCTTGCCCTTCTCAGGTATAACTGTACACATCACTTTCTGCAAGAAATTCTCACAAAAGCCTACAAAGCACATTTTGCACTTACCATGATATTTCTTACAGCTATTAACAATAAAAACATTGCAATATTGCAGGCTTTCTAGATAAGAACACTATTTGTAACTAGCCAAGTAACCAAAGGGCATTCTCTCAAGTAACTAGCCCACCAGGAGTGAGTTTTACTGAGGGTGGGATACAGATCCCAGAAGAGTGGAAGGAAAGTAAGAGGAGGAAGGCAGAACAGCTCCCACTGGGCAAAAACATGGAAAGAGTGGAAAATGTCTCACCCCTGAAGTGTCCACCCATGTCACAACTCTCCCCCTGCTCCTCCCTGCCACTGCTTATCTGCAAAGGGTAAAAGGAGGGCAGGGAGCACCTTCAAAAGCAAAGGGTGCATCAAATACTCACATGGCTCAAAATTATTCTTATTGTCACAATGACACAAGTATGTGCCAAGGGAAAATACGAATATGTCAATTACATTACAGTAGTTTGGTGGTTCATAAGGTAGCCTCACAATCCTAAAAGGTGAAGGTTGAATATGTAAGGCAACATAACACTTAAATTTACCACCTTCATGCTACATGTTCATAACACCAAAGCAGCATCTCTTAAATGAAAGGTAGCACAGTCCTCCTGCCTAGGATGAGGCACCATGTACTGTTACCCTTGTGAATTGTTATCTATTACCTTTCAAGATCTATCACTTGCCTCACGCACAGTCTCTGATGCTTCGCCCAGGGCTGTCCACAGGAGTTCTGGAGGATATTCTGAACAACATTAACTAGAATGGCTCTAGGGGAGATGAACAATCACTGATTTTTGTGTTGCAGTTGCATTTCTGTCTTGCTTTTTCTTGATTCCCTACATTGCAATCTTGAATTTTTCAGACATGGCAACACTTTCATCAAAAACCTCGCACACGTGATTTGGTACTTCAGCACTGCACTGTCAGGAACACAGAGAAATTTCCACAGCAATATGACCAAAACTTTAGGCAATAAGAAAAGAGGTTATTCACTACCAATGCTTAGAAGAGACTTTAAATTTCAGGCTGCTGCTTGGAAAGTTCACGTATTCTTTGGCATTAATCAGCAACTTCCATTGGAGTATCTTATTTGCTAAGCTTCATACAGAGTATGTAAGAAACCCTAGCTGCTCAGTAAACCCTTAATTATGCTTTCATCTCCTGTTTGTCTGGTGTTTCATGAGAAAGAATTGCTTCAGACTCACAGGGTTTATTTCCAGTGCACTTCACTGCAACTAAAAGTTATGTTATGACTAACACTAATTATAGCAGGAGGCAAGCAGGTATAGTTTCACTTTCTAGAATAGTGGTTCCTGAACATTTCAAAACACAAACACCATTGAACTCACTTCCCTAATTAGAAGGCTCTGCATGGAAATGCAACTCCTTACCACTGCTTATACTCAAATCATTCTGAATACTAACTTGGTTTCAAGCCGAGAAGTGACAAAGATTGGCCTTTGATATAGAGAAAGAAATAGTACTCATCTTTGTTCACCACAAAAAACCAGAAAATAAACAGACAGAGGGAGCAATAGCTAGCAAAAAGACAGAGATCATATTCCAGAAATTATCCCTGATGTACATAAAAAAAATAGCCTGAGTACATTAACAGTGGAAGAAAACTCCTTCCTGAACACCTAATTCCTCATTATTCTATTACTTTTATGTTCTTAAGGATGATAAATTAAACCATCATCTCCAGATCAATCCATCACCCATAGAAGGGTTTGAAAACCCTTTTTCTCAGTGTCAATTGCCAAATACTCTCTTACTCTGCTCTTAACTTTTTAACCACTAATTGCCTGCTACACCTGCCTTTGGTTTATTCATTATTTCTTCGTAAACAGTCAAACAGGTACTAAAATATTAGACACCCTAAAAAGAAAAAAAGGACTAAAGCAGATGAAGAAAAAACCCGAAGATAACAGAGGATCTTGTGTTTATATACTATACTATCTGCTACCTATCCACAATCAGAAAGCAATACAATGAAAATTGCATCCCAAAAGAAAAATGAACTATTACAATTGACTGCAATAGGCAGATATCTGAACAGTGATAAAGCCTTTGTATTAATCGTGGATTCTTGACCATTTTCTGTGTAATATTCTGTTTCTAAGAGCTGCAAAATGTTATGAACACTGCAACTCAGTGACAAAAGCTGAGTGCCTGCATCTGTACTGAACTGCAAGATGAGGGAAGATCGTTCAGGTTATGCTAATCTCATCTACTTGTGGTGAGAATCTAAATACTCATTCAAAGTTTGAATAAAGACTATCTGAATTTAGCCTATATTTAACACATGATAATGACAGCTGCTGTGTTCTGTAACAGTGTGCTCTGCCTATGGAGTGCTTTCCTTTCTATCTTTAGATGGTTGCAGTCCCTGTGTGTACACAGCAAGCCTAAAGAATGGAGCTCGTTGTACTGTATTATAGACACATTCACAGGTTGTTCATAAGATCCCTCATATATGTAAGACAAAAATACTACTTTTATGGTTTTATGTCACCTTGAAATGCATATTTCATTTCTGTTGTGTCTGGAAAGCTTCACCAGGTGAAAAACTATTTATAGAAATTGCCACTTCTTAAATTAGATTTTAAGTGTGTACTTGCTTTTCCCAGATGTGCTGGGAGAACTGATTCATCACTGGACCTAGAAATTGAATGCTTGTGATCACTGTATATAGTGAATCTCATGGCCCTGTACATATCCATTTTCTGGAGAATCAGACTTGTATGCATGTAAGACCAGACTAGGAGCCAGGTTCTCCCCCAGATTACTGAAGATGGGTCATACAGGAATAATCAGTAGCTGAGAAGATAGGGCTTGTGTGGGGGAAGCTTTAGTTTACATCTCTGACCAGGTTGATATTTATTTACTTGTACCAAACATAATTACTCCAGTAGGACAGATGGCATAGACTAATCAATGCATGGTGTTCAGGATACCTCCTTATATCCCACACAGCATCACTCTGCCAGTGCTTCCCTTTCCTAAATGGTACATAACAAGTTCCAGTTTTCACAAAGCATTACTTTGCAATTAAATACTTCCAGCCCTACCTAGTCACAAATGAATAGTTGTTTCCCTGGTTGGTTACACACTGAAATTAGTGGCAACATTTTGGATTTCAAGATGAGTGGTGGCATGTGTCCAGTTCCTCTGGTGAAATATTCTGTCAATACTGTGAGGGTACTATGTATTTGATAAGAGCAGGTCTCTTTCTAACTTCATGGAGTTCAAATTGTTCTTCAAATTCTCACAGAATGCGTGGGCTGATCACTGCAACAGCTAAATGTGGATTCTAAGGCCCTCATTTGTGCTGCTAATTAAGGTAGGTTTGGTGGGGCTCTGCACAGGGTCATTTCAGAGGCAGCAGAAGTGCACTAGCACAACTCTTCTGGGAGGAATCCTCCTTTGATCTTTCCAGCTATGGTGGGGGATGCCAGAGGCAAACTGTCCCTTGTGTGGCATGGGCTCCATGCTCATGTTGGATAGCACAAGAGACTTGTTAAGGAAATGCTTTGGGTGAAAAGACTGCTGTGCCAACAGAGAAATCTTCCTCTGCTCCCCACCTGCCAGTGTATGCACACTGCCTCTTACCTAGCTTCAAAAATATCCTAACCTCAATGAAAGATCAAGTTGCCTTCAAATCCCATCTACCTCTACGGACAATGATAAAGTTGCAAGGATTTCAGGAACTCTTGGCTGCCCTGACACCAGCCACGCAGTAGGAGTGAATGGGATAAACAGAGTCAACTGGATACAGGCAGAAGCAAAGTGCTGAGGCATATGAACATGGAAACTTGATGCAGTATACACATGCAGTTTCTTCCCATTCTTTCTACAAGAAATAGGACTGTCCCAAATTGACCTTGAGGACAAATAATACAGGTAGCTAGTGAATTCCATGTTAGAGACTCCACTAAAAGGCCCGTGGGGGAGACCTAGCACTGATTTCCATTTCTGTTAACTGCTTTTCAAAACAACATGCCTTTTATGAGAAACTTGTCACAGGCTTTTTGAAAATTCAGTTTGAGATATCATTAGATCATTGATACACCCTCAGTGACCACTGAGCTAGCTCCAGAAGATTTGTCAGGCACACCACACGACATTATATTATGCTTTTTAGTATCTTTTAAGCCTATGTCTGTTTCTTTTAGTTTCTTGCTAACTATTCTCTTAATTTTTATGTTCCTTCTTTAAAGGTTGGAGCAGGTTGTTTTACGCCCACAAACATGCTGAATTTGAATGCATTAAGGAGACAATTACGAAGCAAGACATAGGAGTTACATGTTGAATTAAATTTTGTTCGTGCTCAGAATTAAATCAAGAACTGTTACTCCACTTGTGGGTTCACCTGATCAGATCCAAATATTTATGAAGCCTAAACATGTAAACACAATGTGATAATAAATTATACAATTACTAGCATTATAATGATTATTATATCCTGCATATGTAAAATGTTATGTAAATAATAATTTAAAGTGAAGCTACTGGTATTTAGTTACTAAGATGTATGTAAATTGTAAACTCTATCAGGAATATTTCAAATAGCTGAAACCTATTACTAAGAATAATGAAGGAAATTATGTATAACCGTGTCCACCAAATCACAAAAGAATAGATGTAATGGATTTATGAGAATCAAAATCAAAGGAATAAACATACATCTTTGCTAAACAAGAAGACCACAGATCTCTAAATTCCTCTGGAAGCTGACAAAGTATCAAGGAGAAAAACAAATAGTTTAGATGGCTATAAACAGCAAGCAACTGCATTAACTCAAGAAAAGGAAGGAATACTTGGAACACCAAGAGAACTCACATTATTTGCCAAAGGGCTATATTCTGTATGAAATATTAGTATCAGCGTTCATCTGTGAATCTTAAAATACTTTGAGTATGTATTATGCTTTAGCAGGGAGGTCCCTTCCAGCCCCAACCATGCTGTGATTATCTGATTAATCATTAACTATCATGCTGACGCTTTACTGGTCTTTCCATGTCACTAGGAAAGTCACTCAGCAGACAATTAATCAAAGTTTTTTGACTCTCCATTCATATCATGACTTCAGGATAGTTGTTTTTCTTGGGCAGAAGCAGGCTGGAAGGTTCAGAGACTCCACTGAAGAGAAGCAAGTATAATAAAATGGTAGGCAAAACAGAAACTAGGGATCTTGCTACTTCTGTTTTTGCAGAACTAACCTGAGACACTTTTCAATAACCTTATTTTCATTTAATGAAAATACAGGCCCTTTTCAAGTGCTCCCCAGACAGGCATGTAGATGCTTACTCACCCATAATCACTAGTCACCTTTTTCCACATTTAATCTGAGAGATACTACTTATGGCTGGTCTGGGACACTCCACTGTCATTTAATCAAAATGGAAATTGCTCATACTCCAGTCTAATACTTAATTACTTCCTTTCAAAGATATTTACAACTAATTTGCTCTCATCTGTGGGAATGTTTTAGAAATAGATGCCTATTAAACTAACCAGCTTGGACAGCTTCTCATCCACTCAGTCCCTGGAAATTCTTATCTTCTGTTATGTCACCTCCAAGGGAAGCATCATGCAGGTCACTTCTATACCTTCTGCCTCAAAGAGAGAATCCCTGAAGTGAACCATTGGCACTGCTTGTGAATAAACTGCTTACAATGATACAGACTCAAAACCAGAGGGTACTGGTAATGAAAAAGGGAAATTACATATGAGAAAGTCTATACAAAAATTTAGAGTAGGCACAGAGGTACATACCATAAAGATGATTTCAGTTATTGGCATTACAGCAGTTTTTTGTCATAGAGCTGCAGATGTACTCCAACACATTCGTCTGCTTGCACTGAAGACACATCACTCAGCCATCTCTCTTCCCAAGTTCACATTCACAGCAGCAACCCTACTTTCCAAGTCTTTTAGGCTTTATTAATAATACAGTCAGGACCTACTCTGCGTTCCTGTTCCTCCAGAAGTTACACTACCACTACCTTCTCTCTGTTTTCATTAAACTGACATATATGTCCAAAGCAACCTGTGGTGTTTTGAAGGCTATTTTACAACCATTCCTTGTGAAGAACATAGCTTAGGAGACACATTCCCCAGAGATACCCTCAGTAAGGAATTTCAGAGCAAGACCTATAACCCCTGCATCACCATCTAGAGAAGTCTGTTTCTCTCCACTGGCTACAGAGGCCCTTAAAGACATTAACCATAATCTCAACTAGACATGTAAATATTTCATGGTGCCCAACATGTAAAAAGGGCTGCAGGGCTAATAGCAACAGAATTAAGAGCTATACAACAGCAGCAAAAAACTGACAGTGAACTTACTCTGAAAACTTTTTCCACCCGTGCAATACCCTTCCCAAAGATGGTTCCAAGTTGGTCTCCAATCCCAGCCAGCAAGAAGCCAAACAGTGGAATCCCAAAAATGGCATACAGGATGCAGAAAACCTTGCCTCCAACAGTGCTTGGGGCCATCTTCCCATACCCTGAGGAGAAAAACAATTGTCAGACTCTCATAACTTATGCACAGCTTTTTAGAAAAAAACTAATAGGATTTAAAAAACTGCTCTTCCTGCAGGCATATCTGTAATTCCTATTTACAGACTTTCCATGGCATGATGTCATTTCCCAGGCAAGCTACTCCCTGCTATTCCATTCTTCTTTTAGCCTCAGTTACCCAGATTTTCTATAGATTCAGCCTATCTAAAACTGTTGTTTAATTAATTAATCTAGCTTGACATCACGGCACAAAAATCCCTCCATGCTGGCCTAGTGCCTGCATGCTGCTGCTCCTCTTGGTGTGTGCCAATGGTTTCCTGATGGGAGCGTGATTCACCTGGAAAGAATCATTTTCAGTGGTTAGTTCATAATTTCCTAAGCCCCTCATCATACTGACCACTTACACTGCAGCCTCCCACACTATCTGCCCTTGAACTCTTTATTCAGTAGAGCATTATGACTCCAGTAGCCATAGTATTTCTGTTAAAATGTTACAGAGAAAAAAACCAAGAATTGTGACAGTAATATTTGCAACTTTTTATTTAAGATCAGGTATCTTTATTGAAATGTAATAGATATTTGAATTCTAACTACACATAAGTACTAGAGTATTAAAGATTATCACACAGTCACAAATCACTGATAAAACAAAGCATCCAGAGAAGTGGAGATCTAAGAGAGTGTCTGGTCTTCATCCTGTTAGGTTAGTGACACTGGCACTGGATATATCTCTCTGTCATGGGATGGTGAAAGAACTATGCTGACATACAACACTGTGTGTCCCATAACTTACTGTCCTTTTCATGATCCCAGATTTCTCCTAATAGTCCCAAAAAATCCAGGCTCCACAGGTCACTGGACTGCAGTTGACCAGCTAGTCTGCTGATTTTCTGCCTAAGAGGAGCCCTAATGGGCCTCTCTGGTGGATAAACTAAAGTCATTTTTATGCCCTGACAAAATACACAGACTTTATGCAGCCTATAAAAGTCTCATTCATGAAGAATTTAAAACAAATATGGGCAAAAGTCCAAGGTCTTTTCAATATGTTATCTAAATAGCAAATGTCAATGAATATACCTAAATAAACTATGCCTACACAGGGCATTTATTTTAATGAGTATTTTAAAAGCTTGTCATTTGGTTCTATTGAATAGACAAATATTAAGAAAGAGTTTTCTTACATTTGAATCAGAAATGTTTCCTCTCTTGCCACCCGCTGGTTTTATGCTACCATTAAAAATACATAGTAATGTAGCTTAATATATAGAGTCTTTATACAATCACTCTTTCCCCCTCACTCTGACAACAAAGAAAAGGCAGAGCCAAAGGCACAGACTCTAGTTTGAGATGATCACCACAGCAAGTATTCTCATTGCCACAGGATTTTTTTGTTACATTACCTGCATAAAAAACCTGCAGAATTTAGTCAGATTCTCACACTTCAATGAAGGGTTATGTGATTGTCAGGTTATTTGTCTGTACAATCACCAGTGCATGCATCACACCTTTAATATGGAGAATCACTTTATCCACTATTTAAAGGAGAATAATACTTAAAGGCAATGCAAACAAAGAGCAACAATTTGTCAGTTGTTTCCAAATAATCAGATCTCTTGCTCGCTAACTATGACAGCACTGAGATCAAGCTTAAAATTGTAAAACTACTCTATAATTATTAGGGGATTAACTTTATCATCAATGTTATTGTTTTATTTTCTTCTTCCTTCAGACTATTCTCTGAAATCCCAGCTGGCTGAACACTCTTCAAGAGATGAACTGGCTTACAGAGGAGAGAAGCCTTAGGATATCTAAGGCTAACATTCAGAGATCAAGAGACTTATTACATGGGACACAATGCATGGAGAGACAGATGATAAGGGCATGAATTATCTTAGTAAAATTAGTGGTTCAAGAAAAGTGAATAGAGCAGTTCAATATACCCCTTCTTTTAATACAGAAAAATGCCTCAATAATTCAAGGCCATGAATTCTAAAATAAAAAAAAGGTGAATTTTTTTACACAATGTATAATTTGTGGAACTCCTTCCAATTATTAATATGAAAGCAAGTAAGGATTTTAAAAAGGATGTAATACTTATGGGAATATATTTCCAGTTACAGGGAGTAGGATATGAGAAGAATTGCTGATATTAAACTTCAGAGCAGAAGCCAAAATTAGCTGATGTACTTAGGAAGAAAGTTACCCTTATGGGCAAATTCATCTATAACATTAAAATCCAAATTCCCAACAGCCACAGAATTTCACTGGGTACTGCTTCTTCATCTTTTTAGTGAAAATTGAGACTGTGTGCATGTACATCAAGAACAGGGTTATAAAGCCTGCATCAGTATTACCTGTTCTCAGCTCAGCACTCCTGTTCTATCCTACTTGTGTAAACTGCTTCTGACACTTCCCTAGAGACCCAATGCCCTTGGCACATACCAGAGGCATGCCTTCTGCAAACTGAGAGGAATACGGTTCAGCTACTTTATTTCTTTGTGGTCTACCTTCCTCAAATTTATTTCATTATTCAGGTCTCAGTGTGACTATGTATTTTAAAAAATAAACATACCTATAGTTGTGATGACTGTTCCAGCAAAGAAAAAGGCACCTCCAAGGTCCCAATGACTGCTGGTGTTAGAAGAAGGTCCTACAGGACTGACTCCTGCATTATCAGCATCAACAGCATGCTGCAAAGAGACAACAAATCAGCCTTATGCATGTCTCACTGTATCCTATGCAAGCTGGTATAGGCTACAAAGGGAAATTTCTAGGACCATGGAAACAGCTTAGGTTTAAGCTTTTCAATATGTGCTCAAAGTATAGTAGCATCTTCTGTATGCAGAAGTTGAATATATGACTGCACTGAATAGCCATTAAGGTGGAAGAAAGATACAATGCATTAAAAAATTACAAAAGATACAAAGAAGTTGAGAAGTAGAGGACTGACACCACAAATTGATTCATAAATACCATTCTTGAAGCAAGTACTGCCAAAGGAAAAATTCCCCAAGGGGAACAGCTGATGTTAGAAGCAGCTAGAAGGGTGGTAAATACAAATAACATTTGTGAAGTCAACTGAAGCTAGTCAGCCAAGAATTTTAATTTCCAGACAATTAATAATTGATTAATTTATATTTTATGCTAACTAAAGAAAAAATATGGGGTGTGTATATATATATTCATCTGAATTGCTCTAAGTTCACTTTTGAGATTCCCTTTGGCACATATTCTCTAGTTGCTTGTAGATTTCATGCAAGTTACTGTCCATCATAGAGAAAGTCAGATCTTACCTTGGAAGAACAGCTAAAATTACTGCCTTTATCCTTCACAAATGTTCCTAACTAAGTTTAATTTCCACAAAACCACTGCAAAGGAACTAAGCTTTTCTCTTTCTGCCTCTTAACATTTCCAGCTCTTTATCTTTCTCCCATTCTGCTCCAATCTCACTTCATGTTGCTGTTATCACACTACTCACACTACTGCCAGATCTTTTCCTCTTCTATCACTCTAGTATTTGCTCCTCCTTCTAAATATTGCCACCAGTCTTTAGCCTTGGTAGTTTTGGTGAACTTCTTACTGGACTCAACAGGAGAAGCAAAGTGCTACCTCTTACATCTGTCTTTGTCCACACAGAATTCCCACCTATCAATACAGGTTTGTTTTCACTTTTTCCATTTTTTAACCACTTCTTTTTTCCCCTCTGACTTATGATCTGTAAATCGTCACTGTGATTTTATATTTCACCTTTTCCTATACAGTCCATGTGCAAAGCAAGGGTAACCATTTTATTTTACCATTGTCCCACTTCTCACCTGTTCATGTCTATGATTTCTCTCCTGATCTTCTCTATAACCTCACATTTGCTTGGGTTTTAGCACTGACTTTTAAATACATCGATCTAACACCACTTCTCTCCCTAGCCTTCATGATTCACTTTTCATTAATCTCTTCCCTCCAATGGCTTATTTACCATACTTTTTTCTTTTCTTCCTCTTCCATTTTGCACTTTTTCTCACTCATTTTTTGCCTATATTTCCAACTGACTTCATGCTCATAAATATTCCTCTACTGCTTTTTTAGCTTGGGCTAGTTTCAGCTAATCTACTTCCAGTTTTTAGTTATTCATCACACTGCCCCACAAAAAGGGAAAGGAGTTAGAGAAGAGGCACATGGGCAAGAACAGAGACAGCTATATCTAAAGAGATCGGTACGGGGCAGCCTTTTTCAAAAGCAGAGTGGTTACATGCCAGGCTAACCTGATTGTGAAACTACAGCACAAGCAAGCTTCAGGGTGGACTGGTTGCATTTCACATGGGCAGAAAGCCAGGGTTCCTCAGGCACCTGTCCATACCTCAAGAAACAAGGATATAGAGAAAGGAAGTGTTTAGGACCAAACCCTTTGACAGGGCTTCTGTACCAGTTGCTGACATATTGCAGGTGGTGTTAAAGCAGAGATCATTTGTTGGTTTATGCAGAAGAGCATAAATCACCATAACAGACAGGTTGCCTGTTTAAATAGGCCATGACACACTGTCAGCTACCCTGGCATGTTTCCTCTGCCAAGGAATGCTGCTTGCCTTCCCTTTCAGTGAGTGAATGTCAGCAAGCTAATTACACTTAAATTGTGTTTGAGTTTACACAGTTTAGCAAGTCTATTAGGGCCAAACACTAACCCCTGAAGTGAAGGAGTGTCTCGGTACCTTAGACAGCTTTGAGATTCTCAGGCTCCCTTCTCATCCTGAATATATTCATTTTTTCTTTAAAGCTTGACTGACATCATTCATTTATAAATATCCAACTATTCCAATGCTATATTTTAATACATAGCATTTTGCATACAGTGATGACAGGACAGAAAGCAAACAGCAAGACAATCAGTCTACAGTTAACAGCCCTTAGTTTCAGGTCATGCAAAAAGTAAAGGATGCCTTACTACTACCGCCACAAGTCCACCTACACAGAAGTATCCTACTAGATGAAAACTGACACAAAACTCAAACAGGAACACTGTCACTGGCAAGACTCTCCCAGTTCACACAGACCATAAAATTTTACAACAGTTTCCAATCTGTGAAACTTTAGATAGGCTTTCCAGAGTTCTAACCACTCTGTTGACAAACCTTACATATTTAAGATATTTTAAACTAGTAGTTTCAGCTATTTTTATAGCTGAAGTATCATTGAAAGTAACAGGTCATCAAAGTACCCAAAGCTGTTTCACACTTACTCCTCTCCTGATCCCTTCTTCCTTCTCAAAAGGAGCTACAAGCACAGTACACAAGTACACAATATTTTTTCAGTATACTTTATTAATTGAAAGAGCAATCTTCTTTAATGAATAACTACCAACCTAGGGTAATTCTTCTTTTGAAATTCAAGGAAGGCAATAACTTGAAATACTTCAAAGGGGTGAAATTGTCTTCCTTGCTGTTCAAGTAATGAATGTATGCTAAAGTCAACAGGTAGGTTGGAGTGAAGGAAATTAAAAACTATCAATGCAAATGCAAGCACTCAATGTTATTTGTTTTTAAAACCATGTATTTCTGATCACAATTTTCGGTTTGGTTCACTGTCGTTGTACAGATGTGTATTTTATGCTCGGCCCCTTTGGTATCAGCATACTACAGTCTCTCTGTAACCAAAAAGACGTGGTCTGGTGACATGGTCTGCATGGGACTGAAGGCAAATCTGCCAGCAAAAGCCCAGCATTTGTGATGATACTAGGACAACTGAATCCTGTATTCCCAAAGAGAGTGTAATCCAACTCCATACCAGTGTGGAATAGGCTTTATCAATTCCACTTGTTGATATTCAGGCAGCAATATTTAAATACTTTTAAACGAGGGATGGCTCCATACTGGGCTGCTTAGTTGTTAATATATAGGACTCAAAGGCCAGAGAAAAGTACAGCGAACACTAATCTGTATCATCAGGTGTCAAGAGTTCTCCTCCACAACATAAGGACACAATAGTATCTCTTCTCAATGGATATTAGAACAATGATATTCTCCTTATACCAAACAGAAACTACTGGGGTTTCACTGTCCCTGCCCCACAGCACTATACAAGTGTTGGACTCCAGCTTGCTGCAGATCTGCCCTGCCCAGCCACAGGCTCCATCAAGCTGGTGTCCTGGCCCAGCCTCAGCTTGTCCCCATCCCAGGGGAGGCATCTCATAGTCTGGACTCAGGGATGTCCCTGACTGCTCATAGCCAGCCATCCTCCCTGGTGGAGGTTGGGGTGGGGTCCACAACTGCCAGCTCCCTGTCACCTGGGGTGTAGGTTGTCCTCACTGTACCCAAATCCTCCTTGGTGTGTGAGTAAGTACATGCCAGCTTTCACTAATATATTAGGCACATTCTTACATACTTATTTAGATCACTAAATAAGATGGATGTATCCAGAAACAGTCTAGAGTTATGCCCATAGTCAACAAGATAGATGTGAGCTAGTGCAGCTGATGAGGAGACAGAAACCTCTGGGAAGAAAGGCCTCGTTCATTTGTTCATGTTTCCATAATTCCTCTAGTAAGATCCCAAGTACGAAGAAGACAAATCTTTTCCAAGGACAAGTACAGTAGCCTTCTTGAGTGCTGAGCCACTCAAAGGATGTACCTACCCTATGTGTAATCAAGGATAGGAATTTAATAAGAAAAGAAGATTCTTGAAATTTTTTTACTACTTCTCTTAATTTCTCTCCACAGATCATGCTAATCTAATAATGATTATCTCCTTCTACAATTCTTTTCCAAGTAGATTCCTATCAGGCATACAAAAAGTTGTTTCAATTGCCTTTCATGCTCAGATGTTTCTCTATTAGGATTATTAGGATGCTTCTCATTAGCAAGAAGCTTTTAATAACTAATTCCTTAATAACTTTTCTCTATATGCCCTACCTCTCTATTTATTCTCATCAGTGATTAATCTCTCAAACAGTGATTAAGGGCGTCTCATTATAAATTCCCATTTATTCACTTTTCCCCAACAGCATTTTTGAAGGACCAAGGCCAGTAATTTTTGTTCAGGCATAATCAAAAGTAATAAGCTTTGAAAGCCTATTCCTTAAATACTTTTGCCTACTCCTTAAAGGTCTTTAAGTGGCAATCAGCCAGAGTGACCTCCTTGCACCTACAGTGATTTGATTGTCATGCATGCACTGTGTTTGAGGGCAGACCTACAGCATTCAACAAGCAATATGCACATAGATCTAAGTCCAAAGGGTTTAGCTCCCTGCAAACTTCTCAGCTAAGTTTTGGAAGCAGCATAGATACAGGACAGCTGCAGACTTGTGCAGCATCCTAGGTTCCGTCTGTCTCCTCTACAACTGGAGTAGCTCTGGACTGAAGTTAAAAACTAGGGTGCCTGCACCAACTAGGACAGGATCCAAGAGATTTGAACTTTTTTTTCACATCCTCTAAGGTGGAACAAGCTAAAATAAAGACAAGGGAAGAAGAGAAGCTGCGATAAGACAACCTTCAGAGGCACAGCAAAAGACTCAATAATCAGATATTTACCACTTTTTTTTTCACGGTGCAAATAGTCTTTTCCTGTCTTCAGCAACCGGAAACTCTTTCCCACAGTTAATTCAAAGTATTTTTTTTCACTGCTCTATTTAGAGCTTTCTTCTAGCACATGAAAGTTCTTTTCATTTTACATGGAAACACCCTTAAAAGAGAAGCTGGCTTATGACACTAGAAACCAAGCAAGCAGCTGCAAACCGAAACATCTTTACAGGATGTTCCCTTTCTTGCTTACCTTCAGGGCAAAACTAGTTCAGAACACCAATTGAAAGTGCCTATGCAAAATACGAACTCTTACTAACATAATTAGCCAATAAAGCCTGACTAGCTTATCTTCAGCTCTGCTTCTTTTCAGCTTACAGTCTAGCTCTATTGAGTTGCTGTAGTCATTAGTGGACATTGATAATGTGACTTAGTTCTCAGGTGGGTAATATTTTTTATATATATCCTATTATCACTCACACTCCTAAACTAAACCCTGATGGACAAGGAAAAAGAAAGCAGCCCACCAGTAACGTCACTTCTTACAGTAGCAAGCCACTCCATCTTGCATCATTTTGCCAGACTCATTATGAAAGCAGGGCTCATTATGGAAGGTTTTACTCATACACAGTGCACACGATACATAGAAACAGAACATGAATACCCTTATCAGGTCCATAGGAATTACTTTGCCAAAACACCATGATAGTCTTCCTGCTTCTCTTAATGATGGATAAAATTAGAAGCTTCAAGAGGCATAATACACACTGTGTGCATTATTGCAAAGGCAAGATGAGTTGGTTTTGACCTCGGCTACTAATAAGCTTCCGTTACAACATACAAGAACAAAAGAAGGGGTTTAGTATGTTAGCAAATGTACCTACCAATGTTATTTTTCTTTTCAACTCTGTCTAGTCACCTGAGTCCTGCTATCTTCTGCTATTTGATCTAAGAGGTGCAGTACAGCTAAATGTACTTAAAGCACCTGAAGTTTTATTGTCTTTTATCATATTCTAGGTTTTAGTTCTCCCCAACTCAAAAGTGTTGATATAGAACGTAGGGTTTTTTAATTTTCTTAATCTGATATTCACTATTTTCCAAGCTGTAGATCACATAAGGCATTAAATAGTGCACTTGCTTCACTGCAACAAATTATGTTCAGATGCAGAAATGTGCATTAAAAATGTGCACTTAAGAACTTCCACTTCAGGAGAGTTTGGATTGCACTGTGAGGAATTTGGAGGAAGAATTAATAACGCTTTTTGAAAATTTACAGAGATAATAGGCAAATGTCTTGCAAATTTGTCACCTCTCACAAAAATTTCTTCCAGATACTAAGTTCTGCTTTTCTTTGCACACATCTTTCTTTATTCTAGTGAATACAAGCACCGATCTCTCCACTTATATGAACAGCGACAGGACTCAAGCAAATGGCATGAAACTGAGTTGGGAGAGGTTGAGGTTGGGTATCAGGAAAATGTTTTTCACCCAGAGGGTGGCTGAGCACTGGAACAGACTCCCCAGGGAAGCGATCACAGCACCAAGCCTGACAAAGTTGGAGAAGTGTTTGGACAAGGTTTTCAAGCACATGGTGTTATTCTCAGGATGTTCTGCATAGGGCCAGGAGTTGGACTCCATGATCCTGATGGCTCCCTTCCAATTCAGCTCATTCTATGATCCTATATTTACAATGTTTTAGAGACATAATTTCTGTTTCTTGACTTTAAAATGACTGGGAAAGAGTCTGCCCATTCCAAGGGCTCTGTGAACAATTTTGTTGCCCACCAACTCAGCTGACCAATGAACCACCAAGCTGTTCATCCTAACTTCCAAGAAATACTGTCTTCTTCATGTCGCCTACCTGAATCAGTGTCTCCAGCTCTATCTCATTTACACACGTGTGCTCCCGAAGAAAGTCAGCCTTCTCTAGCGCAATTGTGTTCTTCTGCATACTTTCGAAGGGCTGCTCCAGGGAATGGAAGACAAGTCCTCCCGTCACCAGGTAAACTAACACCACAACAAAGACGACCATCACTGTTTTCCAACTCATGACTGTCTGCAGACCTTGAGAAGGGGCTTCCATGGCAGCAAAAATAGTGGCTAGTGAGGAAACAGTGAATTCCGAAGATGGATGATGCCCGTTAGTTTTGGGCTCGGGCTCACAAGCTGGCACCGCCGAAGGAACAGCCACTGAAACACAAAGCAAAAAAATCTTATTCAAAATCAAATTCCTTAGGGTATGACATTGATCTTCACATACAATTTTCCTCAACACCACTTTCAAGACTCTCACATAACCATGGTCTTCACATAAATATAATTCACAGATTCTTCTCATCTGGAAGGTTCAATGTCTGCTTTGTTCATCCATACACCAGCTACCTCAAGGGGCTGCTTCACCCATTACCTCTAGATCTGGACAGTCCAATTATATGTGCAAAAATTTCAGAAATATGCCCAAACCCATTTATTAGAAAAGAACATGAAAATTTTTACTAGTTAGGATACATATTACACATGGTGGTGTTTGGTGAGGGAACCTGGCAGTGATTTATGTCCTTAAATCATATTACTAATAGTATTAATAGTGCTAAAAAATTGAACTGTTAATGATCAGTGATCACTACCTGACCTGGTATTGACAGAAACAGAAAATGCTTTACAAACCACTATGCTGTTTGGCTGGCTAACATAAATAGGCTCATATTATTTACACGGATTCACAAAACCATCACTTCTAAAAATGTTCTTAAAGCCTGGAAGCCTCAAAAATTTTAGCATAAATCATGTGTCAGCCAAAGCATACTAGACATCTGAGGTCAAAGTTACATGCCAAGCACAAATATGGGCCTCTCAGCTTGGGACTGAGACGCTGTACAGCCCAGATGACCTCAGCAGTACATCAGAGCTAATAAGCCCTGACCTCCAATCAGACTTAATAGCCTGACTGCTGTGTCAAGCTACCAAGGCATCCAAATCAAAGCTGGGTCACCCCCAAATAATTCAGGTGTCTCAGCATCACACCTCCCCACTCTCTGTTGCTAGTGTTAGCAATGGCAGGATGAGACCAGGTTCCTCAGCATCCACCAGTTTAATGGCACCACATGTAGGTTTTGAAGATGCTGGATTCATTTTAAAACTAAGTCCTGTGTAATCTTACCATGTTGCAGCTGTCACTGGCCTGTAATTTCTTTGAAACTGGATTAATTTATTGCATATTAGACCTAAATCAGATTACAGTTAAAATACAGTGACTTTAGGTGCATTTTTTGAACTTATTCACAATGTATCTTGCTGTTTTGCTTAGAAATTAAAGCAGAAAAATATACAACAACATCCCATCACAGTGGCATCATACACCAATCCTATATAATTTGAACATAAAACGTGATTACACCTTGAGTCTGAAGTGAGCTACAACTCTTCTCAATATAAACCATTTTACAGTACTGAGAAATTTAAGAACTCAGCTGTTTAATACAGGCATGTTTTCATAGAAGCAATACATCTCTGAAGCATTGCATGGCGTACAGAGCTTCCAGTTTACTTGATAACCAACAAAACACATAAATCTATAATTGCTTTACTATTAATATTTCATTTCATATGTGACTTGAAGGCTCCAGATACCAAACAGAAAGAATCCAGGATCAGAGGAAAACCTTCTGTGGTTGATTTCTTTTTTGTGTATCTCAATTTTCCAACACTCCGTGGCACAGCTGCTCAGTTTATCCATCAAAAGTCATTATGGTTCCCAACACTTATCAGCCAGGATGGAGTAATATCAAACTTAAAAGGGTATTTTCCCTTATCTCCAGATACATTTCATGTAAGTTTTAATAACTTGGAGTGACAACAGGGAGAAGAGTGACCATGCTAGAAAGAAGTCATATTTTTTGTAAGATATCAATATATTTATTCTCTAAATCTCCTTAACGTATTATTGTAATAGATACATTGAGTTTCAGCAGGATATACCAGGACAGTATTCAGAAGAAACATAAAGTAGTGAGGTTGTGTGAAGCAGTCAGAACCTCTCTTCCCCTGCAGGCAAACATCTTAAATCTAAGTTGCAACATCTCCTTGCTGAACTACATAAACCTGAGTACTCACCAAAGTGGCTCAGCTGATGTAACTGTGTAACATAGCTTCCATGGATTCCATGGAATTCAATCAATTTGCATTAGTTAGAGCCAGTAACTACCATGTCTATTGTGAATCAACACAAAATCTTCAAGCCTGAGGGCTGATTTTGCACACTTGAGATTACTCAGCAAAATAGACTCAAGATTCAAGGCTCACACGGCAAGAAGAGTGCAGAATTCACGTGAGAGAAAGAGCATGCTATGATTTTTTTAAATAGCTATCCACCTTACCACAACTGGTATAGTCCAGTGTAGGCTGGGTGAGCCTTTCAGGGGAAAGAGATGCCTGCCTTTGATATCTCACAAATGTAAGTCAAGAGGATGAAATTCAAGAGCTGGTAGCAGGAAAACAGCTTTTGTGAGTTTTTTTTTCCTCTCTGGTAGTATAAATGTTGTTTCTTATTCAAATCATGTTTCTGGCAAAGTGTTAATAAAAGCTTTACAGTAAAATCATGGCCTGTTTGATTCTGTCTTCTTAGGAAAATGTGTTGTACTGATTTAAGAACCAGATGGACAGTTCAGGTTAGAAAATGTAAAATGTTCTTATAAATATTTTCTCACTTAAACAGCTCAGTGGATTACTGCGCTCAGCTTGCTTATCTCTAAAATAAAACTCTTTTCTGAAGAACTGTGTTTGTTTTTCATTTTCTATTAGTAATAGCTATCCTAAGTGAATGTAGAACTGTTGATTCTGAAGTATTTTATATTATATAAACAAATACGCAGGATGACTCTACTAAAGCAGCGAGTTAAGCAACTGATGTATAACAGAAATGGTCTTCTTACAAAGCTGATGCACAAGGGACAACTACAGTCAATACTCAGAGATTTTAAGCAGCAGCAGTTAGGTGTTGAAAAAACAGTGCAGATACTCCATCTAGCAGTTCTCTCACCCTCTACAACAGGACAGTGGGGTCAGTGACTTAAGCACATGGTAAAAAGTCAGAAATCCTGATTTCTAATCGGAGCATTGCCTCTGTGAAACTGTGCTCTCACAAAAGAGCTGCCATTTGTCTTTAAACCATGGTTTCATCAGCTGCAAAGAGATAAAATAGTGCTTACTTTTCTAGCAAAAATGTCCTGGAAGAGTCCATGTCTGAATGTAAAACATAAACTTCCAGAAGTTTAACAAGTAGTTTTACTGAAATCAAAGAATGGACTACAGTGGCAATTCAACAATGTGCAGAGGTATGTAAATAGTTTAAAAAATAACGACATACAAAAATTCTTGGATTTGTAGAACTGGTTTAGACATGTTTACAATAAATGCAGAACAATTCCTACTTTATTTGTTCATGTTTTTTCAAAACAAGCTGGTGTCAGAACAGCCTTTTCCCAGACCAGAGTCTCATCCATATGTGTTTGTTAAATCATATCAAAGAAGGCTTAATCTGCCTCAGTGAAAGTGATGATGAATCTCTACTCACATGCATGCACTATATTAGCAGACAGGTAATCTCAAAGAAACAGGAACCCTCAAATTAACACACCAGTGTTTCCAAACAGGCCTTATCCCAGTAAAAGGATGACAGAGGGGAAAGAAAGGTGAGTTGCTGATTATTTGGATAAGCTTCAAAATAAAGCAACTGAAGACATTAATGTTAGAAGTGAAATTGCAATGTTAGGATCTGTACAGTTGTTCACATCCAAGATCACCACGCTACCTGCACTTACACAGGCTAACGGCAAAGCCAGGACTCCCACTGATATGTGAGGACCTTAAATACCTGAGAATACTGCTAATATTGATGAGAATTAAGGAAGCAAGACTTTCACTCACTGTCAAGATGACACGGGCAAAGGTTAACTCGTTATAGTTGTAGGTGTTTCCCTTGTAAGATGAACAGAAGGCCCAATATGTTGACCAGGCCCAGACCATAGGGGTGTCTGGTGTCTCCTGGAGCCTGGGTTACAGACGTCTCCAGGACACTTTTCAGCTTGGTACAGCCCTCAGACTACTGCCCGTTCCTGATCTTCCACGTAGGGGTCGAGGAAGTCGCCACACATGGTCCGAGGGTAATCAAAAAGGACTTCTGGGCCTTCAGACGTTTGGCCAGGGAATCTGGAGCATGAGTTATAGCCTCCTCTGTAATTACAGTTGAAGGTAGCAACATGGGAAGAAACGGACAGACTGAGTCTATGGCTCCACGGCTGGTGTCACCAAAACCAAATTTTTGGGGGTTTTGACCATGAAATGGCCTCCGCAGCACCAGGCATGTTGGCATCAGACAGGACTCACTTCTATCAGCAAGAGAGGGAGGAGCGTCTTTGCTCGGGAACTAGCAAGGCTCACAGGGAGAGCTTTAAACTAGATGAAAAGGGGGAAGGAGCCAGTATCAGGCTCGACCCTGGCAAGCTGTGGGATGATATGCAACTAGACAGAGAGACAGGGTGCTGGTGAGGGCACTTTGCCAGTCACTCCAAACTGTGCTAGGCACACTGGAGCACACTAGAAGCCTTAGGGAGATAAGCCAGTCAGTCCTGAGGTAACAGAAGCCACAAGAAAACACCAGAGAAATATCTCAAAGGAATAATGGGGTGTTTGGCTAGGAAGGCAACACACACAGCAGCCCAGCAATCCCCAGGAGCAAGATGTTGGGCAAGGAAGGCAAGAGTCTGGCATAGCTGAAGTTGAGTAAGGAAATGCTGGTCAAACTAAAGGTAAAGAAGCAAACGCACAGACAGTGGAGACAAGGACTGGTTAGCTGGGAAGAGTATAGAGATGAAGGTCAGTTGTGTAGTGATGGGGTGAGGAAGGCCAAGGCAATGGTGGAACTGAACCTCACAAGGCATGCAAATAATAACAAGAGTTTCTACTGGTATGTTAACAAGAAAAGGAAGGTCAAACAAGGTGTAGCCCCTCATAGAAACAATGGTGGTAAACTGTTAACAATGCGTGAGAAGGCTCAAGTACTCAATGACTTTTTTGCTACTGTCTTCAGTGACAATCTCTCTACTCATACCTCTCAATTAAGCATAATGGTGACTGGGAGAGAGCAAAGTGCTTTTGTTTCTTTAGCAAGTGCTAAAGATCAGGTTCCTGAATGTACAGAAGTCTATGGGACCCAGCGAGATACATCCCAGAGTCCTGAGGGAATTGGCTGACATAGTTGTCAAGCTACTCTCCATGATACTTGAAAAGTCATGGCAGTCAAGTGAAGTCCCAGGTGACTGGAAAAGGGGGAACATTGAACCCATCTTTAAAAGGGTAGAAAGGAGGACCCTGGGAACTACCAACCTGTCAGCCCCATCTCTGTGCCTGGGAAGATCACAGAACAGATCCTCCTACAAGCTATGCTATGGCACATGGAGGACAGGGAGGTGACTTGAGACAGTCAGCACAGGTTCATCAAGGGAAAGTCCTGTCTGGCAAACCTAGTGACCTTCTATGATGGAGTGACTACATCAGTGGCCAAGGGAAGGGCTACAGATGTTATTTATCTGCACTTTGACACACAATATCCTTCTCTCTAGATTGGAGAGACATGGATTCCATGTTAGATGGATAAGAAACTGGTTGGGCAGTCACATCCAGGGGGTAGTGGTCAGCTTAGAGTCTCAATCAGTATCAGTAACAGGTGGTGTCCTGCAGGGGTCCATACTGGACCAGTGTTAATTAATATCTGATTTCATGACACAGACAAAGGGATCAAGTGCACCCTCAGGCAAATTTACAGATGACACCAAGCTGAGTGGTGCGGTTGACACACCTGAAGGACAGGATCCATCAGAGGGACCTGGACAAGCTTGAGAAGTGGGCCCTAACTCCAGCCTTCCAGCACCTGAAGGGAGCCTACAAGAAAGATGGAGCAACTTTTTACAGGGCCATGTAGTGACAGACAAGGGGGAATGGCTTCAAATTAAGTGTAGATTTAGATTACATATTAGGAAGAAATCCTGTACTGTAAGGGTGGTGAGGCACAGGAACAGGCTACCCAAAGAAGAGGTGGATGTCCCATCCCTGGAAATGTTCAAGGCCAGTTTGCATGGGGCTCTGAATAACCTGGTCTAGGGGAAGGTGTCCTTGCCAATGGCAGGGGGGGTGGAACTAGATGAACATTAAGGTCCCTCCTAGCCCAAGCCATTCCATGATTTTATAAGGATTAACGCAACTGAAGCAGTTCACAGTTGGACTAGATGACTGTTGTAGGTTCCTTCCAACTGAAATATTCTACTCTAAAGCAAAACTATGCAGTAAAACACTGGAGCTATTGAAGTAATGCACCATAAGACATTGCTTCAGGCCAAACATTGTCCTTTACTACTGCAGGTATGCTTTTCTTCAGGAAAACAATGTTTCTAAGAACAGGTTAGACTTATTTCTGCTGGAAATATCTAGGTATAGTTGGCCCTGCTTTACAGCAGCAGGGTGAGCTACATAACCTGTTAAGACTGGAAAGTAGTTCTAATTTAAAAAGAAAATCTCCAGACAGCTTCAAAGAACAGACACCTCAGAACAGCTTCAAATAAGAACCAAAATCCTGAGACGAAATTCCAACTGGCTTTTGACTACGAAAACATTAAAACATGGCTTTGCCACACTGATCTATATCCTGGCAACTATCTTACCCAAATATGCCAAGAACACAGATACCAAAGAAACCTGGTTTTAGAGGAGAGTTTCTCAAATGGTTTAAACCAAACACAATTTTTTAAAATAAACATTTCCTCCTCTGGACGACATAATTTCTCTCTGCTGTCACAATTTCTATCTGCAAAAAATGTAAGTCAGGTTTAACAGTGTGTTATTTAGTAATTCATTTTCTTCCATAGCCCTGTGTTAGATGGGCATCCAGGAATGTATGTACATTTTAATGAGCGTATAGTAGAGTGTTCTTGACACATCTAATAAAAATGTTGCTTTCACAGGATTCAGCACAGAATTAGACAAAGGCCACATATACTTATGCATTTATAAACTCAGCAGCTGGCTTTAAGTTTGAAATATGAGGTGATCAAGAATGAAACTGGACATTTGATCCCCCATTTTAGTGGCTCCATTCAAGGAAGACAACAAGGTACTTTTGGCTAAAGTAAAAAGGCTCGTTGATGTGCATCTGAAGGTAAGTAACAATATGTTTCCCCGAAATCCTAATAATATAATGGGAGGTTTTTTTAAAAGAAAGGAAATTATGCATTCTTGAAATGTTTAAATAGTCGAGTATCCAAAATTTCCCATGTCTTATGTTTGAATTAAAACTAGAAATTTAGTTAGAATTATAAAGTAATCTTATCATACAGTCCAGTTTCACTGAGAAAATTCATGAGCAAACCATCCTCCCTACAGCTTTCACAAGATCCTACACTGGGTTATCAACACTTCTACATCCTTCCTATAGCACTACTTAATAAGCCAAAATTTCTTCCTGAACTAATTTAGAAATATGACATTTTGTCAAGTGTATGATGTTTCAGAACAGAACTCTGGAGCACCAAGTCTCAGAAATGTCTGTAAGGTGCTAGCAAAGTTCACTAAACCTTCCCTGAACTGACCACTAAAAGGAGGTGAATCCACCTTCTTTATAACGGGTCATAAAAGATTGGGGGATGAAGGGACTCCACTGGCCATAACTGTTTTAGAGTCCTAGCAGAAGCCTCATTTATTTCAGTTTAACTGGATAGAGTATTCTAGGCTTTTGTTTCCCACCCCAATCACCCTTCGGTTAACACACTGAAGTTAAGATCAAAAGGCTTCCTGACTGAACAGTGTGGAAAGGCAGGAAGATAAGCAGCCCATCAGTGGATAACATAACATATAATCTTGCAGTCACTTCAAGGCTCTAGCTCATCTCCAAACAGAAGTTCCTGGAGGATGTGGGTATCTAGCATTTGCTTCCGATCTCAAAATCTTCCCACAGACTCCCCAAAGTGATTTCAGATACCAGCTACTTGGATTAAGAAAGCAGGGCTGTGCCTGAAGTTAAAGCAAGGACAAGAGGAATGTTAGAGGGACAGCAGAAGCAATCAGTGTATAAAGGGATCAGCTATATAAACTTCTCAGGAATATGTCACGAAGAGAAAATGCATGCAAGTTTACGGATGAAGGAAATTGGACTGTCCAACAGGAAGCGGGTGGTTGCTATACGCATAATGGAAGCAATGAAACATGGAAGTTTCTGTCCATGTGTAACCAAAAAATCATTAAACCATCAAAATTTTGCATTATGAGGACATAGCAAATCATTTCCACTACTTGATTTGCTTGTTATTCCAGCCTGCTCCCCACCCCCATTCTTCATCTCTGTCTGTTGTGGGTTTTGGAGAGAGCATCCATTTAACCAGAGCAATGAATGCTGGATTTTTATAACTGGGCATTCAAAAATCTGATGCTGGTTTAGAAAGTCTGGCTTTTAGAGCAAAAATCCCAGTAGACAATGATTGTGTCTGACTTCATGTTTGTGCAGCATCTTTGCATGATGTGGGCTAATTAACAGGTGACATTACAGCTGTGATCAAGAAATGGGAGAAAAATCCTGCCTGCAGGCTACGATTACATATGGGACAGAACACTGGTATCCCTGTGGCGGTTGTTCTGGTTTGAGGCACAGGAATAATAAGCATTGCTCTCTGGGGGTCACGGGATCCATACAGTCATGAATCAAGAAAAACTGCTATCAGTGCTGACATGTTTTACACCAGTTTGGCCCTAGTCCCTTTGCATAGCCCCAGTGCACACAAATTGAGCAGAGAAAGTCATCGCGAGCTTGCCACACAAGGGGAATTTCGCCCTACTGTTTGTACAGGATTTTGCTGCAAACTGCCACTGAATTACTATTGCATCTACTGTTTGTGAAAGCAAAGCTCGACATGTTGTTTGTTTGGGAAACACAGAGTGCCTCTGAGAACAGAGCTTTTCAATGCACTGGCACCCCATGGGTTAAATCTAACACTATTTTCCCTGAAGTGGATTCCCTAATGCAGCATTAGCGCTGCTGACTTCAGCAACATCTCAGCCCTCTGCTGTAAATGCAGTCATCAGCAGGAAAGCATTCGATGGAGTATGAAAGACAGACAGGTAAAGGCACAAAGGGCAATATACAATAAACAAAATAGATTGAACATGCTGTTGGAACAAATGTAGCACTGATTTGTCCCAATTGCTCCTTTCCCTGAGTGGGACAGGGAGAAGGGCAGTATGTCAGGTTACAAAACTGCATAAAGAATAAAGTCACTGTTTGCTTCCTATTGTAGGGTAATGCTAGTGAAATAAAAGTTCATATATTGAGTTCTCTCTGTTGGTTGGCAGAGAAATGTCAGCATGTATCAAGAGGGAGTTATATCTGACCATTGCTTTGCCATCCCTGGCAGCAGATTTGGGAAATATGTCATATCAAAAGGGTTCTACAATTTCTGTACCATTTGTCATATATTCCCATCTAGTGCTCGAAATGATGATTCTCAGTAAGTTTCCGCAAAAATTTACATAATTCTGCTGCAACAGTTATAATTGAAACATACTAATTAATATTTCTTGGAATACCCCACTACTTTAATTAATCTGGAACACAGCTGTAATGAGAAAACAAAACACCACTGTTTTATAATGTGGCTTTCATTCTTCTTCATTAGAAAACTATAGTATGGGCAAAAATAAAAAAATCTTAAACAGTCTAAATTGGAACATGGTAGAAATTAAGAAATCAGTGTGGTCTGAGTTAAGGCATCTATGGAAAAAGATCTTCCCAACTATGGCAGTCTTCACACAGTGGTGATGCTGGTGGCCCTGTAGATCAGCAGAACTAAGGGAAACTCAAGCCTCTTCTTTCTTCCCAGAGAGCTTCTTTAGTGGCAGACAAGAACATTAGCTACGCAGTAAGAAGAATGAATTTTCTCTTCTACTGAAGGACACTATCACTCCTACCTGATACCATGTTTTTTCCAAAGAACAAATCTTTTGAGAATCTTCTCCAGTTTCTACCATCCATGCTACCAGAATACTGCTGTTCCCATTTAGCTGTGCAGCAAGTGCCTGACAGAAACAAGTACCTGGCTATCTGGTCTCTGTGACAGTGCATTTCATTTAAGTGGCAAGGTGAGGGTAGCAGGGTGGCTACAGTAGTGATCTTTGTGGAAGGCCTGGGGCTGCCCCATTCTGGACACAGTTCCTGCTGACTTAACAGACCCACCACAGGACATAGCTGAGTCCATCAGTGAAGCTGACAGCATCTCTGTGAAAGCATACTTTAGAAAAATAATGTGCAGACAGTAAGGAATGAGGAAAAAAGTATGAGAAACAATCCTGAAGACATCAAGATCAGTGAAGGAGAAAGAAATGGTCCAGGAGCTAGGAGATATTCTCCTCCAGCCAGTGAGTTATAGAAGAGACCATGGTGGAGTAAGTATTTCCCTGGAGCTCATGGAGAGGACCACACCAGAGCAGATATTCACACTGGAGGGCCCCAGTCCAGGGCAGGTTGATATTTCCTGAAGTACTGCTGCCTGTGGAGAGACCATGCTGGAGCAGGTTTATCCTAAAGGACTGCAGCCCATAGTACGGACCCATGTCAGAACAAGGAAAAAGTATAAGGAGAAAGGTGCAGTCTAGAGCAGCTAGGCCCACCATAAACCCCTATTCCCCATCCCCTCTGCACCATGTGGGGTCGGGAGGAGGAAGAAGAGTCAGGAATGAAGCAGTGAAGTTGGGTTTGGAAAAGCAAAGGAGGGGAAAGGTATTTTAACTTCCACCTT
The DNA here is from genome assembly GCF_003945725.1 of Corapipo altera. Classification (NCBI taxonomy): domain Eukaryota; kingdom Metazoa; phylum Chordata; class Aves; order Passeriformes; family Pipridae; genus Corapipo; species Corapipo altera. The sequence goes on along the minus strand of NW_020884878.1, from coordinate 13,246,773 downwards.
TGTTTCTCGTCACTCAAATCTATTTTAATTGACAATAAATTAAATTAATTTTCCTCAAGTCAAGTCTCATTTGCCTGTGATGGCAATTTCTAACTCATCTCCCTGGCTTTATCTCAATGCACAAACTTTTCCAATGCTATTTTCTCCCCCTCTCCTGTTGAGGAGGAGGAGTGAGAGAGGACCTGGTTGGGTATCTGGTAGCCAGCTTAGGTCAACTCACCACAGACGGTTTGCACAGAGGCAATAAACATAAGGACACAATTCAGACTATATTGTTCAGCATTGTTTTTTCTCTGAGTCTCCCCAGCTACCTGCACATGGATTTTGGTGAAAAAGTCATCAGTCCATTACAATCACGCCCTAAGAATATCGATGTATAGATCAGGACTTAAACTACAATGATGAACATGAGTTAGCTACAGAGAGAGCAAACATCCTTCCAACAATAATGCTTTTTGTCACTTTCTACTGGAGTTGGGTCACTTGGGAACAAAACCATTCATTTTTCTTGTTGAGTGGATTTGATTTTTTTCACTTTTTATCACCTTTCATTCTAATTTTCTCTTCTCATCCAGAAGCATTTTATTTCATGCACTTTCTACACATATTGAAGAAAATGGATGTCAGCAGCACACACCTTGGAATAAAGCTAAATGTCAAATTGATTAAATATTTCATGCTGGCAGAAAGTGCATATACACTTAACCAATGAAGGAAAAGAAGTAATACAATATGATATCTCTGACAATTTTTAAAAAGTATAAGAAAATCACGATCTTCTTGTAGATGCTAAATGGCTTGAAATTGGGTGCTGCGTAAACCTGACTGGTTGGATTACTTATTAATCTAGCTGTAATCAGTTTAAAAAATGTGTAAAAGATTAAAAACTCTATGCAATTACCATTCCCCTGAGCTATGCCATGTCCCTTTGCTTTGTGAGGCTGTTGAAAGACTCTCTGCTATTCTGTAATTTCACTTTAGGAGTTCTGAACCTAGTCTCCCTAAAGAGATAGAAAAATAGTATGTACCAGCTAATTTAATTTTAGTCAAGAAAGTATAGTGAGAAAGAGAGGAGGATCTCAATACCATTTTGATACTTACTGTATTTCTGAAAGACTGCCATTTCTAATTGTACATGCTTTAAAGGAAACAAGAATGGCAGTTCAAGCATCCATCTCACAGGAGCTTTCAAAGCAGGGAACAGAAAAACTGACAGTGGCTGCCTAGGAAAATAAAAAGTCTGCAGGGCTAAAATCTCAGTGCTCTTAAACACATAAACCTCAGAAAATCTCACTACACCAATGAATTCAATCCTAAATCAGTTTTTGTATATTTCTTTTTAATAGTCACGTATTATAATTATTTACTTCATAGGGTATAAACTCTTCTGGACAGGGGTCCTAGCATTACCAATGTTTAGAGAAGGAGTATCACTCCTCTGAATATACTGCAAATAGCAATAATTGCCATATATCACTGTCTTTTAAATAATTCTGGAAAAATTGGATGCCGGACAACAATTTAAAAATATTTTGGTCTCCTTGTAGATTGATACAACTTTCATTAAGATTTGCAAAGAAACCGGGTTCAAGCCAAGAAAAGCTGAGTAGCTTTGCTAACATAGTGCTGAGCTTCTGTTTATAGGCCTAGTCACTTAGCAGGATATATTTGACTTAAAACAGTGCTGTACCAGATAGGCAGAAGTTCACAATTTCCTTGGGCTAGCCTAGCTCAGACAGCAGTGTTCAATTCTTGCCTAATACAACCATGTAGGTATAGTCTAGACAAAAAACGAAATTGCTTAACCAAAATCATACAACAAATGACAAGGCTGGACTAGAAATCTGTCTCCCGCTCCCAGACATATGTGCTCTAAGACCTATTCAAAAAGAGCCACTCCTATTTTGGACATCCGTACTTTATTTCATTAGTTTTATGTCCATCCTTGGCTTCTGCACAACCTTTCATACAACTGCATATAGTCAGCAACTAGTGACAATGAAAACATGTTTTTCTTTTCTTTAGACTAAAAGGAAGCAAACTCTGAATGGCACCACAAAGGCTGCTGTAGTCAATATCTTTCCCTGCCTCACTTATCACCAAAATACTGAACAGTGACTAAATATTGACATGTTTCATTGTAACTGAGGAATATAGAAGTAGAGAATGAGTTAGAAAACTACTGCAGGCAGATACTGGATCTGTATTTAAAGAATACTCAAAATATCAGTCTTCCTTCAATCAGTTTTGACTGATCTCTTATCCTGGTTTGAACTACAGTAAATCAAACTTCATCACATATTCAAATGTCATTTGTCCATGACACAAAATGATTGTCAACATAGTCATCTTTTCAACATCCTACATCAATTTTCATTGCAGTTTTCCAAAGTATTCTTAATATAAATGAACATGCTGTTTAGATGAAGTGCAGTCTCACAAATGAAAATAAGACACCGAGTAACTAAAGACAGTCATGAATTCTTCCCTAGATCCCTCAAGAACAGGGCAAGAATAACTGATTAATTTATACCAAAGAAGAAGGGGATTATATATTAGAAAAAAGTCTAGCTAGAAGGATAGCTAGGCATGGGAACAGCCATCAATATATTGAAATGTCCACTACTGGAAGCATCTAAGAAGAGAGCATAAAATCATCTGCCAGAAATTATTTGTCAGTGTTTTCCATATGTCCTGCACACTCCTATGAACTTGAGAAGAAAAACTACCAGTGAAGGTAACAGAGAAAGACAGTCTAATGTTGTATTCAGCATCCAGAATGTGTAAAAAAAATGGTGGAATACTAAGGGTTTATTAAAAAAAATATTCAAAATCATTCATTCACCAGTTCCAATTCCCAGCAGGAAAATGCTCTTGAAATCCTTTCCCTCCCCTTCTGTGTAAGATAGTCAATCACACCTCAACATTCCTTTTTGCATCAGTTGTGCCAAGTCTGTAATAATCTTTCGTGATTATCTAAATATCTCAAAGCATTTCACAAATAACAGATAAACGCCTGTGACACTGAGGATCCTAACAATACTGTATGTGTTCACAGTTTCCCTCATGTAAACACTGCCAAGAGATCTTAGGAAATTAATAAATTCAAGAGTAATTTCAAAACCTGATTAAACAAGGTCTTTGTCATACATGCATCAAGCAGGTACAATGATTTGTCATCAATGTATTAGCAGATTTTCAAGTTCTTTTAGGGGACATGCTCTTTTCCACTATACATTACAAAATGCCGGTCCATCTGTTACAAGATTAATAGACAGCCATAAATCAGACTCCTTTCTTTTCTTGGTTTTAAAGGAAAAATATGATAACCATATGTAAGATGCTCTTGATGATTATTTACAAGAACTTCCAGATTCTGACCCAGTTTCTCTGCTGTCAGCACTGCAGTCTGAGTGTGCCCATGAACCTAAAATGGACTGCCCAAGAGTTACTCTCTTGCAAACACAGCTTTAGAGCTCCTGTTACTGAGGTTATACAAATGGCAGGGAAACAACAGGAAGCCCAAGGCCAGCTGGAGCAGGTATCCGCCAGAACTTACCCACTGACATTAAAAAAATCTCTGCAAAAGTCACGGCCATGGGATGCTGGGATACTTTCCCCTCCCTCCTCCCTCTCCCAGGCACTGTACTTTTCTAATGCATATGTGACAGCTCACTGGTCAAAAGAATGGATGTGCTAAGGCAGGACATGAACTCCAGGAATAGCTGAAAGCATCAGGCTTTTTTCTAGTTTGGCTTCAGGACAGCAGTCCTTAGGGGAGTTCCTAGCTAACACTTACTGGCATTAGCATGAAGATGCACTGCTGCTGACACCATTTGTAGCACTACTTACAGAGCTGCCAAGTCCAGACGAATACTTGAGGGAGGTTTGTCTTGTGCTGGAGTGAGATTGTACACTCTGCTGGAGGGCAGTTCGAATTTTGTTTCCCTTCCTTTGCCTTCTCTCTCTCCCGACCTCTCTTCCACCTTGCCCTCCTCCAAATCCATCCATCTGCTCTTGTCCCTCACTTCTCTCCAACTGTGCTGGCAGCGTGGGAGGTAGCATACCCGTAACTCCCTGTTCAGCTCCTCTTCTTGGCACTACCCTTCCTGTTGCCTCTGATACTTGAGCCCATATTCATGTGTGACAGGACTCATCAATGAACTTCAGGTATGGGAAAATGAAAAATAGAATAGAAGAGTATTACAGTGAGAAACAGGAGGAGTTGAGGGGAGAATAGAAGTGATTGACAGGGGCAAGTCCCAAATATGGAACCCTCCTGCTTCAAGACTGGTGACTAAGTTTGTTCCAATACACTCACTGGCTGCAGTGCTATCATCAGCTTTATGGAGCTATTTATAGAGACACTGAATACAGAGAAACCCATGAAAAATTCTCACCTTTCTCTTTCTGAAATAAGACTAAAACCAATAGATCACTGCTAAAACCTGTTTCCCTAGCAATAGATTGGTATTTCTTGCTCTTGATGAAATTGGGAGTTCCAGTTTGTGCAGGTCTCTGCTCTGTCAAGAGCCAAATAGGAAGCAAATGCTTTTGACTCAGGATCTTGGGGTATAGAGATGACTTTATGAAAAGAGTTCCTGTAAGAAGAAATGAACATATATATGTTTCCTCAGGTAATATACAGAATAACTGTTTTTTTGTCAGTATAGTACAAGCACCAAGGAATAAACAACTGGTCTCTGGTTTTCTGCAGATTTCACCCTTCAATGAACAACAGGCATGCTGAACAGTGATACTGCTGCTTATCCACAACCTTCTTCTTAAAGACTAAAACAAAATTTTTCATTGCACCATGACATGCTCTGGATGAAACAAGATGATTACTTTTCCTCACTAGGAAGTGTCCCGGGGTTCCAGTAACATTTAGGAAGAGTCTGAATCTCCCACCACGGGATTTCAATGTGTTCGGCTTCCAAGTACTCACAGGACGATGTAGGGTCAGAGTTTTTGCTGTAATCTTCCAAATATCCTATCTCAAGAATTCAGAAAAGAAATTCAGTCATTGGTCTCATGGGCAGACCAACTAGTGAAGGAAACCTAAGTCCTGCAATTTAGTGTAAGAAGGCCTGTGTACAAAGAGAAGAACATTCTTAGTGAAGGAAACCTAGTGGTAAAACTAGCCAAGTGGAGGAGACAACAAAGCAAAGATTCACGCTGGCTTTCAGGAAGTTATCTAATCTACATTTGAAATGTGATTGATGCTGGCTGTCTGCCAGGGGTACAGCCTAACAGTGGACTGGAGGAATTTCTTGATTCACCTCAGTCATGCAAAGGGGAACTTAGAAGCACCACTGACTATGGTATAGACTGGAATTGTGAGATGCTCAGCTGGGGCTGTACAATATCTCCTGCAGGACTCTGTTTGGTTACTAGCCAAGGTCACATATGAGTAAGGCCAGAAAAACACACACAATATAATCTACAATCCCAAAATAACAATTGTGTAAGTACTTATTGTTCCCCTCCAAAGATGTCTTGTGGCATCCTCATGGATGTATCTGCACATTACTGACCATACCTAAGGAGCTCATACTGATGATCATCTGCAAAAACAAGAAGTAAGAATTTCTGCATCAGTCTAGTGGTGTCTTCCCCAATCTGACTAATGATTAGGATGTACTGAAAAACATTTTGAATTCAAGTAAATCTCATTAATGATGTTCCATTTCAGTTAGGTGATAATTGCTCAACTTTTTTGTGCAACAGCAATAAAAGTGGATCGTTCATCATGTGATAATGGTCTGAAATCTTGTAAGAAGCACATCATAGAATCATAGAATCAACTAGGTTGGAAAAGACCTCCAAGATCACCAAGTCCAACCCTTGATCCAACACTGCTGTGGTTACTAGATCATGGCACTAAGTGCCACATTCAGTCTCATCTTAAAAACCTCCAGAGATGGTGAATCCACCACCTCCCTGAGCAGCCCATTCCAATGCCTGATTACTCTCTCCATAAAAAATTTCTTCCTAATATCCAACCTAAACCTCCCCTGGTACAGCTTAAGACCATGCCCTCTTGTCCTACTGCTGGTTGCCTGGGAGAAGAGACCAACCCCCACCTGGCTACAACCTCCTTTCAGGGAGTTGTAGAGAGTGATGAGGTCTCCCCTGAACCTCCTCTTCTCCAGGCTAAACAACCCCAGCTCCCTCAGCCTCTCCTCACAGGACTTGTGTTCGACTCCCTTCACCAGCCTCATTGCTCTTCTCTGGACCTGCTCCAGCACCTCAATATCCTTCCTGAACTGAGGGGCCCAGAACTGGACACAGTACTCGAGGTGTGGCCTCACCAGCACTGAGTCCAGGGGAAGAATCACTTCCCTGCTCTTACTGGTCACACTGTTCCTGATAGAGGTCAGAGTATTTTTTAGTTCAGTGGAGCTATACTATTTGCATAACCTGAGGATTTAATCTATTTAGCCGTCTTAAGTTCCCACTGTCTCAGTTTGAAGAGAATGGAATGTTTGCTAAAGAGGATGAGTTATGAGACAAACCAAACTCCTCTCTCTCAGCAATTGTAAATTCAAAATTAAGGGGTTTTAATCGAGGAAGTGTGGAAAAGAAGAAGAAATAACAACCCCTTATTAAAAGATATTTGTATGTTGGCAAGAACAGTAACAGAACACAAAAAAAACCCCGAGACAATAGACCTGTACCCAAAAGTCCCCTTCAAACAAAAGGAAAAAAAAAGTCTGAATACTTCTCTGTCCTTTAGCACAGTTCTAATCATGGCCGGCAGGGGGCACTGTTGGATCACTGGAGGTGCAGAGCCTGCAGTTCTCTGGGTTGGCCAGCAGGGGGTGCTGTTGGGCTCTGGCGGTCACCACACAGGGAGGGGTCTGGGGGTTGGTCTCGGGTCACGGGAGAAGCCGAAAAGAAAATGGGGACCCCTCCCCCAATGGAAGAAGGGGGAAAGGAAAACAGTTCACCCCCACGGAACTCATCACTGTCCCCAGATGACGGTGCCCCAAGGCTCCTCTTTTTTTCTCCTCCCAGTGAGCACAAAAACCCTCCAATAAAAACGCAGCAGGTCTGGGCTGGAGACAACAGACAGCTTGTAGGCAAGTTGAGGCCAGCAGTCAGGGCTGACCAGGATGAGAAGCCAGAAAGACAGGCCCCCAGGCTTTTTCTCCACATGCACCCATGCAGACCCCCATCTCCATCCCAGAGAGAAAACCCAGCAAAAACTGCCCCCCCCCAAAACTCCTCCCCTCTCCCATTCCAGCCTTCGTTGGGCCATTAGCTAGGAATTCGGCTTTGCCAGTCAGACCTTTTCTAAAGCTAATTGACTCCCTTCCCCCTTCAAACTCCATTTTTCTTACAGTGGAGGCATGGGGAAAGGAAAAATTCCCTCATTGGAGTTATAGCCTATAACACCCATACACATTAACACTCAGAATGAAAGTTTTCCAATACTCTAAAAACCTAATCTGGAATGAGGTGAAGCAAGACGGCTACTACAAAATTACTCCATGCAAAAATGATGTTTTACAAGGAAGAGGAGGTTGCTGTTTGAATGCTCTTGTTCAGCGTAGCCACTTTTATTTTCTCTTATTCTGAATGCCTTATAGCATACACATTTTTCTTTTACACTTTGTGTGTAAGTTTCACCAGTAAAGCTGCCACAGTCAGAAATTATTTACCTGTTGAGTCTGCATGTATGACAATTACTAGAAATTGACTGTAAGTCAAAGAGGGATCAGTTAAGCAAAAGGAATTAGGTTAAAGAGACATCAGACCCATTATGCTGCTCAAGACATCATCACTAGGAGGCTGGTTGGGTACATGGGGCTCCAGGTCACTGCCAGGCTGCACAAAGTTGGCTTGGAGTTTGCTATATAGTATATAATTTAGGGTACCTTAGATGATAAGGAGTCTGATACAACACCTGAATTACATAAGAATGTTCAGCTTCTATTCAGATAATAGTGTAAAAATACAGTTGTAATTTGAAATATAATAAAACTCGATAGCTATATAATGATACCATCTGCTGATATGGTATGGCTTCTAACATGTCACAGTACTTCACAGTGTTGCCATACTGCATCACTGAAATGTGGCTACATGCATTCACAGATCAGACTTAACAAAGAGACAGTAAAGGAAACCTAAGGCCCCACAATCAATTTTGTCCATAATTAAACTCTACCTAAGCAAAAACTTGCCTGCACAGTGTACAGCAGGTGAACATGAACTCATTTTCCTGCAGTCAGAGCTGGGGAATACAAATGAAGTCACTGCTAACAATGCAAAGCTCAGATTAGCATTTTATAACTTTCAGCAGAGCTGCACTAACCATGGAGTGTAACTCCATGTAACATCAAAGCAACTACTGAGAATTAAGCCAACAGGAAGAAGTGGTGTACACCTGCCTTAAATCCTCCTAACAAGAGGATTAACCCAAAGCCATTTTAGCTGAAGAGTAAAATTCAAGCAGAAACAACCTTTGTCTCATTTCTTTCCTTTGTTATAACTTGGAATACATCTCATTAGCATCAATACAAACGTAGTCAAATTTGGTCAGTGCAGCCCAGAGAGTGATTTTGCTGACCCTAAACAAGACATTTGCTGAGAATTCTCCAGGCTTCCTGAACCATACTTGACTGTGTTTCCCCTAACCATAACAGGTCCTTAGAAACTTAGAAAACCTCAGGATTTCAGACACCTACCTATATTTAGCTGTTTTATTCTCCAACTAAGTCACACTCAAAAAGTGTAATTCAATTGTCCATCCATATTATGTACCATGCAAGAGATTATGGCATACCCTAATTGGTTGTTGCTCCAGAAGGGCAGAGGTCTCCCTTAGGTCCATTATCATATATACCAGACCTATACAAATATCTCAGCTACCTTAAAGTCTCTTAAATGTCAGCAGATGCCTATTTTTAGAAAACCGAATCAACAAAAAATGTCTGGTAGCAATAAGAAATTCAGGTCATAAGGTTACATGTCAGTATATCATTGTAACCTAATAATGGGCTCTGCTTCTTATAAAGGCAAATTAGGATGGTGGCTGTAGCATCATAAAGAAGTAGTGCTGCTGCTGTTTCCGTAGCTGTCATGATTGCTGGTACTCAAGGCCTGTGTCCAGTGCTTTCCTGTGCAATCCAAACTTAGCAGTCTCAACATGTAAGTAATCAGTGATGGATCTGAGTTATCCTAGAAGAATGCCTCTGAGATGTGTGCTTCCTTCATTTCAACTGTGAGCTTCTGCAGTACTGTTTCTTTCATAATTCTTTCATCATGAGGTTTTTCACACATAGTAGCTAGTGACTGCCTTTTGTTTCTTGAAAATGAAAACCTGAAACTCGAGAGGATAAAAGCCCTGTACAAGCTGCCAGTATGGATTTTCTGTTTTCAAATCATGCTGGTATTATTATATTACAGTATTAAGTAAGAGAGAAATAATCCAAGAAACCCTTCAACAACGTATTACTGAATTTTCAGAAACTCAGTGGCACAAGTTTAAGGTGCCAAAATCCAAAATCCTCATCCAGTAGAGTCAGTAGCATGTTGTTTTTTAATTCCTAGGGAAGAAAAGATGAGTCAGTCCTGCTGAGATATGGACATATGGCTCTAACAAAACTCAAAGCCTGATGCTTAAAGCACTGTGATGATCCTGTAGGATAGTGCTACCAAAATAACTTATATTGCTTTCTAAGAAGATTTTTTAGGGTGTTATCTTTTGTTACCCCCTACTAGTTAAACAGTCTTTGGTAAAAAAATAGTCACTCAGTCATAAATAATCCACAGATTATCAGAAAAAGAAATAAAGCAATTTAAAGATCTATTGAATGCATCTGTGTGGGGACAGAATTGAGGAACAAAATGGAAGAGTCATAAGACTGTTTCTCTAATGAGAGATTAGCAAAATAAACAAATCATCATCTATGAAAGATACTTACTTCATGAGATAAAAATATTCTGTAATATGTCCATGAGATTATCTATACTGCGATTTAGTTTTGCTCACAGAGAAAGACCCTGATACGTGCCTGAGGAACCCACAGAGGACATAAAGATACTTCAGGGACTTTATAAATTTGACCTCGGTTATACACTTACTTCTAAAAGGTAGAAAGAACATCATGTGCTTGAAAACAGTGAATTTTAGTTGAAGGCTGCCAAACTTATTTTCATGTCCACACTTTCTTTTTTCAGAGCATTTTCAGCCTTACTACAGGTACACCCTGTTCATTCTGCATTTTCTGCACTTCTGGCAGCAGATCTGATCCTGTCACACTTGGGACTCACTCTTTTGTAATCCACATTTCCTGAAGCAGCTTTGCTTTGTCTCTCCTTGTTAGGTCTTTATTTCTTTTTAAACGTCAAATTTCAAATAGCAAACTCAAACGAAACACTAGACCTAACTATGCCAGGATTAAAAAAAGAAAAAAATTGAACCCACATCCAGACTTTGCAACTGATCGGTAGTGCTATTCAGGACTCCAGATGCACTCCTAAGTGTAACAAGTTTCACTCCCTTTCATATAAGTTATATTTCATGCCCCTTGTCACAACTCTAGCTCTGAGCAGGATGGTGCCTTTGATTTTAAAAACAGGAAATTAAAATTAAGCTAAGCTTCTTTGTTCTCTTCTACCTCTTTTTTCTTCTCATACAGATTTTGATAACAGATTCTATCACCCTACTGGCCTTCATTTCAATTTCCAATACCAGGATACACCCACTGAAATTTCTGCCTCAACCTCAAAATCATACCAGTGTTCTCCTATGCTTATATTTTAGGACAACTGTATAACACATAATAACGCATGCATTTGGGACACTTTGACAATAGTAAGACTTGTAATAGCTTAAGAATTTTATTAGCAATTAAAGAAAAAGATGAAATCTGAATTCTTGGTCTCAGCATTCCCAGACCAACGACACAGCCTCTAAATTCTGTGATTCATTAACATGATAAGAGATTCATAGTTCATATATGAAATATAATTTTGTTTAAATAATCTTAGTTGATGTTTGATTGTGTGAAAAGCAGCCCAGAAGGTATGTTTGGAGAATAATAATGGTCCACGGACTAAAAAGGATTGGCACTACCACTCTGAAGTACAAGAGTATAGGATACGCACTGTTCTCACCTGTTGTTTTACCTCATTGGGGTAACCAGTGAGAACTGCATGGGACATTATTTATGAAAGTCAGCAGGTTCATCTTAGAGCACATTTTCCATTATCGATAAAATGTTTTCCTATACATGCTTTATAGACAAACAATAAAAGTTTAACCAATGGCTCAGGAACTGGAATATAAGCAGCCTCTGTATGACTAAGGTAGGTGCCAGGATGTTTTCATCCTTACAGAAAACAAAGACCAGAGACATTCCTATAAAAAAGGGTATTAGAAAAATTAGTATTTAGCCTTTTGCTGAATGTCACTTCTTTTACATAAAACTTCCCTAAAAAAAAGAGACCACTGTTCAGCATTCATATTTTCTCCTTCAGCTTTTGCCGTTACACTGAGATTATTACAAAATAAAGGTTAGGCATTCCCATGACACTGAATTCTGTAATACTCTACCTGTTCAATACTAGTCTGTTGGTTACCCCTTTCTTATCCTGACCTCCTCATTTTTCCCTCCCTATTTCACTCCAGGTGCTTACCCTATTTTGAGCACAAAATCTAGGGCCTCTGTTTTCCCAGTGATTCCAGGCACTCTCTTACTTTTAACTCAGTAAAGCCTGCGGCAACAACACAGTTCTTTTAAAATGAAGAATTCATGTTGCTCGCACCAAAGTGAGTGGTAAAATTCCCAGCTCTGGATTAAATCAAGAGAGTATGAATTAAAGTGTATCACCATTAATACGCACTTCTGTCTGAAGCTGATACAGTCCACATAGTAACTACATAAATCCACATAAACGCCAAAAGCTGAACTAAAGCCTACCCAATTACAACTGGTATCATATATCTTTATCCCAAAAGCAAACTCCATCACTTCAGTAGCATCAGTTTTCAAGAGCTGCCCAAGGGACTTTTCTGTCCAAAAGCCATTAACAGATTACTCTTGTACATGTGGCAAAAAAGAGCATTGGTATTCTTCACTGAAATAATAATTCTGTCCTAACCTCTCGTACTGCTGACAGTTCTATTGCTCTTCCTATCTTAGACTTACGGCTTCATATTGCCTTTGATTTTTTCATTCTCCTTTTCTCACAGTACAGATGACATCTTAATGATACCCTACCCTTCATCTTTCTTACCTTAACTAGAGTTCAGTCTTTCTCCACTATTACTAACAAAGCTGCTGCCCAGTCCTTTGCTCTGCCACCTTCTTACTACTAATTTTACATTTCTGAGTCCTTAGTGTTATCATTTCCAGGGCATCCTAAAGACAACATTAACGAAACTAATAGCTCTCTGCTGTCTTTCTTCCTCTCCTCCTAATTTAATTGTATCTTTCTATCTCTTACCACATTAGGGTCCCCGGTACTTATCTGTCTCCCCTGCAGGCTCCACATAGTTCTGATTTTTTCATTCTTTTCTATTTGTTTTCCAAACTCTTCAATTTTTTCACCTTACCGTATTTGGCACTATTGTGCCTACACCACGCACTTCCAGGACTGACTTCCTGTTTACTCAACTTCTATTGGGTAATTTTTCCCATGCTTACTAGGCACAGCAGAGTCCCAGTCTATCAGATGGGTGGGCCAGTAGCCAGTATGATTTTGTGACACAACTAGCACAGGGACATTGACCATGCCCATGGGTCATTTGGTGGCATCAGAGCTACTTTTTTACACATTATAGCTTCGCAGAACAGTCTTCATATACTGAGCTACTAAGAACTGACTTTCCAATGCAGAAAGACAGTCTAGCTCACCTTTATTCTGCTCATCTACATCTTTATAATTAAGTTTGCCTTCTGCATTGGTGTCTTTGAATAAAACAACAGAAAAAGCAAGTACTGCAGCAATTTGTAAACTCCACCAGCAGCATCAGTTTAATCTGTACTGAGTAGCTGATGCTGAAGATTTTTCAAACAGTCTTCAAGGGATGATCCAATCCTGATATCTGCATGAAGGCACTTGAGACTCAGTTCACTGTCCCACACATCCCACATATAGGTGTCTAGTACTGCTTGAGGTGCCTCAGGCGAAGTGAGAAATCCCATGGCAGGTAACAAAGGACCTATGGAAGACTTCAGCCCCTCTGGAGCAGCAGCCTGGGAATACCAAAGGTGTTTGGATACTTCTAACGGGAAACTCAATTGAATCTTCAGTGTCTGTAAAGAAGAGTAAATGATACTAGTTTCCTCTAGTTGTAAATTGCAGAGACTACCTTATTTCTTAATTGATGTGATCTGTGTATGATGACAGGCTGTTTTGCTCCCTCCTAATTGTTTTAGCATTTGATTGCAATACATATGCTCTTCTTTCAATAGCAGATCTTAGATTGCTCTAAACAAGTTAATTATATTCCACAACACCCTTGTGCATTAGGAAAGTATTAATATTCTTGTTTTGCAGTCAAGGAAAAGGAAGGAAAAGAAAGGGTAAGTAGCTTGCTTAAGGTTAAACAGTAAGTCAGTAGCAAAATTTGAAGAGGAACTCCAGACTCTCAACCATGGTTTGAATTCCCCACAGACCACTAACTCCCACACTAAATATAAGGACAGTAATAAAGGCATGGTTTCAGAACTCCAAAGTGTAGAAAGCTATCCTATAAAAACAAAATATTTGTGAAAGGATGCAGGAACTGGTATCAAAACTTTAAAGTTCCAAAACATCAGTGTAGAGATAAACATTGATCTGGAAATTCAAAAGGCTTTGACAATCTGTATCACTGCAATGACAGCAAAAAACTGCAGGCACAAAGGATGGAACAAAACTGAACTCCACTTGCTGCCTGCTAAGAGCATCAGTAAGGCAGACATACTTCCCTTGGAAAAGACATCTCACCATCACCCTGCTAGACAGTCTCACTTGGAGTCATTTTTGATCTTATTGGAAACAGTCTCATCTACCTTTCTTTTCTACAAAGAAACATCAATTTTAAGCAGGTAATTTTTAGGAAAAAAGTTGATATTGTTGTAACATCCAGATGTCTCAGACAGGATGAGGAACATTTTGTGGTTTAGGTACTGTATAAAAATATATGTGCAAAGACATAATAAGCCAATTAAAGCATGGACAACAGGTGGGTGTAACAAACAGCAAGAGGAATACAAGAAAGGGGAGAGATACGAACAACAATTATGAGAATTAATGTCTTCATATGCTGCTATAAATCCACTTTTATACTCTGAAAATCTATAGATGAGAAGTTGTATGAGGTATGAAACTAAGAATCTGGTCTTTCACTAATTTCAGTTATTGCTTTACCTGAATTGTATCAAATGCGACAAGCAAAAATCAGAGATAGGCAGATCAAATGTTTTCTGATTGTGTATATACAGGTTGATTCCACCAGTAAAACAAATGGCAAGCTTGTTTTTTAAAATGTAAGGCCAGGTAGTGTGACATCCTGTAGCCCTACTCTATGGGTCCCATGCTCCCTAAAACATTCTTGAAGTGCCTTCTTGGTTTTCTTACTCATTTCTTACGCTATTCATTCACTGTATACAAATTGTGTGGTTTTTAGTCAATACATATGGGATTCTAGGGCATATTTCACACTGGATTGTAAGGGACAAGTCCCAGTTACTTTTGGAATTGAGTTTGATCTGTTTGTTAATGGATTTACATAGTTTCATTGCCTGGGATAACAGTGGACTTCACTGTAGGAATCTGGACCCTATACAATTCCAGAATGTATATTTTGTTTATCTAGAAAACTCACTCATCATTTACACAGAACATGCAGGTATACTTTATACCAGAGACATAAGATAACATACAAAATGATAATATCACAGTTCAGTTTCCAAGCCCTGTTTGACCCAGTTTAATGGCCAAGAAATCAGTCTCCCATTAGCCATCTGTCAGACACCATCTTTCATGACAATTCTATTCTTTTGCACCTCTTCTCTCCACAAAGTCTTTCTATGGTATATTGATCTTTGCTAATCTGAACTGAGAATATCAGTTTTATATCAGATGAAAATTACCAGCAGTCTCTAATCTATTTATCTATGTAAACATTTATATTCAGTCAGTATTATGGAATTGAGCACTAATTCATTTCAATGACTATCATTCTGACCTGGGTTCAAACCAGCAGCATCATCAATTCCAAGTCAGCCATACCTCCACAACAAGGGCCCTGGCCTTTAGAAATGTGTATAATTTCTAGAAAATATTGCCTGGAATAATCAAATCTAAACAAACTTTGAGATACCATAACTCTCACTTTTGTCCTTGGGCTGCTAGCTTGCTTGCCAGGAGCATCAGTTGATATCCTTCGAGTATGGTTAGCACAAGTTAGCACAATTTCTACTAGACAAAACTATGGAAACTGTGTGTTCTCTGTCTGATGACCAGAACAGGGCACAATCATACAATACAACCCGAAATGAGCCTGGTATTGGAGTGTGAACACTAACTGGAGATGAGCTGTGCTTTTAATATTCAGGACTCTTTGCATCCTTGCACCACCAACTTTTTACATGTTGATCTTTGTATCTAAGAAAAGCTACTTCAGTCCTTAACTCCAAAGATACCACATAGGATGCAAAACATATCATTCTTCACATCTACATGCAGAGAACAGACTACATATGTAATCGTAAATTAAATTCATTTTAGAGCTTTTAGCTTTTTTGTGTAGATCGCTAGTAACATTTATATCTACATAAATATATTTTTGTTTCAAAAGTAATAGAACTCTGATCTACCTTGTCTTCTACACACACAACTAATTTTTCAGTGGGAGTATGCGAGTACAGTGTCACTGCACTGTTCCTCTACTGATTAAAGGATTGGGCCTTAGACAGTTTTTCCTTGCCCATTTGCCTTTTTTCCCTTTGACCAAATTTTATCTATTTCCCGAGTCTCATAGAGAATTAGAAAATAACATTCCTTGGCTATACATTAGCATCCATTCTGCCTGCCAAACAAAGTCAATACACTGAGGAGAAATAACTAATAGGATTCTGCAGTTTTTAGCAGGCATTCAGCTTGGCAGAGAGGAAACCTGCTGGGTTTGTGATCTGTTAACTGCTACAGCATTCTATAGTTCTGTCACATCAGTAAATTGTGGCAAACCACCTGTTGGAACCATACGCTTTAAAGCTGATTGCCAAGCAAAGGAGCTCCACACCAAATGTCATCAGTTCATCTTTCTGTATGCCTTGTCAGAGGAAAGAAGAGCTTTTTGCAATAAAAGGCATTTTGCAATACATAAAATGAATAAAAATGAAGCTGCAGCAAACACATACCCAGAAAAGCATCTGGGAAGGGCAAGTTTTCACAGAATTTTGACCACAGGATAAGGGATATATTGTTATTATAATAATCAAATCTGTGTTAGCACGACTATCCACGTGTTCTTTGGGAAGCTGAGGGCGGAGAAGGCTGATGTGTCGTTTTCAGCCTTCACCTAATTAGAGATGTAGTAAGGCTTAAACTAAAGCTTAATTGTGTATACTGTTTAAACAGCACATCAGATCTGCTCAGAGGATTGTTCTGCTGTATCCCTTCTACACCAGGAGAAACTGTTTCTAATGTTTCATTTTGTGAATGTGAGGGCATGGAGATGACAAGCAAATTGACCACTAAAACCAAACCAGCGGAATAAAGACGAATAATCAAAGCCTATGCTATCACTTCATACTTCCTGCAAGCACTGCTGTACAGTGACTGGCTGCCAGCAGTTCTGCTGCAAACCTGAGCATACAGCTTCAAGTAGTTTTGCTTCTCTAATGATGCACAGAAATATGACACACCAGTATACAAATTACCAGTAGGGTTTTTTCAGTCACTTCTGTAGGATGCAGATGAACTTCCTCCTCATGCCAGGAAAGGAGAGGATTTGATTATGATTTTCAAACACCACTTGGATCATTTTATTGAAAACCACTGCACTGGCGTAAATCTCCTTCCACCATCACATGAACACACTCCCCAAGTCTGACTCCAAACCTACCTATATAGTTAATCAAACTATCCACTTGGGCCAGTCAGTTGTTAACAACACAGAGTAAAGAGTGTAAAAGTCCCTCGGGGCTCTATTATTTAATGTGTCTTTTTATACCGTCCACACTAAGGGTTATATTGCAGCAGCATTTTGCTCCTGCCAAAAAACATGTGCCATCGAGGAGCCCTGAGCAAGCAGTCACATCTGTGTCCACTCCTGTACCACCCATTTAGCAGAGACAATGATCACTAGAAACAACAAAGGAGCTACTGATAAAACAAACAATGCTGCGAGCCAGAGATCACTGCCATCCCAGGCAAGTTTACCATGAAAATACTCAAGAAAAAGGGAGAAGAGGGGAGGGAAAAGATATATCAAATATAGAACTGTAAAACTTACACCTTGAAGAGGTTTTACCCACGCAGCCACCCAACCCCACATCTGAGTAGCATTTTGTAATGCACTGCTAGGACTGAGCAAGAAAGACTGAACAGCGCACATGGGAAGCAGCCAAGCATCCAACGCCTCCTCCCATTTGGAGTCACATATTCTCCTACGAGTCAACAGACACAAGAAATAATAATAATTGTTATTACTACAGTAATGATAGTAATAGAGAATCACCAACCTTGAGGATCCCAGTTCACCTGTTTTCTTGGAGTCTCGATTGGAAATTTCATTGCTTCCTTTTTGCAAAGGGAGTAAAAAGAATTAAATAAATTCCCAACCTTCCTGTCTCGATGCTGCAGTCAAACAAATTAATTTCAAATTATAGGGAGCCTGCGCTGTTTGACTGAGGGAAACTGGTGGTTGCCAAGGAAAAAAATACACAAATAAATCGAAGAGGTTGGGGAGGGGCGGGCAGGGGAGTGGAGGCGTTGGTGCCGACGAGGTGAGGAGGAGTGCAGACACCCCAGCAGAGAGAGGGGTAGAAGGGATAGACTGAGGACCGGAGAGAATTTGGGGGAGCAGGAACAGAGCAGACTGAGATGGCCAGCGGGTCCAGGGTGCTGCTGGCTCCAGGAGAGGCTCCCGCTGCTGTCTCGCTCCATCCACCTGCAGATGTCAGGATGGCGGGGTCCCCGCTGCAGCGTGGCCCCTCTGCTGCGCCCACTCGAGGGGCCACCCGGGCTGGCGAGCAAGCAGGCTTGCCGGGATCGGGGAGTCGGCCAGCCCCCCACACCCCCAGGGACACCTCCCACACACGCACACGCTCTCTAGCATCAGACACCACCCGAAAATGCGCCCACCTCAGTTCAGCCCCGGGCACTAGAGGGGTAACAAGTCAGCCATGGGGCGTGAGCCGCAGCAGCATGGCTAGGGCGAGGCAGGGGCGAGGCTGGGGACCACCCCGACTGAATGCAGCAGCAGCCTGGCTCGCCCAGGAGAGCCGGAGCAGGAAGGGGAGGAGGAGGAGGAGGAGGAGGGAGCCACCCTATAGCTTTGGAGGGAATTCACGGACCCCCTCTCTGCACTGGCTTAAAAAGAGGGTGGAGAGAGGCTGTGAGTCCCTTTGTAAGAGGTGGTGGCGGGGTTCCTAGGGAGGGGGCAGGCTCCGGCTAGTACTCAGTGGGTATCTTTCCCGAGAGGGGTATGCAGGCTTGTTTGGCAGAGTTTGCAGCCGGAGACACGCTCGACTAAGCTACGAGCAGCAGGAGCGGCGGCGGCAGCACATGGCAGGAGTACGGCAGCATCCAGAGCCTCTGCAGCACAGGGGGAGGGGAAGGGCAGGGGTCCTCCGAGCCCCCGCGGGCTCTGGGGACCGGAACCGGATACCTCGAAAGCCAGGGAACCCCTGCTCCCCATTCTGTCCCCAGTCCGCACGGTGGGCAGGGTTAGACACTTCGCGTCAAGGCAAAGGGCTGTAAGTTGTGGCCAAGCTGCGGGGAGGGGGCAGGAGGCTGAAGGCCTCTTGGAGCCCCCTAAGGTCTCAGGAGGCTTCGGGGAAATGGAGGACACGTGTGCAATTACCAAGCACTTGCTGCTTTCCAAGTCTGCATTCTTCCCTCCTCTCCGTCCTCTCCAGGCTTTCCCTCAAACCTAAACCAGGCTGGTAACACCAGAAAGGTCTCCAGTTCCAGTTACAATACATGCCCCAGCTCCCCTCCCTTACCCAGGAAAACAAAACCCCAGCCCCTCTGGGGGCCTGAAGGAAAACTGTAAGAGGTTAACCCTGTCCTGCCTATTCTCTTCCACAGGGGAAATCAACTCTTTGTGTGAAGGGGAGCATTCCCGGGGGATGGTTTATTGGAGAGATCCACAAATTTCCGTGGGTCATGGTCAGACACACATGCCAGAATCAATCCAGAGGTCCATAGATGATCTGAATTTTCAGGAAACATGGTTGTGATTTAAACCTGGTGCCTGAGATCATTTGTTCCCTGCTTTTTGCCCTGTACTTCGTTTTGCTCAACTGCCCTTTTTCTGTCTTGCTTTCCTATCTGTTGCTCAGATGTTAGCTAACCTTGTAAGACCAAAGAGAGAAATCTGCCCTGGTGAGGAGAAAAAAATCCCCCAAACCAAAGCAGCCTGTAATGTGTGGCTCTCCTCAGGAAACTCTGTGGAAATTGGCACACTCTTTTCACATCCACATTCTGAAGCTAAATCTGTGCTTGTTCCCAGTCTTTGTTCAATCCTAAGCAGGAAGAGGAAATCAATATTTGTGAATCCACACTTCCATTTGGTGGTGGTGTACAAGGTCCTGTAAAGCAGTATGTAGTTCGAAGAAACTACATGGAAGTAATGCAGCAAGTTTTCCTGGGGGGAGGTGCTGGGTGTCTCTTTTTTCCCTAATCCAAGCACCCTGTGGCTCTTGTTTTGTGCTGTACAGGAGGAGGCGGGAGAGGCTGTTCTAAGGGAGGACATGGTGAGAATGATAATGAGCCTGCTCAGTCAGACCTGAATTTGAGATGATTGCAATGATGACATCAGGAGCACAAGGTATTTCCTTTTCAAGCAAACCACGATGCATTCTGAACAGGCTTCGGGATTTCTGTTGACATTACTTCTGCAAACTGAATGGAAACAAAAGTGAGGGTAGGCTTTGCTAATTGTGCTTGTAATCACTTGAATCATGTTTACAGTAACCCTAAAGATTTCAAAGAAGCCTTCTGAATGCCTAACAAGATCACTTATCAAATATGTATCAATAAAGAGCTATTCATGTATTTATACACACACATATATAATATATATCCATGTAAATAATTTTTCCTTAGCATTCAAAAGTTTCCAGTTCGTTGGCATCTACCTTGTACATTACTGGGAAAAACTACAATATAGATACATACTACTCAGTTGTCACCCTAACTCAAGCACTACCTTGACTTTGTGCTGTAACTACCAGCAGTTAACTGATGACGTGTATTGTACCACAGACACCTGTCCACGGAGAACTCACCTAAGATAATCAAAATGAAACAGTCCCCTGAAAGGCCAATGGCATTAAATTCCTGCTAAGATATGCAGGAAGTCTATAGTCTAGAGATGAATTCTTCAGGTAGTTCATTACCAGAAAATCATCCTGATTTTTACAGTCTAAAGAAGAGGAATTTTCATGTGGACATATGAATCCTTTATTATTAAAATGACAAAATAGAGACATCTCATATTTGTTTGACTTACTGTAACACTAAATAGATAATAATGACACAATGACATATTCATGTTTCTTGTATCCCCTTAATGTTCACATATTCACACAAAGTGTAAGTTCTACATAAATGTTTGCCCTCGCTATATAACTTAAAAACCTTGTGGCAAATCAATTGTGATTGATCTGCCAGGTACATAAATGTAATGGTACATAAATGTCAGGTACATCATGTAATTGTTTTGCAATTTTTTTTAGTATGTTATGAGCATGAAAAACTTGCTCAATTATTTCAGAGCCTCAGACCTGCAGTTTTATCCAGTGGGCCAATTTATTCCCAAAGTAACTCATTTAAAATCAATGGGTTTACTCCAGAGATAGATTTGGCACAATGAGTGCATCTTTCACTTGACAGCACAGCTGTTGCATAGAAACGTAACTATTATCTTATGCAAATAAAAGGCCTTTCACCCCTCAGTGATGTCAAATTCTTATGATAGGGAGAACTGGTGCCTTGAAGCTATAGTGTTTCAAGCTGTTACTCTGTCAACTTTTATAAGCTAAGTGGATTCAGTAATGTTTAATATTTAAATGAAAGCTCACTGAGAAAAAAAAAATAAATGTAGCATGATCAATCTGTTTTAGTACCTGCAAAAGAATTTTCAGGACTTGACTTTATATCAGTAGTTTATCACACTGGTTCCGAATCATGGGTCATCTACCGCCACCACCTGCGTCTCCTAGAACGCTTCCATCAACGCTGCCTCCGTACAATCCTTAACATCCGCTGGTCAGATTATGTGACCAATACATCTGTACTAGAGCAAGCAGCAGTCACAACTATTGAGGCCATGTTACTGAGAACGCAGCTGCGATGGGCAGGACACGTCTCAAGGATGAAGGACCACCGCCTCCCTAAGATCCTGCTCTATGGTGAACTTGCCACTGGCTGCTGCATGAGAGGAGCCCCGAAGAGAAGATACAAGGACTCCCTGAAACAACATCTCAGCCTTGGCCATATTGATCACCATAACTGGTCTACTCTGGCCTCAAATCGGGAGGCCTGGAGACACACCATCTATAACGCAGCTGTCTCCTTCGAGAACACACGCAGGATCACTCTCGAGGAAAAAAGGCAACGCAGAAAGAACCGTGCCTTGCAGAATACACCATCTAAGGAGTCTTTCTGCTGTGCCTTTTGCAATCGGATATGTCTGTCACGTATTGGCCTCATAAGCCACCAACGTGCCTGTAGCAAATGTGGATAGTGCCTTCCCAAATCTTCGTTCGCGAAGCCTAGCCATGATCACACTGGTCTTCCTAAATTCTTCCTTCTCATTTAGGGTTTATTGCTCAGCCTTAAATGTCCTCAGAGTTGGTGTTAGTTGAGAATCAGTTTCTTACAGAACAGGGCCTGTGACAATCACAACACAATAGAAAATAGGCTTTCTATTACAAGCAATCTCATTGAAAGAAAAATAAAATGCTAAGTGCCCTTTTGCAGTTCATTAATAATATGGCAAGAATTATTTAGAAGCTATTCTGATGTAACTCAAAGAAAGCCATAGAAAAACAAATGAATAAATAGTTCTTATACCTACCTAAATCCAGTGAGCAGGAGTGGAAACATGCCTTGATCCTTGATAGTAGGTAGAAATCATCTGTAAGTTGTATGTTCCACTTCTTGGTTGCACTAAAGAAATGAAACATGGTTAGATGGAAGTCATTACTTTACAATGTACTCATTTGTATATATAACTATTTAGTTTATGGTTAACTAAATATTTGTTTGAAATCTGCTATTTCTAATTGTGAAGATAATTCTGTTTATTGCCACGGGAGTTCTGTTATTTACAGAGACCAAGAGAGCCAGAGAATAACCCAAATGAAGTGCACCCTGTTCTTTATATTCTATTGATCCATTCTGCAGTAGTATTAATTTGGGCACAATACAGTGCAGAATCCTTTTCTAAATTCTTTAGGAAGCTTTCTCTCAAGGAGAAAATTTAAAGCTTTCTCTCCAGGATAACCTGAAGACCTTTTATTCAAATAGTTTTCAGAAAGTTTAGTGTCGTTAGGAATCAGGAAGTTAACTAAGAATCAGGACTGTGCAAGGAAAAGCAACCTACTATTTTTATTGTCTTCTATTGCATTCAGTTTCTTAAAACTTTTTAAGCCATAGCATACAGTGCTGTGGGTTTATTATTTTATGGATTAATCCACAGAATAGAAAATTTATCAATTGGTAGAAATGGTTTCAGTGAAAACAGTGAGTCTACCTAAGGAAACTACACCTCCCTATAACCTTTGCCAGGATGGTACCACAGCCTGTGTACAGGTTCCTTTGGCCAGTGACACTAAACAGAATACACTATGGATTCTGCCTCTCATATCCTAACATATCAATCATCTAAATGCCAGAACAGGAGAGGGAATACCTGCTTCACAGTTTGTAATCATCTTCATCATTCTTCCTTCTTTTCTGATACCCATTCCTCATCAGCGAGACTCCAGCTTTCAGCCACCTGTTATATCAGTCCCTCTGTATAGCCAACAAGGACAGAAGTGGAGTAGTTACCCCACTTTTTTATTCTATCTGAAAAAGTACATGCACATTATTAGTGTATTAGTATGTTGTAGAATTTTTTCCAGTAAAAGATAATGCCATGTAAAAACGTATTAACTAAAGCTGCACAGTACTGAGTCTGTCTGAACCCACTTACATTTCTTTCACATTATTTTAATTTGACTTCAGTACAATTACTCCTGAATCGTAGTCATGAGAGAATTACAATCTGGCTTCCAGTTTTTCCATGATGTCCCTGAATAATCGTCATAAGATCAAAGGCTGATATCTGACAAAAATAGCAAGCCTGATTAATAAAAACAAGCCACCAAATTCATTTTATAGAATTCCCTCATGTAATTTTTCTAAGATTTCTTACTTGATAGATACATGACGGTTTATTTTAGCCAGCTGATAACTTTCTTCTATATTAAACAGGAAATTTGGGAGTTAGCTTTCGGCGATCCCAACATTTCTTTGCCATTCACACCAGCAGAAGAGCCACAAACGGAAGGATACAGGCAGGACCCAGCCCAGCTTGCTGACAGCTTTCAGGACCATGGACAGGGACACCCTGTGCTTCCCGGCTGTCTGTCACCCACCGGTCCCACCACACCGGGGGCTGGGTGGGGGAAACAGGGGTGTGAGCCCCGCTGGGGCATGAGCGTCCTGGCCCCGTGTGAGAATCTGGCCTGCCAAGGCAGTGCAATGCCAGTGCAATGGCAATTCAGACTTTGTAAAAGAAAGTAGCAGAAGGCACAGGGGAAGAATAGCACACAAAATATCCGAAAAGTAAGAGGCAGTGGATGAAGGGCCATCAGTATCAGAAGCATAGTGACAGAAGTATGGGCAACGATGCTAGTGACAACGTCAAAAGGGAACAGGAAAACTCCAATGCCCATGATACAAACGAAAGATTGGAGAATAGAAGGCTTAGACATGAGAAGGGTAAGGATAAATGGGTGGGACAGACTCCTTATTTTGAAGGCAGAATGAGGGATAAATGAGTGGATGGGTTTAATGCTCTACAGAAATATATTAAACCACACTTGCAAATGCAGGAGTCATTTAAGGAATAGTATAAAATTGTACTGCTTGAATAGATTGAGGAAAACAGAGCCAAAGAACACAGTTTTATATATATGCTTGTTCTTCTAATGCTTTTTTGTTTAAAGCCTCCAGATGTAAGAAATAAACTTAAGAAGCTTTGTACTTAGAACACACAGGGATCTTGGGCAAGAGTTCAGGTTATTTTCTGTGTTGCTGCATAGCCTGCATGTTTTCTTCTTAATTAGAAGGACTAGTAGAACTAATACAGCTACATGGAAGAATGCTTGTCCTGTGCTCTGACCTTAGCTCCCACAAACATGACATCAGCCTTATCAGCCAGCAGGGCAGGGTCAGGGGTCATACACACCAAAGACATTAATGCTGGTCTCAGAAGCATTGTCTTACCATCCATTTATGAAAACTTTCATATTTCTTAGAATCAACTACGCCACTAACTGCAGCTGTTCATTTCAGTGTTTTTCAATGCAGTATATTGTATAAACAGCCTATGAAATGTGAGGATTAATGCAACTCTAAAACAGTTAAAGTAGAGAGGAACAGCCTGCACAAACACCATTCACAGTGACCAGGCCTATTATAGTTGTGCCTATTTCTTTTCTACTCTGAACAGCAAGGGAAGAAAGAAGCTATACTGAGCATTTGAAGGGCTGACTACAACTCTTGCATTAATCATCATCACTTTTACAGTACTCAGAAGAGCTTTACTACTTTCTAAATTAGGTAACACATTTCTCACATGGCTCGTGTGTAAGAAGCTGTTCCAAAAATGTGAAAGCAATGGAATTGGAGCTGTGGGATAAGGAACGAGATGGGGCTTCCTATTGAGTTTAACTCCCAGCACTGTCCCGCACTTTCCCTCAGCCTTGTAGCCCAGGACATGCATCTTCTCAGCCACAAAGATGTAGAAATTTTTCAGTCACTAGTTCAGCCATTGTTTGGAAGGCTAACACTCTGAATTGCCTGTGTCTCTGTATCTGCGCACCACTGGCATCTTCAGTGCTGGAACTCTCAGGAGAAAATTACTTTGAAATAGGATGATATTTCAAGTAAAATAGAATCAATAAATTATTATTCTGTTGTAGGAAGAGTGGGGGCTGTGTTCTGAGTATAAATTAAAAATCATTAATATTAATTGTAGGAACAGTGTGTCAGGCAGTATAACAATCAGGAAAACAGCTCATGACTGATTGTCTTAATATACTAGCAAGGAAAAAGCTATTGCTGCATTTCTGAAGATATGCAGCCCAAGAGTAGGTGCATCCCAGTTTGAGTTTCTACGCAAACTGTACACGCACATCCATATAGAGTCACAGAAAAGAAATAACAATACAAACCCACAAGTGGAATCTAATGGATTTGGTAGAAAGAATGCACTGAAAAGACAAGATTCATCCTAATATATAACATCGTCTTATACAACAAGTACCGTTCTTGATTTCATTAACTGTTTTATAGTATTTTGTGGGAGAAGATGAAGTGGAATTACAACAGTTCTGACGCAATATTGCAAGAGAATGCAGTGTTATTTACACATGGCATTTTCTCAGCAAAGTGAGAAGCTCACTGTGAATCAACCCATAGCCAGTGACTTCTCATACTCAGCAGATCTGCTACAGCCTACAGACCAACAGGTCATTCAGCTACCCATTAAAAGAAATATGTCACCATATATAATTATAATAAGGTTCTAGACTATTTATACTCTGGTAATACAAAGACAATAAAGAGGTTATATGAGTTGGGAATTATACTGAGATAACATCTCTTCATGTTGGAGAATGGAAAAATGTAATGTACATTAACCTCCTAAGCTAACAGTTGCAGGTTTTCTGCAGGCAGCCTCCTTTATACATTTACATTTTAATACACACTTGCTTTAAGCCCTTTGTGGAGTAATTCAGGAATGCATCCTTACAGCTGTAAAACAGCTGTAGTTACTTCTGTATGTAATGCATAGGAAAGCCTTGAGATCTTCCATTTAAAAGGAACAATAGAAACCACTGTATTTTTACATCTTTACATTGTGTGTGTCTATAAAAATTCAGTTTAGTAATTCTGATCTGCTTTCTTACTATACTAAATAATGTGATGCAGGTAATCTCTAGATCCCAGAGATTTATTGTGGAACAGTCAGATCAAAAGTACTTGTATTACAAAAGGCGTGTACAACTCAGATTAGCAGTCTGAAAGCACTCTGGATTTTTTTTTTCTTTTTTCATTGTCTCAAAGAAGTTGTTTCACAAGTTCCCAAAGATATTTGGGCAAGCAACTCTGAGTCAATAACAGCCACCTAAGTATCTTGTGGTTCTCTTAAGCACACATCACCAAATCTATCCATCAGTATTGTAACCATGCTAATGGAATTAAAGAAGGAAAGAATTTAGCACAGAACTACATTGGCCAGCATTTTGAGTAAAGAAAGGTGATGGAATGAATGAAGACTCTGCCACCATCATAATTAGCTTCTGCAAAAAGTTTTTATAGTAGACTCCATCGTAGAGTTCAGAAGTAGCACAAAAGTGTACATTTATGGTACATATTTTCTGAATGCCAGGTTGGAATTCAGAGCAGCTATGACTATAAAAACATTGACAGGAATTTGACTCAACTAACATTAGATGTTGCTAAACATATAAACAAGCATGAAAGTTTGCTATTACAGGTCCTTGCTAGATAGATCAATAATTTGCTTGTGCCAATGCACGTTATACTGAAAAATATTGATATTAAAGAAATAACATAAGAATCAAGACATACACATAACTGTAATTATCCTTTTGCTTCATAATAGCATACCTCTTATCCTGGCAGTTTATTCTATACAAAATCTTTGCATAAAACCACCCTCCCCCTCAACTACCACAAACGTCTATAAATTATACTTACTGGCAGTTTCGTATTACTTTGGCAGATAGGACTCGGTTTGGTTCTGCTTCACTCTGACTTGGGATGGATAAGTTTACAGCTGTTTGTCATGAAGTTTTCCAGAATGAAAAATATTTCAGTTTTGGTTTTAGGAATGATGTCATTAAAACAAACATACATTTTTGGCCTACTTTATCCTCTGCCATGACATCCACTATTCATTGATCAGGGGTTAGCAATAAAAGGCAACTTCCTTTTGTTTGTAGTTGTTTCTGATTCACACATAGTGGTAGGAGGAAATCCAGCTGTTTCAAATATTGGATGCATAACAGTCTGACAGCCAATACCATCTTTAGAGCTGCCATGGGAACTGACAACAGTCAACGAATATAGCCATACATTTTATTGTTTTGGAGAAACGAGTTTTACAATCAGCAACATTGCAGCAGTCACAACACAGCAAACATGAGTTAGTTAGCAGTAATGTATTCCTCAAAATCTACTGAGATTCAAAACAAATGGCCAGTGAAATCTTCAAATGAAAATTATCAGCCCAAAAGAGGCAGTCTCACTCTACTTTCATCAAATTAAATGACATTTTTTTACACACAGTGAAAAAGCAGCAGAATTGATGTGGCTGAACTGCCACCATCTCCATTTGTACATTGTATACCAAACATTTTTGCTACTGTCTTGATCTTTACTAGAAGAACCAGTTTTTTCTTCAGTCATTTCCAAAGCAACAGGGAAAATATCTCTATAAATGCAAATCTAAAGACTTACAGGGAGTCTTACATTCACCTCCTTTTTATTTTGATCATGAGTGGTTTGTTTTACGTCATCTTCTTTCTTGGATTTTTTATTCCATCTTAAAAATTGCTAATATCACGAAGACCAAGAATGACTAAGGTTGTTTAAAAATTACATTAAATTTTACTCAGTTAAGCAACTTGTGTCTTCAATTGCTATCTCCTCACTCCCTAGACTTACAAGATGTGGTTAACATACACCAATTAAGAACCAATTTACTACACTTCCAGTAAAGTGAATAGAAATTCTTTTCACATTACTTGTGTTGAGGTGGAAAGAACCTCCTAATATTTTCTAACCCACAGTATCAATGTACAGTTCACTGGGTACATACTGAAAAGCGTATTGCCTTATGATTGTAGGTGTCTTAGCCTTTCGAAAATGAAGGTGAGGACATTGGCTCTTATCTATCAGACACAACAAGATTATGAAGTTTCTCCAGAAATCCTTCCATAGCTCTACAAAACTGAAAAAAGGAAAAGAAAACTGTATGAGAGAGAGGGACATGATTAGCCCTAACCAAGCTACCAAGCTCAAGGTGATACTAAATAACTGGAAAACTGTGAATATAGTATAATCTAGAAAGGAAGAAAATTATCCAGGTAGTGACAGGCCTGCTGGTTTGACCTCAACACTCTTCAAGGATATGTTTTAAAGAAAGCAGTAACAAAGGACTTATGGAAGTAATCAGTAAATGCAAAAAAACCTAATAGGGTTATTAACCAAATAGAACCTGAGGGGTTTTGAGATACACTTAGCTAAAAGGCAGACAAAACAGATTTTCTGGATAGATAAACTACAAGGATTGAAGTTATTGGTGATGATGCTGGAAGACCAATATTGAAAAACTTTTGATACTTTCACAGTACATTTTGTAAAATGGCTAATTGTGCATATTTACAACCTATGGGATGTGGGAATGACAGAAACTGAAAGGTATTGCCAATACATATTATAATTTGAAAAGTATTTATTAATACTGCAAATTAGAACACAATTGGTATTAGCAGCACCAAGTGCAAAGGCATTCCTTGGAGAACAAAGAATTGTTGTTATGAAAAGCAGATAACACAGGAAGAATGAGACATGGGAATATTAAATGAACATGGAATGTCTTGGAAAATAAAATTCATATGAACCAGGTAAATGTTTCTGGCACAGATCTTACTAGAACATATGAAGAAAAACACAAACTGGGGGAATGGGAATCCTAACTTCTGAAAAGTTAATAGAATAGCATGAGACTAATACTGGCACAACATTAACTGAGTATATACAATGATCATGAATGTAAGGTTTTGTATTCCTCCTAGGAATAGAATTTTTGAGCAAACTTAAGAGAGCTGCATGCAACTTTTAAGACAGAGATTTAACAGCTGATGGAAGAGATTTATAAAATGTTGTTGTCTTTCATTAAATAAACCATTAGAACACATAAGACTTCCTACCCTAGTCATATTTTTCTTTCTTTCTGCATTGTATAACAAACTGATTTGCTTACTCAGAGTAAATTCAATTCCTTCTAGTCTTGTGTGGAATTGCTATACTCCATTACAGATATTCATGTTTAATATTAAAAATCACAGGCCCTATTGGCTTCTATGACATTACATTAGGGATAAATATTCTAAGTTTAGGTCTCATCCATATAATGTAATCTGCATTTCTGATATTTATTATGTTATTTCTCCTTCTATTGATGATAAGCATAGTGCAAAAAGATTCATCCCAAAAATGCAGACAAATGCACTAACTTTAAATGTCTCCATTTTTACTACCAACTGTGCATTAAGGTGATTCAGACTGCAGCCTACCGAGGCACCAGAATTGCTGTACTCAATGTCACACATGGCACTGACAAAGCTATAAACACACCCTGAGCATCCTGACCCTTGGGCCTGTGAAACATCCATCAAACTGAAGGTCCTTTCTTTTCTGATACATGTAACATGTTCATGGAGGAGGGGAGAAAAAGGTTTCATATCAAATTTTAAAACAGTAAATTTCAGGTTCTGTCTAAATCTGAATGTTGGCTATTCCTGAAGTCTTATGATGTCAGTAACAACATACAAGTTTAGCATGTAGTAGATGTTTTCCTTGGAACATAACATTTATGTGAAAGGAAGTCCTAAACAATAAAACAGTTAGGACTTAGAGTAATTCTTCCTAATATTTTTTTTCTAAGTATTAATGAAATTATTCTGCAGAAAAATTACTCTTGGAGGATTTAATTGCAACAGTTAAACTTTACACACTCCATTTTGATTCCTACCATTTTCTTGCCCATTGCTTTCTTTCATTTAGAAGTGGCTAATATGACCGAAATTGCTATTCCTTATGAAACGTGCCATGCCAGATATTTTCTCAGTCTGTTTTCTTCATCTTCCAGTATGTGTAAACACAAAGGCTTTGATAAAGTTAATGTATAAACTTTGCGGTACCTTTTTAAGGAGAAATAATACCCCCAAACTCTTCCAGTTGGGAATTTCAGCCCATTTCTAGTAAAACTGTATTTCACATTCATGCAGATATTGAAAATGTATGAAAGGGCTTTGGAAAATCATAGTATATCTGTGTCTTCTTTTGTCAGCAATTCTAAAGCTGCCCTCGAGAATTTCTCTTCTTGACCTTCACAAAGCTGAAAGAACTCTCTTCAGCACAGAGGATCCCATTTGTTTTAAGCACGTGGATGGGTTAATACAGCACGAGGCAAGCCTGAGCATGCTGTAGTAGCTGCATAGAAAATGGATGGGCCACACAAAATACCACACTGACATTCTTCTGTCTGCCTGACATGGGCTCAGTAGCCATAGATGATCCATCTCAGCTAAGCAAGAATAGCTTCACTGAGTTGTATCATATATATATGTCTAATGTGAGTCCTTTTCCCATCTTGACCGAAATACTAAAAAAAAGTTTTCATCCTGCTTCTCATTAATTACTATGACAAAGCATTTCTATCTGGCACAATAGGTAAATAAAATAGAAATTGAAGTATTTCTTATGGTCTAGATAACAGACTTATGACATTTACATGTTTTTTCCCTTTAACATTCCAATTATTCCATTAGTTATTGAAGTCTACATTCTTTATTACCTAATAATTCAATTAAAGTAACGAGAAAAGAACAGCCCTCAGCAGTCAGCCCTATTAAAGGACAGTTTTTCACTTACACACATTCTGTTTGCAAACTTTTACAAAAGTAGATAAACAGAAAATGACACAATGTAAGAATAAATATAAGCAGATCTTGGGTCAGCCCAGCTAGTAAGTTTTACATTACAGCTGAGAATAACATCTTCTACAATTTATAGAGGTTTCTTCCTTGCCACATTTAAAAATAGTCTTGTAACACAGGATAGGTGTATTATAAAACTCTGTGTAGATCTGAAGAGAAAGAATACAGAGTACAACTGCACAGCAGCTTCCAGAAGAGGTTTTGGTAGTAGTTATTCATACTGCTGGGGAGACTTCTTCTAAGCTGATAAATACTATGGAAGTTTAACACTATGTTCAAAGAAACTTTATATCATTATATATTCCTATAGTTGCCCTCATCTTCCTTATCACATTCCCTCTTATTTTAGGTTAGCTCCCTTATTGCATTCTAAATTACAGGGTATTAAAAACTGCGGTTTTTAATACATGGATCATCTCCTCTGAATTGTTTCTGCATTATCTTCCCCACTGGAGCCCTAGCTTCACAAAAATCTATTACTACTGCTGCCATGCAGACAATAACAAAACAACTAAATGCATTGCCATGAAGAAAGAGACAGAGTCTCCAGCCCTGCCAGAACACATAACTTTCCATCATTTAGAAAGCTGCAATGATATTTCAAGATTGCACATGATTTTAAATAACTTGAAGAATCACATGACCAAAGACCATGCAGCAAACACAAGGAAGAAACCAACCTACCATTCCTCCTGTAAAAGGAATCCTTTAAAAAAGCAAAACAAAACAAAACAAAAAACAAAGCAATCAAACAACATATTTCAGTAGCTATTAAGTCTTTTGGGTTTCTTTCCCCTCATACCATCTATGTGTGAGCTACTTCAATTATTCAACACAAGAATTTCCTAAGTAGGTAGCAAAGAAACCTGCTCAGGCAGCCTGTTTAAATGCATTTAGAAAGCATTACCTCCACTGATCTTTCATGGAAATGTTTTTATTTCCAGGTAGTTGTAGGGGAACAGACTGTAAGGTTAATTGTGTGATACGCTGGCTAGGGATTGCTGCAACTCAGTGACAGCCCTCTGTGAGCTGCAACAAGGGATTTGGAACACTAACACAACCAGACCTTGGGCAGGTGACAAACCTGCACTTATGCCAAATAAAAACTCAAATAGATCCAGGAGATTTATTTCCATTATGAAGTACAAGCTGTGATGAATTTAGGGCTTTTCTAGAATACTCTGTGAATATGGTGTGCAGATCTGGTTGTTGGGCTGTTTTCTGCCTGAATATGTAGGCTCGCTTTGATAGACAGCTGTAAGGAAAAGCAAGCATGAAAGAAAACCAATGGTTTGAAAAAGCAAAGACTCTCCAAAAATCCTGCAGATTTTAATTTTTCAGTGTACATGCAAACTATTTTTCCGAGAAAGTCAAATCCTACAAATGCAGAGTTCTGACATTATGAACAGATCTCTGTCCCAAGTGAGCAGATAACTGTTTGAGGTCCTAGCAAGACACACAGTCTTTTTCAGAGGAAACTTGTCCTGTCTGGGCTAAGCATGCAGAAGAAAGTGGACATTTCCCTTTTTTTGAAGTATTTTTTCTCTGTGTTCGTTTATTGCAGAATATTATGAACATTTTCACATCAGTTAGGTGTCTACATTGAAGGATATGCAGGGCAGACGTAGTAGACAAGGTGATAGTTCCCTAAGTTTGTGTCAGGGTAGGGACAGATGCCCACCTACACTTGCAAATGTAACTCTCATATTCCTGCTGCTTTCATTCCCTCCCAGTCTAGGTGCGTTTTAAAACCATGTTCTGTTATAATGCATTCCAAGGAAAAGGGGAAAATGAAAATGCCTGCTGAAAAGGACAGACAGCAACGTTGATTTCTGTGTTTCTTCTTTTCAAATTAGGAAAGGACAAATCTTCCAGTTTTTGCCATGTTATTGCTTCTTCAACAATGGTAGGCTCACTGCAGCCATCTATGGTACTTGTTTCTGTACTTGTTTGAGTTGATCAAAGTCCAGGACTGATTCAATTTTTGTTAAGGTTTTATGTTGGTTTTTTTGTTTTGTTTTGTTTAGTGCATGTTATAGGACTTAATGTGTTAGCACATTTTTATACATCTGGGTTACTTTTTAATTACACTTAAAATATACATAATCTCACGGACCAAAGGGGGCCAAAGGCCTAAGGCTCTTAAGTGAGACTAAGCAGAAATACATAGAGCTTTGGTATGTGTTACCATTTGAGGTCAAAAATTTCAGAGCCAGGACATCTCTAAGATGCTGTGACGGCTGACTGAGAAAGAATTAGTGGAAATGTCTACACACCCTCAGCGTTGCCTAGAAACCAGGGGAATGGTTGTGATATGTTTCTAAAAATGCTCACTTAAATTTGTCTGTTTTAATTATCTACATGGTGGAAAAACGTATAGGAACATTAGGGAGAAGATTATGAGAAATCAGTCATTCAGGTTGGACAGAACAGCCTACTTACCACATGTTAAGTACCACAAACAGAATTTGGGAACCTGAAATTCAGAATTCAGATAAAAACCCAAAAAAAGTATTTAAAAAGTATAAAAACGTTACTATAAGCAGCTAATTTAAAACAAAACAAACAAACAAAAAGGCAAAAAGAGACAGGTGTTTTCTGTAGCATGATCTGTGCAGGCAATAGAGAGTATCTCAACCATGTAGAGTTGAGAATCTCATACACTTATATTCTCAGGTATCTGAAATGGAAACTGTTTAAAGGCTATCTCTAAAATCTACAGATTTAATTATTTTAATTATATCGAAGTATAAACCAGAGATGCTGAAACACAAGAACTATGGTAACTCATTTCCTGAAGCCTTTTCCCCAAATATCCAGTTTCACACACAATCAAAAATCTGCTTCAGAGAAAAAAAAACCCAACCAAAACACAAGCCAGAAAATCCCAAAACAGTTGGATTAGTTTTTTCTGGATTTGTAGGTCTTGCCTGGCAGATAGTCTCTATGACATTGATCTCACATCCAAGAGAAATATGAGAAAATTACAAAATGCTATCAATTACTTTGTTTTGAGAAAAAAGTAAGGTATTTGTGACATCATGGTTGACGGTAGTTGAAATGCCACAGCAATAGATGTTTTTACAAAAAAAGCAGTCAGAAAGACAGAGGACCACCAGAGGATGGAGGACAGATGAGTTTCCAAGGCATATATTTCCTCTCCTCACCCATCCCAGACAAATTTAACACCAATTACATTTTGAGATTATTTTACAGAAAACAGATTTGGACTGCCAAAATGACCACTACAACATGAAGCATAAGAACTCATCATCATGGCTGGGCTTCGTGAATGAAGATTTGTTGCAAGCGCGTTGGTGGCTAAAAAGGCCAATACGAGATAGACATGTCCAGCTGCAAAAGGCACAGCAGAAAGACTCCCCACTCTGCAAGGCACGATTCTTTCTGCACTGTCTTCTCTCCTCAAGAGTGATCCTACTTGCTTTCTCAAAGGCATCAGCAGCGTTATAGATGGTGTGTCTCCAGACCTCCCAATTGGAGGCCAGAGTAGACCAGTTATGTTGGTCAATATGGCCAAGGCTGAGATGTTGTTTTAGGGAGTCCTTGTATCTCCTCTTTGGGGCTCCTCTCTTGCGGCAGCCAGTGGCAAGTTCACCATAGAGCAAGATCTTAGGGAGGCGGTGGTCCTCCATCCTGGAGACGTGTCCTGCCCAACGCAGCTGTGTTCTCAGCAACATGGCCTCAATACTTGTGACTGCTGCTTGTTCTAGAACAGATGTATTGGTCACATAATCTGACCAGCGGATGTTTAGGATTGTACGGAGACAGCGGTGATGGAAGCGTTCTAGGAGACTCAGGTGGTGGCGGTAGATGACCCATGATTCAGATCTGTATAAGAGAGTAGACAGCACTATGGCTCTGTAAACACTGATCTTTGTACTTTTCTTCAGGTGTTTATTTCGCCAAACTCTTTTATGGAGTCTTCCGAAAGCACTATATGCCTTTGCTAACCTGTTGTCTATCTCTCTGCAATTTTACCATCCGAGGAGATGAGGCTACCGAGGTAATTAAACTGCTGGACTGATTTGAGCTCTGATTGGCCAATGGTGATATGGGGATGATGGAAGACTTCCTGAGGTGCAGGTTGATAGAGAACTTCTGTCTTCTTTAAGCTGACTTCCAGCCCAAAGAGCTCAGCAGCGTCTGCAAAGCAGGATGTTAAACGCTGCAGGGCTGCTTCTGTGTGGGCAACAAGGGCGGCGTCATCAGCATAGAGGAGCTCCCAGACAAGATGGTTTAAGGTCTTGGTGTGGGCCTTCAGTCGCCTTAGGTTGAAAAGGCTTCCATCAGTATGGTATCGGATGTAGATACCGTCCTGATCATCGAGGTCTGCTATGGCCCTTTGGAGCATCATGCTGAAAAAGACTGTGAATAAGGGCATATCAAAGGAGTACTTAATATAGCTAATGGGAATATCTAAAATTATAAGAGATATCACAACATTCAATAGTCAACTACTGAAAAGCTTTTGGTAGAGTCTACACAAACTTTAAATGGGAGCTTTAAATGTGGCAGAAATAAGGAAGAAAAGTTGTTTTCAAATACCACCCCCTTGATTTTGCTATGATTTGAACTACATTCAAATTGTTTTTCCTAGCATGTAAGAAGATGCAGTAAACCACATTAAAAAACATGTATTTAGCCTGTAATTAATACTAATTTCTAGATAGTGAAAGTGAATGCGTTTCCAGCTGGGGCTATATGTACCCTTTTGTGAGGTGTCTGGCTATGGAGGGGACTGCAGTGCCTCTGGCAGGTCAGTGAGAAAAATCTTCACACAAAATATACAAAAAAATCTCACAGATTTCACATTAAGGAAAACAGCAACTTGCCCAACAAAATGTAAATATAAGCCTATAACTTCTTCAGAAAGTTCAAATCTAGCACATCAGCATACATATATTAATCAATGGGATAAATGCTGCTTATCAAAAGTTTATTTTGTAGTTCATTTCTAAGGTGCTGCTTAAATTCTTCAGTGTAATGCACTGGGGATGCTCTAAGCTCTTGATTTGTCACTTGCTTCTCTGAAATATGAGCGATTTGCCATAAGTTTCTCTCTGGCATTCATTATTCTTCGACTTCCTGTCAAGTTACAAGAAATAGGCTTAGATAATGAGGGACAAAGCGGGGCAAAAACTTTCTCCTGGCTGCAATGCACCGCTGGAAGGGAGGTTTCCGGGCCCAGCCCGCCCGCTGGGGGGGGGCCCGCAGGGCCCTGCGCCCCCTCGGCTCTGCCCGCCCGGGCTGGGGCTGCGAGGGCGAGGCCTCACCGCGCTCCCGCCGCCATGGCAACGGCGAGGCGGCTGAGGCGGGACCCGCCGGGCCCGGCCCGTGTCCCGCCCCGCCCCACCCGCAGCGGGGGACGAACCGCCACTGCCGCCGGGCCGAGCGCCGGCCGGCGCTGCGCCTTCGGGCCCGGCCCGGGGCATGGGCTGAGGATGGAGAGCGGCGGCAGGCGGAGCCAAGGTGCGGGGGCTCGGTGGCTGTGGCGGGCGGGGGCTGCCTGCCGGCGGGGGCTGCCTGCCGGCGGGGGCTGCCCCGGCCGTGCCGGCCGAGGGGGTGCGGGGCGCGGCCCGTCTCGCCTGGGGCTGAGGGCAGGCGGCGCCTCCCCCTTCCCCGCTGCGGTGTGGGGGCAGGCACGGCGGGGGCCGGGCACGGAGCCTGCGGTGTACCGGGGGCCGCTCGGTGTTGCTGCGGCGGGCACTGAGGGGGCTCGAGACTCGCCTCTCTCGCACCCGAGCTGTGGGCAGCGGGGCCCGGGCGGGGCGGCGGGGAGAAGAGCCAGGTGCCGGGGCTGCGAAAGAAATTGACAGCCTAGTGTCTAGAAACTCCCTAAGGGTTGTAATCCTAAGGGTTGCGGGCCCTGGACCTGGCCGTCCCGCAGCCGTCATCACGCTGTGCCACTGTGTTGTACCGGCATCGAGAGCCGCTGTGGGCAGCTTTCAGGCGGCCGGGATCTGCTGCTGCGTTTGCGAGGCCCAGATTTCTGTGCCAACTTTTTTTTGAGTCAACTTTTGTCTTCTTCAAAGCTGATATTCACGGTTTGTTGTAGTGGATGGTAGCCTGTGTGTTCAACATCACATGGCATTTGGCTGCAGATCCAAGTATTTTGGCTTGGGACTTTGAAGCAAGTGTAGTTGAAAAATAAAAGACTCAAAAGCTTTGAAGGTCTTATAAAATGATTCCTTACACACTTTTAACCATCTGCTGCTCTGGCGCTCTGTTCCTATAGTCTTATGGGTGTTGGTCATTCGTGATAAAAACAGGCATAAACATGTAAAACTGTTTGCATGAGCCGACTCTGAAATAAGACATTTTTAGATATGAACTGGATTACATGCATAATATAAAACTATGGTAGGAATTAGTCTGTTCTGCACTGTAATGTCAAAATTATACGTAGCTGCATGAGGTCAGAGCCTTTGAGATAACGTTATGCTTTCGTGTTGCATCTCAGTGTCAGTTCCAGTCTTTGGAGACAGTGACAAATGTCACTTCAGAAGTCTGATAGCGAAGTAGAGCTTGAACATGAATTCTAATACTACATGGGAATATGAAATTCATAGCAAAAACTAGTATCTTGTGTATCCAATTTTTATGCTCTCTTATATAGTGTGAAGGCAATTTTATTACAGATTTATTCTTTTTCTGACTCTTCTTGTTTTTGGTTGTCAGAATACTTTTATAGACAATCAGAAAGCATGCTGATTGTTGACTATAAAATGGGAATATGTAGGAAGTAGGACCTAAATTTCATTTAGGTTGCAGCAAGCTTTGTTTGAATGACTTCTGTTTAACAAAAAAAAAGGTTCAAAAGTAGGAAAGAACCTACCATGTGTGTGTTAAGAGGGGAAGCTACTCTGCATAGAAGGTTATGATGGAGTCCATAGTGTGTGACTGGACAGCCCAATGTCTGGGTTCAGAGGCACACAGGAAGGATGCTTACAGAGAACAAGGATTAGCACAGGTAGAGATAATAATTCCTTACACTGAACTACCCTAAAAATTTGTGTGCCTGAACAAACTTGGCAGAACAGCCATTGGATTGCTTGCAGGCAGTTTAAGAAAGAGAGAGAATAACACATCATATTTATGGTTTGTCTGTAAGACAGTTGTATCTACACACTGTCCATCCAAAACATTAATGCAGAAAAGGTGAGATACCCTATTCCATGCCCTTGTGTGTTCTGTGCAAAGTTTATTGTTCCTACTTCGCCTCATTATGGTAAAGAAAACCAAAACTTTTTATTTGTTTTGTATCAGGGTTTGGTTTGTCTAGTGAGAATACTGAGCAAATAGAATTCTTTTTTTTTTTTTTTAATATATTGAACTATATAGGATTTGCGTGTAGGTCTCTTCAAAGTTCAAATAAGGCTGAGGGGTTTTTTCCCCCATAGAAATCTTGAAGAATTAATCCGTTATGTTTTTCCCTAATTCCAGGTATAGACCTCAAAGTTATTTACGGTAGTAATTTCAGGAGTCAGTTAATATACTCACAGATTTGTAGCATGACCTCAAATAATCTGAATACTGTAATTTTAAACCAGCTCTGTTGCTTAAATCCAGTCTTCTGCATTGGGCTGTTTAATTCCCACAGACAGCGATTTGCACATACAATGAAATCATACACTTACTGTTAGTCAATGACACACATTTATACCACTTTTATAATAGTGGGAAAGTCATCATTACTTCTGCATGGAGGCTGCTGTTAGGTTTAGGCAGTTTGCACAGGCTTCAAAGATTCTAAAATTAAATTAAAATACTTCGCACATTTTCAGACAACACCATTTTACTTAGATTTTTACTGCATTGCAGTAAATCATTGCATTAATTTGACTGGAACTGAAGGGGTGTTAACACAGATCTGTGACTTCTGAACTGCTTTTTTCTTTGTATTTCTTCATTTGCCATTTGAACAAACAGCTTGTTAAACTCAAGCATTATTTGGTAGTATCAGTTCAGTTTTCCAGAAGTTGAGTTTAACCATTAGTCAAATAGTCTATTGAGTTTTAATCACTTAATGTGATTAATCCCATCTCCATTCAGCAAATAAGTTTGTATAAGGACTTAAGTGCCAAATTGGTCCCATTTCATTGAAGATTTCTTACATGCTTCAAGTGAAATACCTGTTAAAGTAAACAGTATTCAAACCATTAACCCTACTAGCTTCTTTTCTTCAGATTATACCCTGCAGCTTTCTCTATAGCACAGTGGGTCGAGGTTTCTCTGCTCTGCATTCTGGGCAAGGCTATCTGTGCATTAGACTTCAGCTAATCTATTTCCAGGTAGAAATAGGAGAGGGTGGAAGTTAATAGCACTAAGGGGACAAGGGAGGGGGCATTCTTGTAGGCACAGATTATACTAACAAGGGAGGTTTTTTCCCATACATGTAGAAGAATCTACATATCATGTGTCTATATGTTTAGACATGTATTATACATATATATACCTATATTTTATCTCTTGGTCTGTGTGACAATAGATATTGAAACACTTTCAAATTGCATGTTCGTAGGATGAGATGTTGAGTTCCACATAGCAGTAGAAGTCAGAGCACACATTGGTTGTGTAGGATGTGCTCATGAGGTTGTGATCTAGCACCCTTGAATAGTAGCACCATTCCCCCAGGGGAGTTGTTATGGCACATAATAGCATATGCTCCTGGATTACCATGTGCCTTCTTGCACAGGCACAACTATCCAGGGAACTCAGGTTAGTAACCCTGTAAGACAGCAGTGTCTGAACACTGTCCCTCACACACCCTTCCAAAAAACCAGAAACTGCAGGTGACACTGCTAATTCCAGAGATGCTGCCCAAGCAAATGATCATAAGAATCATAGAATTGTTAAAGTGGGAAAAGACCTTTAAGATTATCAAATCCAACCATCAGCCAGGACCACCCCCGTGTTCACCATTAAACCAAGTTCTCAAGTGCCATATCCACATGTTTTTTGAACACTTCCAGGCATTCTGACTCCACTGTTTCCCTAGGCAGTCAATGCTTTCTAAGCCAATGCTTAGAAACAACCCTTTCCATGAAAAAAATATTCCTAATATCTAATCTAAACCTTACCTCGCACAAGTTGAGGCCGTTTCCTTTCATCATGTCATTGATTACCTGGGAGAAGAGACCAACACCCACTTCACTACAACCTCCTTTCAGGTAGTTGTAGAGAACTGACTAAAGTTCATTTGCTTCTGACTGCATTGCCAAATGTGCTACTGACACACAGCTCTTTGTTTCTGCTTTTGGGGTATGAATAGAGCAATAACTTGCATCCAAAACTTCCCTTAAAGGCCACACCTGTAGCTAGAAAAATTTTAACAAATATTTTTCAAGAATTATTTCGTCAAATATGACTCAGTATCTTTTCAGGCTACTGTGCTATTTCATTAGGTTTCTTAAATTTTTCAGGGAAGGGTTTGACTCTTGAAACTGAAACATAATTTTGGTTGCATGGTTTTAATTTATGCAGACTGTTATTAGATTATTAGTTGTAAAGGACTGAGGGATCTAACTCTTAGGCACTAGGAGTACATGTAAAGAAGAGCTTTTGTGTAATCCAGCACGTTAAGTGTATAAATAGCACCCATCTAATTAATGGCTTAGAAGGTTGTGTGTAGTGCATATCAAGGCATGTATCACCTTCATCATATTTTGTCTCTGACACAAATGATCCCATGCAAAATTCAGATGGAATATTTGGACTTTTATGAAATCACAGTAGTGTTTTCTTGGGGCTTTATCAAGTTCTGCAACAGAAAATTTAGGTAGTAATGACTGTTTTTAACTGAATTCTGCCACTTCTTAACAAATCTTAAATGTGATTCTGTTAAAGCTTGCTTCACATCTACAACTTTATACTCTCAGAATTGGTAGAAGTTTTGTTATCACTGAAATCAGAAAAGAGTCCAAGAGGCTTCTGTTTTCCTTGCAGGAATAGGGAAAAAAATACAGGTGTGGTTATTAAGTACTCACTGTAACTTTCAAATAAAATGAAATACTGTCTGCATTCCGTAAGTGGCTAAATCTAAAGCCACGTTTGAAGATCTCTCCTGGTTGCATTGGTGTTGTGGAAAACTAGTGTTTTTACCCCTTCTCCTAAAGGAGGAGTCTGTGGGTGGGTCACTGCTCTCTGCTGGCCCTTCGTTCTATCTAGTTCTGCATCTACTAGCCAACTTCAGCCATTAGAGTAAGAACTAGGAGTACTGTCAGTGACCAGGTAGGAGAAGACCCAACAAATTAATACACATTTTTTAGAGAAAGTAATTCTGTTCTGTGTTCTTTCCCAGATATGTAACTAAAGGGTAAGTTCTAGTCAGCCAAGGATAAGCAACCAGAGAAGCTTAAACTAGATGACCAGCTGTAGTATTCATAGCACCTCGAAAGCCACAGCTGAGCAAGTAGGGGATGGTTGAGGGGAGGAATGACCACAGGTAAGGAAAAGGCAGCAAACTGGGGACATGGAAGGGGTTTAGGGGATATGGTATGAAAGATGTGAGCTGCATGGATAGGAGAGCAGGCCTCATTAGTAATATTAGTAGAGTATGCTTTTTTTTTAGGTATATCATCATGCTAATGTAAAAGACAAGTAGTTAGAAATAGAAAAATTAGTTTCTTATTTAAATAAATTAAGTTTAAATCCAGTGTGGATCTTCTTAATCAGGTTAATCTTTTGATGTACTTTCAGATATCAGTTTTTACTCTGTATATTTCTGTGTTACATTCATATGCACAACAATTTCTGTACCATAAAGAGGTAATGGATACTTTAGTTTAAAAATTCGCATAGTACCAAAAGGAGAGGAATGTGTATTTCAGGGCACAGTTTCATTCCTTTAAATATGACCTTGTCAGATATATTACATTAAATGCTTAAAGGAGTTTCTGTCACTCCTTGAACTCATTTTGGATTT
Organism: Corapipo altera; assembly: GCF_003945725.1. Classification (NCBI taxonomy): domain Eukaryota; kingdom Metazoa; phylum Chordata; class Aves; order Passeriformes; family Pipridae; genus Corapipo; species Corapipo altera. The sequence continues at coordinate 13,204,620 of NW_020884878.1, read as the reverse complement.
CACAGAGGTTATTTAAACCACTTTTGTTCCTTCCTCAGCATGTGTACAGCATTAGTGCTGTAGTGTACTGTTAGTTGTATGGAGTTAGAAGAGTGAATTCATAGCAGGAAGCCTACTGAAAAGATCACTAAACTAGTTGGTGGAACAAAGGTGGTAGTGATAGAGCATCCTTGACTTGCATGAAATTCACAGCACAAACCTTCTGCATGTAGTTACCTGAATTACCCACTTGAACAAAGGTGTCTCTAACTATTTCAGGTTTAGAGCATTGAGATTTTGGGGAAAAAGAGAAGAGGAAAAAGAGCTGTCAGCGGAAGAAGTGAGAATATCAGACCTTTAGTGTAGTGGCTAGAGCGTTTGTGCAGAGCATTTGTCAGCTTGGGCCCTTATCAGCCCGAGAGGGATCAAATCAAACAGTTCTGGTCTGTTAGAGTTAGGGGTGCTTTCTACATTGCCAGCTGAGAGGAGGCAAGAGTCTTGGAGCCACAAAAAAACCCCCAATGCACAAAAGGGTTAAAATATCCTGACAGAGTGATAAAAATACTCCTCTGGAACAGCTGGGGAGACCTGAGGTCTAAATCCATGCTGGTCTGAAGGTTGTTTGAACCCAAGCTAAGGTCTAGGAACTGCCTTTTGGAAATTATAGTGTTCACACATCTCTGCACAGTTAAGTAAAGGCTTTATGTCTTGTAGTGCTGGATTTAGATGCCTATATCCAATATCCCACCTCCAGTCTCTGCATTTTTTGTGGATTTTCTTTTAAGTAGCAAGTGTTGGTGGGTAAGGATAGCCTGATTGATTTTTTTCAGTATATTTTATTTGCTGTGGCTGAAGTACACACTTGTTATAAAAATAGCAAGTCTAATACTTGCGTTTAAAATCTTTCCTGGGAGAACATTGTAATGAAAGACTGGGCTTCTCTCCAGTACATATTCACTTTCCAAATCTGAAATGGCTTTGTAGAAAAATGATTTCCATAAATTCTCCATATCCACTAACAACCAGGAAGCAAAGTAACAAATAGAAACCACCAATTTTCATCATTTTTAAGACTGTAAAAATAGAATTAAAGATAGGATGCATTTAAAATGAAAATATAATTTAGACAAAATATCTTAAAAATCACTTTGAAATAATATAATTATTACTTAACTTAGATACCAGCTGGAAAAAATTATAGGGAAAGGGTTTTTTTTATTTTTTTTCTCTTCTTTGTTGCACAGTGTCACACAAGGAACTAAAAGATCAAATGAATTTCTAAAAGTTCTTAATATGTTTTCTATCTGTACTTCAGGAGAACGCTCATTATGGGAATCCCGATTTTATATTCAGTTCAGACAGTCCACTTATATCTGTGAGGAAATTTATGTTTAAATCACATGTAAAGATAGTTTTGTAGTTATCTTCCCTTTGTTTGGCTTATATTTGACCAACTGTGTAATTTACTGAAAATCCCACCTACACCTTTAGAAGGATCTTTACATATTTAAGCCTTCATCTTAAGTTGCTTCTGCTGCTGTGCAGATAACTTTGAAAACACAGCCTGAAGCTAACCAAATACCTGTGCAAGTCAGAAGACAACGTGAAATTATAGTTGTGAAACATTTGACCATTAACACTTCCTACCTTACTTCAGTCAGGTAGAAATATCCTCCACATATCCTCTGACATTAGCAACATGCACCTTCATTGTAAATATTTGACACTTTAAAAAGCAGTTTTGAGTTTCAGACTGGAGATGTTGGGAGAGTATTGTAAGTTGACTTCAGTGTAGAAAATGTACTTTTGAAGGAACATGTATGTGAAACAGCCTGGAATCCTAAGGAACCAAAAATTTGCTTGTTTGCCTTTTTTGTTTCAGTAGAACTGAACATTATTTTAGCCAAATTAGTTTCTTTGACCCTTTTTCTGTGATAAATTTTCTACATGTTTTGTGAAAACAGGTGGTTCACAGAGAGAGCCTCAAACACCCTCAGTGACACCCAGCTTACAGGAACAGCTGAGGTACGTTGTTTGGCCTGGGAGTTAGAGAATATAGGAGCAAGCACCATAGGATACCATGGGTGGACCATAGGAAGCCTTCATCACAAGTTCTGCTGTTTGTGGAAATGCAAGAAAATGTAGTTTGCCAGAACAGAGGGCCCCTAGAATCCAACCATATATTAAAAAAAACCAAAACACTGTTCAGCATTAACTTTTACCCAGCAAGGAAATATTCTAAACAGCAAGAAGATGTTGTTTGTTAATGGTGTGCAAGTTTTCAATGAGTCCAGTACTAGAGGGGCTGCAATCCTGGCATTTCATGGGTATCCTAAAATATGAGCAGTTGTGAATGCTTTTATTTAAGGTTTTTTCACTTCCTGAAACAGGCGTCAAAATTGTAATGGCCCAGGTATTTTCTAAGGAAGTTCAGGGATACTTGTGAAAGCGCTTAGTACAGGTTATCCTGCAATTAAGCAGAAGCAGGGTTGCAAATCCATCTGGTTGGATCAGGGACTTGAAAAATTTCTTTGGTGGCACAGAAATTAGAACATGCAGGGGGAACTGAGATTTGGGAACATAGTACCTGAACAAAGGCTGTGACATCTTAACAAGATGTTGTGTTTGCAGTGCGTTTTGGACTTCTGTAAATCAGGGGTTGCTGTGTGGATTGGGAGTGACTCCTGTGCTGTCCACATGTCCACAGCCGAAATAAAGGACACAGAAATGTTTTTAAGTTCTTCTTCCTGACATTTTCTGACAGTTTTTCTTGCCAATGAAATACTGGTCCTGACTTTTTTTTCCTCCTACCCTCTTCCCCCAGATACAGATTAGTTGTAAAGGACAAAACCAACAGCCAGTAGTTTTTTCCATAGAATTTATTCTGTGCCATCTGCTGGTGATGTGAAGCAAGTGAACATTGCAAAATCGTCTGGATTCTCTGTAGTGCTGAACAGTTGCATCTCCAGCTGAAGACAGTAAAAGCAACAGGTTTCTGAGTGTCTCTTATCATCTTTAACTCAGGACAAAGTCATTTATTTACTTGAAGAGAATCTACTGTAGTTATAACAATGTCTCTGCTTTTTTAAGATGATCATGCTTACTTTTCTATGATTCTGTCACATAAGAATGAGTTAGAGGTGCTGTTGTAAGCATTGATCTGACAATACCACATCTACCTCCCTCTAGAATTATAACCTAGCTCTGAACTACAGAAAATAATGGAATATTTAGGTTATTTTGGGCAATTGTGACTAGAACACTTCTTATTCTCAGATGTCTGCTATAATCTAGATTTCTGATATATGGGTGGGGGTTTTATCATTAGGTGAAAATTTTATCGACTGAAATGTTATCATCTAACATTCAAGTCCTCTAGAAGACTTGCATTCTTTAAATGTGGACATTGTAACTTCAGGAAGTGACGGGTTTCAGGGTGGATCCAGCTATACTGTGAATACCACACATATGTAATAGTGTATGGTAGAGAAATATAATACATGAACAGGAAAGAAAGCCTTTATTGACAGAGATTTACAGTCATTATGGAGACAGTAATTCTAAATCTAATGAATTTTTGCTATATGTTTGGAATTTTAATATTTTAAAAATAATTTAGCATTGTTTGTCCCTATGTATGCTTAAATCACAAATTAGGAAGAATTGTATCACAAGGGGAATTTAAAATGAGCCATTTGAAATTGATATGGGTGAGCAGGATTGTTGTCCTTTGGCTTTACAGAAAACAGTATAAAGATAAAACAATTGCAGGACAGTTAGCATTTTCACTATTATTGCAAACACTACTTCTAATACTGGAAAACCACAGAAGCCTGCACTCTATAAAGACTGACTTTTGAAACTATGAAATCCTTATAGGAATTCAAGATTGCCCTGGTACTTGTTGTGCTTTGTAAGAGAGGAGATTGAATCTGTTGATACAGATTTAGTGTCATTTTACAACAATGTTCTAAAGGCGTTGCAGATTCCTAATTCATGTGCCAGTTTTTAAATCACATTTCCCCTGTATCTTGGTGTTTAGATTAAGTTACTTAACTACACTGTTGTATTTCAGTAATAATAGAACAATTAAATAAGATTTTTTCCCTCAGTGAAAAAGTCCACTAGAACCATTCATGAATTCCTTGGAGAAAGATTCTAACTTTGTCTTTGTAAAAACACACTTTGGGATTTTTTTTTTTTCTAACTTTCAGTTTTTGTTTGACATTTTGTTAAAGTGAGTGAACACCCACCTGCTGTCATTCCCAGATGTGGTCCAACAAGTCCATTTAAAGGGCACTTAAGTACTAAGAGTAATGGTAAGTAACGTGTGCTTTCATCAGAAGATTGACATGGTTCCTCTTATGTCAATTAATTTATTTTATGATTAAAATGTTATTATTATTAAAACCTTTTAATCAAGCTATTTGGTGAAGTTTATAGCACTTAGATTTAGTATGCATTACTGAAAATGCTCTCAAGGAGTAAGTTTTGCCTTGACTGTACTGCTGGCTATAAATAGGTAGCAAGACAACCAAATATATAAAGATGTCACATCTGTGTTAGCTGGAATATATATATGATTACCACTTAAAGAATCCTTGAGGTTAAAAATATTCCTTTACAGTCAGTAGTTTACATGGGCTAGTGTATGTTTCTGTGCCATCCTTGCACCTCAGACACTTTTTTTAGAGGGAAGAAGCAGGAAGTTTCCATGCTGACATTTTCGTAGTCCAATTTCAGCTACTTTTGTAGCTATCTATTGAGTTAGTGGGCTCAGTGGGAAAAGACAAAGGAGACACAATGGTTTCATGTGATAGTAACTGGCAAAGAAGAATGGCTGCCATTGAGCAAAGAAGTTAAGCACACTGTAATTTAAGCTTTATGACTTTGAATTGAAGTTAATAACAGTTTAAAATTTTAGTATTCTTGTTCTCGCCTTTGTAGTGTTTCAAATGTGTTTTAATCTTACAGCTTTCTGCATAGACTCATCTCGAAGTCTGACTAACCAATACCTCATCAGAGATCACATGATGTGTCATTATAACAGGATGCTGTCAGCCAAAGGTAAAAACCTGCATGTATGAATGAACTTTCTACCCCCAGATTTAGCTCATTCCTTCAGAAGATGCTCATATCAAGAAGGAATGAACTGGATTGTAGTAAGTGTACAGTTATTCCTGTTTCTTACTGAAACCGGAATCAGCAAGGAGATATAACCGCTACTTAATACTTTTATATTATTGAGATTGGAATTTTTATATTAAAACCTTTTCCTTAAGAGTTACCAAATATATTACCTTAATTTTACAGTATTTAGTACTTTAATGGTCTCCTTCGACCTTTCTTGAAGTTATTCTGTGATTTTGATATGTGATGAAATGATGAAATAGTGAATTAATAATTAATTCAATTAACTCTAATAATTAATAAATAATGAAATTACGTGCTGAACTGAAAATCATAGTGACAGTCAAAATAGCAAAGATACAGAATTTATTTTAGGAATGAAGGTAGAACATTTTCAGTTAAACTCAGACCACTATGTCTTTTTTTGTAATTTATGTTTTATAATTTAATAATTATATATTTTATAATTTTTTAATTTCAAAAATTTCATTATCTTTTGTTTTTACTGCGGTGAATATAGCAGCGAGTTTTAAGGAGCGTGTGTTTGCAAATGAGAAAATCAAGTTACTGGTAGAGTCCACACTCACAAATATACTGTTATCTCTTATGTAACATATTCAATATCCTTGGGTATGCAGGTAAATGCCATCAGCACAAAATGTACAGAAACCTTGTGTAAAGAATCTTCATTTAAGTGATGATTCTTACTTTAAATATGTGTTTTACCCAAACAGCTTTATCTTGCAAATTCTCTGTATTAATATCAACCTAATACTTTAAGTACTTGGTAACTGTCATGTTTTAAAATAGAGAAGAATTAAATTAGTCTTTGTTCTGTATTGGTTTATTGCTATTTTTTTCTACCTCTCACATATATGAAGTAAATACTGAATCATTCCCATTTGGTGTTTTTCTCATTTTTAGCAGCTGTAGACTGCTCAGTGCCCAAAAGTAGGCTGACCAGCATCAAATGTAAGTACTTGTGATATATATATTCTGCAAAAGCTTCTGTAAAACTTACTTAACACAACAAGAGCCAGAGAAATAGAAGAGTAACAACAGAATATAATAAAGCATTAATGTATCTACTTGTTTATTCAGCTTTTTGCATCATTTTCCAGCTAATTGTAGGAATCTGCAGCAAATGTGAGACCAGTGAGATGGATCTCATCTGTCAGTGATGACTTGTGCTTAGCATGACAGTTAATTTTGCTTAGTATCTTTTCATCCACACAGGCAGATGAAAATGGAGCACATAAGGAGAATTTCAACATTTTCTCCTGTTGTATGATATGATGTAAGCTTAAACACTCAAGAAGAGAGCTTAGTAGTGCCAGGTAAAGAGAAATTTTGGGAATGTGGGCACCTGGAAACCGAGGCTGAAACTTCTTGTTCCATTGTGCAGAAAACAGAACCAATCACAACCACACAGCCCTACAGCCTGGATTAAACTGCACTTAATTTTTCTGCAAGTTGTCTAATTTCTTAACACTGTTTAAAGATACCATTATTGTAGCCTTACTTCATAGCGTTAGCCAAAGTGCAGTACTTTCAAATAATTGATTTATGAATAACTAAATGAATATATAAGTCAAAGTGGATAAATAGCAGCTGTTTGTTAAAATATCAAAGATATATTTCTGTTATCTATCTGTCTTTAATGCAGTTAGAAAAAGTTCTTCATTCTCCAATTTCATATTCAGTTACGACTGCTGAGGTACTGGAGAAAACAGAAGTCATTTTTAAGGATGGAAAGTTAAATCTTCTAATGACTGAATAGTTTGTGGTTAGTATCAAATTCAATCAAGCCAAAGTGATGCTACCTTTTAAAAGTATCAAGAGTAACTAAGATATCAATCATCCTTTTGGCAGACTCAATTTCATTAGCACTTTTTTCAGTACTTCGGCATAAAGAGTTGAGACTGAATTAAGCAATGAGCTGCACCAGGATCAGAGATGCTATGTGGGTTTGCCTTCTGCTTTCAAATGGTACAGCACAAGTAGTAATAGTATTGCAGGGATATTTAAAACCTCTGATTGCAATAGGAATTTCAGATCACCTATTCTGCAGAGTCACCTGAAAAATGTCTTACTTCTCATGCTCCACCTCTACTGAGCTTTTCTTTGAAACAAGCATGAAAATAGAGGATTGGTATAAGAAGAATATTTACAGCTATGTGTTTCTATAATAAAAAACTCATGTAGGTTTTCTTTCTGCATCTGCTAGAATCTTTCTTAGGTTCCCTAATTAACAATTAGTCTTCCATACTTTTTCATGTCTTGGTTTTTTCTCAACACCAACAAATGCCTATTTATTTTAGAGTCTGCTGTCTTTACAGATAAAATGCTTCTGAGCTGATAGCTTGTGTGATTCACAGTGGAATGAGCTTCCTCAAATAATGAGTTCATTTTGGGAGACAGCAACAGTGCCTTAACCTTAACAGATAATTGTCCTGACACTTGCAGGTGTGCTCTGAGGAAATTTCCATTTCAGATGGCAAGGCTTTGTGCAATACATTTCTCTTCCAGTTCATCCTACTCAGACTGCTGTCTGACGATGTGCCTCTGTCCTGGTCACAGGCAGAACATTACTCTGCTGTACAGAGTGCGATGGGAACATTTCACTGTTGTTGCTGCTTTTATTTTTACCCATCTATTTAGTAAAACTGATACACTAAATTCTTGCTAAAGAACAAGCTGCTGTATTTTATCTTATTAGAACATGCATACAACCAGCACAGCCCTAGAAGATATTTCTTATTCATGAGAGAAAAAAACCTGGAAGATGGGGGGGGGAAATGAAGCCTTTTATTACAAAAAAATTCCTTGATTTACCTACAGTTATTCTAGCTTAAGACTTGGGAGTGCTAATTCTTACTCAGTTGGAATTTATTATATTCCCAAAATAAAGCTGGCTCCTAAAGTGAAACTGAACATCATAGTTAAGGATTTGGATCCTAGTCAGTAGCACAGGATTCATTTGGAAGTAATGTTAGATTTACTTCTTGGTCTCACAGAACTGAGTATACATCATGGTTAAATGGATCTTCTTTTTATCCTTAGATTTAGCTCAGTTCTAACATACAGTTTGTTTCCTTGATGTTCTGCACTGAGCAGAATTGCACAATTATCAAGTGAAAATGAATTTACTAGTTTTTAAAATCTGTTTAACAAAGCAATAAATAATGTTGTATTTTTTTTCCCTTAAAAGTGGCTTCTCAAGACAGTATTATGTCTCTGCCTCACTTTTCAGGTTTCATATTTTTAGGTGCTTTATGTTCCCTAATAAAAATTAGAGTGCCAAGTTAAAGATAAAAATCTAAATAATAAAGCAAGCTTATGTAAACAATAGAATTCTTATTAGAATATTCCTCAGTGTAGTGTTTTTACTTTGCAGTGCGGGCACCGTCAGAGTTTATTTGTCCTCCTTGAGCTTCCTAATCAAGATAGGACTTCTGCCAACACTAGATCAGTCAGAAAAGTCTTGGAAACGTCCAGGGATGGAGATTCTGAACCCCGAGAAACCTCTGCCACTGTCACAATATTTGTGGGTCTAAAAGGTTTTTTCCATGTATCCAATTCAAACACTGTTGGGACTAGAACTAAACTTGCTTGAAAGCATTTATCTTGGCAATTCCAGTTTTGAAGGGCATATTTTGGATGGTGGATTGTAAGGGTTATAGATGCTATAGCTAAAATTGTTGTTCCATGATGGTCAGTGGCAGAAGTGTCTCAACTGCAACAGATAGGTCCAGGATTTTCATGTGTGCATTTGTACCAGATACTGAAGATTATCCTTTCTTAATAAGAGCCTTTGAGGATTTCTATTGCTACTCAGTGTGTGCATGTAACTGGTATTTTTTTTTCTGACCTGCTTCCTTCACATGTTCCATCTGACTGAGATGACTTTACAGATAAGGAACTCCACCATGCAGGCTGAAATTTGTGCAGAGTTATCAAAGGGATAATTCCATGGGACACATCTACTTTCAAATTCATCATTATTGGTCTCACTATCTTCAAGGTATTTAAGGTTAAGACTACACAGGCATACCTTGTTCGGTATCTGCAGTATTCTCATAAACTCTAGATGTTTAGAATGAAATTGAAAATCATTTCGATTTTATTTCATACCTAAAATTACAGTAGTTGCATTTTTTCCTACCATTCTGTGCATTGTTCATCAAGAACTACAGATTTCTGTAGTGTAATAATAGCGCAACCAAGTGGTCCATGTTCAGGTGTTAAGCTCAGTGCAACATATCATTTGTAGAGTCTCTGGAAATCCACTGGAGAATAATTTTTCTTCCTCTGCCTTTTGCGAAACAGATCAATGTGGCGATGATTGCCAATAGCTCAGACAATACGAGTTTTTAAAAATGTGCTGAGGAAGAAAAGTAATGGAAAAGGATTTTTAGAATATTTTCAAAACAATTGCTGTTTTCTTGCTGGAGATGGAACACATAATTTATCCAGGCTCAGTTGCAACTTCAGTGTGATTGAATATCGGCGGTGTCTCTGTAATGTCACCGAGAATGAGGGGTTTACAGCTCTATTCCCCCAGTAGTTCTGTGCCTGTCATTGCTTCAACTGAAGCATAGTATTAACTTTTTTCTTTTCTTTTTGTATTCCTTGTCTTATTACTTATTGCATCCCAAATAAGTTTGCTGTTCCCCCCTCTATTTCAAAAGAGATTTGGGCAGGAAGGTAAATTTTCAATTTGAAATTATAAGATTTATTAATAGCATAGAGTTTCAAAACAGAATTCCCACAGATAGTGTTAAAAAACATCCCCTGAAAATATGCTTCATGTACTGCTAAAATAGCAGGTGAGTATTTCCCTTTGGGGTTGTTGCCATGAATCAGTCATTAGTGTTTAAGAATTAAACATGATACTGTAGTTGGCATTCTTCCTGGCCATCTGAATGTGTTCTGTCCTTAAAGTGGATTTAGTTTCCACTGTTCTTTTCCTGGTATCATAACTGGCAGCGAAGTAGGCAAGGTGCCATGCCCCTGGGCTAGCAGTGAGCATGTTCCTGTGTATTAGATCAGCCTTATTGACTTAAAATAGTTGTTAGAATGTGAAACTTCTTGAAATGTGAAACTTCTATGTTCAGAATTAGTCCAAGCATGTTGATTGATACCAGTGGCCATTAGAAGTCTGTGGTTGTGGAATTTGAGCCAGAAAACTTGGACAAAAGCTATGCCAAGTAAGACAGCTGCTGCTACACATGCCTGGTTTCTAACAGTACTAACTTTTCAACCCATGTGTTTAGAGATTTTTCCACAGGGCATATTGATAGTACAGACTGAACCCAGTGATTAGTGAGCTTGGGAATGCAGGTCTCTTTGATACTGGGGGGGGTGGAGAAGAAGAAGGGAAAAAAGTATTCTGAGAAGTTACCCACCATAAATCTATTTTAGCCTGATGGAACTTGAATACTTGGAGGGAGGGTGGTGAGAGATAGGGAGAGACAACAGTTCAAACTGACCAGTAATGTTGTTTTTCTGCTCTTTGAGGGGTTAGATTCAAGTGGGAATATCAGGAAGTGCATAATATTATGTAATTCTGTATTTAAATCTTAATTTTCCATGTGAACACAATATGTAGCTGTCTACCCTTTGCACTATGAAAAGCGGAGATCTGTGAACAGCTGTCTTACGTGTTTTGTTGTTGCCGCTGTTTTACAGGACGCTTTCATAAAATCTCCCTATTTTTTTTCCTGTTGAGTCTTGTCCTTGCATATGTATTTCTTAAAATAAAAGTTATGAGCAATTAATATAAGCTCTTTCAAGTCAAACACTCAGATAATTCTAATGCTTGTATTTTCAGAGTTCAAGTTTGTCTTTGGCAAAATGTTCTGGTATATTTATCCAGTTTGAATTTTTAGAGAGCTGGAAAACCCATTGGGCAAAAAAATCTTTATGAAACTGTACTTTTCTGGAGTGATTGTACTTTTTCTTTCTTTCAGAAGTTGTTTACTTTAAAGTTTCTTCTATAGAAAAGTTTTATTTTTTTTTTTTAAATGAGAGGTAATTTTAGATATGTTGATCAAAAACACATTTTCAAAGAGTTTGCAGATGTAAAAAGACATCAGATCATCTCATCTGACATCATGAGTTGAGCAGACCAAAAATTCCATCCAGTTGTGCTCAACAGGCATACTGAATGTGGCAAATAAAACACATAAACAATAAGGGCCTGAAGGCCTTGACTTGTAAAGGTCAAGAATAGAGAAAACATCATTTCCTTTTCTAGATGTTGCAGCAGTTAATCATCATCATCATTGAAAATGTGTCCCTGATTTTTAAATGAATTTTCCCAGCTTTACTATCTGTCTGTGGATGGGGAGAGTTGTTGCTTTTATACAATTTTCCATTACTGAGGATCACAAAATAGCTATAGCCTACCAGAGAACAAGAATAAAATTATGCATTCCATTTATTCTCAGCTTTATTTCAGTACAGTATGTATAAATTGTCCTTGAAGGCTGCGCTAGGAGTACCTTGAGACAAAAATCACTGTCCAAGCCCACCTAAGCCAGATGGACCTCTCTCTAGGGTGCACAAATAGAGGTTTACCGGGGCAGGCCTAGAAGTTTTCTACAGGGTTGGTGCAGGGTTCCACAGTTTCTGTGCAGATTTCTGTGAAAGATTTATGTCTCACTGTTAGGCTTTATATCCAAACATTCGCAATTACCAGATTTTGCCATTAGTATCTTTGCCAAGCAGTGTCACATTTCTGAAGTACACACCCTCATGCAGACGTTACTTTCTGTTTGATACAAGCAAGTCTTTAGTATCAAGCCTTTAATAAATACTTTGTCACCCTTTTTTGTGGTGATTCCTCCCTTATTTAATGAAACGGTGCTACTGATAATGGGTGTGAAGGACTGCAGAGTAATCTCTTAGAGTTACGTAAACTAAAACTTCGATGTTAAGAAATTTCGATTGAGACTTATGAGAAACCTGAACTTCATAGCCAGTGACAAAATTCAGTTTGCATTTGATGAGATCTCACACTGTGTGCTTAAATCCTGGTGTACTGGGGGGTTGTGAAGAGCTAGGAAACTGATATTAAAAATTTTTAAGAACTTGATATGCTGAACACTGCAATTATGGTTGCTGCAGGCACTTCAGGCTTAGCAGAAATGATGTTTGTATGGTTTATCTGAAAAGAATTCAAAAGGGAAAAATAACTAGAAGTGTATTGCTGTAAAAATAGCTTATATAAAAACACAATGGAGAAATGCTCAGTATTGAATAATTCTTTTGGGATACATTGTTCTGCAAGCTGAACTCAATTTAAATCTAACTTAATATTTCATGGTCTGCCCTGGGTTATTTACATCAAAAATGAAATAACTTGAAGGTTAACTGCCAGTTGTACTGTGATATGACATATGAGAAATTTAGGGACTGGAAATTCGGAGCAAAGGACAACCACTGGCATTCCAAATCGTCCTATTCTTCTAAGTGCAGAGCTTTCAAGCTGACTAGGACTGCGATATGCATGATTAGTTTGTTTCTTCCACGTTTATGGCATTTGTTTTATAACCCTGTGCATGTCCAGAAATAATGCTGCAGCCTAGACTTAAGGCTTTAAGGGAAATAAAGCTTTGGAGTGGTGTGCTCTGCAAAAAGAGTATTTGCCTAGGCTGAAGTGTTCCTTCTATGACAGATTGATCAGTATTTTATAAGTATCTCTTTATGGGGAATGCTACAGTTTAACATCTAAAATTCATGGTCTTCTTGGGGCTTCCTCTCACTGGCAACAAAATTAAGAGAACAGATTCGTGGGGTGGATGCAGTAAGTTACAGAATCTAGTTTCACAGACTGAATTTATCTGATACACAAAACTTAATACTTTTTACATTTTAATACATTTTCTCTTACTATACATCCTTGTGATAGTTTTGAGCACAGTAGTTAATGAGATATAATTAATCTCAAAGTCTCTAATAATGCTTTTAAAGGGACTCATTATTTGGATCTATAGACTGTATTTCTTTATTCCTCAACATTTAGTTTTCCGTTTTTAAAGAGATGAAAAATAACCCAAAGGTTTTCTTTTTTTCATTTATTTGTCACAAGGTGCTTATTATGATGTACCTTTCCCGTATTTAACTCAACATGTGTGTTATGTTTCTGGAACCAATGTTCAGTAAAAGCTACTTGCAGTGAAATTATTAAGTTAACAAGTGCAATTGATGTTTACTTCCCACTAGTCTTTCACAGGATACCAAGGACACACTTGTCAAATTTAGTTTATTAACCTCTCTGAAAGCTAAAGAAGCTGTATCTGTAATTGATTTGAAGCAAAGATACCTTAAACAGCGAGCAACATTTCCAATTAACAGACAAATCTCCCTTTTAAAACTGCATATGTCTTCTTGAATGCTGGTCTCGTTCTTTTTGGTTTTAATATAGTCACATTGCAGAACAAGTGGTTATGTATGACAGCCTTAAGTATCTTCAGCACCAGCCAATTTTAATATTGTAATTAGTGCCTCAGAGGTTCAGGCAAATTTTCTTTCTGTCTAAAATCAAATGTGAAGACTGGATTCTCTAGTCCCTGCTTGGGTAAAGGACATGTGAAATAAGGGGAGAGGTAGGCCATGTTCATGTTTTCACACTTGTCTGTGTTACTTGCTGACTGCCCCAAGGCTGTCCTAACTTATCTCCAGCTGCCTGTTTACATCTACATTAACTCTTTTCAAGAAGTATTTCTCTGTCCTGCTTTGCTGGATTTGCAATTCCTAGCTTTTATGTCTGATCTAGCCTGAAAATTTGTACTTTGGCAGTAAGATGGGTATACTTCTGGGATTTTCTGACATTCTGTTTTGCATATGTGTGTGCTGCCTTTCAGTGTGCATGAGTGACTTTATGGCTTTTGGAACAAACTTAGTGCATTAGCTGAGCTAAGCTCACTCAATTGCGGGTATGAGGAAAAGACATTACATTTCCCATGCAGGTGACAGTAGTCCCAGTGGATCATTCTGGCATCCAAAAATGGCCTTAGCTGGCATACTTACTGTTCTTTCATTCTTTGGTCTTGGACATAAGCCATGCTTTGGGTAAAAAGAGTCCCAGCATACAGTCCTGGAGGAGGTTTTTTTGTAGCTTTGAATGCCAGTAGTAAAGGCAGAATCTGTGCATGTACGTCAAATTTCAGTCTTCATCCTGTAAAGAGCAGAATAAGGACAACACAAGATTCTGTTTTGCAGTAATATTCACACTGCTTTGCACTTTGCCTAAACACTCCTGTTAAGCAGGTGTATGCAGGTGGAACATGCAGTAAAGTGATAAAGCTTGTCTTGTCTTAGGCAGACACGATTTTCACCTGAGCACTTGAGTGTAAGGAGCTTGCTGTTTCAGGCACCTGCTTGCACTTACCATACTTCTGTGTGATTTGCATTTTTTTTCTAGAGCTCTCATTCACACATTTTTCCCTAGATACACATTCAATACACATCAGCCATCACCATTTTACCTGGGCAGTGCAAAACATGAGTTTTTACATCTTCCATGCATGTGCATACACAGACACACTGTATTGGCCCAGGATAAGTCATTATTTAACTCAAGCATATAAAACTTCTAACCTATAGCTAATTTTTGAGGGCTTGTCTGTAACTTTTAAGACAAATGCAATTAGAGATAATAGTAATTTAGAATAGACACATAATAATAATTCAGTGTAGGAAGAAAAATATTCTATTTTAATTATTTAATAGTACAGTATATTTTGTCTGTCTTTTACAAGGTATATTTTTAATTCAGAATTGTATATGTAGCATTTTTTACTTCAGCTAATATTTTTCCAGTAATAAAGGCAACTTCATATTGTACATACTCTAATAGCATATGCTGGATTGATCAGCCACCATAAAAGAAATTACTTTGTATTTTTCATATCCATTGTAAGAATTGAAGGAGAAAGAGATATTTCCCTGAGCAATGAGAGCAAGGATTTTGCATCTGAAAGATTCATTTCTAGCTTAAAAGGGGACTAAAATCTTTAATAAAATGAATACATATATTTAAATATTTCATGGAGATTAAAATGTGTGTAGGGTACGTGTACACAGATGAATGCATTTTAAAGGTTGATTAAATGTCCTCAGATTGCTGTAGGTCTCAACTGTCTAGAAGAATGTACCACAGCAATCCATGAAGTTATTTACATTTCCATGCATTAAGTAAAGTAGTGCATGTGAAGATTGGGGTCTAGCAGAGTGTGATACAATTACATTATGAAACCAAAGAAGAAATTCTGAAAGACCTTTCTATGTGTCTGATTGCTGTGGAACTGTGTTAAGTGACTGAGAAATGTGATCAGGAGTTAAAACAGGTTTCATTGAGCAGACAGACTTTAAAAGTGTGCTTGCTTATATAAACCCTCTTTTTTTCCTGATTGGAATGAAATTGTTAATGTTTTTTATCAGCCTCATTTGGATTTTTCAACTTTGTGAACTCTGAATACTGTGTACAGTTCTGGGCCCCTCACTTCAAGAAAGACATGGAGGTGCTGGAGCATGTCCACAGAAGGGCAACAGAGCTGGTGAAGGGTTTGGAGCACAAGTCCTATGAGGAGCAGCTGAGGGAGCTGGGGTTGTTTAGCCTGGTAAAAAGGAGCTTGTGAGGTGATCTTATTACTCTCTACAACTACCTGAAAGGAGAGTGTAGCCAGGTGGGGGTCACTCTCTTCTGCCAGGAACTAGTGACATGAAGAGAGGAAATAGTCTTAAACAGGGCTAGGGGAGGTCCAGGATGGACATCAGGAAGAATTTCTTCATGGAAAGGCTTGTCAAGCATTGGAATGGGCTACCCACGGAGGTGGTGGAGTCACCGTCCCTGGAAGTGTTCAAGAAGCGATTGGATGTGGCACTTTAATGCTGTGGTTTAGTTGACAAACTGATGGTTGGTCAAAGGTTGGACTCGATGATCTTGGAGGTTTTTTCCAACCTAAATGATTCTATGATACATATGTGACACCTGGTTGCTCACAATATAAAAATCTTTGGACTGCAAGATAGCGTATGTAGGTGACTGGTTTAGCTGACTTGTACACAGAAAATTTATCTGTCTTTTGGGCTTTTTTGTCTGATGGCATCTGACTTATCTTCTGACACTGCAGATGGGGTCTTGGACTGCAGACCAGTGTAGGCTGATAAAAATTCCCCCATCCTGATCTGACAGTGGCCCTTTGAGACTTTTCCTTCGTTTTTTATGTTCTTGACATGAACTTGCTTGTTTGGCTGTGGGTTTCTGTATTTGGGAGACTACTCCATGCTGTTAGCATGGATTTTTTGCATGTCAAATTTGCTAACAATAAATGGGTTTTATTCTGAAATCCTGGATGAGAGTACAGTCAAAAGAGTTTTAGCTGTAAAAAAATGATAGCAAGCTTGTAAGTTTTTGAGCAGAGTGCTCTGCTAGCAATTCTGATCTTGGAATTCCTATATACTGGTGTTCATTGTGAGATAAGAATACTTCAGGAAAGCTAAGGCACAGCTTCAGCTACCAGCATAGTCTTCATTATTTTTATTCTAAGAATAGACATGCATTTTATAATTGCTTTGTGTTGGAAGTGGAATGTATCTCAATAGTCTGACTGTACTGAGCAACTGGAAACCACTATGATGTTTTCAAATCACATAGGAAAAAAAAGAATATTTCAGTTTGGATCTAACAGTTTGTCTCTTCCCTAAGTTGCTGACCAGCAAAGAAGAGAGAAACTGAAAAAGAAGATAGCCAGATGTGAAGAGAAAATGAGTGTGTGTGAAACTGTCTCCCGATCCAGCTCAGGAGACAGTGGAAGGCTGCCATCTTCTTTCGGAAAGGTAGGTATTTTAAGTTTGCTAAATAGATACTGTCATATACTTGCCTTCCATAACAACAGCTGATCTCTGCTCTGCAGCAGCTCTAGAGCGAGGGCTGGAATACTTCACGCAGCAGAAAATAGACAGCTGTGAGCTCCATACATTCTAACCCTCCTGTTACATACAGTGCCACCCCCCTGCCTCTTCTGCCCTGTTTATCTCTCCTGAAGAGCCTCTAACTGTCCAACAGGGCACTCACGTTACAGGTCTCATCCCACCAGCTTTCACTTACACCAGTGATGTCAAATCTCTGGGACTGCGCCAAAGCTTCGAGCTCCTCTTGTTTGTTCCTTTTGCTATGGGCATTGGTGTAGAAACATTTCAGGTGTGGTACATTGTAGCCAATACCTTGTGAAGTAGATTGAGGGATCCCCGAAGTGCTCCTTTTCTCAAGTTTTGGCACCATTTTGTGTCACTGACACCAGTGAGTCATTAAGTGCAAACTGTAACTGAGCCTTCTGGTAGAAGGGTAGGCAGTGGAAGTAATTGGGCTGTCATATGTTCATGCTAGAAATGAAGCCCTATTTAAACTTTATTTCATTTGCCAAAGTATACATTGATTTCCTTGTTCGTACACCAAGGGACAGTTCCTCTGTTTAAATCATTAGATGTCCTTTAATGCATTGTGAGGATGAATTAGACATGCTAATTGTATTTCTGTAGCCATCAGCATATATTATTGATAAGTGACAGCTGGAAAACAAATTCCTAATGCCTGATAAAGCATATGATATAGAGGATTTTTCCAGTAATCATATTATTGCTGGTGCCATTAGGAAAAAGCTGAATATACATCCTCTTTTTGGGAACTGCTCCAAAAATTTTGTTGAATTAGGACATTTTTGGGTTGGGGTAAGAGTCAGCACAAATTTGAAGCAGTCAACTGTGGAATACTCTGGGTTTCCAAGAAGGTAATGGCAAGAGAAGAATGTGGTCCTGTGCTTAATGAACATCTTACAAGATAACAGAAGCATGTAAGAAAAGGAGATGAGCAGAATTCTCGTCGATTTGCCACTGTTGCATTTAAATGTAAGAACACAATAGTTAGAAATTCCTTTCATAATGCAGAACTGTTTGCCTAATAAAGAATAACATACATATATATGTATATAAAGATATAACCCTTGTCATTCTGACAGTGTTAATGGCTGACTAGATTGTAGGCTACATATGTGCTAACCAGCTTTGATGTATGCACCTGACTTCCTATTTTCAAATGGCTTCATTCATTAGCATTCACTTTTTACGTATTCTGTCAAGTTTTGTGCCTTTATTTCATCATCTTCATTATCCACATACCCGCATTTATTACTATTTAATGCTACAGCAGAGCACAGGATCAGTTTTGAGACTCTGCTTTGTGCCTGGTAAAACCAAAAAGAAATAAAAATAATTTCTCTAAATTATATAATAAATGTTATACATATCTTAAAAACTGTGTGATTTAGTTAGTGTATTTTGTTATACACTGAGCTAACTGAAACTGAATAGTTGTAATGTGTCTTGAGCATGACTGGCCTGCTCTTAGTTTTGTACAAGGGTTTAAGTGCTCAGTGAATTCAGAACAGTGAATTCTTTATATGTAGTTGTAAATGTAATGTTACTGTGATGTGAGAATCTACTATGATATGTAGTGAACAGAGAAAGTGCTTACTAGACTTCATTACTGACTTTTTGAAATAATTAGTGATTGTCGTCAAAAGAGTATTTTTGTCAGAGATAAGCAAATTGCATCCAGAACTGTGGGTTAAGATGTGATAGAAATTTATGGTGTAGCATGAATTTCTGTACTTCTGGCAGAAGACCTAAGTGAGAAGCAAAGGAAGAGGCTCGTTCTGAGATGTCACAGTAGAGTAGCCTTCGGATCTGTGAGACTGCTAGAACCTAAACCACTTCAAAGACAGTAGTGTCTCTCTCACAGCACAGTAGAAGAACAAGGAGGCATAAGATGCCGTGGGGACAGCTGTACTTCTCTTCTGCTCCTCTCTTTCCATGTAGCATAATAATGATGGTGACACCATGTGTGAAAGTTAATCAAAATAGGATGTTAAATTACAGATACAGATGCTGAAAGGGCTGCTAACTTTGTGGTTGTGTATCTTTGTGAATATGTAATTTTTAAGCAAGTATTTAGAGACTTAATTAGACAGAAAATATTGTGACACCTATGCATACTGAAATCCTTAGATTTTTAATTTTATTTTTCTGTACAAACTGATGTGGGTTTTTAAACATTCATCTGAGTTATTCAACAGGTCAAGTTGGATGAAGCTCAATGTGACTTATCTCTGAAGCAAAAAAACCTGAATTGACCTGGCCACAAGTAAAATCTATGATTTGAACAACTTGGCATTTCATATCCCATGTTCAAGTAATCCTATTAATAGGCATTTCTGGCTGCTAATGATGTTTTAAAAGAAGGTAATCCATGCCAAAAGTCAGTTGAAGGAAGGCTACTTCACGGGAGCCTTTTTCTCTTTTAACTGTTTGAAGTATGGTTGCCATTACTTTGGCATTTCAAGATCCCTTTCAGTCTGTTTTTGAGACTTTTTTGTTTTCTGAAGAATTAGTTAGGACCGTCTGCTTGTGCATATGAAATACAGATTGCAAAACACCATTAACTGTTTCTAGTCTCTCTTGTTAATTTTGTATGCAAAGTATATGTGTGGCTATGTGAAATGCCTACTCAAATGCCTTGTATTTGAAGATTTATTATACTGTTATGTTATTAACAGTCTGAAGATGTATTGTGCTTGAAATAGTTCTGTCAGAGTGAGAGATGTGACTGAACAAAGCAGAAAAACCTTCTGAGCATCAAAGAAAGTTGTTTTCATCAGGAATGTTCAGTACAGATTTCCTTTCAGGCTTTGTAGTGACAATCACCTCGCATGCTGGTTGCTCGAATTAATACATTTCCATATGCACATTCAGTAATACCCCTTATTAATAATATCACAGTATTTGATGAAAGTAGGAACCTGCCACAGTATACACACATACACACACACACATACATAAAAGGAAAGAGTGTAACAGGAACATAGTTTTGAAAGAGAAGAATAGTTATTATTGATGCCAGTATGCAAACTGATTGTATTCATAGAGGGTCCAATTCATTCACATATTTGTGTTGAGTTTTCTCTCTTGACTTAATCAGTTTGTAACAGATGACATGCAAGGGTTTTATGACAGCAGCATCTCTAAAGGCAGCTTTAAAGAGACCTTTTCTCTGTCCAGGCATTGGAGAGCAGGCACTCAGCCTGCTTACAGCAATATGTAAATGGCTTATAAATGGAACTGTCTCAAGTTAAAACAATCACACATTTACTTCAAAATTGCAGCTTCTGTATCTTGGAAGTGCAGTTCATAAAGCATCTCTTCGATCTCATTTTATGATGGTAGATGAACTATTCTGTTGGAAGACCTTTTCATACAAGGACAAGTTAATTTCAAGATTTAAATTCATCTTAGTGTAACTTCAGTGAAAGCTGCCTTGGACCTTTTATGTGAAAAAGGATTTGGCAAGATTTCTCTTCAAAGTTTGGTTTTTATAGGGTAGCTGATACTTCAGTGGCTTTTGAGTTGAGAAACTAAACTTCTTTTCTTTTAGAAAGTAAAAGTAACTTCCAGAGCAATCTGGATTCTTTCTCTGTGTTACTACTTTTGCCTATCAGATGACAGCAGTATGCTTTGATCTATTTTTACTGAATTTTCTCTTCCACAGAGTCCATGAAGATTCAGATGTCCTCTCTATACAAGCATGGTGCAAGCACTATTCAATTTACCCAACTTTTGTGACTAATAAAATTGAAGCATAAATATGTACTTTTTGAAACCTTTAAAAGGTGTTGCTGAAGTGTGTCATCGAGTAAATTTGTATCTTTGAAAACAAATTACAGTTGTTTGAATCAATAGCATAGGAACATATATTGGTAAGCAAGGTATGAGTCAAGATTTTTGACTCCAAATTACAGTAGTTATAGTTCTTGATAGTTCTAATATCTAAAACTATGATATTACCGTGGAATAGTTTTTTAATTGTATCTGAACAATAAAATGAAATATATTTTAATCACTGTGCTACTGCATATTTGTAGGCATGTTTTTGTCTTCTTTGTTTTATTTTTTTGTTTCCTACCTAAACATCTGATGTTTTTATAGATAACAGACTAGAGAAGAAATTGAACATATTTGCTTACAGTTCACCTGCCTGTAGCAACACAGGTGTACAAATAATCTGAAGGTTTGGAGACAAATTGCAGGCAAACAGGGTTTCTGACACTCCTTAAATCTTTTTGAAGTCACCAACATAGTTCCTTGTTCCTGATATTGTTTCTTTTTGTATTGAAGGCAAAACTTCCTAGTTTAGGCAGTAAAGTTTTATAGCAGGATAAGGACTTTGAAAGACTTTTCTTCTTTCTCAGTACTTGAGTGAGGACACCTCACAACTGACACAAATACAGCGTAGGGCTCCAGTTCTCTCTAGTCACTTGGTCTCTTCTACTTATGAAACATTTGAGGAGGAAAAGAAAAGAACTACCCTAAGCTTCTTCATATGTAAGGAATGCTTAAATTTAGGATATTGCTACATCAATCCTGTAACTTTGTCTTGTTTTAGGATCAGCTCAACTGCTTCAGAGGAATAGAACATGTCACTTTCCTGAGGTGTAGTTGAGTATTTGGCCAATGTCACTTCATACCTTTTCTTAGTTACTGGGCAGGGAACCAATCATCATACGCTCACAAGTGCTTCTACAATCTGATTTATAGTATAGGTCCATGAACTAATTTGGCCACTCAGAATAAAAAATTTGCAAGAAAAAATAAGCTACTTATAATATACAGTGAAGGATATGGAATTAGCTTTTCAAAACATCTATATAGGTGGATTCTGAAGCTTTCCAGTCTTGTCTGTTTTCTGTAGTGCTGAGCTACCATTGCAAGTACTTTGTATGCAAACAATCACACTGGTAAGCCTCGTTATACTGCTTGCTAAGGCATTTGTTTGGAATTGTAACTGCATGTTATCAGTTCAGCATTTAATTATGCTGTAGTAGTAAAATAAAGTTGGCTTACACCATCAAGAAGAGCTCATTTTGCTTCAGCTAACTAAAAAAATAGCTCTTTGCATTAGGCATCAGCAACTGTGGACATTGGGGTACTGGAATACTGTAGATAGGTCTTACTGATGTGAGAGAAAATAGTTGTGAAGGAAATATATGGTATGGCAGCAGTGTGATCTGTGACTTAATTTTCATGGTAAAATACCTGCATTTTTAATATTCCTCTAAATAATGTTTACTATATGCCACAAGATGTATATTCATCATATTTGAGCTTCAATTTAAAATATTAAGTGTTTGTTAAAAACCTCAGTTGGCCTTAGAAATTGAATTTTCTTCTTAGGAAACACCTCTACTTGTATACACACTTTTAAATCTTACAGCAGTTTGTTGCTGCTGATGTGGACCTATATGAACTGCCTAAGTGTAAAGAAAGTATGATAATAATTTCAAAAAGTCAGCTGTTGGTTTTGAATTGAATTTTCTCAGTTGTTGTTTTATTTTAGTTATTTGCCTTGCATTTTACTGATTGCATGGTAAAGCAATGAGATCTTCCAGAATAACAGTATCCTCAACTTATGTCCCTCACTGCTGCACTGTAAGCACTGTCTCCGGGAGTTATGGTGCCACGTAGTTTGAGTGCACACAATGTGAGTCATCTCTTCTGCATCACACAGTTGTGTGTAACAGAATTTCATAGTTATACGTGTGGTTGAAATAAATTAGTTTATACAAAATTTTGTTTGCTGATAGGCTTCTGGCTTAATCTTCTAGTTCTGCAGAATGCCTGCCCTTGGAGATTGTAAAATATTATACATAATTTTCCCTGACTGACAGAATATTCAGTGCGTGGCTCTATCCTAGGTAGGAAAGGAATATACAACAGCTGTTTTGGTAAGGTGCTTTCTGATTTTTCAGAAACATTGTAAAGCACATTTATGAATGTGCATACCCTGTCCAGGTATTTATGCTTTGAAGTTGCAAATTTTTCAAAATTTTCTCTATGACAGAAATAAAATTTCTATTTAATTGTTCTTTCTCATTTAACAAAAAAAAAAAAAAATTTTAAGATACCACTTACAGTTAGTTGTGTTTCTGTCTTACTTGTCTTTACCACAGTGTCATAATACAATTCAGGAATAATGTTGAATTTTCAAGCATGGGATAATTATGAGTAATGTCTACCTTAACTTCCCTGGGTGGTATGAACAGAGCATACCCAGATAAAATAATTTGCTACAGTGCAATGAATCTGTGACTTCTAAAAATGCATTGAGCCTTTGGACTCAATACAAAATGATTAAACTCTTGGTTTGATGTAGGCATCAATATTCTGTAACAGAGCACCAATGTTTTGCTGCTGAAGCAAAATATTTGCTTATTACTCTCTTTATTTCCTGTGATTAGGTTTGTAAATCTGTTAGTACTGGGGCTGCTCTGAAACCAGTTTGATATTACAAAAATTGGAAGTTCTTACACAGAAAATACCTCCAAGTTGGTAACAATAATAGGTGAGAGTCCATCGTGAGCAAAGTTGGTAACTTGCAAAGCAATCAAACGTTGTTTTATTTTTTTCTAGAGTTTCTTGGAAGAGGAAGACAAGGATGGTCTTTTCCCCTGTGCTGGCCAGGCAGAGGACCTATCTAGAGCACTGTCTCCTTATGGCGAGCATGGCTTGGTTCACACTAGTCCAGTAAAATATGCCACAAAATGCTCTCGGAATACATCTAGGGCATCTTGCTCAACCTCAAGAATCAGTACATCAAGGCCACCAAGAAACTACTCTGGACTTTCATGTCGTCACTCCACTGATAGTTCTGTGAGCACTAGTCATTCCCAGAGATGTCAAAGAAGCAGCCCCAAAGTATGCAGCGGGGATCTTCTAGAGAGGCACTCTGAATACTTCACTAAGAGCCGAAAACCTTTTACTCCACGCACCTTAATATCAGATGCTAAATCTTTCCTGTCACAGTACAGATATTACACTCCTGCTCGGAGGAAAAAGAAGAAACCCCGCAAGCAGCGTGTGGAAGTTCAGACACAGACCGATGTGATCAGGTACAGAGATTGAAACTTTATTTTGAAACTCTAGAATTTAGATGTTATCATAACAGTATCTTCATAAAAGCAGCATGTTTTGCTTTCATTTACATTTGTATTAAACCAGAATAATTGTTCTGAAGTTATTGTAGATATGCCTTAGCAAAAGCTAAGGAGGAACTGGTTTTATCTATACAAATTGGATATAAAGTGCTGCTAAATTCAAACTGTGGGATCTTGCTGATGATAGTCATTCCCTCTCTGTTCCCTAGGCTCTCTCTGGTGTATAGTTGTGCTTTCTGTCTTGTTAAGAATTAATGAGTGTAAAGCATGCAAGTAGTTCCCCACTATTGCCCCTGTAGTCTCATACTTTCCAGTTTGTTAATACATCATGCAGTTCTTCATGGTCTTTTTATGACTTGAATTTAAATACCTTCATATATACCTTATATGAAATATTTTGAGCAAAATTAGTGTCCTTCTCTTGCATTGAACTTCTTAGCAAATTGAACAGTGTTGATTAAGTTCTAGTTTTACTGATACTACCTCATAGTAGGAATTTCCTAAGACTGGAATTATGATAGCTTCAGCTCCATGTTGAAACTGTTGATTTTCTGGCTGGGGGTCATCTGTATTCCTGGTGCACTTTTAATTTTAGGATCATCTCCATTCTTAATTCTGAAAAATTATTTTGGATAATTTAGCTATTCCCTGTCAGTATGCAGTGAAATTATGGATTTGGATCACCTGTGAATGACTATTGTTACCCTTCAAAATGAACTATAACTTTGCTTTAGTATGTGAATGGAAGTCTGGCAGAAATTTTCTAAACTGTCTGGTACTAGGTTCCATTCAGAGGAACAGGAAATTTGCACAGTGGCACTGATATTCTAATCCTGCATATTTTGATAGTAGCCTACTTGGAAATCTAATACCTTTCTAAATTTTGTAGGTTTTCATGTGCAGAGAAAGTGTCTGGGGGAAAAGTTATGACTGAACAGCAGAAGATAACATTGAAGGTAATAATACATTTATCAGTCATCTGGGTTCTCTTAACCACACCCCTCACCATCATTGTGGGGTACGTACTTCATTGCTGCCTCAGCAGTATACAACTGATTTAGGTTTTGTTTTCTGTATTGCCATGAAATGAATTAGTTCTGTAGAGGAGAGAGAGTTTCAGAAGAATGAGTGGAAACAATAAGGAAAAATATAGAGGCACATGAAGAGATTTCTTGATTTGTTTTTCAGTTGTTTCTATAAGTGCACTATCAAATATCTGTTAAGGTCATAGATAACTGGTACATGACTTTTCAGCAGAAGAATGTGTGCCTTTTTTTCTGTTTACCCAGTTTTTCAGAAAAGACATAAAATCTGTAGGGCTGCTTAATCATAAAGAGTTATTAGATTCATTTTAATGGTTAAATTTTCCATGTATTTGCACCGATAATAAAGATTTTTACCTCTGTGTTGTAGGCTGAAGATAGAAGATATACTGTGGATGAGCCTGACAGAGGAATAGGTGCTTGTCCATGCGCCATCCTAAGGTGCCCGATTTACAGCAGGAAGGAATATTTGAAGTGTTCCTCCTTGCTTTCTATACAGCTGGTTCTTAGGCCATAATCCTTCCCTACCATTTCTCTGTATAAGTTTCTTCTCACGGGACTTCTGTTTGGTTGTTTCTTACATAAATGGTGCAGCTTCAAAATTCATTATTTTCTTACGACAAAGTTCCACTGGGAAGCCAATTAAGAAAGAGAGCTCTAAAATACATGAGTATTTTTGTCAGAAGTGAGAGTGATGACACGTTAATACAGCTGTTAATTCTGTACATCTGAGCTCACACTGTAACTAAATACTGGATTGGTATTCCAATTGGTATTTCCCTTTAGCAAAAAGTGTCTCCAGGCATCCAGCCTTTTGAATCTACAATATGTGAGAATTGTAGACCAGAAGTATTTCCCACATCTTTTTCTGAAAACATAACACTGAGATTTAGAATAGTGCTACAATGCAAAAGCAGTGTTGGAAATCAGGCCAGAACCCAAGGGCCCTGAGCTTATTCTCCTCGTTGCTGACCAAAATGTTGGCCTGACTCGCTGATTTGGTCTCTGCCCTTGTCATACAAAGGCATTTTCGTCTGAAGAAAAAAATGTACTCTGAGTTAAAAAAGCATTTATGAATAGTGGAGGTCAAATCGCATCTGAAGCAGCACTGAGGTCTTTTGAGCACTGCATCTAGTGAGGTTTTGTAATACTTTTGAACCATAGTCTTTCAGGCTTCAGTGTAAGCAATGGATTTTGCTCCTGGACCAGGGTTTTGCATGTGTTCTGGTGGGTTTTTTTCCAAGGGGAAGTGGCACAGCATGTCTCTAGAAGAAAATGAAATGCAAGGTAGTACAAAGGGAGTTTAGAATGTTGTTCTCTTTCTTGCCCTCTGATCTTCTGGTTAGAGAGACATCGTTGAATTCTCAGAAGTCTTCACCAAGGAAGACTGTCGAGGCTCAGTAAGTATGCTTAAACCATTTTTCTGCTCATTTACAACATCAAACTAGAAAGCTTTCCTCAAAACTGATAAACTTGAAACAGTAAATAAGGACTCCAAATAAACTTCACAATTTGCAGAATTGATATGACTATGAATTTTTATGAAATACTTAAAAATTTTTATGTGATTCTAAAAATTAAGACAATTCATTATATTTTCAGAAGAAGGATAGACTTCTCTTCTTGTACAGTGACTATGGTTTAACTTTCCATTTCTGTTTTGGTCTGTAATCTCTGAAGCAAATATTGGCAAATAAAATACCAAATTGAAGGGCATTCTTACCACATTTCTGCACTGAAATTTGATGAGAATTAGAAGAGTTTTGAGTTATATTCAGAAACATGACCAATGCTTTATCAAATGGCCTCGGGAAAGTCAGTTAATTCTTTGTGCTTTAGGACAGGCTTGTTCCTGCCTAACTTTGAGCATACAATATCAAAGATCAGCTGTAGATATCTTTCTCGAGGGAAGTAAAATTATAATCTTTAGTCTGGATGACAAATTTTATGTAATGAAAGTCATGCAAGATGTATTCCATTTTTTCTCTTTGTTAAGACTGAAGGAGGATTCAGTAGAGTTTGGATGGATACTTTGGGAGATTTCAAAAGATGCTGTGAAAGAGAAACAGCACTGGAATATATTTCCTTTTGAGGTTTTCTTTTTTGTTGTTTTTCAAGTAGAACTCCAGACTTAGAGAGTCTCCCATTTAGAGCAATTGGCATCAACATGGTTTTAAGAGGTATCAAATAGAGATAAATTTGTTCCAAGAGGTGAACGTCACATCTCACACTAAAAAGATTTTGTACATCAAAGAGATGTGTTTGAAAGGAGTGGAGGCTGTCAAATAAGCACTTAAATTTTTCTGAGCTTCCATTTAGAACTAGCAATTTCCAGCCACAGTCAGATTCTCAAGAAGCTCCTTTGGAAGCCTTTACCCAGAGCATCAAACTGCAGTTGTACACTTTCTTCTTGAGTGCAAAGCAGGTTCTGAATGCTCTCCAGGATTTGCTGATTCCCTCACTCAGGATCTCTGTGCTAAATTATACCACAACAGAAAGTTAGCATAAACACAAAGCACCATAGCAACCTTTCTAACAGTCTCATATTTTGCAGATTGAATGAAAGGTTTAGTTTGTCCTGATGGACTTGTCTTTTATGAAAAATAGCAGCTGTTACAATCTTTTTAATGGCCTTTCTCATGAAGATGGTTAGACCTACTACATTGTGTCATATGTGTCTCTTTTTTAAAACATTTGACATTTGGTTTTCTATTCTCCCTGCAGAGAAGAGGAGCTTTTGTATTTAACTTTCATTGAAGATGTAACAAATGAAATTCTTAGCCTTGGCCTATTTTCTAACAGGTAGGTTACCGCTGTTTTCAGTTTTGTAACACTGTGTTAGAAACACATGAACTCAGTAAGAAAGGGAAGTGGTGATTAGTAATCATTTCTTTGCCTTTAAGAATATATATACACAGTTGCCACTTGCTTTTGTTTTGTTTCCTTTTCTGTTTTGCTCTGTGTAAGAAAGGGGAACTGTGAAATACCTTTGGGTCATCTAATTTGATCTGCTGCTATGTACCATGAGATCAAAGCTTCTGTTAGAAACTGACCTGGAACCATAGGTGGAATAATGCTGACAAAAAATCATTTCACTCTGCGGCATCTCTTTTGCTAAATTAACTGAGTTACTAATCTTTCACAAAACAAATCCTCCATTTCCCTTCTCTCCTTATTCCTGTTCAGTACAAATTCAGTCTTCAACATGGGTTGCCAGGATTACATTCTGTTTTAGATAAAGGTTCACCAGTTGCTAAATCAGAATTTTTTCAATAATTAAACAATAAATGTATTTGAGGAGTACTCTCCTAAATTCTTTTCCATACCAGTTCTTTCTGATAAAGAACTCTCAGTTTATGAGAAAAACCCTACAGTATTTCTGGTACAGAATTTTAACCCACTTTTGTAATTGCACATTCAAAGCAGTCTAATTTCATAATATTCTGATCTTCCTCTGGGTTGATAATTTCCCCAGCTGTTTCTCTAGTCTATGCACTCTCTTGTTTTTTTCTTCTCATGTCAAGGCTATCAATGAGAATGTTAAGTATAGTCAGTAAAAAAATTAGCAAATTTGGAAGGCAGTCTTCATCTAGTCCTTTTTTGCAGTAATGTTGTCTTCCCTTAATACCCTTCTTGCACTATTTTTTTAAAAAATAATTTCTCATGTAAACTAGATTAAATTCACTTGACTTTCTGAAAATGTGTTCCAGTGACTGTGTACCTCAGTTGTCACAAAACACTTTGTCTGCAGAACTTTTTTTCTCATTCTGCTTAAGCAATGGAACAGAACTCTTAGGACTGAGGACTTTTCTCTGGAGTTTTTTTACTGAAGCTGGATTTTACTCTTTCGTTCTATTTACTCTTGTGTATGTCAGCCACTGTGGTGGAATTTAGAGATTTTGGATACTTTAGCATGCCAGTAGAACCACCACTGGATTGTTAGCATCTCCCACCATATTGACCCAATAGACCAAACACACACAGAATTGTGCTACAAATCACCCTGTGGTTACCACCTGCTGCCCAACGCTGGGTCTGCCTGCTAAGCACGTGTCCAGTGGGTTACCAACCACAGGTTTGTGACAGAGCATAGCTGAAACAGTGTTAGTGGTCCCATTCAGATAAGAAATGAAAAAAAAAAACTATAGCCATTAATTTCTGTAGATCTGTTGAAAGTTGGTTTTATTGCTGTGCAATAATTTGATTTTTCATGTGTAGGGTTCTGGAACAACTGTTTGAGTGCCATATAGAAGAAAATAAGCACCGTTTGGATGAGGTAGGTGTTGACCCTGTAATAGTCTCTCTCTCTTCATATGACTTAAGTGACATTTCCAAAGTGTAGTTGTAGTTTTGAGGATAAAGGTAACCAAAATTCTCAGTGGGAAGCCTCTCTCTCCATAAATGAGATTTTCAGATTCATGGATCATGGCAGATCAGGAGTCACAGGGACAGTGACAAAAAACTCAGTTTGGTGACACTCACTCTGTAATTTAGTCACTTGATTGCAAGCAGCCTCTGTTTCCTTCTGTCAGAATTAAGCCCTGAGTTTGAGCAGTGCTCGGGTGCTGTGGAGCTGGAGAAATGGCACTCTGTTCTTTCCTTACCCCCCAGGCCAAAATGCGCCACATGTTGGATGTGCTGAAAGCAGACCTCGGATACGGCCCAGACAGCGAGGCAGAGCAAATCCGTGAAAGCTGTGAAAGCTTTGACTCACTGGATCTGCAAGAGTTTGATACTGTGGAAGAGCTCGAGTTTACCAGTAAAGATCACAGGGTAAGAAAAGCCACAAAAAGTGAAGAGTTCTTTGAGACCATGGATTTATCATTAAAGGAACCAAACAAATGTGAATCACCATTATGCAGGGAAATGTCAAAGGAGACACAGAGCATGGAGGACTTTTCAGAAGACATGGCAGAAATTATGGATGCTGGGACAGAATCTGATTCTTGTGTGAAATCTGAAGAACACACAGTCACTTCACCCACATGTGAGGCAACTTTAAACTTGATTGCTTGTGACAGTGATTTGGAAGTCAGTAAGGAACTTGATGATCTTGAGGAAAGCTTTGCAGAGGCCCTTCAGATCTCACATGGTTATTCGTAATAGTAGCCAAAACTTAAACAGGAATAAAGCTACTTCTGTGGTGAACTGCCATTTGTCAAATAGTAGTAAATTATTTATTTTCAATTTATTTCTGTTTAAATATTGCTAAGATCTCTCTAGCAGGATACTATTAATTGGGCATTAATTAATCTCTGTGTCAATGTAGACTCTAAAGGGTCAGTTATCAAAAGAATTTTGTATATTTTGCCTATAATTGTATAACTTGGAACAAACTTTGAGAATACTAAAATTAGATTTATATTTTTAAAACCTGTAATAGTAAGTTATGAAATATTTATTGTTTTAAATAAATTAATTGCTAGTGCAGTTGTGCTCCTGCTATAAAGATCCAAGATTTTGTAGTCTGCAAGAATTCAGCAACTTAACATCAATTTAACATCAAACAATGTCCTCTTCCAGAATGGACAAACAAGTCCAGTATGTATTACAGTATGTTGGCACTCACAGAACACTACAAATGAAAAATCAAATTATTTCACAGGAAGAAAACCAACTTTAACAGAGCTACATAAATAACTGACCATAGTTTTTTATTTTCATTTCTTAGCTGAAGGGGACCACTAAGACAGTTCAATTTCTTGCATTGATGACAACCACAGTATAACATTCTGCATCAAGCTTTGGTTTTGGAAAAAGATTGAGTTGGGTACTGCTTGATGACTACTAGTCTAGTAGAAGATACGTCAGGCACTTTGTACAGCAAGTGGAGAAAAGGTGGTGTACTTAATGGTTAAAGTTTAAATTGAAGTTATAACATGCATTGCACAAAATTAGCCCAAATTTCATCGTTTGATTAAAGAGAGTACAGCTATTTCCTGGCATTCATGTTACTGCAGAATGAGCTTAACAGGTTTGGAGGAGAAGCTGGCAAGTTAGGTTGTCTTGCTCTAGGTGAGGAACTACAAGAAGCCTTAGGAACTGGATAGAGCCTGTTCCCTAGTATCTTTTAGGATTGGTTTTAACCTTCTTCCTCCAGGGACAAGCCCAAGTTGTACCAGTTCATACATAACAGGCACCACCTGCCTCCCCTGTGCCTCGTGAGCATCTACCACAGACTTGACTCCATAAGTGAGATGACCAATTACAGCTGGAAGTAACTCTGATAGACACAGACCACTGTTTTACTTGTGAAGCATAAACTTTGGGCAAAAAAAAAGCAATCTCAAAAAATGTCTAGGAAAAGCCAGCAAGACAAAAACATTCCTGGCACAATCATCAGCACTGCAGTGCAGAACATAATTCCCCAAAAATGCAAAAGCCGCTTTCCTGGATGCCTTGTCCACAGTAATAAATTGCACTTGTTGACAATGACAGCAGACCAGGGTTTATTTTAGCCTTGTACACGTGGCTGGACAGATGGGCACTCAGCTGGCTGTCATCTTAATCTGGCCTGCAGCATGAGTGCTCTGGCTCACTGAAAAGCAGGTAAGATAAAGTGAGGATTTTTGCATCCCTCTATCAGAGCCTGTCTTGTTGAAAAGATGTGGCCACAGGGCTGAGTCAGTACAGTGCAGGGATGGGTTTTTCCTCAATCACAAATGATCACAGTCCTTCTCCCATTCACAAGGAAACTCCCTATTTCTTACCCCAGAGAGCTGAAGGGCAGGATGCCCCTAGGAAACTATTGTTTCTGTTGTATGAAGAATTCTGATACAAAGGATTGGCTAGAAAACTAAAGAGCCTGGTTAGATGTATGCAAGTATAAAGCCTTCTTGCTCCTCAGACAGGACTTCACCCACTCTTGGGGCCCTCCATTCCGAGTTTTCCATTCTTGGTCAGTAATGAAATGTAGGGGGTTTCTTTCCTGCCTATTAATACACTGTGACTTGCACATCATAAAAAAACATCACTCAGCAAACTTTGGCTTGTCAACAGGAGTCTGATTAAAGATTAATAAGAATTTCACATTTAAATTCTATAAATGAAAAAACAAACAAAACACCACAGCAGTGAACCTCACAGAAAGGCACAAATAGTGACATACTCATTTCCTGCTGTATGAGTAACACAATGCCAAATAAAAACAGTTCCTTGACCATATTTCCTGTTGATGAGCTGTATGAACATCAATGACATTTTTTTCTGGGTAGATGGAACTAAAAGAGGAAATAAATTCATTAAAACAGGCCTTTCACAAAAAAAGTATCTGTCTGCCTGAACTGTAACTGTGAACATTTATTGGATTCATAGTGAAGTTTCTGGTAAAGAACCAGAAAATCACACACCCCAGTATGCAGTAGCTGGAGCAGTCAGCACAGTCTGCAGAATTGGTTTCTCATTGTACAGCCATTCTCATCAGATAGTGGGGAAAACACGTTCTAGATAAATGTTATCTATATAAGATCAGTTTATCTACAGATCAAAAGTAAGTCCAGGCTGCCCTGCACTTAAGACTTTCTCCCTTCTATTCATGTTTAAGGTGGTGCTTAAACTATAAATTGTTTAAGGAGCTTGATGTGCAAGCCTGACTCTCATCACATAAGATTAATCAACAGCACAGGCTTTGGATTTTTTTCTGAGGGTTTTTGGTTGGTTGGTTGTGGGGGTTTTTATTTCATCACCTTTTACTTGGTGATATACTCAGATCTTGGCACAAGCAGTAGCAGAACAAGGCAGTCATGACACCACTACCACTCTGAATCCTTCAGAAGTAACAAACTCAGGAGCAGTTGGCAGCTGTGATCTGCAACATAAAGACCTATTTCTGCCCATATTCATGTGGGCAATGAGCACATGTATCACAACATCAATGTTTTCTTCAAATGGACAAAAGCTGCTAATATTACTTTGCTCTGTAGCAAAACAGCCTCTTATCTTTAAAGCTACAGTTTTGTCATCACTGTTCTTTTTTAAAGGTACGATTCTGTTTATGTACAAAGCAAAGTGGGGCTTTTGGTCATTTGAAGTAAAGATTAATGGGATCAAAGAAAAAGATGCTTAGATGTCTTAGGGCTGACGAGAAAACAAGAACCTTCAAGTAAACTCCAAGCTGTCATTTAATCCCTGATGCAGCCCATGTGTAAGGCTCCTACACAGTTTTCATTTAGGCTTAGCTGCAGAATGACTTCAGAGTCCTATTTCTCTGCTTTTCTGTACACTTTCACATCATTTATAGCTATGCATCAGTAGTTATAAGAATGATGGAGCTCAACTGATAATGTTTCATAATTCAAGTACAAGTGGCTTCATCAGACAGTGGGGAAAAAGGGCTACTTTTTTTCTCGGCAATGATTTGTGCAAGGATTACGAGCAGGACAAATGGAACATCAGCATAAATAAAAATTAAGCCCAGGAGTTCATTTGTAGCTCCTAATGCAGGCTGTTCCACTGCAGTGAAGGCACAGCTTCTAACCAAGATATCCCAGTAATGCCCTTCAGTGCACAGCTACTGTGTGCCCAAGCACCAGCGAAAGGCAGCAGCCCCAGGCCATAGCCTGGGGGAAGGAGAAGTAGTAATGGAAAATGAGTGTTAAAGAGATTATAGGGAAAAGGGACCGGGAAAAGGGAAATTGTTACTTATTCCATCTTTTAAAAAAATGGTGAGACCTATTATTGGGTAGAACACAGGTGCAGAGTAGAGACTAGTTAACATTGGTCTTCAGACATGTTTTAGAGCTCCCTTAGTTTTTCTACCTGTGTATCATAGCATTTGTATTTGAGCATTTGAGACTTAAAAATCTGTGAAAAGGAAAAACCCACAAAATTGGAACTTAGGCTGTACTTCAGAGAACTATGGAAAACTCCAGCATCCCACTTTAGTTTTTGACCACTCAAGGCAGGAGCATACACTGCTAAGCAAGTACAGGGCACTGCAGCTGCATGATGTCTCTACAGCAATCAAACTTTTCTTTCTGGCACTTAAACTTTTCTTTTCAGGAGCTGACAGCTGGTATGTACAGAGATTACAAGGAACAGAACAGCAACCAGTGATTTAAAAAAAACCAATTTCTCGCTCTCCAGAACCACCAAACCAGATACGAGCAGTCCAATCTTCCTGTTTTCTTTATTAATAGTGAAATATGCTTCATTCAGAAACAACCACCTTCAGTTTCTATTCCAGATAGCAAAGCGAGTGATACACAAACAGGTGAGCAGAAAATTGATGTGCTGCACCAGCCATTGCCCCAGCATGGGTCACAGCCAGTCAAGAGATCCAGTTTCAACACCTGTAGCAGGTTGTAGGCCAGCGGAAGCTGAGCACGTCACAGGGGTAAAGCATCACTGGGAAGGGAAAAGAATCAAGTTATCACTGGCATGACAAGTCATCAGCTGAGCTATAGAGCACCCATACATCATCTCCATTTTAGCCACCTTAAAGAAAGCCCAGGACTGCAGGATGTGAGGCAGTTGATGAATAGCAACAAGACGTGTTAATTCAAGTGAAGGGAACCAAAATTAAGGATGAAGTGTCTGCTTGTGGATGGGACCTTCTGTTCTCTGTAGAAAACCTCCAGAGCAGTTGGGCTCCTAATGGGACCGATCCATTTAGCTCACCACTTAGCTAATTCCAGCAGACAGCAAAGGGCAAGAGGTGTGCCTGACACCCAGGTGACAACACACAAAACACCACTTTCATTCTTTTAAAACATGACACTGGCCTGTAAAAGATGTGGACTCTCAACCCAGCACCACATTTTGGGCTGGAGGAATGCCTGAGGTGCCAAAAACCCATCCCCACAGGGCACAGGCAAAGGCTGCTGTTGCTCTTGTTCCCAGGCTTCAGCACACACAGTCTCCCCTGCAATCCTTCCAGCCCTATCACATCGGGAGAATGAAATTAGACCTTGAGAAGGGCAAGGAAAGGCTACATAAATGGAGTAGGGAGGCCTATGAAACTCGAGAAACTCAAACACAGCCTCAGCCTGGCAGGCCACAGAGCTATGCTGTCCCATTCTCAGAGGACAGGCAGCGTGATCTGTAGCACGAGGTGCAGAGCTCTCTGCAGTTATCCCAAGAATTCAGCAAGCCCATAGGACTCCCCTTACAGTATCTGCGTGAGGACTGCAGCATACCTTACATCTAGCCAGCCAGAGCCAGAGTCCAGATGAGTAACAGAACTATGAGATGACCCCAGCTCTTCCCAGTATCTGTTTCTCTCGCTCGTAAGCATGCTCACATGCCAAAAAAGTGAAGCAACATATCAAAGGCCATCAGCTCTCCTGTCAGCCTGAGAATTCCTTGTAGGAACTAAGAGGTGTAGCCTCTCCAACCAGAAGTTCAGCTCAGAGGCATTTTGGCACCCTGCTTTTTCCCAGCATTTGACACAAGTGAGACCAGAGATGACACAGATAGCATAGGTTTAAAAATTGAAGCAGAACAATTTCTAAGATTATAGTTTCAACTTAAATTGCTTTTCTTAATTTTGGGAATGAAGTAAACATACGGCAAACAATGGAATTTAAAGTGATGGAGACCTACACCTTCTGGTCTTCAGGAGACAAATTGTTCAAATACAGTGAGCACTTGCTCACTCTGGAGGCTCAGAGACAGTCACTTCAGAACCAATGAATTTATTTCTGTACTGCTATGATACAGGAAATTCAACCCTGATAAACCTGCTAAAATAGTATCTTCCACATTATTGAACTAAAAACAAACTACCTTCTGATTGCATCAAGTCTTTTGCTAAAGATTTTGTCAATGGAAAGACCTTTGCAGCATCAATCAGTTGCAAAGAGCACAGCACGAAGACAGAAGAAATCAGATCTACATACACACACACAAAGTATGTAGTTCCTTCAATCACTGACTATCAGTATTAGCCAGGCTTGACATAGCCTTTCTTCATAGGTACTTAACACCAGTGAAAATTATTCATTCGTGTCTGGGTATGATAATTCAGAGACTGTTCTTGGAAGGATTTGATGTTCTTCTTAACTTATGTAAGACACATGATTGTCATTTTAGAAATGGCTAATAATAACTACCTGAAACTCATCTGCAAGCCCTCAAAGTCTTTTCTGGTTGTTTTGTTTATTACAGCCGATATTTTAAATCCATAAAATAAGCAGGGCAGAAAACAATCTAGTATGTTGGGAATGGCAGACGTTTGGTTTAAATTTAAGTGTCCATGTGAAAGACTGTCATGCAGATCAGTTTGGGAGATGTGACTAATCAGAAAAGGGGCAGCATTTTTGTAAGCTCTGCCCCTTCTAGCTCCCACATCTATGTTGTGCTGTTTTACAAGTGGAGAGCCCAAGAACACACATGTGCCCCAAAGTCCATGCTTTAGAAAAGCTCCCAAAGAAGGCCATGAGGTCAAATGTTGCAACATGTCTTCAACCCTGTGCAACTCTTAATGATAAAGAAGTTTTGTGACAAAATAGTCCCAAGCTCATCTGTATTCCACTTACACTTGGTTTTAATTAATTAGGCTAATTTAAATTGTAATAACAACAGCACTAGCATTTAAGTATAAGAACAACCACTTCCCTAAGCGTTATGTTCCACTGGAGCCACAGAACTGCCATCCCTCAAACACAAGATCTGGTGGCAGAAGTTTCACCTTGAAAGAGCCAGATTGAGCCAACGGATCATGCAGTGATACAAGATAACCTCCTTAGTTCAGAACTCATGAGCACCCACCTGTCCCCCAGTCCTCACTCAACTCCAATTCTCCTGCAGCACCATTCTCCCGTCAGTACCTGCGTGAGTGACATTCCTGTCATACTCACAAATTGTGATCCTCCACAAGCAGTTCTCAGGCTGCAGGAAGCAAACTGGCAATGTTTCTGTGGCACTGAGCAGCTTGTCTTCATACAGAGTCCAGCATCCAGGGGATGCTCATAAAAATAGTGGAAAGGGACAATTATATGCTGTCATTGACCCCTCAGGGAAAAGGAGTGGGTTCAAGGAAATCTCCCATCATATCCTAAACAGAGCAATGTGTACATGCAAAACTTCCAGCTAGGTACTAGGTATTGCTGAGTTTCATGTAACCTTCATGTATCCACGCTCATTCACGATTTAAACAGCCCTAACAGCTGAGCAGGAGCTACTTTAGGGGCTAGTCAAGGCCCCAAGCTAGAAACCTCTCTCATCAGATCCCCTAAGTTTCTCGTATACCATAGCCAGGAGCTCTTGCCTAAAAAAGCTGCTGGCTGGCTGTGCCAAATCCAGGGATCAAGTCTCTTCCCTGTCAGCCAGCTCTGGCCAACAGGAGGCTCTAATGGGGATTTTACAGTGTCTACAGCTACAGTTTAAAACAATTTGGATTTAGAGGAAATTTAGATTTCTTAAGGGACCTTTGCCTCAGGTCTAAAACCAGTATAAATAATAAGTGATCAGAACTGCTGGGTGTTTTTATCAAGAGCCTAGGAACCCAGGAAGTCCCATTTCCCTCTTCTGATTTTGAAACTATGTAAAATAAGAGAGCTTTGCTCACACTGCTCGTGCAACACATTCCCCAGGACTTGGGAACTGATCAGACAAGTACAGAGACAGCTGGTATGTTACTGTCCTACCTTCAGCTA
This sequence comes from Corapipo altera, assembly GCF_003945725.1. Lineage (NCBI taxonomy): Eukaryota > Metazoa > Chordata > Aves > Passeriformes > Pipridae > Corapipo > Corapipo altera. Next base: position 13,166,820 of record NW_020884878.1, on the reverse strand, counting down.
ATTAATGCCATCAAATTGAGTGCACCTAGAAAGACAAAGTTTTAGTTAAAAGCAAGCCTGATTATTTCAGATATAGTTAGGTGGACAATGCACTAGGCAAAGACAAAGAAATGCAACTGTCCAATGGAAAACTGTAATGTCCAGTATTCAATTCACATATCATGGCGTTATAAAGTCTCAGGGTGCACCAGGTGTGTAGAGCAAGCCTTTGTACCACCTACCTTTTTAACTAAATGCCAATTATAAAATGAAGAAAAACTTCAGTGTTAGTTGTTGGTAGCAGGTCCAATAATAGTAAGCATACAATCAACTGTTTCCTCTCACATCCTTTTGGAAAGGGTTCTGCACTTTTCAAAACTTTTTAATCCCTCCTACGCTTAAAGGTTACAGGAAAATTGAAAGCCCAGTACCAAAAATGACTTTAGAAAATGCAGAACATTGTGAACAATAATGACAGGGCAGCAGGCACAAGACTTTCCTGCCACAAAGATGACAGCTCTTAGTATTTGACAGCCTAAATTTTATATCCAGTACTTGCAGTGCTTTAGAAGAGGGATCGCACCTTTGTGTACTGAAGGCAAAGTCCCAGCTTAGGACTACACATGAACACTAAATTCTCAGATTTTTCTTTTTATAATGGAACAATAAAAACTCACAGCTGTTTCAAATATTTATTTCCATGGCAAAAATAGACTATAATATATTCATTTCACATATATTACATTCAGTAATACAAGCTTTTATGTCTATGAAACACAATTTATACATTGTTTTACAAACCAATTTCAGTTTTACAAGAATTAAAGCTGGTTTGATTATACATTTTTACAATATTGGTGATGAGACAGCAAAAATAGACATAAACCACTAGCTTGGTACTAGAAAATAATACTTCATGTTTGCTACTGTTTAAACAACATCCCGTTTAAATCCTTGCATACTGGCTCAAATGAAAATCAAAGAAAATGGAGCCAGATCCCGTGTTCCTCTGACATTAAGAATTCAATCCTATAAAAGTGCTGATGGGACTTCAAACACCCATTTGCTTTAACTGAATGGAGATATTTCAGCAGTGTGGAGCACACATGCTTACTGATTTGCCAAGTAAAGCCTCTAAAATTTCCATCCAAGTCCTCTCAGATCAGCCATAAAGAGGACAGACATGTTGGGTATTTCAAAGCAATTTAAGCAAGTATCTTTGTAAAGAGCATACACACCTTGTCTGTCAGAATTATCCAGGATTAGCAAGGTGACACACTGGAGGATTTTTCAGGGGTTATCCCCATCCATCAAGTTTCCTACCATTCTAAAAATTAATGGCATTTGCAATGTCTTTAAAGTATTAAAGTCTCCTAATTTTACCTAAATATTTCCAAACGTAAAAACAGCATTTAAATTCCCTTTATGAAAGTTAGGCACCTTCTGAAACTGTACTCATAAAACTAATAATTTGGTAGTTCTGATTGCTGCATATCTGAACCAAAAGAATGTTACAATATCTACAGACTTGCTCTCTGACTTGCCACAGGCTAGATCTATCTGTTGTAAACTCTACTCATCCGATTCTTTAAATTTGATTTCTATCTTCATCCTTTAAGTAGAGCTGAAGAATAGACTTCTACAAAGCAAATACCCTGGATGTTATTCTTCACCACTGAACGCAGCATCATGTGGAAAACAGCAAAGAATAGAACCAAAGGCTATTTAGCAAAAGTTTTTGAAATGCTCATCGAAGTTAACAAATCCTGTTTTTTTTCAGCCCAGTTAGACCTTAAAGTAACATATGTGATTCCAACAGAATGCACCAAGTTAGCTGGTCCCCAGCAGGATCTTATTAAGAAATGTTATTCTTTAACTTGTTTTTACAGACATATTTGCTACAGCAGTTAATTAAGATTTTTTCCCTTACCTTAGCACAGTATTACGTTATTTTAATGTCCCTGCATTGCAAATGCTGGACTGCAACAGAACTTCTAAGCACATGTTAAATTCCGTATTTCAAGAGTCTCTTTGTCAGCCCAGCCTTAACTTGGTGCAACTCACACCAACTGTAAACACCTGGCTTCATTCATAACATATTCAGACTTCCAAATCATCTCACCTGCATCCATTAGAAGTCATCACTGCCAAATTACAAAAAATGCCTATTTCCCCTGCATTTTGCATCTGTAAAACCAGAGACTGTGGTTTGAAAAATCTGACCTTTAATAATTAAACAGAAATTGAGCTGACAGATTTTATTCAATATAATTGGAAAGAAAGAGACATAAAAATAACAGAGCCTCTGAAAAAATATTTGGAGTTTAAAAAATCACATTTTAAAAAGCCAGTAAAAATAACACCTATGACTACATATTCACTTACCCTACCATGCCATGAAAAACATACCATATGACTCAAACCCTTCTAGCAGCTCTACTGTGGATACGAAACATTCCAAATCCTCCTCCAAATGCCTTCTGCCACTCCTTAAATCCTCACTGTCTATGCCCAAAACTTCGAATTCTTTTGTCCAAAACAAGAGAATTTCTTCTGAATTCTCAGCTGCTTTTCCTTTGAATGCTGTACCTTCTTATATGCACATTCCTGCTGCATTCTTTTGGTTAATTCTTGTAATCTGTTTTTAAATTTAAAGCAGACGTGAGTATTCATGCCTTAAGGGCTCAAGCTTTCATTGGCAATAAGCCCATTTTAATTCCCACAGAAGAACTGCAGGAATTTTGCATCTTGCAGGACTGGACTCTGGCTTTGCGTGACTTTGCAGTATTAAAAAAAACAAACAAACAAACAAAGAAAACCCCCTAAATTCTAAAGCACTGAGTTCTTAGCAACTGAAGCACTGATTATTTTAAATTAATAATTTGAACTAGCTATTGAAATATAATAATGGGTTCACTATTTTTAAGTCCAGGGATTTAGTAATGCTACTGATATTAAAACTGAGGTCTCCTTACACAGCTAGCTTGTATGATAAACAACCCTGCAGCTCCCAAGTTTGGTCCGGAGGCCATTGAAATCTATGAGCCACTCAACTTTAACAGCTGCTCCAACAGAAAATATGTAGCAGCAGCCTCAGGTAGTCTTACTTATTAAAATTAAAGGAGCTATTTTGGAGAAAATTGCTCCAAGTGTTGTCCACTTCAAACAGATACACACAGGATTATATGAGAAACCAGAAAAAAATTTCTCAAAATGTCAAGAATCTTTTCCATTTTAGTACAAATTTATTTTACTTTTATTTGTTATTACTTTATTTTGCTTTTTTCCCCTAAATGTTAAGGATAACTTAGAGCAGCTCTTCATCCACAGAAATACAGGGACCCTACCTTGCTCACCTGCTTTGAATTAAATGTATTACTACATATAAACTGTAGCACCCTGCACTTGTAGTGTTTATGGTTCACTTGTGCAAAAGGTATTGCAATGAGTGCAATACTAAGGCATAAAACTTTTCCTGCTCTTCCCAGGGTACAGCAGAGAAGGAGAGCACTGCTGTGCAGGCTGCAGAGGCTGTGCAAAACCCCCCTGTGTGGCACAGAGCTTCTCCCTCACCCAACAGGGCCAGAAGGGAGCTGCAGCCTACAGATAATCCAGCTAAGTCAGTGACATCTTTGCAATGGATGGGGCTCTGACTTAGCTTCTTAGAGAAGAGCTTCTAGCTCAAAACTACGAAGATTCACTGGCCAAAAATCTCCAATCAGAGCAACCAAGAAAGAAATGAAATGTGCAGAAGTCCTTGCTATAATTTGTGGGTTCTTCTCCTGACTCTTCATAGAATTTGATCCTAAAAAGCATCTTCCACCTACCCAACAAAAGACAGTCAAATCTGTCTCTTGACAGTATATAGCACCTTTATTTTTCCCTGAGAGCTCTGACATCCCTAGAGATCAGCATCATTTTTGCCATTTACTGCAAGAATGTCTTCATCCAACTTTTTTTACTAAACAAAATCTGTTCAAATCTTGCGTAATAATCTGGTTTCATCCCCATAGAAACAGAAACACATTTGGCAAAATGGACAGGCTTATAGTGAAATTTTAAGCCTTTGACAAATAAATCCACCTCTGACTCACTGTGACTGGATTTGGACAGTGGATGTTCTTCTAACGTCCAACACTTCATGAAGCACCCAGCACAACTACAAGTAAAAATGCATCCCTTTCCAAAGCTCAGAACAAAGTGCTAAAAACTGAATTATCTTTTATAAGTTAACTGAAAATCTAAACGATGGTTTTAAAAATCATTTTGTTACGGAGGATTGTGAAGTTTAATTTCACTTGGTATCTTTAGAAGAGAAACTGCTTGTTTTCAATGCTCACTCAGAGCCATATGCTTACATACAAACACAATCCTGCAATCTTCAGTAGAAAAGTTCACATGAAGTCAAGTCTATTAAGGTCAAGTCTATTAAGGCGAAAACAGACTGCTGATGGACAAAACTGCAAGCTGAAGGGGAGGAGGTAGCAGTGTTATGCTTAAAAATAAAAATTACGACTGTGGCTATCAGATTTGAGAGCAACTGCCTCTAAAAAACTGAACACAAATTCTTTCAGCAAAACAGAAACAGAAAAATAAGGCAGAAGACACACGTTTCCTCACCCATGTCAGATAATCCCGTAAGTATTGGATTAAATTGTTTCTTATAACTGCTCCTTCTAATGCTTAGCAGCTGATGTTCTGCCCCAGTAACTGCTGATCAGCTAAAAGCTGTTGCTTGAAGTTCTGGTTGTCCATCATGTCATTAAAACTGCATTTATGAGGTTATGAAGATCACAGTCCAAAGTTTAGACATGGAAAAGGTACAAACTACATTTTAGAGCCTGCCTTTCCATTCAAAAAGATTTCTGCAGATAGAAGTGAATTGTGGCAAAAATTAAACATGTTTGTAAAACACAGCATGACACAAATAGCTAAGAATATTTGTTTCTTTCAATACTTCTTTCAACACAGAAATGTCAGATTGGTTTGTTTGGAAGATTTGTATGTAAAGAATCAGTCTTCAGTACTGGTTTCCTCTGGACTTCCAGTTTTACATTTGGCAATTAATAATTCCTAGGAAATTTATGTAAGAACAACATTTCTTTTCCCTAGTCTGAAATATTCAATCTAATTTATACTGAGAGTACAAAAATTCAGACTGCCTCCAAGCAGACCTGAAAGCACCAGATCAATACAGTGTGCCTTAAAGTAAAAGATTTTGTACAGAATGACGTATTAGCACAATGTCATTTGGACTGTGTGTTTTTCTTTGTGGAAGTAGCTTATTACAGAGGAAATTAAGGCAACCTATCTATCATTCTTAATTAATGTTTTGGGACACAATTATTATTTTGAAAGGGTTTAAATAGTTTCCAAACCCTTGTTAGAGCTCAGAAAAATAATATAATTTCAGCACTGATCAAAATTACTTTTAGTTTCATTTCATTTCACTAAGCAGGTATCAAGGGAAATGGACACTTAAGCATTCAGCAGACTGATCTACTATACGGTTTTTTTGAAATTAAACCAGATATCTAAAAGCTATAGCTCACTTTTGAATAGGTTTTCAACTCAGCATCTCAAAACACAGAAAGGCAGCTAAAACCACACTGTCCCCATCTGAAAACCACAAACAGAGGATTATTTAGGGATACTGTCATTAGATCAGCCCCCATGGGACAAAACAGAAACTACCAAAGGTATGACTCATCTTCAGGTCCATGCCACAGCCATTGACTCCGCCACCTACACAGCTACTAAAATACCCCCATCTCCAGTGTTACCTCTAACAGCTCTTGCATTCTACAAGTGTTCTCAAATACTCTTCATTGCAATGCTGCACAGCATTAGCAAAATCTGTTCTAGTACTGACAAAATAATCCAAAGGATTCTACGGAAACTTCCCATGCTTTAACGGCTTTCTTGGCTGGGAACACTAACATTTTTAAAAGTCATCTTTGCACTGTGTAAACCAGCAATCACAGCTGCCACACCTCCTCCATTATGCTTCATACAACCATCTCTGCTTCACCACTGTGCACCTTCTTACTCCCATTTTGGTTCTCTCATTTAATCAACTTAAAAGGTTCTTCCTAAAATATCAGGTTAGTAATGGTATATTACCGTCTGAAACAATGCATGATTATATTATCTATATTTAACTACATAAATAACAGAGAAAAAAAAGTGCTTAAAACATTTGCATCCACTTTGATTTCAGCCAGTAAAATCAAACTGTCCTCTAAACATATGAATAATACTGAATATGTACTTTCTCTCATCCATTTGTTTCCAATAACCTCATAGACACTTAAAATATTTTTCCCCTGCTTGTTTCACGTAAAAATACCTCCACTCAAATGGAAGTTATCAACAGTTGCCATTATCTTTCACTTGTCAATTCTATTACATGGCACTACAACTAATTACCAATAGCTTTCCCTAGGACTTTCTGCATGATTTTTGAAGTTTGTTCAAACATTGTCAGTCTTCTCCTCTGAAAACACAGTTCTGTTTAAAAAGTTTTGTGTTGTGGTGTTTTGGGTTTTTTAATTTAAAAATTATGAATATAAAAATAACTGTCATTAAAGCAACAGCTTGAAATATCTAAGAGCTGCTAATTTTTCTAAGTAAACCAGAGGAAACCAAAAGTTCATTTTTAAAAATATAGATATATTGTTCTAAATATAAAACTGAAAGCAGAGTGAAACTGCATAAGACCTTGACATTCCCAAGGAGCTCCTACAGATTTTAGCTTTCACACAGTCAAAAATTATGTTTCAAAACATAATGTTAGTAAAATTGTGCTGTGTACTTCCATTCCATGATACTTATTTTGCCCAGAGTAACACCACTCTAGAGAACATGTGTAAGTACTACAGACCAGTACAAGTGAAATTCTTCCTTAATATGACTGCAGCTGAACATAGGAAGAATTTACTCCAGCAAAGATCCTACTTTGTAGGGACTGTTACACTGACTTACGTTTAACAGGCACACAGCAGCCCTAAAAGGTAACTGTGTGATTCACCATTTAAAACACCAGGCCTGTCTGGACAACTGTGATTTCCTTTCTGTAAACTCTTGCAGTGTCCCTTAGGAAGTGAGAGGGATTAGATAAGTCTAGAACTTTTGAGAAACTGAATGAGAACTCCATAGACAAAAGTGTACTGTGAAAGAGTCTGCACCATCATCATTCTCTGCTGCCTCAACATATCCAGCACTCGTGGGATGTCCAGCATCTGAAAGAAGAGAACAAACCATTACAAGTGACTGGTGAGCAAGGAAACTGGGTTGCACTTTCTCAGCTGGAGGTCCAGAGCAGTACCAAGTGATCCAAGGGCAGCTGTTCTAATTTAATCTCACAATTCGCTGCCCATGTCTGCAGTATAGACTGCACTACACCATTGACCATCTGTGAAATATGCATAATGGTAAAGATACCTATCTCATGGGGTACTGGTCTTCACAAATATAATGGCTGCAAAAGTCTGTCACAGTGTTAGGACAGGGATGCACAATGAAACACTAAGTTTGTTGAGTCTCAGCTGGCATATTATATTATTAAGAAACACTTTGCAGCTGTTCACTTCTGGCTAAAAGTTCATAGGACTGGATTTTATTCTATTAAACTAGCACTTTGCCCTCTGCAGAAACTGATACTGCAAGTACACCACACTTAAGAACAAAATAATTAATAACAAGCACAGAGGTTGCCTACAAAGCATGTTCTTGAATATTATCCATTCTAATTAAGGCAAGAAGTGGTAAAGTCAGGATGAAATCCTGAAATATGCTCAGTAGCCTAGGGCATACCTTGTTCCACTCAGTGACTCAATATCTTACAGAGTCAAGAATCGAAATGAGCATTCCAGTACCTGGTGTGTATGTGGGCAACTCTAGAAGATTATTAACTTCTGTTGAATTTCCAAGAGCTCTTTCAAGCATAGTTGTAAGGGTTCTTCCAAAGACTGCTCAGACGAACAGCCATAAAATATTTTAGGCAGGTTATTTTCTGTTCTACTACCTAACATTATTTAGAGCATGAGAAAGAAGAAGAGATCACCTCATTGTGTTCCAAGCAAGCGATCATGATCTCTGACAGTATGACCACCCCTGTTCGCCCCACACCTGCACTGCAGTGCACCAGTACAGGGGGATTAGAGCTTTTAGGATCCGCAGTGCTGTTCGTGTGGCGCCGCACAGACTGTATCTCTTCCAAGTATGCTATTAAGTTCAACAAGATGAGAATAATTCATTTAGGAGATGAAGCCCTGTAAGCCATGCTATTATGCTGTATGACCACCAGAAAAGTAGTAATTTAACAAGTGACATCCCACAGAAAAATAGATTATATAAATCACAAGTCATACCCCCACCAAAGCAATATAGATCTACAAAGGTCATCTCACTTTTGTAAGGATTTCCACGTCTTGTTCCCCTATTCCCCCCTGAAGGTGGCTCACGGCCATCTTGCTACTGCTGCAACATACTCAAATGTGTAGTATGTGATGCACTTATGTTTTAATCTATACGAACTTTTAGTAAATTTTGGCTTTAGACATAAACAGTCCCTTTAACAAACTGTCAGGTATATTCCTGCAAAAAGTATAATTCAGTATATCTTGTTCGTGTGAAGAAACCTTTTACAGCAGAATGCTTGACGTACTTATCAAAAGCTAATTCCTATATAGCAGCCATTCTAGAAGGTATTAAAAAAACCAACACAAACCACACACCAAAACAAAGCTATTAAATATAACTTACATAAAAATCCCTTTAAATCTTCTGGACAGCCATGCTCTGGCCAGTCAGTGTACTGCAAATGCCAAACCGTTCTCTCCTGTCCTGTGAGAAGATGTTTAATCTTCAAACCTGTAGTTGCATAGCAGCCTGAGTCAGTACGGAATCGCGTGGTAATCTTAAATCTTCCATAGGTTACAGTGTTGTGTCGTGAACCAAGACGTGGCCAGTATCTGAAGCTTTTTTCTCGCCCACTTTCCTTAAAAGTAAAACATTTGCTTAACAAAAAACACAAGAACATTCATACAACTAATTCTACTGTAGTAACAACTGTATCTCTCCTCTACTAAATATTACTAGAGTGTTATTGTTTCTTACGGAGTAAACCAACCTTCCAGCATGTGGCAGTTTGCAAAGAGTTTGCAATTTCATCTTACTACCAAAGAAAGGAAGACAGAATAGCAAAGGAGTCACTAGAAATTTGTCTTTGATTGGTCTTGTTAGAGCAAAGATCCCCTTCCCTTAACAGATTATTAAAAAAACATTTTGGAATATTTGGGAGAAACCAGATTTAATTTATACTCACTTCCTCTGCTGTCACCATAGCTATGATGGCAATCCCTTGTTCCCAGATCATCTGCCAGAAATCCTGACATGTATTCTGCAAAGGGCCCTGCGTAGCAATGTAATCCCACTCTATGCCCCCAACAGAGATCTGTAAAAAGAAAGACACTGTATTAGTAATTACACAAAACCCTTCCCCCAATTCTGAAGATGCACAAAATGAAAAAAGACAGCAACACTGCAGAAGTAGGTGCCCCTTGTGAGTTATATCTGCCCCAATTTTTAGCTATGTCTTGTCACATTAGATGCAGAAGAGACAGAATTGTATAGGCACATGACTAAATAAATGTACTTTACATCATAAACATAATGAAAAACTGAGAAAATAAAACTATATTTTTCTTTAGTGAATTGAAGGTATTGTAGCAAATTCAGGTTTAGAGAAGCTTGCATACCCTGGTGCTGTAAATGCTATTACAAATAATAAAAATTCAGAAATTTCTGTTTCCTTGAAAAATATTATTTTGCTTGAAAAGAGTCAGAAGATTCACTCAACATTTGTGAATGAAGCAGAGAAACAATGGTACTGTGTCAGTGTACAAACAGATTGATTAAAAAAAGACAGCAACACAGATACAACTGCTGCTTTGATGATCTCAACTCTTTTCAGAGAAAGCATGAAGCCAAGTCTGGTTGCACTTTAAGCAGGTAAATGTAATGAAAAATGAATGAGCTGCCTTGAAGGTCCTTGAGGTCACCCTGCAAATTCTTCAGTTTTTTAAACGGAGTTTAAAAAATTAAGGATGGGGAAGGGGACAACTGAAGATTTTTAAAAAAGCATATTTCCCCCTGGCTCCATCAATTCCTCTAACCACCCAAAAAAAGCTTAAGCTGGGAGCTAGCTTACTCCCTGTTGTACATACAGTCTGAGAGTATAGAAAAAGAAGAAAAACTGATTATTACTGCAGTTCAAAAACACCATAACCATTCCAGAGGATCCAAGTTTGTTTTAAAGCTTTTTGCCTTTTTAACTCTGGGAAGAATACACATGCCTTCTGTTAGCACCAATCTCCAGAGAGATGAGAAAGAGATAGAAAGGAGAGAGTAGATCAATACAGAAGTGAAATGCAAAAGATCCCTCCAATAATTAACCCTCCTAAGTAATGAGGAAAACAGGTTCCTCCTTTCCTCAAAGAAACCTCTGGAGAAGAAGAGGAAGAGAGAGATGGAGAGATTCTCACTCATCTTACCAAACCAAAATTGATAGCCAAATGCATTTTTAGATACCACATGAACCGGAAAATATTTCTCCAACAATATTCCTCTCACCTTGATATGAGATGCATTGATGTAACCCGTGTTATTTTCTTTGGTTGGGACTAGCTCTACTCTGGTATCATCATAAGGAAGGACGTCCTGGAACCGGTTCCTTTCAGCATTTTCAGGAAGCCGAGCTATTGAGCACTCACCATCCATAAGCCTTTTTTTCTGAATGCGCTCGTATTCAGTGAACACCATCCCCTGCTCTAACCGTTGTTCCAGAATTTTACACTGAAAGACAGAACATGGATAATGATACAAAGTCATTCTAAGGTGAGTCAGTTTTAACAGAGAATTCATGAAGGATAAAATGTATGTATTTTTGTCTCCTACATACTTCTTCAATGCTTTTCCAGCTATTAATGTTTTCACAAATATACCAGAATAAATTAGAAGCAACCCTAACCAGTAGGAATTTTGTTCAAGTGAAAACTAATAAGCCTGCTATATTTCATTAGGTCACAAAGACCTATGTGAATACTGCTTGTGAAGGAAAAATTACTTCATAGTTTCTATAAAGACAGCCCAGTTGGGGGTGGGGGAGGATACCGGCCAACCAGATAGCTATGCTATACTGCATACTGCCTCAAATACCTTTGAATAAGGAATACTTATTAACCCACCTGCTCAATTTAGCATGTTAGATGCCATCATTTGAAAGGTCTCCTTTAACCTTGTAATAAAACAAACAAACAAAAAACAAAAATAATAAACAAACCATCCAAACTTTATTGTTTGGATGGAGAAAAACTAAACTTTTCATACAGCAGCAAAGCCTTCTTAGAATCTCTTGCTCTAGCTGAGTTATAAACTCAGAATTTTTTCTAATAGTATAATTCAATCTGTTTTATTTAATAAGCTGCTCCCCTTCCCACCCCCCCTTTATTCTTTTGAAACCAAGTTCTTTCTAAATCATAAGACACTTCTGGAATTTCAGCATCTCTTTGCCAACAATAATTAGAGGAATAATATGTAAGATTTCAGCCAGAAAATTTCATCTATGTCACATGCCCCCAGATTCTCACAGCAACTGCTCTGTGGTATCAGGTCATAAAAGTATCTTGTATCAACTAAGTACGCCAAATGTTGCAGAGGAAGGTGTAAAACCTCAAACATATGCAATTTGCACACCAATACATCAACTGTATGAACTCCTTTATTACCTTTAGGCTAAATTCCCTTATTGAAACTGATAATAACATGAAGCTGACCAATGAAACTAAATTCATCTTCCAAAATATCTGCACTCTGGACTTCATGTGACGTGTCTACTTCGCATTGCCTCTTCTCAACTGTTTTAGGCACTAATCCCATTTCATGATATCTATTCTGCCTTTACATGACTGTCTGAAGAGAAAGTGTAATGACATCTCTTTCATAACTTGACTTCATGGCTTCTTCTTTACCTCAACACTTTTGGGCAGAGCTAGCTGAATAATAATATGGCTGAATTTAGTAAAGACCAATCTAGAAAGAAATGATGGTTGTAAGTAAGAGGAAATAACCAACACAGGTAATAAATTCAGAACTGTATCTCAATAAGACAACATTAATTTTTATCACTTAGCTCTTTAAGCAAAATATATGTAGTTCAATAGAACGTAAACTGTGTTGAAATGGAACAGTCAGATGTCCCTCGTATGGATCTCACTCCAAGCCTTCAAACTCTGAATGATTTACATTGAATTTTCTTGGCCTGTTTCTTAAAACTGCAACTGGTGAGAGCACGAGTATTCCTTCAGGTTCTAATCCCTGTCCAGTGATTGAGAACAAACTCAGCTAGAGGGGATTTGCAGCTGAGGATCCCCAGCCATGCTCAGAACTGGATTCTAAACAGACCACTGGTCACAGAAGGGACAATAATCACCATAGACCTTGGTATATCTAGTTTCTCCCTGGTCAGATGTGTGATGACAGCTGGGTTACACATAGCCCATCAAAGGCTGAATACTGACTGTATTTCACTTTCCTGCACTTTATTAATGATATATGAGACAGGATGAAGCGTATTTACTGAGGTTTTTTATCCTGACACAAGCAGATGGAGTCTTGTATTTCTCAAAGATCCTCAAATTCTAGAACCTGGTGTCCTCTCATTGATCTGAGATCTTTTACTTATTTAAAATTTCTGCAAATAGAACAAGTTCCATCTATCTTTTATGGGATTCACCTGAAGAAAACAGATAAATACAATCTGTGCAAACTGCACTCTGGGGATGCAATTTAGCTGTGAAACTTATTCTAAACTCTGTATGAATTACTAATAATTACAACTAAGTTCAATCTCACACTTAAGTTTCGGTCGGGAAAACTCAAAATTAAGAAATAAAATAGAAAGAGTTGCATAAAAATATATCAGTAAGTACTAATAATTTCTTCCTATACGTTCAAAGGGTAAATTATAATTGAATCGCTGTCTTAAAAATCTGAGCTACACTCAATACTTCTAGCAATAATTTGTCAATCAGAAATCCCATTTTTCATTGTTTTGTTCTCAGCATTTGATTTGAATCTGAAACATTTTAAAGTCAATAAAAAGCACCATTCATATGCGCTTCATTTTGAAAAATTACTGCTGTAAATCAAGCTCTAAAAAACTTCAACGTACCCTTTCATCATTTGTTGCTCTTGTTGATTCTTCCTTCCCCTCATCTGGCAGAGGCATTCTAGTCAATGCAAGTCCATTTAGGGCAGCTAGCTTTAGAGGGCCCATTTTTTTTGCATCATTTTTATTCTTTTTCATACCCTGCAAAAGAAAATATAAACTTGTAAATATTCTTAAATACCTGATGAAGTTATAAATAGAAAACAGCTGCGTTCAACTAAGCAAAGGATACATCTTTGACCCCTTCTGCAAACATATCTGACCTTTTTTTTTGATAAGCACTGCAGTGAGAGATTAGGGGGGTGGGACTACATTCCTCCAAGGACACAACACAAGTCTATCTTCATTCCAGACAGGTTAATGAAACTGCATGAGAATGACAAATATTGTTCCCTACAAAGCTCACAACTGAGGGTGTGAGGTGACAACTCTGGATAATTAACGTTCTTGGACAGAACTAAAATCACTTCCCAACCCCAAAAATGCATAAAAATTATTCCTTACTAGACTATTCAGTTTACAGGCACTTTTCTTCCCCATAAGCAGGCATAAAAATGAGCATATACATTGCAGATATTTAGATATAGTTAAATGCTTTATTACATTTGCAACAAACTGTACATACAAAACATGAACACAGAACTGCAGACAGATTTGAGTTCTGGGCCAGGCCATGAATCTAAATTATGGAAGTAACCATTTGTTATTTGAGAAAAATATCCAAGGGGGATTTCTATGAAAGAATAAATTCAAATTATTCTTTTAAAAAGTGTAAGAGAAAACTTCATCATTCCTGCAATTGCAAAGTTTAATTGTTAACAAAAATACAGTAAAAATAGGAGTGCATATGCTGCTTGAATGATAATCAATGCTTTCAAAAGCTAAATGGTGGTAAGAAATAGGAAGACAAAGCTAAGAGGATGAGACCACATTTAAAATGAACACAAACACAACAGCAAAAGTTCATTGAAAAGCAAAACATGCAAACATTGGTAGGGGCCAGCTCTGTAACTACGATATTCATCTCAGTTATGAATATAAAAAGGTAATATTCTGTATTACACAGTGGCACTCTTAAACGTTACCGCACTAGAAACTATGTTAGTGAACACTTCCAACGAAAAAGTTTTAATATCAATTTAATTTCAAAGGTTGACTGGAACATTTACATAACTGTCTGAAGGAAAAGCAGGGTATGATTTTGGTAGACACATTACTGTCTGAAAATGTATTTTTTGGAGAACATACTAAGTGACTATCTAAATGTGAACACAAGGAGAAAGGTATCACTTTTTTTTCCTATATCCACATAAAAACTCAGAAGGAAGGAGATGTAGAAAAACATACATAATTATAAAATGAATTGAAGCTGACGAAGGTTAATTTCATAGTGTTCAGCTCCATGTATAGCATGTCTGACAGACAAAACATTGTGACGGCAGTAACTATTTCAATGCATAGCTTTTGCATATGTTAGTTTTTGCAGCATCAGCTATAAGTTACCATGGCAGTAGAAGTTAAATCTAGTAGTTCCCCTGCAGTCCAATTTGTGCAGAAAACAATTTGACACATGCAAAATGTCAATCAATTTTAAAAGCCAAAATAATAATAAAAATTATCTTCCTCTATTAGTACCTGAAATCTGCTACAGACTACATAAAACTGGACAAAAGCTGAAAACAAAATGGGTTGTAAGGAGTACCAGTGAAATTGTACAGTCCACAGAGACCTTGACACTTCTGTGATGTGGGAATTACAGGAAAGGTGAAACTTGTAGGTTTTAACTATTCATGGCTTCATAAGATTGGAGTAGGAGAAAGAGGCACAGCAAGCAAGAAATACCTTTACTGGGATAAAACATCTTGAAGAGAAGGCAAAAGGGAAAGGATTTGGAAAGGGGAAGGCATGGAGTAAAGAAGAGAATGCAAGGAATGAATTTATTGTTTAATGTGTCAGGTCCCCTCTTAGGTCAGAAGAAGAAAGCAAATTTTTTTTAAAGTAAACATTCAGCTATGTATGACTTTTCCATGAGAGGAAGATTAGAAAGCTGGTAGTTGAATGGAAAGAGTTGCTTCTGTTCCAGATAAGGACAGATAGGACAGAATTGGGATCTAGAGCTGACTTTAAAATAGCTCATTCTAAAGTTTCTGGCCAGGTTAGGTGTATCACAGAGATGGAGGTTGCACAGCTGGATTTGTGTGGGAGGACTATACAAACAGAACTCAGACATGGCAGAGAAGGGGATAAAAGACAGCTAAGCAAAGTTAATCAGGGAAACACAGAAAAATAAAGGTCAAGCTTAAGGTAGCTTTCAATTCACATGTTTTAAAAGCATCTCAGGTTGATTAAAAGAACCCCAAACCTCCAAAAAAACCCCAAACAACTGCTACATCCAACCCAAAACAAGATGAATGGTATCCACTTACACCTAGCGGGGGAAGGCCTTCCACAATATTCTTCTTCCCAGACAAAAGATCGGACACAGGTCTCTTCTTTACTGAATCTTTCCTTACTCTGTATCTCCCTGATGTTGTAAGATCAGATTCTGACATGGATGGAGTAAGCAGTCCTTCCCCTCTTCTCTGGACCTGGCTTTCTACTAGTAAATGAACAGGGCTCATATCTTTCATTCTCTTCTCTGCCTCTGTAATATGTAATTTAGGCTCAAGAATATGCAAAGGGCCAGCAGATGAAGCAACAGAGCTATAAGGGTACTTCAGTACTGAATCATGAGAATAACCTCCCATAACAGATGAAAGTTGGGTTTGATCTTCGGGCAGAGGAGAAAGACTTGTATTAGCCTTGTTTTCTTCTTCAAATTCTTCTTCTTCCTCACTACTGTGAATCAGCATAGTGGCATCTGAAAGGGTTTTCTTATGTTCACAGTTCACACATTCTTCTTGCTCACCTTCTTTTTGCTTCGCTCTCTCCATCAGAATGTTGGGCTGTGACCCTTCTGAGATAACTCTTGGAAGAGCCACATCTGCTGCAGAAGCTGACATGGTCCTCTCTTTAATCCTTATTCCTTCAAAGCTGGGAGCCAAGCCTGCTATTTCAATACTGTTCCTCTTCTGCAGCTGCGCATGGCGTGCCGATGTTAGAGGCTCACTGACTTCCTGAAGAGAATGTGCCACAGGCAGGCTGTCTTCCTGAAATGTCTGGACAGAATGGTGCACTCGCCTTGTGATAAGATCTGGATTGCTGCTGCTGATGTAGATATGCCGGGAAAGGTCTGGAGTACTGTTTGCAGGCCTTGGGTACGGGTATGGGGGAGGTGGTCGATAGACTTGGGTCTTCATTATATTTGGTGCTGGATAATCCTGAGCCTGGAGCTGCACATTTGTCAACTCAGGCACACTGACTGCCCCAACAACTGGGCGCTTTTCAGCAGGATATGGGTAGGGGGATTGGCTATGAAAGCTGTAGTTCAGGTTAAATGGATAATGGTTAGACTGTGGGGCAGCAAAGTGAGCATGTTCTCGTATTTCAGGCTGACTGTAAACTAAGGCATCAGGTCTGCTGTAAGCATAGGAATTGCTGATGTTAAGATTTCTCATTGAATGACTCTGCCTATCTGTGTGCACCATTCCTCTGTTGAGCTGTCTCATCACAGTCTCATAGTCTGGCGTGGGACGATAAGAAGGAGGTATTAGTGCACTATGTCTGTGTGATGGGACATAATCAGTTCTGAGGACATCACTTCCAGTAATGCTTGGGTTAGAGGACATGGGAGATGGCTGCAAGTAATGCTGCGGGTTGTTCAAGGAGTTTGTGCTGTGTGCACTATAGACACTACCATTGCGGATCCGACCACTGTAGTCATGAGGGGCTCTATCCAAGCTAGTCTGAGAGTGATAGTAGTATCCATTCTGATTGCTCACAAAGAGGTTATCTGAAAGTAAAGTTTAAGAACAATCTTTATGTCCAAGACATCAAACAAAGTTATCTTCTATTAAGACATAGCTAAGCAATGTTTGAGATTTTCAGAACCTCTATTATTCTTAGCTATGTGTTAAAATAGGAAGGAGAAAAAAATCAAACCCAAACCCCAGCTTTTGTTGTTGATACCCAAGGTATCTAGACCAGAATAACCTATTATATTTATTTCAATTATTCAGGTTCCTATGGGAAAACACTCTCTGTTTAAGAATGGCTTTCTTCTGTTTAGGATAGGTTTGCTAAGGTTCAGTCCAGGTTAAACAAAGTCCCTGTCAGTGTTACACCACACCACTTGAAAAAAAGAATGTTTACATGGATTTGTACTAATGTAGTAATATCAGTTTAAACAGCAAAGAAAGGAAAAAACACTAAAAGCAGCCCCACAAAAACCAAACAAAAAAATCCTTGTGCTTCTTCTCTCTTCTACCCCCTCATGACATAAGTAGATATAGTACCACAAGATCTTAAAAAAAAAAAATCAAATTAACTTTTCTCCAGAAATTTTGGAGACAGTTTAAACTACCACCATCTATTGCTCACACATTAACATATGTGATGGGTAAAGAAAATGATCTAACAGTTTATACATCCGAGACACATTTAATCATTTAATTATTATTTCATTGGACGTACAATTTGCTAGTCTCCAGAAGAGAATGATTCAGTCATTGCTTTAGATGCCTTCCATAATTTCAGTCTTTGGGTTCACCAAAATAATTGCTGCATTTATGCTAATGAATTTACTGACAATCAAAAATTCTTTTGTGCAAAAAAATCATCCAAAAATAGGACGTGTGTAGCAGCAAGTATCCAGCAATATTTCCAACACTAAACTGGAAAGAACTCAGCTACATTCTGAATGTAGCTGAGTACCTGTATTTCATGAAGACTTGTGTAACTCTGTTCAGATAGAAAATGTGCTTACTCCCTTCCCACTGAGCTGTTAGAGTATTATTTATCCAGCAAACTTGTAGGACTGGAAGAACCCTATCAAAACCGAGGCGACTTGGCAAACAATTAGATTCAATCCTTGAGGGCAGCAAGTTTTTTAATTAAAGACATAATGTGTAACAATCAAAAACACATGAGAAAGCAGCCATGACTCTGCTGTAAACCACTTAGATTAGGAGTCTACATTCCTTGAGAATATCAGTTAAGGGTTGATTGGGTTTTTTTCTTTTTTGTTTCAATCAAACATATTCCAGTTCCATAACTTGCAAACCTCCTTAGCCTTTGAATTCACCACCACCTTGTAGCCTAGCAAACTCCGAGAGAACCTCCTCTCTTCCTGCATCTTAGGTTCAATTTATTTTTTTTTAATTTTTTAATTTTGTAAATTGTCTGGGGGTTCAGTTAGTCTTTGCAGCTATGGAGATCGATACTGACAAGGATCTCAATATACCGTAACATTGATACAAGAACCAAAAAAAGTGAAGGTCAGCTTAAACTCACACAAGACACCACAGTCTTTTGTTGGTGTATATGCTACGTTAACTAGATTTACTCATCTCTCATAGGAGAGGAAGTGGAGGAGGAGCAGTAAAGGGAACTGGGATTGTTTAGCCTGAAGAAAGGGAGGCTCAGGGAGGACCTTATCACTCTCTACACCTATGTGAAAGAAGGTTGCAGTGAGGTGTGTGTCTGTGTCTTCTCATAGGCAACAAGTGACAGGACAAGAGAAAACAGCCTCAAGTTGCAGGAGGGGAGGTTTAGATTGGATAGTAGGAAATTTCTTCACAGAAAGGGTGGTAAGGCATTGGAACAGGCTGCCCAGGGCAGTGGTGGAGTTACCATCCCTGGCGGTACATAACACACATGTAGATGTGGCACTTACGGACACGGTTTAGGGTGGACTTGGCAGTGCTGCAAAGATGGTTGGACTTGATCAACTCAAAGGTCTTTTCCAACCTAAAGGATTCTAGGATTCTATGATGGTATTTCACATTAGCCTATATGTCTATAGCAGCAGCAAGCACTTCAGTGAGTGCTCTAGTACAAACCTACCCCATGTTCACATTATTGATTTCTTCAGCTCTAAATAAAGTAGCTACAAATGCAAATTGTAGTTTTTACCTTCCAAAGTTGTGTAGTGTGGTGGTGGATTTAATGAACTTACCTTGGGAAGATGCATATGGTTCAGTATAATGACCATTGTAATGCAGCTGAGGTGGTGGAGGCATCATATAAGGCTGAGGCTTAGGCTAGGAAAGCAAATATCTTACTGTTACTTAAAAACTGATTATTTATTTTAAAAATAATTCTTGAATTTTTTTAATATATAATGTATACTATTATATATGTATAATATTATACATATTATATATAATATTATACATATTATAATACAGAATAAACACACACACATACAAAGCCTTAGTCTTAAACCATTTCTCTAAATCTGCAATGGAAATTTCTCCTGTGAGGTCATAAAAAGAATAAATAAAAAGCTGGGAAAAAAGCCCTCCAAGCACACACCACCAACCCAAGACTGTATCTTGACATCTGACATCTAGGACAGTCTCCTAGAGACAGAGTGGTCAAACTAAAAATAGAAGTGTTTAAAATACTTTTCATTGCAATTATTTTAATTTCATTATTTAGATATTACATAGCAGCTTTTTCTACGAGTCAGAAACAGTTCCTTACATACTAGACTCATCTTTTTCACTGCTCATTTTGTTATACTGAAGGAAACTAATATTTGATTCAAAGTCAGTTGAAATCCATAACACTGCAAACATAAAGCTATTTGCTCTTCTTACCATAGACATTCTGGACGAAGACCGTCTTCTAACAGGATTCACTGTAACAGGCTGAGTTTGTCTGCAGAAGAAATTTTATGGTAAGAAATGATTCTTAACAACAGCAAGACATATATCAAACACTGGAAAGCACTCCCAAGTTCAATCAAAATCACTCTACATTTCTTGGAGCCAGGCCTGTGTTAAATAGTCCTCCCCAACAGTCTCAAAAGGAAATAGCTCTGTGCATAAACCACCATCACAAAGCAAAAATCACAAAGCCAGGATCAAAATACCTCAGTTATTTCTTTGCCTCTTCTCTATGAAGCATAAAAAGGAGACGTCCCTGAAGCACTGCAGTAGGGCAGAAAAAGCAGTGGAATAACTGGGGGCTAGTTCCAAATTTGAACCCCATATAAAATCTCATACTGTAAGTTACCTGTTCTACAAGTCAGACATAAAATTGTTTAGGGATTGTAACACTACAAATGTTACAGGAACTGGAAAGCACGACCATACTGCATGAGGATTTATATGTTCTAACATTCAAACTAACAGTAATGAATTTTCATAATTTGTTGGATTGCCTCCAGGATGTAAGTCTTAAGGTCCTTTTCCCCCCACCCTACACTGCACCTGTACTCTGTGTCTTGCAGCAAGACAGAGGTCAAAAGACAGCAGCAAAATATTAATGTTACTTTTCAGGAAGAAGGATGTTGTTTAGCTCACCCTTTAGGAAATGAAGGACGAGAAAGGATTGGAAAGCGTGGAAGGGAAAGAATGAGGGAAGATTTCTGAGAGCCCTCCTCAGGTGGAGAGTCCAGGGAATCTCTAAAGATAAAGTATGTACAGATTAAGAAAAAAAACCCTGAAGTTAATACAGGCATGCATAAGACAGTTTTCAGCAGAAGGACCAGATGACAGGAAATTTTAAGAGTAGAGATAATGAGAAAAGTTTTTTTGAGGACTTAAGTTCATGCAAAACCATATTGTGGTGAAACCATTACAATAAGTAATCCTAGAGGCTGGCATTCAGTATATAACTACAGAACTGACATTATTCAGACAGCAATGCACGAGTCCCACAAATGCACTACTTCTACCAATACTTCTTATCACTCTCAAAAGGCAGTCAGGTTTACAACCTTTGAGGTATGAGGTTTACTCTATTTCAAAGTAATCTTACTTCTCAAATGAATTAGCATTAAACACACTATTGAGTCACCTATGGCACAAATATTTCATTATCTTTCCACTGGCCTCAGCAGATTTCAGAGCCACCCCTCCACAACTATCTCCCACATACAAAGAGGAATGAAACATATGGGAAGCGTGCTTCTTTTATGACAGAATGTTCACTGTGTCTAATTCCCTATTTTTTGACTGAAGAAACTTAACTGAAGGAAAGCTGTACCAATAAAGTAGCTCAGATTCCAGCCATTGGTTTACAAGTTGGAGACCAGTCCAATTAAATTTAATTTGATGAATTGATTAAATTTACCTTGCACTGGTGCTACTTGAGCTATACAGATTCCATGGATATCTAAAGAACCACACACCTCTCAGCTGTCAATCCAGCACATTTCAGGAGTGCTTCACATACACTTCCCACCCTTTTAAAGCCTCTAGTGTCCTTTCAGAGCAGTTCACCCAAACCTAGGCCAAAACTCTAGTGATTCCAGTAGCTCACAAACACTAGCAACATTAGATCCCAAAGCAACTGAAGTCCGTCACAGCCCTGAGATCCAGATGCAAAGGCCAAACACTCACGACTGGTAAGCTTTCGGTATTTAATATTTTCCTCTGTTATAAAGCAGAAGTTGTTTCAAAAACTGTTGATAACTATTTTCTCAAAAAAAGATTAAGAAAATTAACCCACATCATTAATTGCTACCATGTAAATAGGACAGTAGTGGAAGATTTCACTTCCCAATGGAAGCTTCAAGGCAACAAGAGTTGTGCTAAAGTATTCCACTTACAGGCTGCATTTATTTAGTCTGTAAAATTTGTGTCTAGCCACACACATCCTCCACACATATTTTGCTGTTTCCATATCTTCCTGCCAAAAAAAAAAAAAGCAAAATTTTCATTAAGCCAAATATGCATACCCTTTACTTGCTTTCAGACAAGCCACCGAAATTTTTAAGATGAAACTAGCATTGACCTATTTAGTTTTAGGTTTTAGGTTTAGTTTTAGGTTTTTTCTAAAACTCCATTTTGCAGGTGCAAACACCCACTCCAACCTAACACTACTATTAGATTTATGAAATTTTAGAGTAGAAGCCTTTTGTTGAAGACACTCTTATCAGCTGTAATACTAACACAACTTACAGTTAATAAAGATTGCCATAAGACTGTCATCAGCTGCCTTTTGACAAATCAAAGGGCAGATGCTGCATAAAATTAATTCTATGTGTCAATGTATTCAACATAAAATGTCTGATTTTTAATGCCTTCCTGTAGAAAGCTAGCCAAAGACTGTATTATTACTTTTGACTCACTCATACAATTCAAAGCTGCTAAATATGTATAAAGTAGGTTTTAATCTTTGAGTTAAATTATCAGTCTTAATTTGTGTTTATATTTACTGATGTCTTAGCAAAAAAAAAAAAAAGTACAAATGTACTCACAGTTTGGAATTGAATTGTCTCTTCTTTGTTGGCCAGCTCTAATGCGAAAAAGGATTTATTGTGGGACATGTTGGCAATATCATGCCACCTGCAGACAAAAGGGATAAAACATTACTGGCAAGCTCTGATTTTCAAACCACAGAAAATGCAACTGAAGAACAGAACCATCACCAAGAATATGGAGAAAGAACTGAGGACATACTCATGAGGAGAAGCGGAGGGGCGAGTACTGGTCTTTTCACTCTGGTGACCAGTGACAGGACTCAAGGAAACAGCATGAAGCTGAGCCAGGGGAGGTTGAGGCTGGATATCAGGAACACGTTTTACAACTAGAGGATGGCTGGGCACTGGAACAGGCTCCCCAGGGAAGTGGTCACAGCACCAAGCCTGACGGAGTTCAAGAAGTGTTTGGACAAGGTTTTCAGGTATATGGTGTGACTTTTGGGGATGGTCCTGTGCAGGGCTAAGAGTTGGATTCAATGATCCTGATGGACCCCTTCCAACTCAGAATATTCTATGATTCTGCGAAAAAGTTCATTATCTATCTGAACAAGTTGCAGGCCATCACTTCCATATCCATTACATGGCTGCTGAAGGGAAAACATGTATGTGACTAACTTGGGAAAATTAACAACATGTACAGTATTAAGTTTATTACTTGTCTTCCACTTGAAATTCTTTCAAGTGTTCTTTAAAAAAACAAATCAAATTTAGACAAATTTAGTTATCAGTAAATTATAACATCCTGACTCCTTGAAAGCAAATCAGACATTCCAGGGAAAAAGAAATTAAATCTACACTGAACAAAGCCTTTAAGGCACTATTAGACATATTTTCTAGAACTGCTGCACACTGACAGATGAGAAAAAGTTAGATTACATAAAATATATCATATATTTATTCATGTTCTTGTTAAATATAAATGTAGCTTGATCCATTAGAATTATGTTAGTATAAATAAAGCTTATATAATTGATTCATTAGAAGAAGATTCTGCAGTGCATAAACACATGGAAAAAGAATGATGTACATATAGGACTCTCTCTAAAAGTATTTATATGACTCACATTTTCATTACATAGATTAGTCTGACAGAATTTTCTGTAGCTACTCCCAATCATATGCATGAGGTAAAGAAAACTAATGTCCCCATTTTGATGTAGAATAAAAATCCCTCAGATTTAAAGCCTTGATTCATAGGCATTTGTGGACACAATTACGAAATTATACTAGTGGGTCATTTGTCTGTGCATGATATATCTATCCATGGTGGAATTGCCAACAGTCATACAACAAACAAGTAAAAGAGCAGAAAACTGGATGCTGAAACTGGAATATGAATATTTTTCTGATGCTTCCCAATGTGCTTTCTTTTTCTATGTTTACAGACAAGATATTCACAATTCTTTAGGAAATTATGCAAAACGCGTGGACAATGCTTTATTCCTCTCTCCTGTGTTTGAAAAGTACAGCTGTTGTCTAATACTGCAAGAAAGCAGAGGAGAGCACTTGAACAACTCCAGACAATTAAAAAGAGCTTGGCATCAGCTCTCCTATCAATAGCAGAGACAGAAATTTTTGTGAAGGACATTTAACAGTACTGAATTTATAAATTCTGTTAAACAAAACTACTAAGAGAAAGAAGCACTGTTGCTACTTTCTCTAACCCCAGAAATTAACTGGTAGTGAAGTTCCAGTTAACTGTTGGACCTTGGGATTTCAAGATTTCCATCAGATTCAGACAAAGATTCAATTCTAGAAAGTTAAAGTTCACTAAGAATAAAGCCTTTCTTGCTCTAGCAATAACTACAAATTGATGAGACTCATCTTATAAAAATCTAAAAATGTATTTTTTAAAATTTATTCCAAATTCTGCCCAAAGATGCCCAAGCAACTCCTCTTGAAGAAAATGAGGATCAAGCCATTTCACATGAAGACTGAATTTTAAGTAAGTCACACCTCTGTCTACAAGTTATCAGACCATTAAATAATAAACTAAAAAATGTATGAATCCAAAATAATGAAACAAATGTTATCGTGTGACTCTCCACAATTTATTTTATTTATAATATATGAAAGAAACTCCTGGAAAATTTTACAGCTGGATATTTCAACATAAATTGACGTGACCATGGCAGGACTTGAGATACAATGCACAGAATTGCTCTTTTTTGATCCAATAAATGCTTTGCAATGGAACCGTATATTAAATGTTCATCTCTTACAATTAATCTGGCTTAAAGAGATTCATTCTGCAGTCACTACATTGAAAAATTCCCATGGAGTTCAGTATTCACTGTAGTGTGATTACTACAAGACTATGTTCAGGTTTATCAAATTAGTAAATACACATCATATCTAAGAGTCATTCATGCTTGTGAGCAACACATATAAAATGTGAAGTGCACAAAGATATTTCAAGAAAGAACAATACTGACCTAAATACAACAGGAGGACGACCATTTTTGTGTTTTACAAAGATACCATCAAGACATGCTCCAATGAATATGTCACTTCCTTGGCTGTCCTGTAAGAAGTTGCAAAAAGTTATGTAAATACAGAAAAAAGCCTTGGAAAGCAGAGTTACAAGAAAAACAACTGCTTTTATAATTCTGGAGGAGAAAATTCTGAGTGGTGTGGATTTGGGGTTTTATTTATTTTTGGCAGGAAGCAACCCTTCTAAACAGTGAAAAAAAGGCAACTGAGACAAAGATCAAAGCCCTGTTTACCTTTGCAGGATAGGTCTCTTCACCATAGCCCTCCATTCTTTCTACTTCTTGCATATATAACATTTCCGCATCAGGAGGAGTAAGGCCTCTACAAATAAAAACAACAATCAGCTTGTACAGCCAATAAGAAAAAAAAATCATCTTCATTTTGCTCTGAATGACACCACCAAAGCTTGAAAAGCATTCCCAAGACATCCAGGAAATCATCAAATCATGCTGTTTCTATCTGTTCCAGTGGCTGATATTTTTCTCAGCCTTTACACTTTGATTCTAATAACTTCTTTCTCTCAGGCATCTTTAGGGGTAAATGGCAATAAAGACCAGTCAAAAATTATCATCTCTTCTAATGGCAGACAATTATCACATTCTTTTTTGAATTCACCATTGTCTCCATATTTCCTCACCTTATCAGAATGATTATACTGGCACAGGTGTTCAAGACCTGAATTTCCCCTACAGCAGTATTCACAATGAAGTTTGATATTCCACATTTCAGGAAAGATAGATTAATTTTCTAAATGCTGACAGAGTTTTAACTGTAATGGTGTGAGAATATGAGGACAAGATCTCTAGGTAAAGGTAGCATTTTTTGTACTTACACCAACTGACAAAGTTTTCTCACAGACTTGCAGTAGTGTCACAGGGATAAAAAGCTTGTGTTTACCTACCCACCAACATACCTCAGTTATCTCTTAAGAGTCATTATTTTTACCTGCAAAATCCTGTCATTGCTATGTCTCTCAATACTTTTTCAATCATCAATCTCTCTGTTTCTTCACTTTTTCCTAATGTTATGCAGATTAAATTTTCTTTGGTGAATCTTAACCATGCAATCTTTTTACAAATGCATTTCAAAGATAAATGGAATTGAAATTTCCAACTGTTGTTTTAAAAGTATACAGTGAAAAATTTTCAGTATTACCCACATAATCACAAACATTTTTTGCTGATGAACTGACAACAGAGAACTTAACTTTCCTTTGTCCTGGTCTACTGCACCTTTTACCTAAGATCATAAGACTTCTGGCACACTTACTGTCTCTACATTTCCACTGCCCTCATTACTTGCCAAAGTTGTTTATCAAGAAACATCCTTACTGCAGTCACAACTTCATACAAGAAAGTTTCAGAAACATAAAGGTGAAGTCACACTATTTAATATCGTCCTGCATTCTTAATTTTCAAGCAAAATCCTCTTATTTATTTTTCTAGATACTCTGTTCTCTTTTCACTTCCATTCAGCAGAAAATCTTTTAACTTTGATGGAGATGTATTAGAGAAAAACTCATTTACATAAGAGGTGAAATTAATTCCACTGTCTTCTGAGATTCACAATGTTTTGAGCTACTGAAGATCAAAATTAAGCAATAAAGAGTTTTAGACATGTTACCTGTACTTCTGATGTAGCAAGGCAACTTTCTGTGTTGCTTCTTCCAGTATTTTTTCTTCTTGTAGCCAACCCTTAAGGTAAGAGAGCATTTATGTAATGAAATACAAAAAAAATTCTACAAAATTAAATGGTTATAGTTTCCTTACACAGGTGAATCAACTCTCCACTCTAGTGTTGAAAATTAGGTGCTGCAATATGCACACAAATAAACCCAGAAAGCACAAACATTGTTCTGAAGTGATTTTACTCACTTTTCCATCTACAGTCCGACCTTCTTTTCAGTGTAATACACAATAAAATTGAAAAGGTCCTGCAACATCTTTACTTCTGTGTAATATAAGGTGTGATATCTCACTCCAATCTCAAAGAAAACCTTTACTAAATTTGATGACCTAGGGAGCAGTAAGCTGGATGGATCATGGAGTCTTAATAATAATGATTTGCTTTTACCGATTTTAAGAAAGTTTTAAATTTAAATTTTTCAATTTAAGAATTTAAATGTATCAATTTAAAGTGAATACTTACCACTGGAAACAAAGCAAATCTTTGTAGAAACTCCTGGGATTCATACTGATCATAGTCTCCAAAATCAGCTAAAAAAAATAAAAAAATTCTTGGAGTCAAACATTTTTAACAAAATTATTTAATACCCAATTAGTTGCAGCAGGATCTCCAAGAAACGAATCTCTCCATCGTATTGAACTATGATCTGGAAGTAAAGCAGTGGAATAAACTAACCAGTAGTGTTTAAGAAGAGGAAAGGTAAAAACACATCCCATCTTTTTACTTTGTTCATAAAAATTGATAAAACTCCATGTGAGAAGAAGAAGAAATTATAAAACAATCAGAATCCAAGTTCCATAGTACTCTGATTTTTAATCACAGAATGGTTGAGGTTAGAAGGGGCCTCCAGAGATCCAGCCCTAAGCAGGGTCAGCTACAGCAGATTGTCTCAGAGCTTTCTCCAGGCAAGTTTTTAATATTCTGGCTCTATCTTCTTTACTTCCTCCTGTCAGACACCTACAGTACAGCACCAATGACAGCTCTAACTTGCAGCTTTACTCAAACACTGCACAGAGCAGCTGGAGCATCCTTCAGCTTACAAGACTTCTACAGCTCCTTGCACCCAGCCATGCAGAAACTGGGAGCTAGAAGCCTTCCCAGATTCAGGGGTATGCTCAGAAAGCACTTAACAGTTTATGTCATGACAAAGAGCATCCCAAGAAATCTCCCCATTTTTCTGTTTCCACGAAAAAAAACTAGCTACCATTTCAAAGAAAACAGTCTAAATTGGAAAAGTTCTGTACCAGCCTCAGAGGAGAAACTGTGGAACAGCAATCTGCATGGAAAGGCTGCTCCCAAAAGTATAAATACAATCCCTGAGTATACAGATCCTATTTACAATACCACAAATTCTCATCTCTATTAGTATCATTTTAGAGACATTTAGGAACCAACTTTGTATTAAACATTAACAGTTAATATGCAAGTTATTTATGATGGAAGGGCAGCACTTGAGACATCCTACACCAACACGGCTCTTGAGATAAAGTAGTGTTTAGAAGTAGCCTATTGTAATCATATCAAATACAGATCATTCTTGAAAACAGTTCACTTGGAACTGCAAATACTGCTTCTGTTCACTCACCAGCTAAAATTAACTAACCTACCTGGTATAAGCTACTTCACTCATCAGAGCACATTAATTTATGACCTACATTTTTTCTGAGTTGTTTTTTCACTGTGTTATCAACACATACAGTTTATCTCTTACATAAGACTGAAAATGGAAGGTGAAAGCTAAAAGGATAAATACTTTCCATCTGGATGAGGATTATATTGAAAGATTTGTATAAACAACCCACCGAGCAGAGGGACATTTACACTGTCCAAAGATATGAAAACAACAAAGCAAGATTTTTCAGTTGAAGACTATTAAAACCTGGCTTGGAATTAACAGATTCACTGTTATACAAACAAGGCACTAATATAATTCATCCTACTCCACTGGAAACTACATTTTCAAAAAACTTAATCATCGTCTTTATTGTGATACAACCAATACATATATATAACTAAAAAAAAAATACAAAAAAAAAATCTTTGGTTGTATATTCTGCCAATGATTTTAAGTTTCTTTCAATTTTGGCAGATTTACAACTGCTGTTAGATATACTGAAGTGACATTCACTGTGAATGATATACAAATAATAATACACAAACACACTAAACAAAGCTGTTGCTGTTGAAAACTTTAGAGATATTTAATATCAAACAAGCATGGTAGCAGGGAATACCAGACATGGTCAGTGCAGACAGACTTAGTCCTCATGTATATTCTGTCCCATCTGACCCTAGTTAGGAAAAATAAAGCTGCCACTTTCATGTAGATATCACAGAAATGTGTTTTGGGGAGTGATTTCAACACAGGAATTGCTAACAGTCTTGCATACTAGCTTGAAATATTCTTATGTGTTAGGATATTTGGGAGATAAAGTGGAGATACAAGTACAACTGTACATTCAAATTTACTTATTTATGAAGACATGTCTCTTCTCTTGTTGCTATGACAGAACAAAGAGTCTTCATTAACAGAAACAGAAGAAGGGTCTGTTGATGTAAGCAGACATCTAAAGCCTTTGCCCCCAAAGGAACTCCAATGTCTAATTCAAATCCAGTTCCTGAAAGTACATATTAGATACTCAGGTACAGCTCTGAGGACTGCACAGAAATACCAAGTTCGGGGCCACTGGTGTAAGTGTTCCCTCTCCTCAGCCCATATGATGACATTCTAAGGAACAAGCCTTTCATAGCTTACTGACTTGGGTCTTTGAGTGATAAACAGAAAACATGCAATAGAAAATATATCATCAAAGTTTCTGATGCAACATTAGCTAGCTGGCACAATTCCTTACTTACCCTGAACAGCCAAACCAGCCAGATGTATTGCTTGTTCCAGTGTGCAAGGAATGTTGCCCTCCAAGATATCTTTCTTTAATTGCAGATAATACTGATACCTACATGGAAAAAAAAAAAGAAAAAGCTAACATGGGCTTCTTAATTTAAAGAGAGAGCAGATTAATATGCCTGCATTTCCTATTCCTCTCTGCATTCTCAGTTTGAGTGGAGGGTAGTCACCCTCATCATTCAGATCCACTATTTCAAGGCCTTTGTTAACTCCTGCCTCCCTTAACTTTCACATATTATTCCAGAATCAGTGATCTTAAATAATCTCCACAATTTCCATCTACTCCTATACTCTCATAATTTTTTTTATTTTTGCCTCTTCCATCCTTAATGTTGCTATTATTGTCCCTAAACAATGTTCAGTAAATTGCTGCTGTATTACTGCCTTCTCTTCCAATAGATCTAGCACTGCACATCCTCTCAATCCTGATAGTGACTTTCATTTCTGCATTACAACTTCTGAGTGCATTTTGTTCTCACTTGCAAAGCACCATTTTTGTCCTTTAATCTAACCTTCCCCTGTGTCGTCTCTTGTACATGCAACTTGCTGCTAGCTGTACCATTTGTTCACAGTCTGAGCCACTATTTTCCTGAAGTCTTCTCCCCCTTTCAGCTTTCCAAGGAATTCCCTATCTTGAGCCTAAAACACCTCAAAACTGCCACTACAGCTACACAGATTTTTGTCTTCTATAATTCTAGTTTTAAAAACTTCTTGACCTCCTCATATTGTACATCAACTTTTGTGAAGCAAGGCTTTAATACTAAGAACATGGAAGTATGTGCTATAAATCATTCAGTGATTAGAAAGCTCAGGTAAATGCCCCATACATTTTATTTATATTATTTGATAGCTCTCTTCCCTCACTAATTACTGGCCTGTTAAATACAGTGACAATTTATAAATATTGTTTAGACTCTTCGAGATCCTACTATAAAAAAACAGTACACCATATAATAGTACATAACATCCTTACACAATACACAGAAGAACAGCTGGGACTAAACCCAGGCCTTAAAAACAAAGAAAGGAAAAAGCCACCACATATCAAGGCATTTGGGGAAACAAGTCTTCCCAGTCAAGAAGTGGAATGTAAATCCTTTCCACATAAACACTATTAAAAGTAAACATACAGATGAAGAATCTTAACACTACCTCGAAATAGCACAAATACCATCTCTTTTTATTTATGACATTTCCATTTCCTGGTGTGCATTAAACATATAAGTTGCTTAAACATGCTCAATCTCATTTATATTGAAAAGGTATGAAAAATGCACAGATTTTTTAAATTAATTCAGACTCTTACTGTCATATATCAAAGCAAGCACCATCCTATAGGACTTGAGTATAAGGTTGACACGTAGATGTCTGCTTTCTACCTGGCAGTACACTGCAAAATTGTTGCTAAAGCTCCAGCATAAACATCATATTCTTTAAACAACTGCCAGAGAAGACTCCTGAAGCGTTTTCAGGCAATTTAGCTATTCAATGCAACACCATGATACTAATGCATCCTAGTACACCAACAAACACAGAATCTGAATCAAAGATTTTTAAGTCAGTAAAATTGCTGAGAAATAGCACAAAACTGGAGTTTTCAGGAAAAAGATAATCTTTCAGAAATTACACATTGAACACTAAAGCTGCCAAGCATTGAGCAACAAATAACAGCAGCAGTGTCTGCACCAAGAGGCTTATCTCCCTTAAAAGCTTTCACACCACATTCAGCAGAAAAGGTGTCTGGCAGGGTATTTTAGCAACACAGTATATAAACACAGTTTCATGTAACCACAGAATAAATTAAACTGGAAAGGACCTCTGAGTGATCATCTGGTCAACTCCCCACTCAAAGCAAGGCCCACTCGAAGTTATCAGCTTAAATGGGTTAATTAATGCAAGCACATATTTCTTAACTTTAATCCACTAGAAGCCAATGTATAGGCTCATAAGAATAACTAGCCAGTATACATGCTCAATTTTACTCTTCCCCCTGTAGTCAGCATCAATTACATGATGTTCCCCAGTTTCACAGTAGAAATGTGTACATGATATCAGAAATAGCATCCATATTTATGGCTCAGTGATACACAAAAAAAGTCACAAGCTGAAGCTTAGCCTGTAGCTTGCCAGAGGATTGTACTGAAAGTACAGAAAGTACTGAAAGCAAAACAAAGGAAAGCACAGCTCAATAAAATCTGCACCTGCTTTGTGCAGGATGGATGTCCACAAAAGCAACATATGGCTCTTCAAAACAAGCAAACAAAAAAAAAGAGACAAACATAAAGAGACTAAAACAATTAAAAGTCTGACCATGCGAGTATGCCTGTTACTTAAAACAGGTTTGAACAGATTCCTAAGATCACAAAAAAGATACCTGTTTGCTTAATTTATCACATATTCCAAATATTCCAAAGGTAAATAAATACACAGTTTGAACATAAATTCTGCCTAAAGTAATTTTCATTTCTATAAAGGTGAGGGAGTGGAAAGCAGACAACTTTGAAATTAACCATACATTTTAAGAATGCTGAAAGCAAATTTTTAGACACATGTAAGAAGTTTACCTGGTAATCTCCTGCTGAAGCTGAGAAACAGTAGGCACATAGAACACTACTCCAAAATACACAGTTGGCTCCAAGGCGTATTTGTCCAGCTGCTTTTTCAGAGGCTTGTCCAAATCTACCCATCTGCGTTGATTCTGCTTATTATAATACCACAGGCTGAAATACGTAATCTGAAAGGGGCATTTCAGAGATGAAAAAAAGTTAATATTGTGATATTAGATAAAATGTATTGTGTGAAAGTCTCGCTACCTAGAAATAAATGGTTTAAAACACTAAGGTTATGGGTTATTGAAAACTTCAGAGAACTGCAGAGACATTTAACATCAAAAGTAGACACTAATTCCAGATAACCAACCCACATACATAAGGTCCTCCACCTAAAACAACACTAAACTTACTTTTTACTTGCAAACAGTTCATAACTCTTTTGTGGCAACTCACAGATGTTAGCAGTAGGCATTCAGGTGTGACAGGAAAGCTAAGGGAAGTGAGGAAGGCAAACAGAAACCGACACTGGACAGCAGGAGAGCAAAGCATGGCTTCTCTGGGGAAAGGCAGCCAGGCTCACATGGGATGCTGAAGGACAAAAGTGCACAGGACAGCTGGTCAGCCAAAGGCAAGCACATTAAAGCATATGCATGGTTCACCATATGCACGGTTCACCCCATAAGCAAGAAAATGAGCAGATACAGAGGAGCAGCTTGAGTGGGCAACTCCTGCCAAGCCCAAACACAAAACACAGTTTGCACTGGAACAGACAACCCCGAGAGGCTGAGGGGTGTCACCCCCGGAAAGTTAAAATGCCACTGGACAGCATCTTGAGCAACATAATATAACTCGGATTAGATCTCTCTGAGAAGGAGTCTGGATCAGAATATTTTTCCATTGCTCCACGACATGGTTCTAAATCCACACTCCAGAGTCACTCATTCAAATTTAAATTTCTCCACTATGTTTAAACTGATTAAAATCTGCTCCCACAGTACTTATTTCATTCAGTACTGGACCAGCAGACAGACATGAACTGGAAACTATTCATGTTATTATCACAGAAAAACTAGATATCATAATTAGAAGTGTTTTAACTGAGGGAGGAAGATAAGTGAATATTTCGAATTCCCAACTATGTCTGTAGGTATTTACATGGAAATTCTCCAAGTCCTTGCTACATATACTTTATTATATGTAGAAATGGTAGAAATACCAACACCTTCAATCCAACACTTTTTTACATATATTCAGATGTTTTTAACATACAAAAGAAAGCTACTAAGGATGAAGTTTTATAAAACAGAGGAATATTCATCATAATGATTTCTTTTCATCAGTAATTTCTGTGAATTAGACATGGAAAGACTGTCTACCTAGCAAAAAAACTATTTACTGTTTTTTTCTCAGAAGGTCTAGCATTTTGATAATTTGGAGTACAGATTTGA
This sequence comes from Corapipo altera, assembly GCF_003945725.1. Taxonomy (NCBI): domain Eukaryota; kingdom Metazoa; phylum Chordata; class Aves; order Passeriformes; family Pipridae; genus Corapipo; species Corapipo altera. The sequence continues at coordinate 13,133,213 of NW_020884878.1, read as the reverse complement.
AACTCATTGGGGAGCAACAAACAGACGGTAGTAGAGAAAGGCCACTTTAGTACATTCCTGCAAAAACTCGCCCATATATACATCTGAAAATTCATATACATAAATTCTCTTAGTTTATAGTCTAAACAGGATGAAGAGTCTACCCTCATGGGACTCCAGCTATTCCTTACAGCTCTGACAGGCTATGTGTGCAACAACCACAGCACAGGTAGGTCTGTTCCATCCCAAACTTCACGGACAGCAATGGAGTCAATGTTCCGTATCAGCACAGATCATTAAGTCATTTGGAGCACAAATCTCAGGGTGCAGCATTAAATTAATAAAACCCTCTATTCCATAACATCTCTGGGATAATAGCAGAAGTAGGAAATCAGAGCCAACTCTAAGACTCTAATGTTCCTTTGACATTGCATACTGGCAAAATATACTTCTTTGCTGCTCTCTAAATTAGCATCAACAGAGTTCTATGTGATTGTTAGTGGGTTTTGGTGTTCTGGGTTTTTTTCCCCCAATGTTTAAAGAAAATCCTCTAAGTTAAAATTACTGCTACCATGTAATAGCAAAATTAGTATTCACAAGATAATAAATAAATATTTTAGGATGAAGTCTGCCCATTTAGTCTTAAGATTCCTTCTATAAACTCTAAAACAACTCTGGTCCTCTCTGATAAAAAGACATGCTTTAATACAGAAAATAAATTGAATTACCACTATTCATATAAGAAAAAAGCAGTTTTTTCAGTATAGAGTAAGATATTTGGAGAAAGTGCAGAATGCTGATATAGACAAAATAGTTTCATGGTTGGGAAAGTTTAAAAATCATCATGGAGAACCAGACTACTCTCACATCAGAAACAGAGTTCTCTTGTAAAGCAAACCCTACGAACCAAATTTTTCACAGGTGGATGCTGCGTGCTCATCAATTCTGAATTCTGAAAGCCAAGAGTCAAATTTCGGAAGTCATAAATACTCTGAGTTTCCAGGAATATTCCAAGGAATATGGCTCTGAATACAAATCCTATAAATGCTGATTTCTAAATTTCTCAGTCCAGGCATACAAAGTTTATTGATACCTTAAGGAACATTTGCTTTTATTTCTATTCCTCGATCCACTAACCATTAGGCATAGTGTGTGGGGTAACCTCCACCATCCCTCAAGGATATTGTGAAGACAGTATCTTAAGATTCTGTAAGATGTTAGGAAAAAAAAAACAAACAGTAGTACCACAGAAACTCCATTATGAAAGAAATATTATGTTCACTGCAACATCACATGCAGAAAATAATAAAATGTACCAAATGACTGAGTACGTCTCAATCCTTCCTGTGCACTGAGTAAAGAAAGGAACACGTGTAAAAGGTTGTATTTCTTTTTCATTACAAGACTGTTGACACCACACACAGTCGCAGGAGCCTAAGTCAGACTGTGATGCTGACATTCTGTAACTTCTGAGGGTTATCAATGCAATGAATGTAAGTAAATTAGTGGACCAAAAAATAAAACAACAGTTAAAGTTGAACTATATGCCAGGAGCTACTTGATCTCACTCGCTAAGAAGAGCTCAAAAAAAGAAAGCCTTCTGTGCTGGCCCAGCCCACTCATCTGACAGGTCAACCACATCAGCCTTGGGCTGAGCACAATCTAAAATGTGGAACCACAACATTCTGTGCGAGAGCAGCAGCCATGGCAGAGACCAAAAGCAAAGGGTAACAGCTACAGTTGAAAGACTTCAATAAAGGATATCACACAAACACATTTGGAAACCAACTAAAAATATGCAAAAACAATGTGTAACAATTGTTTGAATAACTCATTTGCATCCCTGGTGTACTTAAAATTCATAGAAGCACAGATGCATAACAAAGGTGAGGAGAAAAAGAACACAAACTTCTATTAACATCACCACTGTTTGACTCTCTGATGTAAGATACTCCTGGTTCTACACCCTGAATCTAAACTGAAGGTATAGACAATTTTTAAGGCATGATGATCACTTAAACAGATCTGTATCTTTGAAACACTGACTGCTTTTTCTGACCTACATATAGAACAGAGTAGTAACTGGCACAACAGACTACCAAAAATGTTTCCACATTTTAAAATACTCTCTGGAATCCAGCATATCTTTAAACAAGCCAACCAAAATACTATGGACCAAAGCTGGTCTTCTGACTTCTATGCAAACCTTTCACTTTATTTCAAGGGCAGAATTTGATCCTGTGAGTTTTCAGAGGACCTTATGCACCCTGGAATATTCGCACTGATTAAAATAGAATCCACTTTTATTCATTGCTAAAACATTTTATTATTAGCAGCTCAGGACAACATCCAATACTAAAAAGAATGGCATGACATAATTCTTAAAATATGTTAAGCTGTTAAGATTAAGACTACTTTGAGGTTTGTTTATTTTAGTGACTTATTCATGACCCAACCCCTCTAAAGAAAATCAAATAGAAATAAAAAGAACATATAATTTCTGCACAGTTATTTTCTACCTATTTGCTTTCTGACACTAGCAACAGGAATAGTAAATATTTTTGCATAAAAGTTCAGGAGCTATGAAGAACACAAAAGTATCAAAAGCCCAACACAGTATTGCATCAGGAACAGTGTGGCCAGCAGGTCCAGAGAAGTGATTCTTCCCCTGTACTCAGTGCTGGTGAGGCCACACCTCGAGTACTGTGTCCAGTTCTGGGCCCCTCAGTTCAGGAAGGATATTGAGGTGCTGGAGCTGGTCCAGAGAAGGGCAACGAGGCTGGTGAAGAGACTCAAGCACAGGTCCTGTGAGGAGAGGCTGAGGGAGCTGGGGCTGTTCAGCCTGGAGAAGAGGAGGCTCAGGGGAGACCTCATCACTCTCTACAACTCCCTGAAAGGAGGTTGTAGCCAGGTGGGGGTTGGTCTCTTTTCCCAGGCAACTATCAGCAAGACAAGAGGACATGGTCTCAAGTTGTGCCAGGGGAGGTTTAGGTTAGACATTAGAAAGAATTTCTTTACAGAAAGGGTGGTCAGACGTTGGAATGGGTTGCCCAGGGAAGTGGTAGATTCTCCATCCCTGGAGATTTTTAAAAAGAGACTGGATGTGGCACTTAGTGCCATGGTCTAGTAACCGCAGCGGTAGTGGATCAAGGGTTGGACTTGATGATCTCGAAGGTCCCTTCCAACCCAGCTGATTCTGTGATTCTGTGATCTCACAAATTGGTGGGAGTGGAGTGACTTTATGATTGAAGTCCACCAGACTTCCTAAGCTAAGCAGAGGAGTTTCATCAGGTATGAGTGCCATAAAACTACATTACTGTAGGTGATTCTGTTAAATCTTTCGGCATGATGTACTATGAGACTCAGTGAAGCGGGGCTGATCGATCTTAAGAGGAGACTAAAGTAACATCTTACTGTGGACTTCAATTGCCTAAGAGCAGGTTACAGAGAAGATAGAGCCAGTGTCTTCTTGTAAGTAATCACTGCAAGAATGAGAAGCACTGGGGACAAGCTGCAATGTGGGAAATTCCAATTAGATCAGGAAAAAAATTTCACAACAAGACTAGCCAAACACTGGAACAGATAGCCCAAAGAGGTGTCAAATCTCTATCCTTGGAGGCACATAAATTCACCCAGGCAACCCCTGAACCATCTGATCCAAGCCAGCCCTCCTGAGCAGAGAGTGGGACCAGCAACCCTCAGAGGTCCCCTGAGGCATAACAGTGTTCAGAGTTTACTTTGAACTTATGTATTTAATAAAATATTTCCCAGTTAATTTCATATCCCCTATTATAAATGTCACAAAATATCTTGTAGGATACAAACAGACTGGAAAAGAGAATCGTTTGGTAATGGTTAATACAGTGCCTTGTAATTCACCTACCTGCCTCGAGGGTACAGTGATCTGAGGAATCACCATCCTAAGATGCTTAAATTTTGATTGCTTTACAAAAGGCAAAATCCAAATTCTAAAGCAGTCTAATAATACTAAACAATAAACTAGTGCCTTTTCTTCAGAAGTAAAGAAAACCTATTCTGTCAAAGTTAGTATAAAACTGTATAGCAATTCACAATGAAAAAAAAATACAAGTGGTATATTCAAATTCTGCCCTAACTTTATAAAACGCTAAAGAAACCAAGGGCAAGGCTTTCTAATTGCCACTACTGTTTTCATGGAAAAACCTTAATTTTGTGCTGCTCAGTATAATAAGACTTTATCTGCAAATCCTTTCTCTGAATGTATATCTTTTTTTGTTCAGAAAAAGAAAGAACTGAAACAGTGATTTTGAGTAACTCTGTACTTCAGTTTATATTGGTTCCCACATTATAACTATAGCACACTTATAATTGATATATGTTTCAGATGGAGTCAAGTTTGCTTTTCAATGAAGTAGCATTTTTAAACTAATCAGATTACACACTGAAGGTCTGCATTTTTATATACATTCCTCCATGACAATTTCTCCTTCTCTAATTTTAAGGAAAATTTGGTTCAGAGAGGCAACCACAACAGTTCAACTATGAGCACTGCTTCTCCTCGTATTTCTCCAAGAATCAGCTACAAATTTGTCAGACTCTGATACAAGGTATAAACATAATTATGTCAGTAATCCCTCTGTCATACTTGGCCCAACATTTATTTGGCGTCAATATGGTTAATGATACATTTAGATGTAAGAATATTTATGGTTGCACTTGGTCTTACTTTAAATACACTCTTTTCATATGAAAAACACGTTAAAGAAATCACCAAATGAATTAAAGACTTTTTTGTGTGCGTATTTTCTCCAAAAAAGAACTGATATTTTAGAATTCAGAACAAAATTTTACAGCATAGTTCAAGCATTTCTGAAGCACAATTCCAGAACTTCCAAGTCATTCAGGATCCGGATAACCTTGGTTCCTTTTCCTATTCATGTCCAAAACAAACACAGGAACTTGCATATGCACAGCACATACTCTTCCCAGAAGTTCTCTACCATTGGTTCTTGTACTCTACCACATATCTGCAGTTAAGTCAGACTCTGCTTGTACATGGGAGCAGAATTTGCCCCTTCTTGCTTGTTTAGAAGTGTTATTAGTACACAGAAAAAAAAGGAAATTAACAAGAGAGAGAAACCAGTTATAGCACCTCCTGCCAAACACTTCAGAGATATCTAGCTATAATTTTTTTTAAAATCTCTATATTTTCAAGGATTTTATTTGTATACTCTTGCTCTAGATGCAAGATGAGCAGTGTTGCACATGCTTTGTGAAGTGGTTAACAATCAGAGCTCTCAGCAGTTTGTAAAAAACTTGTAGTTTCAGAATGGTTTTCTGTGACAGCTTTTTGCATAAATCAAGTTTGATTGTAGTTCTCTCATAGGATGAAAGACAGACTATACTACAAAGGGTAAGTAACTTATGTTCACTGTTTCCTTTGGCTTCTTTTCCCAGTTCCTCAGTTTAAGAGAGTTGGATTACATACCCATTGCTGATAAGTCACATTCTGGGAATACCAGAAAATAGTCTTCTTAGTTTAATGCATTCATTTCACTTTTCTATGAAGTTTACCATTCAGTAAAAAAATTAAATTGTCAACGTACATAAGACTGCCTAAACTCTATGTGTCCTTACTAGTATACAACTTGAAAATTGAGCAGTACCAATTGGAAAATTGAAAGAAAAATAGTGTTTAGCCACACAAAGCATAATTTCAAGACTACTGATTCACATAAAGATCTGTTAAAACAAGTATCTTAAAAGACAGCACACTATCAAAAATAAGCTGTTCGGTTCACTGGCCAAATTCAGTAATTTCAGACTACACCAGAAAGAAAGAGGCATTTACAAACGTTACCACTGAATGTGTAAAAAAAGGTAGAGGTTCCCCTCAGGCCTCATGCAATAAACTGTTTTGAAGATGCATGGGAACCGCCTGTCCTAACTGTGTAGGCCATATACAGTAATCCAAGACTGACCTTGTATTTCAGAATGACACTGAGCCTCAAATAAACACTCATACTTTCATGTTTAACACTTAGAATTCACACTCGTGCTTCAAGGGTGCTCTGTACATTAAAAATATGCAACATCTTATGGAAAATCCTTTGTATTTTACAGTATCAAGGACTAAAGTTGTCCTTGCAGCTTTAAGAAAAGTGCTGAACCAATTTTTCTTTCTGAAAACTTTCTACTAAACAAGTAGTCAGGAACGACTCAGTATCTGCTTGGCAAATCTGACTCTTTAAAGGCAGAACAACATTTTTTGAATGCAAGCTCTGGAAAGTAATTTATATCCCTATTTTTCATTCCCTTTAATTGCAACACATTTTCCCGCCAAAATAATCCATGCAAGAATGCATGGCTGAAGGAATCTGCTCAGAGTTCAATAGTGTACTGTCAACTCCCTTAGTCTGATATATGGCTCTTATTTGAGGGAATTGCATCTTTTGCTCTCTCTTTTTTCTTTTTTTAAACAGATTTTTAGGAGTGATTTCAAAGAAAGAGATAATGAAGAATAGCTGAAAAAAACATGCCTCTCCAATGATCTGTGACTAGTTTAATAAAAGCTAGCAGTCATCATTCAGGAAGACAAAGCATTTGCGTTTTGCAACCTAAATACAGTAAAAATTCTACATTTTCTGTTGACTTGGAAATTCCACCTGAAACTTGATCAATAAAATCAACAGACTCTATTCACACAATGGTAACTGAATTCTGAATATATGGTATCTGATGTGTTCTAAGTAAACAAGAGTAGTTAGATTCTCCCTTCGCCAGAAGGAGAAAGATTTTTAAAAAAAAGTCATACTGTTGCAGAGAATTGAATTTTCCAAAATAACTGTGCACGAAAAAGGGATTTGGAGACTCTATAAGAATGCATATTGCAACTGAAAACAAGCGCATAAAGCAAGCACTTAGAGATTAATGGATTCACATCTATTTCATTCATATACTATTCTCCAGACAGAAAAAAGGAAAAGTATTTCTGAAAACAAATGACTACATATAGCATTTCCTACTGAGGATCCTACAGTAATGCATGCTGTGTAAAGTAATAAATGTTTGCAGGATTTAGTCCTAAATATATTTGCTCAGGACTTGAGCAAAGTTACAAACAGTTGCCATTGCTTGACAATAAAAAGACAACATTTTAAAAGATCATAGTTATAAATGCAAACATTTATTATTACTCAGTTATTTTCACAATTACTCATATTTTCATTACCTAAGTCCATGGTTTTCATCCTGTATTTGAAACCCATAATCAAAACACCACTCTATGGCGGACCACATAACAGGACAGTAGAATATTTTTCAGAACAATGTTAGCAACCCTAAACTTTTATTATTAGTTTCCTCTCTCCTGTTCCTCAGAATTGCACACGCTGTAACAATTCAATGATTACAAAATGAACTAAACCTTTTGAGACTCTAGGGGGAAATGTCAATTCATCCAGGACTGAGAGCATTCAAATACTGCAATGAAACAACCAGTGTTCAACACTGTAAAGCATTGGTTCATATGTTGGTAATCTATGCAGATTTCTATAAACATCTTGCAGCTCTGTATTTCAGAAGGGAATCATCACTCAATACAGGAGATATATGAATAATCACTAAATGTGAGGAAGAGCAAATTTCAGTTGCAAAAGGATCCTTCAAATTATCAGGTAAGGAATTTTTTGGGAGAAAGTCAGATGGACAGATATATACAGATTTATCTAGCGCAAAACAGGTTTCCTCATGAAGCCAGAACTCAATCTGTATGTCTACATGCGTGCTTCAAGACAGTGTCTGCAAACACGTTTGTGGTATTTCAACAAGCAAGACAAATAATTGGTCACTGGTACACTTATCACATTTTGTGCTTTAGGTTCTTTTCACAGCACTAATCCATCAGAAAAAAAATACATTCACACAAATAACACTCTTTCATATCCCTAGCTAAAAGTTGACTCAAATCTTGCAGTAATTCTTAACCATGTGGTTTAGGTAGAATTCTTTCTTGCTTTGTGGGGTTTTTTTAAACAGAATTCTCAGCACTGTCAGGTTTAAAAAACAGTTGCTTTGTTTATCACCGTTCAGCTTTATCCACTGACACTTCTCACGTGTTCTCCCTTCGGACATTCCCTAAGCTTTAATGTCGGTTTGCAACTGTTTTGGAGCAATCCAAGTCCCCATAAAGAACAGAAGATGAATAAACCATGGGAACACAGGATAGCTTCTCCAGTAAAAAAGCTGATTGCCCTACATGGTAAGGATTTACCACATAGGATATCTCTCACAAGAGATAAATATTACACTTTTGCTCAAGAGTTCACTTACCTCCCGCAATTCAAGCCTCTGAGCCACTGCTTCCAGACTTTCCTGGCCGGTGCTTTCCACTGACAGCGTGAACTCCACAAATTCATTGTTAAGCAGCTGGATACGAGCCACCAAGCAGCTCTTGCTGGATACTGTGTAACGTCGAGTTCGTTTCAATTTTAACCCAAAAGGTAGAGGCATCTTCTTTTTCCCCCACAGATGGCTACTGTTAAAGAGCTACTACCACTGGGACCTTGAGAGGGGCCGGGAAGTTGTCTCCTCTCAACAGGTAAGAAGCTGTAAAGTCTCCAGAGATCAACCAGCAGCAGCAGTATCCATTAAAGACAAGCAAGTTTTCCACCAAGAAACAAGCAGAAGAGACATCCACTGGAATCCTAGCACGGAGCAAAAGAAAAAGAGAATAAAAACAAGAATCAGAAATACTTTGACTGAAAGGGGAATGGTAACATGGGAAAAATAACATGTATATTTTTTCTAAATCTAAATAACCAGTCTACTTTTCCAAAATGCAGAGCTGTTATGTATTCAAATAATGAAATAAGTACCGGAGTTTCTGGTTTTTCCACAGATGACACTGGTTTTTGGCGAGTTGATTTCTTTTTTTTTTAAACTCACAAGTGAATAATGAGTCTTAGTCAAATGTGGCTGCAATATCTTAAAATAAGTATGTATAAACTGAATCGGTATTTAAATGAAGGACTTCCACGAAGTCCAAGTTGCCTAAGGTATTTCTAATACCGAACAAAGCCACTTTCTCTACAAGCAAATCCAGCACTCTGGCTTGTTTTTCAGAGCATCATACAGCTCAGCCACTATCTGTTGGTGGATTAAATGCAAAACCAAGCCCCATAAAGGATTAAGGGGGAAAAAAAGAAAGGCAGGGAGGCATTAAAGCTCACACCTTAGCCATTTCCTACCAGATAATTAAAATGTAATTCCTCTAATTTTCTCTGAATTACAGCTATCTGTGCCATTATTCCTCATGCTAAACTTCTGCATGATGCTTCAGGTTATGCTTTGCTTCACCAAAAGAGTACATGAATTCTGAGAACCCTTTATTTTCTAATTTTTCCTTGAAAAACATACTCATTCCCAGGCTAAAGGTAGCCACCTATTTCCCCACCTTTTCCAAACACCTTCACACCTCCTCTCCTGTCAACTCCATCCCAAGCCTTGCCTTTCTCCTTTTTCAAGCGTTTTCTTACTGTGTGCACCCTGATCTAAGAAATTTGTCATAGAATCATGGAATGGTTTGGGTTTGAAGGGACCTTAAAGATTATCTAGTTCCAACCCCCCTGCCACCGGCAGGGATTCCATTCACTAGACCAGGCTGCTCCAACCTGGGACTGTGTGAGGCAGAGCAGGGCTGCAGGAGCAACGTGGGCCATGCCCGTGGGCACTGCCGCCTGGGATAAAGCCACACTGCTTTTCTCTCGTCTCTGCCCATGGACCTCTAGTGGCAGCGTTGCCCCGCCTGAAAACGGAAAGAAAACAGCAGTCTACTTTTTTTTTTTTTTTTTCAGGCTGGTATGTATTAGTAGCACCTATTAAAAGGTGTAATTCAATTTCCCAGGACTCTTAGGATGACCAGACAGGAGAAACGTGAGAATACCCATTTCTTTGGAACGGGCGAACCGGAAGAAGTAGTCTTTCTATCACACCTGTTTTTAAACTCAAAGGTATAGCTATAAACAAACAGATACCACATACTGCTCAGACCTTTATACACCTACCTAGAAACTTAATGTTATCCAACACAACCTCAAACTCTTTAGGCTGAAAACCTTGTATCAGCCTCCCTATTCCCTTGCAAGCAGCACAGCAAAGAAGAAAGGGAGGCAGAAAGACACTAAAGACCTTAAATGGGGAGAAAGAGGAGGCAGCGTGGCATTTTTCCCTAATGACATCTTTGCAACTCTACTCCAAAGAATGACCAGAAGCATATTTCATGACCACGTTTCTGATAATCTGGAAGCAGCTCTACCATCCTACACAATCCCTATCCTCAACAGATACCACTTAAAATCTTAGCTGAATAAGAAAAAAACCCTGACCCAAATGCCAACTAATTTATTTTTGGGTGCAGCTGTAGAATAAATAACAACGGATAACAGGTTTCCCTGAAAAATACAGGGATATACAGGGAATCCTAACTTTATTACTTGCTCCGCACTTTGATCTTCCAAATCCAGCCCTGCCTGAGCAGCATGCAGGGAATGCTCTACAGACAGAAGCTTTTAGTCCCCTGCCCACTGCCAGCAGAATCTCTCACTGGGTTTATTCCTGTTAGAGTAACTTTTGGCTGATTGACCTCAGCCCGTGTCCCCAAGCTTCCTCCCCCCACTTTCCAATACATTCTTTGCACAGTTACGCACTTTCTTTAGTGCTACAGCAATGAGGAAAACCAACTTACTCCTCTCTTTGAAAGCTGCAGTTAGAAATGCAGTGCTGTTTAATCTCAGGTTTTATGTAGTACCACTGAATACGAAAGATTTTCAAACTTTTGTGCCCATATCAGGTCCTTAAGAAAGTATTCTAAGGGCTTGGAAAGAAAAAAAAAATAATCATTAAACAAAGGCCAACCAGAGGGGTGAAATTTTCAAACCATCTAATGCTGACATGAGGAACTCCCAGACTTTCAGTTATTTCTCTATGCAGACAAGTAACAATGCCAGCATAGGAAGAAGTTTAGAGTAGAATTTTCAGAATATGCCAGCCAGGAGCATTCTTCAGGTTAAGATCCCTTGTTTGCATTTATTGGTCCACTGAGCATTTTCCCTAAATGATTTCATTTTAACTCAGTACATGTCTGACATAATCTTGATGACTTCTGAAACACATTTATAACAAGGAAAACTTAAGTAATTAACTTCCAGACCACATCACAAAGGACCAACTAAAAGAAAAAACTCCTGACATATAATAAATACTGTAGAATAAAGGCAAGTTGGATGAATAACACTGAGCTATCATTCAGTATCTTCTACTGCTAGCCATGTGTAGTTCCTGCAAACACAGCTGTGCTGGTTTTATTCAGCAGCTGAACATTCTGCAGAGCTAGGTGGTCTCACATTTGCCTTCTGCATTACTTTAAATTCAGACACATCTGCATTGTTTTAAAGCTCCTTTAGCAAAAATGAACTACATACTGCCAGGAGTTACAAATCCAACTAATGACCTTTACAGTAACAGGTCTTTATTTACCAAGCCTGGAATTTTCATGCAAGAGCTAAAAATGTTGTTAGTGGCCAAAGTTTGTATATCTTAACAGAATCCCGTAGTTTCAAAAACGCTATATTAGAATTTCAGCAACATGGCCATGACGGATGTGCGACTACTGAACACTTTCTCTTTTGCCTACACTCCCCACTCCCTCAATTATTAGTATTTTACTTTACAAAGATTTTTTTAACAGCCTGCATGAATGACAGTAATCAAAATAAAACTGCAATACATGATGGTGAAAAAAGGGTTCCTGTTATTTCAAAGGCTTGAAATACATATATTTATTTCAGAAATATTTGGGGAGCCAGAAAAAATAATCAGAATACTCCACTCTCCCCCTGTTTTACCAGTTAATCTTTGACATGACTCTTGGACTGAGAGAGCAGCAATAAGTGCGTATCTCAAACCTCCCCTACCTCCAGAAGCACAGTCCCACCGCCTTTAATTTTCAAAAAGTAAATGCTTGAAACTCTTCACCCTTACACTACACAGCAGAGAAGTTCAGCCGCTACGTTTTCACTCTGCCTGCTGTTTTCCCCTTACCTTGCAGAGCGATCCAAAGACACCGAGTCTCCTTTCACATACGTGTAGCTGAAAAAAGCCCTCAGTGCTCCAAGACTTTTTCTCCCGGAGCCATCTCATCTGTATTCCTCGGGAACTGACTTACTGTGTTCCTCTTGTCCGAAACAGCTGCTATCTCGGCTAACCCACCTTCTTCTCAGATCACTCATAGTGAAAACATTCCTCACTTCCTGTCTCAAAAAACTTGCTCTGGATATCATTCCACTGGGTAGAGAGCTGGGGGGTGGAAGAAAATATTACAACAAAATAAACCTGTGCCAGCCAGCTCTTCAGGCGGCCTCTTTCATGTGACGCTGTGCCGCATGAGCGCAAATTGCGTTCTCAGGAATATTTTCAAATCGCCCGTCCCTGTGTGCCTCTGTGTGTGTGCATTTAATTTCTTTTCCTGGAGGCGTTCCCCTCGCTCTATCCATGCGGAAGGATACGCTGAAAGAATTAAAGCGAAGGCCCGTATGCTTGTAGCCCATTACCTCAGAGAGTTGGAATGCCTGGCAGGGAGAATGTCAGCAATGAACAGCTGCTTCTCTGGCTACAGGGGCACTACAGAAATAGGGGTTACAACAAATAGCAGGCAATCCTTGCTTTTTTTAATCATATGATCATTTATTTTAAGCCTTTCCAATTAAGGCAAATCTCTTACCAAAATTCTGTTGGTCTTATTTTCAAGTAGCTTGGATATATTTTTAAGGTTTAATCAGTTTGTGCCTTATCAAATGACCTATGCACATACATTTATATCTGCAGCTGAAAACAAAAGTCCTTGCAAAGTTTCAGCTGTTGGTAAGATACACAGTAAGAAAATGCAGACTAGAGGCTGATCTTTCAGCCCTTGTCTGGACTTAAAACTCCCAAAGGTGTCAATAGAAATTACACCCTTGATAACAACTGTCTTAGCAAGCTTTAAATGCATATCAATTCAGGAATATTTACAGTGTTTAACTAATGCAAACACCATACCAAGAGCTGCACTCCAGTCTCACAAGTATATGGAGACCTCTGTGTGTTTGTGTGCCTGTGAAATCTGCTATTATTGCATGCCATTTGGAATATTATGGCTCTCCCCATTGTATGAGCCAGGCAAAAGTATATACAAACTTGAAATGGGTCAGGGATGAGGAAAAAGTAAAGTATGTGAATGCTGACTCATAACTGTAAAACTTAGAAAGTGTTTTGGTAATGTAAAGTGCACAAACATGCTACTGTCTGAGCAGGTCTAACCTGCAGGTCAACTATGCAAATAGCATGTTACTCAGGAGGACACTAATCTCAGCTGAAATATGTAGGTAATTTTGTACTATAATGAATTCTTCTGAGTTATTTCTCTTAGACACAATTGTCTTTCCTCAGATTAGAGAAATATCTCTTTTTTTGTTCTCCATACATCAGTCACAGTTATGATGAGCAGCCCATAAGCAAAATACAAAAAAGTAATTTGGGGGAATCTTACATTGAGTAAAATAAACTAGCTTTGAACTAATCAAAATGGATACCCTTTCCTAATGGTGTATGCTACAGAACTATGGTTACTTGCTGGAAAAAACTCTCTAATACAGCATATTACAAATTCAAACCATGAAAATTCAGAGTTACGAAGGCAACCCCTCCTATTTCTAAACAATTCATACTGGAAACAAGGTCTCAATTCTCTTATCTGTCACATTTCCTATTCTAATTCTTCATCACACCCATTTCCTGCCTGAGTCCCTGCCTAGAAGTTGCATTTATTAGACTTCCCTTGTTTTCCATAGTTAGTTCTTGCTGCATTTTCTTTCTTTGCATTTATGTTAAAGACAACACCTCATCTTAAAAGAGACAGCTAGGATGTTGTCAATATGCTCCTCTACAGCCCGCATCTTCTTTTGAAGCTCCTCACATTTTTATACCTAAATAATTTTTTTCTTCTGATGCTTTTTTAATTTTGTAACCCCAGATTGTATCCCAACTCTGTATTTTTCTGCACCTTCTCCATTTTGCCCTATCTCATTTTTTTTTCCTCATCAGCTCTATGTTACTTGCTTTGCTTCAACTATCAATTCTAATAAAAGGTGTAAAGAGATAAAGACATCCATAAACATGGGATGATTGATAAAGACACATCAATAAGATGTAGAGTGATTGCCTCAGGCCACAATACTGTGCTTCTGCTTCCTCCTTTAGGCCCTGGTCAACACTCATGACATGCATGGATGTTGAATACATCTTTTGCCGTACTCTTTACTCTCTTGTTGAAATTTATGTGAGGAAATGACTAATATCCTATGTTGCAGCCCTTGTTCTATGAGTACAAGGGAAAGTTGCTGCCCCTTGGGTTGGATAAGGCCTGCCCATAATGGAACAGGGATAAATCTATTTTGTTCTTATTGACATTGTCCCTTCTGGAGCAGATTTTTTTTTTTTTTTTTCTGATCGTGGTCCAAATATGTGATTGCAGTTGAGTGTATCAACCAACAGGGTAAAGGTTGATGCAAATATTCATCTTATTTCAGTTCTGCAAGCTCTGTCCAGCATCAGGTCTTTGCATTGGCTAAACGTAAACAGAAAGCTGGAAGTGAGACGAAGAGGAAGCAGAATCGGTCACCCTCCAGGCAGAAAAGTGGTATGCATGTATACACTCTTCAGCCTAGTGGAGAGTTACTATTTGTGATAAAAACACAGGCAGGATAATCCAGAAACTGTTAGTTAAAGGGGCTTTCCCACAATGCTGAAACAATGAAGTCATGTGGAAAAATATCTTGATTTACACCATGCAAAATAGTGACTTCATGACCTGCAGTCAGAATATCTCTGATTCTACATGTGATGCAAAGCTGTTCTCTGAACAAATTCACTTTATTCATCACTTCCATGTTTGGCTATGTGTCTGAAGCCTCCTTGCTTTTTCATCAGTCATTTCTTATTTGTGAAAAACAAGAGACAGCTGGGACTTTATGCATCCTTATATATTTTTTATGGTAATACAAAGAATGGAGTGCCAGAAAAATGAGTAAACAATAAACGTGCTTGAAGCCTGCAATTTCATGTGTGCAAGATTCATTTTTACTTACAAGGTGCTGTAAAGTGTTGAACGTGTTCTACTAAGTAACTAATTAAGGCTATAGAATTTTCCTATTAGAATAAAACAGGCAGTTTTCCTACACAGAATGTAGTGTTGAACTTGAAGCAATAAGCTCCTTTTTTATTTTCAAAGGAAACTTTTTTTAAACACAGTATTTCTTTCTAAAGTAAATCCCTTAATAATGAAATAAACTCAGTTCCTATTTTTGCACTGCAATAATTATTTTTCTTGTTCCGATAATACTTTCTTAAGAAAGTAAAATGTGTCTCTTAAAGGTTAAAATGGTGTAATTAAAGTAATCTGTTGCTAGTTCCATCTCACTGTAACAGCAATATGTTATAACTAGAGTCAGGCAAACAGCTCAGATCATTAGCAATAATTAGTCTAGGCTATCTCTGTATGATGTTTGGTTTATATCAGGAGCAGTGATGCAGAAAGAGATTAACACAGCTGTTAACTACAATGCCTGGAGTTTATTTTAACCAGTGGCATTACTTGTAAAAGATCCTTTATCTGTAGGCTGGGCTTTCGACAATGTTACTGCTCACTAGATCAGCTGAAGTGAAGCTGGGACAGTGGTGCAAAAGATAAATGGTTTGCCTCAAACATTACTTTTTTGCTTACTACTATCCTTACCCTGTAGGCTTTTCTCCCTCTGCAACTGATCCCTTGTAGCAGTAAGACCAGTTGATATTTGTGTTGGGTTTTGTGGCCAGGTTTTGGTAGTGGAGGAACTACAGGGGTAACTTGTGTGAGAAGTTATCAGAAGCTTCCCCTGTGTCTGACCGAGCAAATGCCAGATGGCTCCAAGATAGACCCACCGCTGGCCAAGGCTGAGCCCATCACCCACAGTGGTAGCACCTCTGGGGTGACATGTTTAGAAGGGAAGAAAAGTTATTGGGCAGAAGCAAATTGCAGCCAGAGGAGTGAGAATATGTGAGAGGACAGCTCTGCAGACACAAAAGTCAGCGAAGAAGGAGGGGGAGAAGGTTCTCCAGATGCTGGAGCAGAGATTCTCCTGCAGCCCAGGGTGAAGACTATGGTGAGGTAGCCGTGCCCCTGCAGTCCATGGAGGTCTACAGTGGAGCAGAGATCCATCTGCAGCCTGCACTGGAGCACATGGATGCCTGGAGGCTGTGAAACTGTGGGAAGCCCATGGCAAAGCAAACTCCTGGCAGGACCTGTGGTCCCATGGAGAGAGGAGGCCACGCTGGAGGAGTTTTCTGCCAGGACTTGTGACCCCATGAGGGTCCCACGCTGGAGCAGCTTGTTCCTGAAGAACTGCATCCCATGAAAGGGATCCATGCTGGGACATGTTGTGAACTGCAGCCTGGGGGAACAATCTGTGGAAAGCTGTTTCTCCTGGGAGCAGGGGAAATATTCTTACCCCTAAGGAGGAAAGAGTGTCCGAGACAACAGGTGACGAACTCACCGTAACGCCCATTCCTGTTCCCCTGTATTGCTAGGGGAAGGAAGTAGAGAACTGGGAGTAAGGTTAAGCCCTGGAAGAAGGAAGGAATGTGGAGTAGGTGTTTTAAGATTTGATTTTATTTCCTATTATCCAACTCTGGTTTGATTCTTAATAAATTAAACTAATTTCTCCAGTCTATTTTGTCCATGACAGTAATTGTTGAGTGATCTCTCCTGTCCTTGACCAACGAGCCTTTTGTTATATTTTCTCTCTCTTGCCAAGCCAACAAAGGGGGGTGATACAGCAGCTTTGATGGGCACCTGGCAACCTTTTTCTTAGGAAAAAAAAAAAAGGCATGTTGTTTTAAGGCTTATCAGTCTACTGTGAGATCACAAAATTAAAATTCAGTGCTAAAATCCTTTTATTATATAGCTGTAGTGTGGCATTAACAGTTACTTGGATACTGTGTGTATTGCTATACCATAATTTATTTGTTTTTTTAGCAAATAACTATTGAAATCTTCAATTTGTGTGGTCCTTAAGAGAGAGCATTAACATTAAAATAACCTTGTAGTTGGTGTTAAGGCAGTCGCTTACCCTAAGCCACGTGACAGGACTTTATAAAAACCTGGAACGAAGAAAAAGAGGCAACTTTAAAAAAGCCGAGTGTGGCCCTCGGGTAATGACGAGCAGATCCTCTGGCAGGCGGCTGTCAGGAAGCACAGCAGAGAGACAGACGCCTTTATTCCCGTTACTCCAGGCCGGGGCTCGCACCTCCCGCAGTCCCGGGGCGGTGCCGCCTCCGCCCGCCAGGGGGCGCCGCCGGCGGAGGCCGTGCGGTGCTCGAGCGGCGCTCGGAACCCGCGCGGGGGGCGGCGGGAGCGGAGCCGGGGGAGCGGGAGCGGGAGCGGGAGCGGGCCGGGGGCGCTCGGAGCCACCATGGAGATCGGCACCGAGATCAGCCGCAAGATCCGGGTGAGGCAGAGGCAGCCGGGCCACCCCCTCCGCCCGCGGCAGCAGCCCGGCCCCGCTTGTGGGGCAGGCCCGGCCGGGGGCTGAGACGCCGGGCTCCCCTCAGAGCTCCCGGCGCCGAGCGGCCCTGGGGGCTCTCGGGGAGGGGTGGGAGCGGGACAGTCCTTTTTCTGGGAAGCAGAGTCGGGCCCGCCCGTACCCCAGCGGGCAGCTGCCGGGTGCCGTCTGTGCCCCGGAGCTGCAGAGCCCGCCCGGCCCAGGCCCGGCGCTGCCCGGCAGAGGCACAGCCCGGCCGGGTGTGAGCCCGGCACCGGCGGGGCCCGGCAGCTGCTCCCGCTCGGCGGTCGCAGTTTGGAAAGCCCGTCTGGTTTCCGTTTCCTTGCTGAGCCGGGAGTGACCTTTTGTCAAACCACCCGGGATCCGTTTTCTTTGCACCTTACGAGTCCGGATGGTCTCTGCTTGAAAAAGGATAGCAGGGATTTAGAGGTTGTCTGGAAGCACCAGGAACTGGTGTGTAGGAAATATGTTAGAGAGTGTGAGATTCTTGGCAGTTCTGATTATTCTGCTGTCAGTCTCTCACAGTTATAACGTCTCTACCATGAGCAGGGGAGAATAGGAAAAGTTAACATGTTAAAACAATGTGTTCGAACACTTAATAAAAAAAACTTTGTTAGGCCTCCCATCTCATTGCAGTTAGAAATACTTTGTTGATCCATCCCTTAAATGCTATTTCATTATTTTTTAGGGTGCTATAAAAGGAAAATTGCAGGAGCTTGGGGCTTATGTTGGTAAGTTTTGTCATGTGTTTAGCAATCTTCTCCAGGCCATTGTAGTTACATAGCAAAAAATCAGATAGTTAATGGAAGCTTATTATTACTTGTGTTACTGCATACAGAAGCCTTAAGCATGAGAAGAGTTATCTGAAGTGCTGGAATAGTATGAAACCAAAAGACAAACAAACATGTACAGTCTAAGCATAAGAGAAGCAGTACATGGATATCAATATATGAAGAACTAAAAGGAAATTAACTGAAAAGTCAGTCCAACAATCTCCCCTTTAAAGGAGAAATGGTGGCAAGGGATTTGAAAGAAAAACCAAGTATGATGTGGATGAATGTTGTGAATATTTAAGAAAATTTCTTTGAAGCACTAGGTGAAACATTATATAAAGCAAGACTCTTGCAAATATAGCAGCAGTTAGCTTTGACCACTCTGAGATAGAGTCAGTCTTTCTTAGACACCTTTTTAACAGCCTTTTGAATGTGGGGTGAAATATTTGTCAAAATTAGGAGAAGGGCCAAAGACAGACTGTTTTAGGAAATGAAAAGGCCTCGTCACGTGGGACAAATCTTCAAAATGTAAAACTTGACTGTTAAGGGGATGACTAAGAGCTATGTTGAACTAATGTGGATGAAATACATGTATCTGGGTCTTAGAGACAGGGGGACATTTTATTTTGGCTTGTGAGGAGAGAGATGAGCAGTGTGAATGTCTGTGGTTTTCTTGTGCGTTTGTTTTTTCTGAATCCAGGATTAGATGGATATTGCACTTCAGTAACAGTTCAGTAACTTTTACTGCTACAGTAAAAGTTGGTAACTTAACACAGTGTTCTGTAGGAAACAGAATACCATAGTCCTGCAACTGCCTTGTTGTTGTCTCTGATACTTCTTGGCTTTCAAGTGAAGGAAAGAAATTGAGAGCATAGTTTAGAGATCCTGTGAGTTGCAGGGCCAAGTTCAGAGTTTGTAGTTTGATCCTGAATTCATCTTCCTTCCTATTTCAAAGGAGGCACTGTATTTATGGAAAAATGTAGTGACTCTGTAGAAGGAAGTTACCTGCAAGCTGACATTCAGGGCTCAGCTGGTGCTAAGGAACTGTGTTTAGAATTTTTTCATTGTAAAGTCATCTTTTTTTTCACTGTTTCAAAGCTTCTCGTTTTCAGAAACTCATTTCGGGTGCTTCTTTTTTTTTTTTTTCTTTTTTTACCATCATTCTGGGTTTCAGTTTCTCAGTCCTGGATTCTTTGTCTGTTTTTCCTGCGTCTCTGAAAAAAGATCTTTCTTATCTGTAATAGTAAGATGCTCTTAGAATACTAGCAGTCTTAGATTTCAGCTGTGACTGATTATTCTTTCTTTGTTTTCCTTCTGTTTCCTGTATTCAGAGGGGGGGTTTCCTGTATTTCCAGGGTCAGCATTCAGTGTCTGCAGTTTCTTCTCAGTCAGCTTATGGACTTCTTTAAATAACTTTATATTCTCTATTGCCATGTCTGACTTGCCTTGGCCTCTTTTTTTATTTTTAAACCACTGTTTCCAAATTTATGTAATTTTTCACTTTTTTTTTTTTTCTTGACTAGAGTATTTTGGACAGCTTTTCAAGTAATGTTTTTCAAAAACTCTCCATTTCTTCTTTTAGTTAACTGGTAAAAATTGGTTCTCCCTCATTCTAGCCTCTGCACAAGAACCATGCTTTTGTTTCTTTCTGTAACTGCTGGTTCTTTTCTTTTGAAAAGTCTTCTACAACAAGACATGTTGAAACTTTATCATATGTTGAACCACCTGAAGAACTTGTCAAGTTTAAAATTAGCTTAGCCAATAAATAAAATTCGTTCTGAGTTCCTAGGTCTGAGTATTAATCCATCTTGGGGAACTTGTAGTTTGCATTTAGAAAAACACCAAACCCAAAGCAGCAACAACAAAAACAAACCCCCCCAAAAAAGACCAAAAAGAAGATATGGTTTAAGCTAGGAATGTGTTCTCTTGGGACAAGTAGCAAAAGTGGCATGCAGGTGCAATGTGTGAATGTTATTTCTGTAGTCTAGGGTAAACATAAATTATTTATGCAGACATAGAAGAAAGGCAGTTCTTTCATTTGGGTTTTGATTTCTATTTTTCATTTTTTAGATGTTTTTAGTCTTGCGTACTGGCTTAAATTGATGAAATGAGCTGTGTTGGTGTCTTAGTTCAAATTCACAATTTGAAGTGTATTTCCCAACTGTCTTCACTCACTGCTGTTATGTGCATGTCAAGGATGTGGTATTGGAGAGCATGAGGTGTTTGATAAACTAAACTGATGTCTGTGCTCAGGAAGCACACCTGATGCCTTTGAGCAGCAATTGCACCAAACAGGCCTCAAACAGAGACCAGAGCTAGGCCAAAGGAAAAAGCCAAACAGCAAACTCCCCAACCCCTTCATGTGTTAATGTTGGATTCTAAGCACTCTCCCATCCATTGTGTTGGGTAGATATACCCTGAATGAGCAGTCCAGCAAGGGAATGGATTTCTCACTGTGTATAAAATTGCATATGTTAGGGGACTGGAGATTCACATTCATGGTTGCTGGGATTTGGGTGTGCTCTGTTTTTGTAGGTAGAGAATCTTTTAAGTTAATACCATTTTGATTTGTTTAATGCACATATCAGAATGGATATTTATTTGGTTGGGTTTTGTAACTAAAGGAAATTTGACAAGGATAATGTGCTATATTTGTTGATGTTTGAAGTGATGAAAATTGTAGATGTTTTTAGTATTCAAGTAAAAGGATATAGACAGCAGAGTGACTCTTTTTTATCTTGTCCTTTTTTCTATTCTGTTTACTCACTTTTTAAATACTTTTATCTTCAACTTATCATGCACTTGTGAAGTTCATGATCATTCCTCACTTGTAGATGAAACTTGTATTCACCCTCAGAGGAAATGGAAGTCCTGTTAATTTGCTTACCTAATCCTCTACCTGCAGAGTGTTTTCTTTGTAGTAAAACTGGAAAAAAAATTTGGTCACATGTTTAAAAGTGTTTGCTATCTCTTCTGTGATTTGTTATACTTCAAACCAACATATTTCTCTATCTATTAGATGAAGAGCTTCCTGATTATATTATGGTTATGGTGGCCAATAAGAAGAGTCAAGAGCAGATGACAGAAGACCTTTCCCTTTTCCTTGGGAACAACACTGTCAGGTTTACTGTCTGGTATGTTTGCAAGCTACTTGTTGCACTTCTTCAGTAGTCAGGAATGCTTTCTAGAAGTGAAACCTGACCACTAAAAAAGTTACTTATCTTCTCATGATGTACTTTGCATTAATCAAAATTTACACTTTGCAGGTCTAATAAGTAGTCTTAGTCCATCAACAGTTAGGCTACTGAGGTGATAATGAAATGGCAAGGAACTGGAGGACTTACATTTTTTGTTTGCTTATAATCCAGTCACATTTGTGAATTAAGTACTCAGGTAAGCGAGGGCTGTATGTTGACTTGAAAAAATTTATTCCTGCAAAGCCCACTCTCAAAGCATGGGAGTGTTACTCACTGTAGTTGGATGTAAAAGACAAACTTGTTTGCTTTTATGTTAATAGTGCAATGGGAATTACTATATCAGGACAGATGAGCTTTGGATCTAATTCTGTGTACTGTCTTTGACAAGGCTTAGCACCAAATGCTTAGGTATTCCCACCTCTCAGGCTATTTGTTTGTTACCAACACCCAACTCTACAAACAAAAAGTAGAACCACAGAATTACTGTGAGCAGGACAGGTTAGCAACAGTTCAACTTACTCTCAAAACCTTACAGTGTAGGTTAATTTATTCTTTGTTGCACGACAACCTTAGCCATTATATTCCTCATGGATTTTCTAATACTGGATTTGGTTTACAGTATAAACCTGTCATGAACTCCATGTTTCACAGGATCCAAACAGACTTTTGACTCTAGAGATTTTTGTTGCTTTCAGAGTTGTGTATTTTTTCAAGTTAATCATTTGAGTCTTCTACCTAATACAGCTTTAAGGAACTTTATTTTCTTTTGTGTAGGTGAGAGAAATACTACTTTTTTTTCTCTGCTTTTTCAGTTTATTCCCTTTGAAATTTTCATACTGACAAGTTACAATCACTTTCAGTATTTCTTCTGTGTGATTAGTGCCTATGAGCTTTTGTTATAAAACAGCAGAGGGAAACATTTTAGAAGTTGAGTGTTATGAAACCATAAACAGTAACAAAAAATGAAAATTAGTGTCAGCTATTACAATTCACTGTATTAACTATCTAAACTGATGGATTTCCATGTGATAGTGTTATTTGAGTGGGTATAATCTGAGTTTACTTACACAGTTTTCAATTTTTTCCTGACATTTGTCAAAAATATAATTAAGAAGTACAATTAAGCATGCACCTCTTTTAAAAAAGTACATTTATGTTCTTTGCTTCCTTTTGTGGCCTGCCTAGGCAAAGCTTTTGGGTTTCACTGTATTAAGAAGTCATGCAGTTGTCTTTCTTTTAGCAGTTTTGGGAATCAGACAAATCAGTGAACTTCACAAGTGGATGAGGGTAACTCCAGTACTGGGGTTTTGACTGAGTCCTGATATACAGTAAAAAATAACAGAATAATGTATAGAAGAAAATGCTTTTATGGCTTTGTAAATGAAGGTAAAACTTTATTGAAAAAAATAATAAATATGTAGAGAAAGCAAATTTCAGCAGAGAAATCAAGATTATTTTATATATGTGTATTTAAAACTGCATATTGACTATGTAGATATTATACCACCAGCTGGTTTTGACTCCTGCTTAAATTCCAAAGTAATGACTGTTTTAATCCTAATTCAATATCCACATAGTATATATAAATACAAATTCAGTGTCAGAGTGCTCTATCCAGTACCAAAGTAGGTAATGGTTAAAAGAAGAATGGAAAAGAAGACAAGATGAAACCTATGCAATAAACTGTGAGGGAACTGGTGACAAAGTATTAAATAGCATTGTAGTTGGGAGCTTCATATGCCTTTATTTTTCCTAAGGGCAATCCAGAATGTTTACTTTCTTAAACAGTGGCTAAATACAGTACACAGCAAGGTCTACCTTCCTTGGTTTGTCTCTGTAGTTGGTAATTTGGGGTCATCTGGCAAAAGTCTCACAGCAGTTGTATGACAGACCTGGCAATCCTATTGGTTGGCCACAACTTCTTACTCTGAACCAAGAGTCGGCTCACAGTTGTCCTGAGGTCAGTGTGAAAGCTGATATGCATCACCAGAGGTCAGCTGATGAGTGTTCTAGTGAAAACTCACAAGGAGGATGAGTGTAAGCCTTCATTCTATTCACATGTTGCCTTACTTCTCCCAGTTTTCAATATATTTTTGTTCTTTAGCTGCTTTCTAACACTCAGTCTAAATTATGGACGTGCCCATGATCAGGTTTGAACTCCAAGTAAGATACACATTTAAGTGTTGGGAATTTTTTTCTTTCTTCTTGCTGTAATGTTTTGATTTTTAAGCAGGCTTATTATTTTATAGCCTTCTGATTTTTTGTATTACTTCAGCTTGGTGCCTTTTTCACAGTCAAAGGGCAAATTTGACACCTCATTGAAATGCTCAGAGAATGTTGTTGGTATATACAAAGCATACTGGAAGAATCCTGAGAATGTTAAGTGGTATGAGTTGTATATTGTTTGGGTTTATACTTGGAACTACATTTAACTGTGCTGTGTAAATAAAGTTTTGTATACAAAGTAAAATTTTAGGCCATGCTTTAGGCTTCTAACTTAAGTTTTTTGCATCACTCCTTTTGACACTTAAGTCTATTGATTTTAGTGAAAGGTGGAAAGTACTGGCTTTGATTATGTAAACCAACCAAATGCCAAGAGTAGAAGATGTGATGAACAGTCTACTTGCATGTCTAAGACACACTGGAGGCAAGATACTTAAGATAACCCTTTTAAGGTTGATGCAAAGTGTAGTCTTAGATAAATGAGGTGCTTGTTACGGGGGAAGGCAGTTATTTTCTGAAAGATGATTATTCTGAATGTAAATTAAAATTCTGTATTCCTTCTTTTTCTCTTTTGCTTCCTTCCCTGTCCTCTATCTCTTTCAGGCTCCACGGTGTTTTGGATAAGC
Organism: Corapipo altera; assembly: GCF_003945725.1. NCBI lineage: Eukaryota > Metazoa > Chordata > Aves > Passeriformes > Pipridae > Corapipo > Corapipo altera. Next base: position 13,108,803 of record NW_020884878.1, on the reverse strand, counting down.
TGCGATCTGTGACTACTGGTAAGAAAGAAAATTAACTTTGAGTGAAGGTAGTTTTATCTTTTCTATGTAGTGTTGTGTGTTTAATGAGTTTCAAAAAGATATTGGCTCTTTTGTTAATTTTTGATTTATATGGTCTTTTGGGTCCAGACTTTTTAGAAAATTGCTTTATATTTTGAGGTAAAGAATTTCTTTATGAGTCCAGAATTTATTTCTCTGTGTTTCTTGCTGATGTTTTCAACTTGTTATATTTTCAGGTCTGTGCAATGCCTTGTTTGCAGTTTCTTAGCTACATTTATTGCAAAATCTGTATTGCTGTATTTTAATATAAAAATGAAAGGTACCTGTCTCCACAGAACCAACTAGTATAAAATCTTCAGAATCCAGTATCTTTGAAAGCAACCTGCCTTCCAGCAAAAGCACTTCCTGTGTGAGTGATGACAGGAGGCGTGAGAACATCTTACCACCTCTTGCAGTTTCCAGCACTCGGACTGAAAGAAATGATTCAAGAGTTACAACGAGCTCTCAGGAGCAGAGAAATGCTTCTTCAAGGTAAGGCTGCTGATTACTTACTAACACTCAGACAGACATCAGTAGCTGTGTGAGTGTAGTAGCCATTTTGAAGAGTACAGACACTTGGAAAGATCAAAGCAGTTTTGAAGAGTAAAGCATCGCTGCAATTTGTTGGATGAAAAACATTAAATCAGAATTCAGTTCTTTAAGCAACAGATGGGCTTAAATTAATTAACCAAACTGAAGATATTGATTAGTGTGTTAGATTTATATAAAAAATTATACCTAAATGATTCTTCCCTGCTGGCTTTAATTAAAAGACGGTTCTCATTTTCCAGGACTTGACTTGCAGATAATAGTTGGCAATTTCTTATTTTATCAGGCAGCCTTGTGAAGATGGCTCTGCATCCCACTTAACATCTACAGTCAAGCCTTTGAGGGAATTGTCACCTTCTGAAGCTGTAATTGACATTAAACCTGAACCAGATGATCTAATTGATGAAGACCTAAACTTCGTGCAGGAGAATCCTTTGTCACGGAAGAAGCCTCTTGTAACTGTAACTTATGGTTCTTCTCGTCCCTCCGCGGAGATCTACCGCCCACCAGCCATCAGGAGTGCAGATGGCAATGCACACATGCCCAGACTGTCACAACAAGGCAACTTGCAGGGGAGCAGGCAGTTGGACACACAAAGCTGCAGGTCTTTGGAAACAGGCCAGCTGTGCAATCCTGAGGCATTTGGAAGCTTAGCAGAAGGGCACAGACCCACCTCCAAACTCATTGCAGATAAAGTAGGCGGTGAGGTTAGTATGATCTAAACTATAACAAGTTTATTCCTACCAGGAACTTAACTTACTATATACACTTCCAGGAAAATCTTCACCTCAAAGAAATCAAAAGACTTCTGTCACTGGTACCAGTAGGTTTGAGATTTCATCCTTTGGGTCCACTGATAAAACCAGATTTCATAGTTTGACATCATCACCTGATAGCTTGCTGCATCTCAGAGTTAATTACCATGTACATCTGCATGTCATACTTAGTTGGACTGATGGGTTAGCACGTTGGTAAGTTGCATGTGATGAATCAGAAATAATAATTCTGATATTTAGATCATTGAAACAGCATGATCTTCTCTCAGTGCTGTGTATACCCCCAGCTTTACACAATTCTGAAAATCAGGATTTTTGGAATACTATTTATTAACCTCTAAACCCCAGAGAGGTTGGTTTTTAGGGTTATTATACTATTTAGAACCATGTCAGTTAAGAATTCTTTGGGATGGATGTTGCACAAAGATAAACTAAAAAATGATTGCTGCCCTACATGCTTTGGAGGCCAGGCTAAGCCTGGCAGGGTGATAGTCCTAGCTGATAGGTTTAAGACTATCCATATTAAGAGCCTCTTTTGAGGAGAATGAAGATTGTTGTGGCTGCTACTGTTTTAATGAAGCATGGATTTTGCATACCTTGTATTGCAAGTGCCTCTGTGTTTATTGCTGCTTGTACAGTTCTGTGTCTTAGCTCTATCTTACTTGGTTATGTATAAAGGACAATGAATTTTATTTGGAAATCTAGAACGCTCTACAAAGATAGAGGGATAGAGGCTGTCTTTGTTTTTAAGAATGGGGAAGTGAAAATGAGAAAATAGTGGTTTGTTTAAATGACAGTGACATCTCTCCTTGGAAATGTTAGAAAAAGGTCTTGTGATGTTTTTCTTCTATTACTATTCTACGGATAATGTCCAGAAAAGACAGAGTAAGGACCTTGCAGTGGGGAAGCTGGACCATCCTGACTGTGTATAGGGGTTAGCATCCTTTGGAATATGTCAGCTTGCTAGAAATGAATCCTTACACTTCTCTGAAATAAGACTTGATACACAGGAGAAAGTAATTTATACTGATTTCACTTCTCTCAGACTTTCAACAGGTTCATCTTGAAGGGTAGTATGAATTTCTTTGGAAAACCGTGATTTTCTGTAGGTGTTGGATAATTCGTCTGTACTTAAAAGATTTTTTTCTTCTCTTTTTCCTAAATGTTATTTACAGTTACATTTTAAATGAGATGTTTGTGTAAATGTGTCTGATTTTCATATTATCCAGTGCAGTTACTTGTGTTGTACTGGTTGCAGGCAGCACCTAGTCCTAGACACGTGCAATTGGGATGGAAGGTCTCCATCTCCTGGCTGTGGGTAGAATTGCAATGTTTTCTTTGCTGGTTTATTGATGCGTGGTTTATGCTGAATGAACTGTTTTGGCTGCTCTGTTTGTTGTAGGAAGAAAGCTCCAGGAAAAGACGGTTGCCTGTTGTAAGCTCAGTAGTGAAAGTGAAAAAGTTCTGTAATGAAGGGGAAGATGAGGAGGAAGAGGAAGAATATGGATTGCGAACAGGAAGCATCTCCAGCAGTGTGTCTGTGCCTGCAAAGCCAGAAAGAAGGTATTTCAGATCTCAGTGGTTTTGTGAGGTTTCAAGAATGAATTTAATGAACAAAACTTAGAAAGTGGAAGTGGGGAAAACCTGTTTGCACTTTCGAAAATTGACAGACAAAATTCAGTAAGCCATTTTAATATTTTTTGTACTGTCTCACAACTCTGTGGGTAAGATGCTTGTTTCTGCCACACTTTCACCTCTGATTTTGTAACCTGTTTTTTTCATTGCACATAAGCTGCAATGGAGTGTGAATTTTTACATTATTTTGTAAAGTTTGCTGGCAAAAGAACATTAATTAACGTTGGCATGTTTCAGATTAGGTATTTATTGTGGTAAAATAATTTTTCAGGAGTTTTACTTGCTTTGATTTTATTTCAGGAATAGTTTTCAAACTGGTTATCTCTTGTTCTTTAAGGTGATTATGACTTTTCAAACAGACTTGAGAGATTTTTCCTTTTTTTTTTGCTCCCTAATTCTGTCTCAGTGTCATCTGTCAGTCCAAGTACATCAATTGTTTGTATCTGATTTTCAACAATAGAGAAAGAACACTTAAACTAGAGAAGAGATGGTTCTACTGACCTACAGTACTAGCCTGTGTAAGGTTTGTTTTAAGCTAATACACTGTATTGAATTGAGCTTCAGTGCCACAGCACATTTATCTGATTTAAGCTTCCTCATTGTTGATGTTAAAGACAAGCAGAAAGCCTTTTTTTACAGCTAATATATTTTTGATAGAGTCAGTTTTTAGCTGGATCTTACTTCTCAGGACGTAATTATCGGTGCCATCACAAACATAGCAACAGATGTGTGATGGGCAGAGGTGGGAGGAAATGAATGGCAGAGTGTGTACCTTTCAGATGCAGCATGATTTTAGAGCAGCTTAAGCTGTGACGTGAAATCACACGTCTGGACTTCCATTCTCGAGAGCATTTTGTGGAAACCCATCCACTCAGAGAATAGATTAACAAACTGAAAACAGATTTGGATAAAATATTTTTTAATTATCGTTTCTATCAGTATTGTGCCTGTGTTAACCTGTTGAAATACCTGTTTTTAACATAGATTTCATTACTGTGCAATTCATGTGCAATTAATTATTTTTTTATTTCCTTTAGACCTTCGTTGCCACCTTCAAAACAGGCCAATAAGAATTTAATACTGAAAGCAATCTCTGAAGCGCAGGAATCAGTTACAAAAACAACCAATTATTCCACTGGTAATTACCTTTTTTTTTTTCTGTGCTAAGCCATATTATTTCCAAGCTCTGCTGTATAAATCCAAGCTAAAGATAGTGCTTAGAGATGACAGAGTGCTAAATAGCACATCAGTGATACATGTGAGGGGTTTACCATGTCCTGTGAACATTACATTGATCTTCAGTGATAAATTAAGAAAGCATAAACAAGGGAGGAAAGAGTTATTTTAAATGTATTAATCAAGACAGTAACTCTGTAAAGTGAATAGTTACAAAATGGAAGTGCCAGAGTAGTTGCCAAGAGGAAAGTCATGAGAATTAGGCAGGTGGTTTGAGCTATTTACTTTATCTTTTGTCCCTTTCTGCACTCTCCTCCTTTCTTCTGAGATGGGAGGATGAAAAAGCCAAATAGCAAAAAAAAATGAAAGTGTACTGGATATATGTGATAAAAGTGCAAACTAATGAGGAACATGTGACTGATGTTTATCAGGGTATATTGTCCTTTAACAGCAAGGCAGCAATTATAGTTCAGTGATTTTAGGCACTGAGTTGCAGTTGACCCAGCAGCTGAGCAGTTGTCTGTGTGTAGGCATTCAGTCTCCTGGCTGAATGGCAAATCTTCTGCTGAAGAAGGGCAAATCCAGCTGTTGTCTCGTGTGCTTTTGTTTCGTTGGGTGTTAGTACACCTAGCATTGCCAGAAGGAAGCATTGCATCTTGCCAGGGAAGGAGCATTCACTAACTACCTAAACCATGACTTTTATACTATCTGAAGCAAGACTGAAAGCTTTCCACAATCTCTTGCCTGCTCTTTTTCAAATTCTGCCAACTAACTGTAAGAAATGGTATTTTGAGGTGATGCAGGAAGCTTTCCTGTGTACACAGCAGTACAGCAGCAAATGAGACATAGCCAGAAGATTTTAAATTAATTAAAACTATTGATTTTTTTAATAGTGGTGATCTTGTAGTTTGGCTTGCCTACGTGAGAATATTTTAGTGGAGAGACCAAAAAGCACCACTTTGTCATTTAATACTGAGGTGATTTGTGAATTTTATCTGAAGTATCATGCAGGTTCTTCCACTTCAGAGGTAATATTTCACCTATTTTTCTAAGTGTTTTGAATGGAATATGGAAGTTAGCTAATTTAAAACACATAGTTAAAACAAAACAGTAAGTTCATAAAGAATGAATCCAGTACTGAGCAGTACCTTTTAGTTATTTCTGTCAGAAACTGTGCTGATCTGACATTCAGCCAAGGGAAGAATATGCTTAGCTTTTCACAGCCAGTAAAGAAGTCAACCTGTCACCCTTCTACCCTCAAATTCCATACTACAACTACCTGAAAGGAGGCTTAGATCTACCTGAAAGGAGGTTGTAGTGAGGTGGGGGTCAATCTCTTTTCCCAAGTAACAAGTGATAGGACAAGGGGAAATGGCCTAAAGTTGTGCCAGGGAAGGTTTAGATTGGATATTAGGAACATTTTTTTCACAGAGTTGAAAAGCACTGGAAATGACTGCCTGCACTGGGGAAGTGGTGGAATCACCACCCCTGGAGGCTTTTGACAGAGGTCCCACTTAGGGACATGGTTCAGTGGTGCACTTGGCGGTGGCAGACTAGGTTTATGGTTGTACTTGGTGATCTTAAGGGTCTTTTCCAACCTAAATGATTCTATGATTCTGCTGTCTTTAAGTTTTATGTTCTATTTGCAAACATCTTAGCATAGGGTAGCTGGCATCATATGAAGAGGCACATTGATAATCCATGATTGTTTATATGAAAAGTAGGATGAAAAGTGATTTCAAAACTATTAAAAAATACCACATTAATTATATGTAGAAGTGGATGAACAAGTACTTTGCTGATGTCACTTTAATCCTTCTCATGTTTTTTCTTAGAAGTAGGTAGGTGTTCTGAGGTGCTACTCACAGGGTGCTCTGTGCACATGCACCAGTGTGTTTGCACACTAAGGATTTTACAGGTAGCTAAAGATGCTTTTTATGGATACAGATGCTTGGGATTGTCCGTATGTGTGTGTGCATGTGTGTAGGAATTTATTAGTTATTTTAGCACCATATATAAGAACAGTACTGTTGTGTGATGGATAGTATGTAAATGATTTGCCATTGTTTTTTTATTTAAAGTTCCACAGAAACAGACTGTTCCAGTTGCACCAAGAACTCGAATTAGCCCAGAAGAATCTCAGTTAGAAGTAATTCATGTGCAAAACAGATTGCCTGTTCTGAGTTCTCAGCTTCAAGTAGAAGAGCCAAAGGAGCAGACAGTTGAAGGAATTCAAGGTCATCTGATAATATTCTTTAAAAATTTACACCAGGGAATGTCATTTTACAAAGGCTAAGCAGAGAAAAGAAATGTTTTTAATTTTTAAGTCCACGTCAAAAGTTGCATGCAGAACTGCCCAGAAAACCAAGCAGCTTTCTAAAGCATGGCTGTCAGATAGATACATATCTATATCTCTATATATACACACACAAACACACAGAAGCATAACCATTTATATTGGGATAACTTCTCTTTGCATATTTTCCTTAGTATCTTGTAGAAATAATTCTGTCACAAAGCTTATGGGAGAGTTAAGATACTCTACAGTATTTGGAACAATTCTACAGCATATGAAGTATTGAAAGATTCTTTCCAACACATGGTTTCCACACAAATAGTTCTAACGTTTTATTTTTTAGTTTAAATATAGGAGTACTGTATTTGCTCTTACAGGACAGCTCATACCAGGCTAACTGTGTCAGCTTTGTTTTTTACTTCTGTTTTGATACTCCAGAAGAAAAATGGCATAACATTTAAAGGCAGTCTTAGTGTCTTTTCAGGATGATTTTGTTACAAAGAAAGGAAGGGGTGTTTGTCTGTTAGTCACAAGAAATCATAGATGTAAGGCAGTGGAAAAATAATGTAGAAGGTAGTTTATACTTTCTATGTGCTTAGATATTTAGATTGTTGAGTAAAATTTGGATTGAGTAAGATTTTTATTATATTATCTCATGTCATTCTTAAGGAATGGTAAATATTACTTTAAAAAATATATTTTTTCAGTCTCTTATTTCTCACATAGACATATTCGGAATCTTTCTGCCAATGTAAAATAGTTGAAATTGCATCTCTAAAGTATGTAAGAAGATGCTTTATTAGCCTTTGAATTAATGTACATGCTAAATATTTTCACCCTTTTGCCGGTGAAATGGAAATGACAGCTTGCTTAGGAAATCTACAGAAAGCAAAAGGAATTTCTTCAAACCACAGCTCAAATGTAGAACAGTGCTGCTCTGATTTGTTTCACCTCTTTTAAGACCACAGAGTGGTCTCTTGTTGTTAGTTGCTCTCCCGTGTGTGTTCTCTGAATGGTCAGCTCCTCTACAAAGGACGAGAAAGAACTTGGCCTTCATAAGTTGCCATGCCCACAGACCTAGTTTGTACTGAACAGTGACTGTGGTCAAGAGTAGCATCTTTCAGTACTTAGATTTTGCCATGTTACTGTTTCTGAAACAATGAGAAGGGAGTTCATCATAATGAGAATGGCTTGCCTTTTTTTTTTTTGTTGTAAGTGTGGAGGTTTTTGTTGTTGAAGTTTTGAGGGCTTTTAAATCAAAAGAATTAGAGTGTGCCTCAGTTCTCTAGAATATAGTTTCATGTTGACATGCAGTAAAATATGCTTCTTATTGCTGGTTTTTTTAGGACTTGAACAAAAGGAGCTCTCTTCTCGGCTTCAGATTGAACCCATGATTGAAGATACCTTGCAAGTGACTCAAGGTTAAGTCTTGTGATCCTTTATTTTCAAATTTAATACTGTTGGCCAGCGAATGTTAAGATATAACTTCCTTTTCATCTAATTATACTGATTTCTAGCATTTTTTAGTTTCTACATTTCTAAGGAGTGAAAGCATTATATCAGTAGGTGTTCAAAGCATGAGAGATTTGGGGGGGTGGACCCCCTTTCAATGCTGTTTCAGCACAACTGTTCTTTAATAGAATTTCCTAGGCTGACCTAATATGACTTATGGCTTTTGTTGATCCTCCTCTATGGAATTAGCAAGGAAGTGAAAATGTTTTCTGGAAGCTACTATGAAGAAATGTAAAAAACCCCCAAAATTAGTTTATTGGCTGTGTAAATTGGTATTAAAAATATGCTATAAGGTAAGAGTAAAACTACAACCTTACTTTTTTCTCTTCTATGTAATTTTTCTCCCAATTCAGATTACTGTGATGCAGAATCTATGGTCCACGCAGATACTAGGTCATTTATCCTGAAGAAGCCCAAGTTATCTGAGGAAATAGCAACCCAGAACCAGCAATTGGGAAGGAAGGGCACAGAGGCAGTACGAGCTCACTCAGGACGTCTGATACAGACACGGTAAAAAGTTACTTCATTTGGGACTGTTAATAGTCAAAGTGCTTGTTCATGGTTTAGATGGAGTCATTTGCTGTACTTGTGCTTTGCCAGTCCAGTCAGGAGCCATGAAATCATGGAAAATGGACTGACATTGAATAGCAGAGATAAAAAAGCAGGGGCAAAAAACCTCCCAGAAGTCCTTCTAAATTGAAAATAATCCCAAGGTCAGCTGTAGCTTGAGCATGTCCTTGGTTTTCAAGAAAGAAGAGGAAGGAACTGAAAAGTCCTGCTCTTTTGTCATAGCTGTTCTGATTTCTGAAATCTTAGTCAAGTAATTATTTTGCTTAAATTGTCTTTAGTTTGACCCAGAAATTACATTTCTTAAGGAAACATCTTTTAACACAGTATTGAGTTTGGTGAATCCTGGATGATGATTTAAAGCTCCCTACTGGTGAGTTTGACCAAGAGAAGTTTAAAGTTCATGTCAGCTTCAAACAAAGTTCCTGATTACAAACAGTCTTACCTGTTAAGAGTTAAAATCACTCAGAACAATGTGATGTACTTCATCAAAGAGGGCTGCTGTGTTTGAGAAACTGTTGCTGTTTCCTTTCCATGAGTGGCTTTAAACAGCATGTGTTAATTAAAAATAAAAACAACAGTGAACCGGCAAATCCAAAAAACCTGATAATGTCACAGTTGAAAACGTGGTGCTAGAGGAGAGTGGTAGATTTTTGCATGTGAATAGGTCAGTTTCTAGCTGCTTGAATTTCAGAGTTCTAGCTAATGATGTTTTTAATGTGTTGGTTTTCTCTCTTCTTAAGGACATTCTACACTCTAGTTGCTTTTAGCCTCATTTCATAGAGAAGCAAAGTTTATCCCATCACTGTTTGTCAAAGATGAGAACTCCACAGTTCTCCAAATAATTAGAATCACATGTTATTGAAGAAATCCCTCAGGTGAAATGGATGGCATAGTGAAAGGCTGGAGAAAATGTATGTGTCCCCTGTTTTTATACTCCCTCCTATCTACACTGACTGCTGTCAGATCCAGGACAGTAGGCTAGACTCACCTTTCAGTCAGATTGAGTGTCAAAGTTCGTAGTGTCACTATTTCATTCTCTCCTAGTTCTAAAAACTTTTACACCCACTGTTTCCTAATGTACTGTTCAATAATTTTGAGGAGATACCTGTTTTCTGCGTTAAAGGGTTTGTGATTCCAAGAATGGTACTTATACTTACTCTCACTTTTCTTTTGTCTCAAAACTGTAAATTCCACAAGATTAATCTCCTTTATTTAACTGTGCTTGTAAATGAGCTTTTGGATCTGTCGAGCAGAATGCAACAAGCTGAAGTGTACCTGAGAGCTGTAGTTCTTATTAGTGCCTCAGGGAGATCAGAAGGCAAACTGCTAACTGGAGTGCATTATCAGTAGTATTAACAGAAGGTCTGTTACTGCTTGACTCCCCACAGATAAGTTTGTACTACTGTTAGTTACTAGTACAGCTCACATTCACTCAAACCTCTTGAGTCAGAAAATCTAAATTTACTACGTTTCTTTGTTTGATAGAGACCAGCTTGCACAACCAGAGAAGCCTGCTAGTCCCAAGTTCATTGTGACACTGGATGGTGTGCCCAGTCCACCAGGATACCTTTCTGATCAGGAAGAGGAAGATATGTGTCTAATGGAAGGATTAAAGCCAGTTACCCAAGACATATGTGCTGGCAAAGGATTAAAAGGCCTTCGAGCACAGCAAACACAAACTGTAACCAGGCAGCTGGAGGACTCTGATGGTAATTATCTTTACTGACAGGATCTGACACTGATGTGGTGGTTTGATCATGGCTACAACTCTTTGATACATCATTCTTAAGAAACCAAAGCAATGGTGTTTATTCTTCAAATTAGAACATTCTTTATGCAAATGAAATGTGGCAGTTCAGTGGGACCATCTCCTTAGAAGCCTTTATCTTGGTACATGAGAGCAATACAACACGTAGGTTGTACATATACACACATCTCAGTATTGGTAGCATTTGGCTTATTTCTTTTGCAAATAGAGTTGGTCTTCATTGCCAGACATCTGCACTTATGGCTGACTCATGGTTTGTCTCCATGCTGATGGACAGGAGATGTTACAGTGAACATTTTGACATGCCTTGAACGTTCAGAAATATGTCATATGGTATTAAGGTTTTTCTCTAGATTTGTGACATCAAAAGGAGCCTGTTAAGTGGAAGGTGTTGGTAGAGTCCAGTGGCTATAATCTTTAAAATAATCTTTAAAAGTAGAACTTACAGTGCATGACTTTACTTGGAGGCTTCTGTATTCTCTTTATACATTTCTTTTGAATAACATGGGAAATTGCTTGCTGAACCATACCTGTGAATTGTTTGGAATGCTGACATGGTGATAAAAATCACAGAGGCTACTGTTTTGTCATAGGCCTGTTGAATACTTGCCTAAAGGCCATGCTTGGATTCATGTTTTCTACTTGGCTTTCTTATGAAAATGAAGATCTTTATTTTCCAGAGTAGCAGTGTGTCCAAATTTTCTGAACTAAATATAGAATAGTATTTGATGTGCTACTGAGAACCCTTAAATTTCATGGATCCAGCTGTAAATGTGTAATGCAATTGCAGCAAAAGATCTTTTAAGTCCATGTCCCTTCAGTCCCCGTGGCTGCAGAAGTACCACATGTATCAGGCAGTCTTAAAGAAGAAAGGAATGCTGTATATCCATTGGCCCATTTTTACTAGTACAACAAAATGGACATTATTAGAAGAGTATTTCCTTACAGATCCATGCTTTTACATGTGTACTCTCTTTTGTACTCCTGACTGAAGCTGTTTGGTAGAGGAGGCTGTTGCTGATACAGTCCTACCTCTGTTAAGGATTCCTGTGTAAGTAGCACAGATGTGACTGAAGTTCACCTGGAACCAGATCCACGTGGAAGTGGTCTGTACAGCCCAGCGTGGTTGTACAACAGGATGGCATTGCTTGGCAAGGAGAAGGCATAAATGAGGCTGAGGATAGAATGAAGCTGGAGCAATTTCTGTCAATAAAAAGATTGGATAGGGAAGTCTAGCAGTCCTGGAAAGCTTTGAAAAGCCAAAGATTAAGGCAAATTTGGGAAAATAAGACAAAAGCAACATTGTACAAATAATTGCCTGAATTTGCAGAATGAGGTTTTACAGGTAGTGTTAAATAGGAGAAAGTCAAAATCTCAGGTTCCTGTAAGAGTAGTGAAGGTAAGAAATGTTTCAACTTGGAATTTCTTAAAATACTTTTTGGATTGGAGTCTGGGTGTAACTGAAGTTTCTGAACAAATCACATGAAAGTGGTTCTATTTTCACAATGTGCCCCCATACTAATAAATCTGATTCGTGTAAAATTTGATTTTTAACTTTTATCTCTTGAAATAATTTTCTAAAGCAAAATTATCTCGGAGAAGGGAAGCATAGCTATAATGAACTCATGGCTCAGCAGAACAGTCATAACTCAGGTTCAGTTGAAGAGTCTTTGTCTTGTCTGAGTCAATTTGGATTTGTGAAGAATATTTATTTTGCTTGTAAACAGTGCAAATTTGATCTTTTATCACCAAAAGGCAGCTGTCAGTCCAATATTATGACTCCTTTCATTTTAAGGTTTTAGAAATTTTCTTCAGATAATATGATTGTACATAAACTTTTACTGTCATGACTTTTTTGATTAAGAGAGAGAACAGGAAGTACCATGAATTTCGATTATTGCTTACACCAAATTGCATATAGAATCATAAAGGTCCCAGCTTGTTTCTTTTTTATTTTCCTTGCCATCCTAGTGGACATGGAAGAGTTAAATATGCTGCAAAAACAGGAGAAGGTGCTCGAGCGCTGCAAGTACTGGCCTGCCTGTAAAAATGGAGATGAATGTGTGTACCATCACCCCACACTACCTTGCAAGTGAGTAGTACAAAGGTCATCCACTTGACATGCTATTTTGATTTTTATTCTGGTGCTGCAAATTTCTGTTCTGTGTTAGTAAATATTCCAAGGCAGTGCAAGTCTGTCGGGGTGGGATCAGAACTCGATTGTCACACTGTAACTGCCTCTGTTTTCCACTCATCTCCCACGTGCCAGAACACAGGGATGGCAGCTGTGCTCCTGCAGAAGAAAGCTTTAGTTTAGTGTAGAGGCTGCTTCAAGATGCAGGAATTAGTGTTGTAAACTAACAGGCTCTGCCAGCTGTCACAGTGCTTTTGAACGTCGAGGTACCATTACATGGTAATGCTGTGATTTCTTTAAATTTGAAAGCAAAGGTGAACTCATGAATGTGCCCTGTGCCTTTGACTTCCCTTCCACAAGCAGCAACAGTCTAGAAAAACAATGTCTCTTTTGGGATAACTGTTACCTGGTTGGGTAACTTCATTTGTGCAGACATTTGAATTTTCTTTTGCCACCCTCCCTGGGAAGTCTGATTTCACAGTGCTGCTCTGTGCTGCACGCTAAGAAGAATGTGTCTTAGCTTGTAACAAGTACCTTGGGACCAAACTCTAATGAGACTGAGGTAGTTCAGTTGTTTATTGCATATAAAGAGTGTCCACAGAGAACCAGTTCAGATCTGTGCTCGAGCCCTGTTGTAGTTCTGCCTTTCTCTGGTGTTCTGGCTTTCATGTGCAACAGATGTTTGGGGGTTTTGCTCCAAATACGAGCTTTTAACTCAATTTCTTTTCTCTCCAGAGTTTTTCCTAACTGCAAATTTGCTGATAAATGCTTGTTCATCCATCCGAACTGTAAATACGATGCAAAGTGCACTAAGCCAGACTGTCCTTACACTCACGCCAGTCGACGAACCCCCCATCCATCTCCTAAACCAGGTGAGCATGTCTTGTTTTCTGAGCTTTAAATGAAAATGCTGAAGGCAAAACAGTATTTTTGGTAACAGAAACTGACATTGGTGAAAAAATAATTTTTTGCTTGATTTGACCTAATTTTCTTTCACCTCTTAGTGCTAGATGAAGAATAATAATCCAGTGTTACTGCAAACTTATGGAAGAGTCCTTATGAAGTCTGTGCAAGGCCAAAGTGGTGACTTGCACAAGTTGTCCATTTCTCTGAAGGGATTAGCCAGCACTGCAGTTTTACTCGAATTTGTTTCTTAAATTGGACACATGTTGTGCCACAGGCTTGTGACAAGCTGAAAACAGAGGCTTCTGTCTTTGGACATTTTTTTCTTTAATGCCAGTGTAGGAGTTAAGTTGGTGTAATAATGAGGTGACTTTCAGGGGTGAGGTTACCCGGTGAAGGCAATAGCTGTGTTTGGATTATGGGTTGGTATTGCTGAGCCATTGAACAGTGCCAAGGTGCAGGGCCTTTACCACATGATCTTTTGGAAATAATTTAGCCCATAGTCACAGTACAATGCAGTTTTGTTACTTTGCCAAGTACAATGTGCTTGTCTCCTGTATCATTTCCAGCAGCTCCTCTGTATTCCTGGGAAGTGCAGTGCCTGTGCTTTTCAGTCCGGTCAGCTGAACCTCTAACAGGCTTGCTGCTGTCTAAATTTAACATCTGAGATTCTCTGCCTACCAGAATTTGTTGGAAGTTTTGCCTTGACCATGGTACCTTCTATCCTGAAATGGGGAAGAACCAAGTTAAATGATTACTTGATAGTCTTGTTTGCTCTAGGGTGAGATCCACTCCCTGCACTGTGATACACCATCTGTATTTCTTGCAGAAGTTTGGTGTATTATAGAACATAATTTCTCGCAGAAATATTGATATATTTAAGGTTGTGTGGAGCTGTCTTAAAAAGGCAATTTGTTCTGATCCAGGCTCACTTCCTGTTCTTTTTGTTTCTACTATTAGCACCCCTGCCTGCACTGCCCATATCCTCCAGTAGTCCACTGTGCAAGTTTTTTCCTGCTTGTAAGAAAATGGAATGTCCATTTTACCACCCAAAAGTAAGATTTATGTCCTGTCTCTTCCTTTTCTTTCTAGAAAAAGACTTGAAATGTGCTACATTGGGACAAGAAATGTCATTAGGATTTCACACTTTTTGCTTTTACTTTTGACATTTTAACTTTAGCTCGGAAGCAGAATATGCAAAAACAGTGACTTAAAGAATTTGGAAAATTATATTTTTAAATAACCTTTCTAACAGATGCTGCTGGGGAGCTTCAAACAGGCCATAGCTCTTGTCAAAATATGCCCAGCCAGGATGCTGGAGGCTGAGGAGGGGAACATCCTGTAGCCTGTGTGGAAGGACAGTCAAGACTTTTGACTCTTCCTTCAGATGTGCTGCAGTGTACAACAACTTTAAAGATTGCCCAGTACCCTGAAGTCTATCAGTATAGTTGATGCAGTACAAGAGTCTATTACTCTGGTACTTTTATAGAATTGTGTCCCTGCATTTTCTTACACTTGGAAGTTTAGTGCTTTTTCAAGCCCTAGCAATGCTGACATGCCTGGGCTCCCCAGGACTCTGTGCCCAGTTATCATCAGCCAGATCCTCTGGCTTTTCCTGCTCCTCACATAATGCTATGTCATGCTCCCAGCTTGAACACACAGATCAATTCAAACTGAACTCTGTAAACCCTTGAAAGCAGAGGAACCTCCACCTGTCAGTGCAGTGGCAGTTTTGGAGCATCCAGTTAATAACTGATACTTTTTAGAACGGATTTTCTTGTCCTTGGGTTGAGCTGATTGCTCTGGTGGATGTAGCTGTGGGTTCAGGTATTGGTCAGATGTGTCACACAGCCATACAAACTCACCTGGAGCCAGGGTAGCTCAGCTGGCTCAGGAGTTCAGGCAGCCAGCCTCGAGTAGCCCCTTCTGAAATGCTTTCCTTTTTAGCATTGTAGGTTTAATACCCAGTGTACAAGACCAGACTGCACTTTCTACCATCCCACTGTTGCTGTACCTCCACGCCATGCCTTGAAATGGACTCGAACTCAAACCAGGTGACAGACACTTTAAACCTAACACGAAAAAATAAAAAGTATATTTTGATGTCTCTAATGTAGTTTTACTTACAGAAGTAATGTGTGTGTGATGAACTGTATGAAGACTAGGCATCTTTCTTTATAAGACATCTCTGTACTGTTTGGTTTTAGTAATACAAACATTAACTAATGTTTGTATAATAAACAAGTGCCCTGCAGCTAAGATAGGGCAGAGTCACTGGAATCCTGACCTGGACATGGTTTGTTTCCTGAGTTTTATTTGAATAAAGCTGAAAATCAGCTCTTCATTTACCATTGCTTTATCTTGTGTCCAAGCTGTCTTTTCCACACTAAGTTCAGCTGTTTCTTTGAGTGTTTCTGGCAGAGCTGCTCCTTCCTGTCATCTGTCCATGATTTCATAAATTAGTAGCAAACTTCCCAAAGCTGCAGCTATGGGCCTATCTTAAAGATCTTCAAGTCACATGAGCCTTTCACTCCAACTACGCATCTGCAAAGGTTTTAACCACTACAGGAGTAGGGCACAGATCAGTTCTCAAATCATCTTTACAGGGTGGGAGAATTGTTACTTATGGGAATTGTTTTTGTCTTCTCCCTCAGTGAATGAATATGGTACAACCTGGGACTGACCTTTGCCTCCTCTGGACAGTAATGGAAAGGAAGATTAACCACCAGGGTACAGGATGCTAGAAAAGATTAATGCATTTTGGACTTTGAATATACATTGTTTTCATAAAACAAGGTTGATTGCATACTTGAAATGTCTCTAATTTTCCAAGTTTGTAAGTTTGAGCAATTTTACATTTTTTTTACTGTAACAAGAAAACATCTGTGTAAGAAAAGTTTTACTTTAAATTCCATTAAAAACCTTCAAAGCACATTTTGTGTTCTGTTGGGGTAATGTTCCTTGTTTAAGATCAGGTGTGTTGAAGAAGAAAGTATGTCAGCAGAAGGGCTCAGAAAGCTTGTTCCTGAATTTGGATCACACCAGAAGTACTTTTTGTCCAGCAAGTGTTTGGTACAGCGCACACAACTGCTCTGCTGTTCCAGCACCAGCACTGAACTCTCCACCCCAGCACAGGGAAAAAGAACAAATGCTTTGGCTTTTAGGTGTTTTTCAGCACAACAGGCCCTTCCACTCTCTGAAACGGGGAGAAAACTAAGACAAGGGAAACAAACCGCTTCATAAGTCAGAACAGTTAGAGAATTATTGATGCTGTGCTCCATTTAAAAAGCCTATGAAATGCCACTTCACTTGAAAATAAATGCTCTCAGATGTCTCCATTTATACCAGGAAGAAAGAAGATACCTCTCTGAACCTCCTTTTGAAGAATCCTTTCTTCCTACTGGGCCCAGTCTGTAATTTTCTCCTTCAAGAAAGTTCCTGTTCCTTATGGCAAAAAAATAATCCACACACATGCCCATATATGTTTAAGTAAGTGGTATTAAAATGATGAAAAATGTTGAGCAGTAACATAAATGCACTTTTTTATTAAATCTTTTTTATCTTTTGGGGAACTACATTTGCACAAAAATATACAAAAGAATTTCTTTTTACAAATATTTACATTCAGTATCAGAAAACAATGTTAGCTACATATTTTAAACTTAAATTTGACAAATATAGTCTTGAATTCTGAAACTTAACACTCCAGGAAAGTATTTTTTAAATTTTTTTTTTTTAAATAAAGTACTCAAAGTTCATATTCAAATTTAAAAAAATCTTAATTAATGCAAAAATCTGACATTTAATTTATATATATGTATATATATATATATACTTTAAATAAACATATAACATTGTTACAGGAATTAGATGTTCATGGTGAAAACCAAAATGGAGTACAGTTAAACCCATGATCCTTATCACAGTAATACATGACCAGACCTTTGGACTAGTTTAAAATACCTTTTTTTTTTTTTTTTTTTTGTTAAAGGAAGAGGGATTATCTGACACACTCCATAATGAAACAACAAATCTGAACAGACAACTGGATTTTAAGCTTAAAGACCTACAGTAAAATACTTGCCTAAGGTGACCTGACAGGGGAGTGGAGGAGGAGAGGATGTGCTCTGGTATTGTAGGAAGCATCGGAATGGATTTTGAGATGAAAGACTGCAAAGAACATCATTTTTTTACAGCATTTCCCAATGCCTTCATTAGCTGTCCCTTGCAGAAATAGCTGCCACCATGAAGCTGTTTTCTGTGTGAGATGAGGAGACAATAATTTGTAAGGGCAGCAGAAGACCAGAACCACCTCCATGGCTGCACTTCATCTGTGCTGGGTTATAACCTACTGCACAGTGTTCAGTGTGAGAAAAGGAGCTGCTGCTTTTTCTCTGCTAAAAAATAGTGAATTAAAATCAAGCCACAAAGCTAAAAGTGTTTAGTTGGTTTTTGTTTTATGTTTTTGGGGTTTTTTTAAGGGAACTGTTCTAATGCATTTAGTTAGTTTTTTACATTATTTCAAGTTACCATTGTGGTCTTGAGCATATTCTAATGTGAAATTTTACATTAAAAATGCCTTTACTTTCTTCACAAATCAGTAATGCAGCTTTTCCATTGCTTAATATACTATGCCCTATACCCGTAACTGAACTAAAAAGGAGAAACAAAGCTTATAATTACCGGATACATCTTAAAACAAACAAACAAACGAGCTATTTCGCACCCGAAACCACAACACCATGGTACGCAGTAGCAAGTAAAGGAAAAACAGACCAGAAATGTGTAAAGTACTACCCAACAGCACCAACATTTCACAAAAGTACAGGAAACCATTTTTATTTCATGCAATTTGTGCCTGTGTTCATGCTTGGTGTTTCCTTAGAAAGGGTATTTACTGGATTCCCAAAGAATACACTGTAGAGCATGTCCTGGGTGCAACTGGTGGTTGAAAAAATCGTGGCATTACAGCAGTACCACTTCCAGCTCCACTGCATGGAAAGATCCCCCCCTCCTCCCCAGTCACAAGAATTTGCAACTAAGTTAATAGAAAATTAATTTTCAGCAACATAATGCTTGGTATTGGCTTTGTATTGCAAAGCACCCGAGTAAAAGCAAAGCTGTGGTAAAAGCCGACCTCTCTCAGCCACTCCATTGGGAAAAATATCTATTTGGCAGCTGGGGGGTTGGGATAAGGGCTTCTGTGGGAAGAAAGAAGAGTAGTAATAGCCAAAGCTAATGGATGAATAATTGGAGAATATTACATGAAAAGGTTTTTTTTTCGTTTTCTTTAAAGGCTTATAATCCTGCAGAAGACTGAAACTAAAATACCCCCCTATTACAGCCCTTCTTCAGAACCCGCCAAGGCAATGCCTGTTTCAATAATCTACATTTTTTTCCTTAAGCCCTCGTCTTTTCCCCCATTCTTTTTACAAATGTAGAATGATGTGAATCACACACATCTTTACATCACTGGAACAACCATGACAATAACTGGGGGGATATCTTTAAACACAAAAGACATTTGAAGTTTGCTGGTTTTGTTTTGTTTGAGGGTTTTTTTGTGGGATTTTTTGTGTTTGGGTTTTTCTGTTTGTTTTGTTTGTTTTTGTTTTTGTGGTTTTTTTGTTTGTTGTTTTTCAATAAGCTCTCACATGACACTGTGCCCAAACTGAGCAAGATAGATATGTGTTGCTGGGGCAAAATCACTTTGTAGGGTCTTGGAGTTATCTCATGAACAGCAACAGAAACTCAGGAAACTCACATTTTGGCTTATGGAAGAGAAATCCAAAACCACCAAGTATAGAATATCCTGCCTCTCACATCCCAAACTCAGTCCAGCTATTCATGCACAGATTTTGTGCTTCTTACGAAGAGTTGCTACGGGTAAAGGTCCAGAATAACTCTACTGACTTATTTCTGCTCAGATATATTTGTAGGCCTACATTACATTCACCTGACTTTGTATATGGAGGCCCATGGCAAGGAATCACCAAAGGAAAATTCAGCTCATATATGATCTGAATTGCCCTCTGCAGTTACCTCTCTCTGTCACATCTTGAGTTAAATGTAATAGAGCCCATGGCTTTGATGTCTGTCCTCTTAAGTGTTGTGAATGCCTGGGAACAGAACCAAGAACTGGTGAATAAAGTTTCAGTGGGAAAGAAATAAGAGAGGCAGTAATCGATACAGCTTGATTATGAAGAGTTTTCTGTATAATATTTCTTTGGTTTAATATTTTTTGTTTAAAGAACATATTTCAGAAGAGGCCTATTAAAACAATCAGTGTTTGGTTTAGGTGGAAAGATGAGTAGCATTTTAAAATACATCCTTAAACTCTTTTGCCTGAGCTCTCAGTACAGAGAGAGCACTTTATAAGTACTTTCTTTGTTCCAACATGCATCCACTGCCACTGTGGGTGATCTGCATTAGCTGCTGAACCTCAGCACTAAACAGGGGTCCCACAGGAATGGGAGTGGAGAGAGCAATGAATTTGAGTGGCTGCATCATCCCAAAAACAGAGCAACCAAAGTTGCCTGCAGCCTTTCCTTGAGCTGTCTGCTGCTCTCCAGGCCTTGCACTTCCAAGCAGCCACTGAATACTTTCCATTTGAAACAAGATGTTTGCCACCCAACACCAGCCATATCAATTCTTTGGTCTTGCCTTTCCCTATTTATGAGTGTTCCTTCCTCTGCTTTCCTTTCATTTGCCTTTTCTCCATCTCAAACAATTTCTGGTTTCCTGTTACTGTTTCCTCCACCTTATGTTCCATAATTCAAAAAAGAAGTAAAAATTATAATTATAAATATCATGGAAATTATAAGAATTGCCTATTGTGACTGTGCTTACACTTTTTGTTGTTGTTTTAAACTGGGGGTGGGGAAGAGAACACATGTTCCATGATTTCCTTTTTTTCCTCCTTCTTTCCAAAGAAGTACTGAATGGGTTGGATTGCTGGTTTCACAATCAATAAAAAAACCCGAACAAACAAACAAAAAAAAACCAAACAAAAAACCCCAAACCTAAAACAAAACAGGTGAAGGTATCAAGGTTATGACTGGTTTCCTGTTAGTAAACTGAGAAAGGGATGGCAAGCATTTAACAGTTCTAGCGTCAAGTAGACTGGACAAAACCCACCTAGTACTTCTTAGTTAAAAATTATTTTGGCAAGGAAACCTATTGTGGCTTTTATGCATATTATACACCTAAAACTGCATATCTCATTTTAGGGGGAAAAAAAGGTAGAGTTGAAATCTGAAGTCAAAGTTAATTAAAGAGCGAAGCTGAGGATGGTGAAAGAAATGGGCTTGGTCTAACCACACCACAGTGATTGGTATAAAGAATGACAGCAGGCTTTGGCAAGCACATGGATCTATCCACATGAGCAAAAATCAAATGGTGCTAAAAATTTAGGACAACAGAGCAGATTGCAAGGAAGCATAAAAAACCAGTGAGAACAAAAAAACCATACATATGCAATACGACTAGGGATATTTACATCACTGATGTGGCAATTTATTTTGTGACTTGCAGTCTTACTTCCCTTTCCGTAGAGTCTACAGGATGCTCCACTGTGTCCAAAACACTGACAAGACAACATCTGTCTATAGCTTATGCTAACAGAATTTAAAATAGAAAAATCTTAAAGGATTAAGGCTTGTCACATGTATGTCGCTGACAATGAGATAGGGAACATGTCACCTTGCCCATTTAAAGCACTGCATTTGTATCCGAGATCCTTTGCTTGTCACACCACTACTCCACACACAGCAAGTCCAACATGGGACTCCAGTGCCCAGCTTTGGAGTCACCTCCATGTGCATGTGGAGACTCGAGCACTGTTGGTGCAACCCAGAGAGCAGGTGAGATGCTGCACAGGCAGGTGCTCAGGGCTTGTTGAAGGGCACTGTGTGTCTTGGCAAACAGTGGGGTTGGAGTGGTTTAGGCAGCAGCTGAAAGAAGTGGGTCATGGTTTTAAACTAAGCCACTCCTGAATGCTCTCAAAGTCCTGCTCTTGGTATTGAAGTCCTTTATTTCAGTCTAGTTTCTAGACTGAGGAGATAACCCATCTGCAGTGTGCCTGCTTTCTGATGCTAGGTCAGCATTAACCTGGACTTGCATGAAGTTCAGTTATGCTGCAGTGAATCTTGCTAACACTGAAACACTGATATAGAGCAAAGTCAGAAGTTGCTCTGACTGTGTGCTTTCCTTCAGCTGTCAACAAGTGATAAAATAGGCTTAATTTTCTGAAATGCTTTCCTTATTTTAGTTTTACACCATCTCTTGCTTTCCCTAGCAAAATCAGAAAGTCATATATGACGACTGCCTCCTTGAGAATAAAAAAAAATAAATTAGGATTTCAAGTCTAAATGATTTGGCATATTTGGCTAATTTGCTCTCTCTGACCTAATTTTCAACTTTATTCCTCAGTTCCTGCACTATGGCAACTTTCAGTTCTAAACGTGTTTAATTTTGCTTGCTCGTAGGAGCTGGATTTTCCTCTTTCTCTTTTTTTTTAAGCACACTTACAGCTTTCAAGGGCACATTTATTTTTTTAAGTGAAATGCCATTTTATTTTTATTGAATTAGTTTTCTAGTTAATTTCTTTTATTACTAACAATATTGATGACTAAAGATCCCAAAGATGTACATTTGCCGCTAACCAAAAAAACAAGCTACAGGACAAAATTATCCACTGTGAGTGATTAAATTATAAAAGAACTTTCTCCTCCCCTTCCCTGATGTTGTATAACCACAGAAGAGGTTTTCTTCAGCTTCAGGCAGAGCCCTCCTGCCCACAGTTCTCTCTGATGCTTCCAAATTAAAGTTTGTCACTACTCCCTCCACATTCCAGCTTCTTCCCTGACCTATCCTTCAGGGTTCTGTCATCCTCTGCCTTTTATGTGGAGCAGCCAGCCTTGAGCTCCCACTGCCTGTTGGAACAGACAGTCTGTTCCCACATACACATGCTTCAAGCATAGGTGGCAACAATGAGCGAGTTACTACAGTAGCATTTAATGTAAACAGCAAATGAGGCACAGTAGCAAAGCACCATCAAGACAAGAAGACCAAAAAAACCCCACAAAGCTGCCAACTTTGATCATGCTTATAGCCAGCTCTTCTCTTCAGCGCCTACAAAATATGCTCCAAACTGTCCTCAGGAAGAAAACTGCAACTGAGGCTCTACTCACTCCTCTCCTCAATATTTGTGATCGTTCCCAGCTGGCTGATCCCATTTTACCTGGCAAACCACTGAGCGATTTTGCCAGGGAAAATCCTAGCTACCAATACGGGCTGCAATAGGAGGAACAATGCTGGTAGTTTAGTTTTTTAAGAGCTTCTTAGCTTCCAGCTCCCATCCCAGCCCTTTACAGTAGCAGTGAGGTTTGGAAGAGAGTGGAAAAGCACAAGATCTGGAGGCTCAGCCCATCAGCCTTGCAGCTCCCAGGGCAGTCCTGCTGCAATTCACCTGCGCAATTCTTGCTCGTCTTTCGCCTCTGGTGTGGCCTTGGGGATTCTTCAGGGCAAAAGCACCAATGGACAAATTATCAGTGGAGAGGCACAGCATTAATGAAGAGGGTAGGGGGAGGGAGAAGAGGACCAGTGATGGGGATCTGAGAAACAAACCTTCTTGATCCACATACCTCCTTCTTTGGGTGAAGGCCTGTGGAAGAGCTCATTAAGTGTAGGATTTTGAGGGGAAAACTCAGAGACAGAAAAATATGGACTTTGATCTGGCAGTCTGAGTAGGACAGACTATGAAGGAGCTCTTAACAGTCATCCATTATGATCCAAGGCAACTTTAAAATAGAGAGAGGATAAATCTTACTTCAAGTCAAGAAGTCCTGCAGAGACGCGTTTAATAAGGGACAGAATCACAGCCATAGAATAGCACACTGCAACCTATTTCTCTGGTATAGATAAGATTTAAATGCCAGAGACTAATTTTCATATAAAACAGGCAGGCAGGAAACAAGGTTATGAGATAGATTAGGTCTAATCTCAATTCTCATATGTAATTCCCCTAAAGTAAAAAATGTTACTAGCAAGATCTCCCTGTACACTCATGACCAAATCCACACAGTGTTTGCTCCTGTAGAATAGCAGCTGCATGACTGGCAAGAATTTGCTAAGAACCATCATGCTGAGAAACCTGATAACTGTTTAGTTCATAAACTTCTTTAAAATAAATATTTGTTATAGCTTGATATATAAAATATATTACCTAAGACAGTTGGGTAACTAACTTTGTATAGAACATAATAAGCCTTTTTGGACGTAGGAGAGCACAGAGGTTTGGCTCAGTAACTTTTTTCCTTCTTTTCTACCTGCAAGCCCTCCCATTATCTCTGTAACCACCATGCACACAAGATGCTCAGAAGAAGAGATGAGGTTTGTTTCTTTTTTACTTGTATCTGGCACAAAAAATTGCAAGAGATGAATAATACCAAAGCCTACTGACAGACCTAAACAAGTGCCACTGCCAAAGCAATGCTGGCTTACACAGAGAAAGAAAGCTTTATGTTCACAGCAGAATGCCATGATGAGAGCAGTGCTGATAATTAGTGACTTTGTTCTCTACTATGTTGCATGAAAATTAACTGTCTGTAATGCATCTTTGTGACATGATTTAGACAAACAGCTGATGAAATCTTCCTCACTTGTACCCAAAACATAGCTTTGTTCAGTTTTTTTTATCACTGAAATGTTTTTCCAACTTAAAGTCTCAGTTATGTTACAGGATAGAATAAATGCTAGAGATGACAGCAGGTCCATTTAAAGAAGCATATGATTGGACATTTTTTACAATCAGAAGAGAAATCTGAGTAGAGACCTCTCCCAGATAGTCCTAACTCTGTTAAAAAGATCAAATGTACAAAATATAATACTTGGAAAGTTTATATTCTCTCTGAATCTCCCTTATGATGTTGAGAAAATAAAATGAATTCATATTGCTATGAAATTCTATTTTTGCCACTGGTGACATCTGAAGCTTTATTGATTAAGAAGACTACAAAATCCTCACCCTAGTCCTCATTTCCAGCATGGAGGCTAACAGCCCAGTCAAGTAACACAGCAATAATCTCTCTTCCACTGAGAATACTTTTATTCACAAGGCAAAAATTGGAGTTAGACTTTTAGGTAGTGGGAAAGGCACTCGCAAAGTGAGCAAATCTATTTTTGCTCACAGAACTAATTTAATGTTTAAGTGCAACAAAAACACTAAATTAGCCATGAAGATCATGCATATCCAACGGCTTTCACCAGACATGACTGTGACCCAGGCCTCTAAATACAGAAATATTTCAGTCCTAAGGAATCAACTCTGTTATTTTCTGCTTCACCAGATGATGTTTCCTTTTGACCAGCCATAGAAATATAATTTCCATTATAATAAACATTTATTAAAATACTATTTATTTGAGAGTTAATATATTGTCTCTTTCAGTAATAAAATATGGAATACTCTTTTTATCTATGCTATTTGGACTTTAAAACTTAAAGGAAAAACATTCATGCTGAAAACAGATCAATGTACAGCACTAGGTCAGAAATAGCATCGCTTGATTAAAACCCCAGGAACTTGCTGTGATACTGTACATTGATTAACAATTCACTTTTTCCTTTTATCCACATATTCCATTTTCAACATCTGGCAGTGAGTGGAATACAAACCCAGATTATCTGACACTGAAGCAAATCTAGCAGCCTCAGCATATCTGTGACAGTCCATCCTTCTGGCAGACTCTAGGTACCTGTCTTTCAGAGACAGAGTGCTCTGTGTCTTGGGGCAGCACCATTTCTTACACATGCAGGGCACAGTAGAACGTCACATTGCAATCCTGGGTATTTCATGCCTGGTACTTCATGCAGTGTCCTCTTGCAGGTCTCCATGTCTCTCTCAATGAGGCATATGCACACATTTCCAAACAAATAAGCTGTGTTTTCAAGCAGATATTAAATATGAAATACAGTAGACTACAATGTTGTTAAAAGAAATGGCTAACACAGCCAAAAGAAGAATTTCAGTTAAAAGTATGATGCTTTGAATATAGATGTCAGTGTTTTAACTTATCAAATCTCAACTGTTCGCATTAACATTTGGGCTATTTATTTTGTCACAAATATCCTTCTCTTTATGCACGAACAGGAAAGCAAGCACATGGATAAAAAGTTGAAGGCTGAACTCGAACTTTACATTGTTATGGACTGTCCATCTCTACTGCTGTGTACTTTTGGACAGTAATGGAAAGGATACATACCTGCAGTCGTCCCCTCCGGCACTGACCACGTATCTATCTCCACTTGTAAATCGAATATTAGTTAAGTGGGCAGAGTGACCTAAAAATCGTTTGTGTTTTGCCTGAAAAAAACCCCAAACAACAACAGAATGAGACAGTCTAAATATTCTGTGCCCTCCTGAATCAAACAAGGCATGCATGTTTTTAATCTACCTTTCTATTGAATCACATATTTATATCATTCAGAAGGTTATCAAATTTGAAAAATCTCCTGAAGGAGAACTACCACTGAGCTGCAGTGCAGAGTGAGTTGTCACCAAATGAGAGAGTGCTTGCAAACTGGGAACAACGATCAAGCTGACACAATACCATGAAATATATCTTGTCACATGATTAACTTGTACATTTTGTGTAAAATTCCTAACACTGAAAAAAAAAAATTAATTGTAATCGTGTGAGCAGTTTACACTGTGCAGTCTCTAACCTTGAAAAATAACAGTGAAAGCAAATTAAAAGAACACTATAAATTAAAATTATAAAAACAGTGAAACAAACTGACAGCGTTAGTAAAAAATATGAAAACCCTTCATCCATGGAGATACACAGATGGGACTAAAATCATCAGGTGTCTTCCTCTTCTGTCAAAAGGATCAAAGATGAGGAAACTACTAAAGGCTTTGAGATTTTCAGTATGAAGGCACTATGCTAATGCAGGCTGGCAGACAATATCAGCATATACAAGAGGTTATAGCAAGAGCTCTTGCTCAAAATGGTAGGAAAACTGAGGTGAAACATGCTTACAAGACTATGGAGCTAAAGTTATATTAAAAAGTTACAAATTTAGAGAAGAAAATATTTCAATCATATGCCTTCTACAGAAACAAGACAAGACCATAATATCAACAGTACTTGTTGCTGTAAACGTGCAAAAACAAGTTCTTACAAATTTTTCAGGACATGGAAAGTCAAACAGCTTGACCATGCCAAAATCATCGCCTGTTACAAGATTGATTCCCGAGTGAGAGACGCAAGCACAGTTTACATCAGCTTTTTCAGCATGCCTGGACCAGATTCCAATTACTTCATCCCCTAGAACACTGAAACAGAACAGCAAAGAGATTCTTTTGAAAACCACAGCAAAAACAATAGAGTAACAAAATAGAAAGCTGCTCGCATATTGTAACCAGTTCCATAAAAATGAAATTTTGACATTTTATTCTCACACATACATGACTTCTATAAGTTTTATTCTGTAATTAATTTTTGTATCATTCTATAATTGCTTCTGAAACTGATTCAGTGATATAATTCCCAAAATGTTGTAGCCCATGGCAACACTAAGAAGCAGAAGTGAAATAAATAGTACTAATATTGTCCAGTGAGGCATTCACAAAAAAAAAAAAAAAAAAAAGAAAAAAAGAAGAAAGAAAAACAATAGAAATAGAACGTCATAGCAAAAGCATTAGATGAATAAGTTTCAGCTTTTGGAAAGTAAAAAAATTGTATATTCTCATTATAACTTATAACTATGCTCTGTTGATTCTGTAACATTTTCATATCCACTGAAGATTTAATTATTTTAAGATTCCAGAAAATTGCCTTTGCAAAGCCTTATAAAAAGGCTTTTATTCAGCTCTGCTTACCATGCATATGCATACTTCCAAGAATGCACAGAAACAAGCATTTGTTAACAGGTGAATGATTTGGGAATTTTTCTGTGATTCCTTCCCCTCAATTCAGAGCACAGTACACATTCAAAAAGGCATGATTTACATCAGACACACTGAATTGGGTCAGAAAATACCAGTTTCTTGTTTTCGTATCAAAGGGGTGACAAAACTTATTACCCAAAGAAAAAACAGAAATCTAGAAAATGAGTCTTTCAGAGCCCTTTAAATGCTTACAGTTTTAGTTATGTCTAGCAGCAAAGTCAGGATTATTATTGTTTAAAGTGGTTCATATGTGGAAAACTTTCAGGTATTTATTCTCAATTTTTATCTTAGGGTGATAATTAGAGGACAATTACTGAAAGCAGGCAAAGGAGACTGAAATGAGGCACAAAAAAATCAGATTTGCATAAATAGAAAACAAATTATTTAAATTTTAATTAAAAATAAAATATGGTATCATTCTTCATGTAATATCTTGAAAGAAATATAATTTTAATGCATTTAAAAGTACTTTTGCATGCCTTTTAATTTGCAAATGTTAATAGCAACTTTATTATACAGTTACAATTAGTCTCATACTATAAATAAACTTGAATTACCCCAGTTGTGAAGTGTTTTCAGGTTTTGATATGTACACTCATCACTCTTTTGAAGCAAATAGTGCAGTATTCCAGAAAATTTGCACAGTGCAATGAAAAAACTACTGAGGTTGCAAGAGTTGCACCAAAGGAGCTAGAGATAGCTGGAGAGCAGAAAGGCACTTTGTGAGAGCTCAGTTTTTATCGGATGTCCTCACTGTCACCCAGCTCATGTCTGATGAGGGAATCTGCTGTGCACTGCCTTGTGCTGTACTGCTGATCTGTTGCCGGAGCAGATGGGTGTGTTAAAAGAAAATACGTGACTGAATGAAGGGATGAAATACGCTTTTAAACAATAGGTGTTTCTCCTGGCAGTTACAAGTGTTTTAACAGGTGTAAATATGTGAATCATTTACCTTGTCCAAGTAGCCCATGTTATTCTGTCAATCACAGCTTGGTCCACAAGCTGTTTTCCTGAAGGCACTTCATACACTTGCCTTTTGTAAGACCCCGTAGAGACCTTTGAGATGACCACAGAGAATTTAGAATAGATTAACTTGTTTCAAAAGATGAAAGTATAAATCTAAAGGGCTTTGAAAAGCATTTTCTCAACAGTTATCTCTTACTCCATAAAGTAACATAGCTATTAAGAAAACTTGGTCAATGAATTGAAAATTCTCAAAAATCCATACAGGCATAAGGCAACAGTGAGAAAGCATAAGATATCTTAACATTTAAA
Organism: Corapipo altera; assembly: GCF_003945725.1. Classification (NCBI taxonomy): domain Eukaryota; kingdom Metazoa; phylum Chordata; class Aves; order Passeriformes; family Pipridae; genus Corapipo; species Corapipo altera. The sequence continues at coordinate 13,080,198 of NW_020884878.1, read as the reverse complement.
TCTTTAATTAATAAAAAACAATTGAAACATCTCACATTCTGCACATATTAATTCTCTCTATATATTGTGTGCTAGTGTGTGTGTACACTCAAATAAGGCAAAATAAATTCCTATCTTTAAAACTGATGCAAAAGCCTTCCTCTCAGCCTGTAAATGTTGATTTGATGATGAGAGAAGCTTACTTCTCCTCTCAGATGTGAGTAAAATATAGAAAGCAAACTATACAGAATTTATTTTGATTTTAAGAACTTTCTTGAGCCCTCCTACGGTTGGGAGTTGCAACACCATGATTTTGGCACCACTCCACAAAGGCTACCACTAAAATGACTTGTAATGCCATCGTTGGCATTACCCTGGTCAGAGTGTACTGGTCAGAGTCCAGGGCCCTGCCTGGGCCTGCACAATGACAGACTGTACTCTTTCCTCTTTTAAGATGGTCCATCAGCATCAGAGATAAAAAAGCAGAGAGGCACAGTGATTTTGAATCCTGTTTCTCATTTCTATGCTTATTTCTTGTATTTAATCTCCAGGAATACTATTCAAAATTTTAAGTCATCCACTTATCACTACAACAAAGTAACAGTCTAGTGACAGCAACATATTACCAACATTTAGTTACAAAATTTAGAAGTAGTCAAAGGAGAACACCTGCAGAACATGCTGTACCTTTTTCATTCAGTACCTTGAACAATTAATGATTGATACCTGGAGATAAGAGCTATCGGCAGAGAAGTCCATCTGGATCACAAAACTTGGGATATCTTTGCAATAGCTGATTCGATTTAGTGTGGGACCCAAAGTCAGATCATAAAAATCCACTGCATTCTCACTGGAACCGACTGCTAAGTATCGAGAATCTGGGCTAAACCTGAACAGATAAACACAGGTTGGCACTTACAGCAGATTCTAACATTTGAGGAGCATGGGTAAATTTGCATTTCAAGTATCTGCTATCCAGAACTAGAGAGAGGCAGAGTATTTAGTCTCCTAAGCACAATAACTTTTTAAATTAAATTTTCAGGGAATGCATATCCAGTCAAAGGTGGCAATAATTTTGGTACACATATAAGTGAACTGGGAACATCTCTTGAATACTTCTGTTCATTACCTGATGTCATGATCATCTCAATGGTCCAGCAACTTGTGACATGCCCCTGATGACTTTGACTCTCAGATACTAAACTTACAAGGTTATGAGCTAGAAAAATTAAATGGTGTAAATGAAGAAAAGCCAGAGCTTCTATATGAAATGTACTGAAAAGATGTGAAATCGGACTTTGTCTTCACACAGTGGGTTTCTTCCTCCAGTTTTCCTTTCTAGTCTTCAGTAGCTTCCCGAGTTGAAAAAATTCCTCACAGCCCCTTCTGTGTTACTAAGGCAGTTTCTTTATTTCTGTTCTCTCTGACACGTACCTTTGGACAGCTTTCTGATTCCAACCACCCCCTAACTCTTGCAAGGTCCCTGTTTGCTCATATTTCTCTCTCATCTCACTTAGCTCTCCAAAAGCTTTCCTCAGCTGATCGTGACCAATTTATCTCAGAGAAGAAACGTCTTAACCTCCACTCAAGAAATAGGTAAATTTGACTTTTAACTCCTTTCTAACAGACACAACAAAGAGCAAACTGACAGACAGGCATTTCCATTATCTCTCACAATCCAGTCTTCTTCTCTAAATTTCTGATCTCATTTTACCTCCTGCACATCGTCTCTTACCTTGAGTGTGCCAAACACACCACACAGCTCGGCAGCAAAAGTGCTGAGGGTGCACTCAACACTAATGTCCACGCTGCCAACAAAGATGTAAAACAACAACAGCCACAATGCCAGCCACCGAGGAACACCACCCAACACTGGTTCCCATTCCATCAGTCTTTTTCACCGATAGCTCTCTCTTATCTTCATGTACCTCCTCCTTCCTTTTTATTCCTGGTATCAGAGTAATCACAAAAACTCCACAATTCTCTCATTGATTCCAGCTCTCTGAAATACCATTGCAATGTTCCTCAGAACACAAAACAGTATTTTTAAAACTCAAAATATTAGAGATTTCTAGCATACTGCAATAGGCAAAGGGATTATATTTTCTGACCTGATATCTTGAATCGCTGATCTTCTGTCTCTTTTTTTCCCCCAAATTTTTAGAGAGGTCACAAGCAAGATAATAAATTCTCCATTTTTCATGCCAATAGCTACCATATCACCTTCTGGGCTGTAACAAACAGTACGAGCTGCATGTCCTAAGCTGACTTTGTTTAGCATCTTCTGTGAAGAAATAAAATCCCAAAATAGTAACTGTTATTATTTGTCCATATTTTAAAAGCACCTTACACTAATAGTTTGTTAACATGATAACAGTATCAGATGGATTATTCTCAGAATACATTAAAAACCAAGTTTCAAGTCTGCAACACTACTAAACAACTACCTACCTTTTCAACAATATCCCAGAGTCTTACTGTGCCATCTTCTGCAGCAGAAAGGAAAAAATCTCTGGATGGATGTGTGGCTAGGCCCCAGATTGGTCCATCCATATGACCATTAATTAGAATGTTACATGCAGCATTTTTCTCTCCAACTTCAATTATTTCAGCATTTCTTGTCCCAACGAGAATTTTCCCCTTGAACAATAGTGAAGGAATTATCTCTGATGTAATATATTAACCACTCATGATGAACAGTAATAAAGATATAGTCTAGAGCTATAATTCTGTCAAGAAAGTTTGCTTAAATTGAGCTGTTAAATAATCAAAGTTATTTTATTTTTTAAACTCTTCTGATTTATTGAAGTACAAAGCTGTATAGAAATCATAATGCTAGTTGAGTTATTGCTTGTAATATGATACTTGATATTTAATATCCAAACTGTGAAAATAGAAAAGAAATAATTAATTAGTCTTTAATAAAAATATATATGAATATTATCCTAAGTAAGATTGAGATCTCATGAAGTAGATGTTCTTCTGCTGCAATATCCATTGCAGACACCTTCTAAGTTAACCTTTAATTTCAAATAGTAATTATAAGAGAAAGCAGAAGTCATTTATCCAATATTTACAGAATAACCTACAAATTATAAGCTTTATTTTACAGACAGGAGGCTTTCTTTACCTTGCCTCTACAAACAGAGCGAACACAGTCTGTCATTTGTCCTGTCTCTAGTCTGAAGGCACGACATCTTTTTAGCTCTTGATCCCATAGCTTAACTGCTCCACCTTCCTTTGAGCTATGAAGACATCAGGAACAACCATGAGTATAATGGCTGGCACAAAAAAGACAACTAATATATGAAAGAACTATGTTATTTAATGTGATATATTGCAAATGAGGTATTTTTAATTTGTTTTTACTGAACTCCTGATGTTAATATGCTGAGCCTCCTAGCTAAGCTAGACATACTGATTCCATGTTCTTACTGTACTACTTTGCAGAACAAGTTGAAAGATGGGTGTTGCTAAGCTTAGTCTGAATGAGCAGCCCTGAGGGAATTTGTCTAGTTATAAGAACAGTTAAGTGTGTGAACAAACTGCCATCCCAATAATAAGACAGGCAGAGATTATCAATATATAATTGAGGAAAGCAGGAAAGATATGTATTTTACTTCTGCGAAATAAATGACAAAAAGATTTTTACTTTTGTGAAAATTTCACTATTTTCACTGCTGTGAAATAAATGACAAAGATACAGCAGAAAAAAACACAGATTAATTGCATAAGACACCCAACTAATAAGTATTAATTATGAAAACACTAAGTATTTCCCAGCCACTTGCAAAAAACTTGGTATTTCAGTAAAGAACACATTCAAATAAAAAAGTTTCTGAAAAGGAGATAATGTTTACTGAATCAGTTATAAATCTGGCATTTCCAGTTGAGCTGGAACATGTCTCATGTGTCTTCACAGAGAAAAAAATCTCCCCTAACAGACACAAAATACAATGTTCCACAATATTGGTTGCCTGTGTTACAACTTTGATTACTTTGTATCTGTACTAGGAAAAACATCACCTGACTGATGTAATGTAGTATAATTGATAATGCAATATTACTAATAACCCATTCACATAAATTATTTTACACTTGCCTATTATTTTTAAACAAAATAGTGTAAAGTCAGGATAAAGGCCTGAAAAAGCTTCAGAAAAATGACTGTTATCTAGAAGTTAAAATTATGAAGAACTACTTGTACAGCATTTAGATTCTGATTCATGCCCCTTGGTTTTAGGTAATTAAACATGGCACCCTTGTCAGGGGCTGGAGTTTTACATGATCCTAGCAACTCTAAGCTTTCTCTTATAATCAATGGGAAAAAATAGGTAGTTGGAGTTCATGTGGGGTTACCCGCACTTTGGTCATGGTGGTTACTCTTTTTCCTAATACCTGGTCAGGGATCCGAAAGGGACTACTCTTCTAGCTCTGATGTCTCAGATGCCTAGTGTTAGATGGGATGAATCCAAACCATTTTCAAACAGTACATGTGCATGCAGAAAAAAAAAAGAGGAAGGAAGACTCACGGCCTTTCTTTGCCTCCTGTAACAATCAAACCATCCCTTAATGTGGTGTACATTGTGAAAACAGGTCCGTTGTGAGCTTTGGCCACAATTCGTATCAACACATGATCTTTCCAAACACAAACATCTCCACTGATAGTACCTGTAAATGTCAAGTTATTCTGAAAAGGGGAAAAATAAACTCATCATCTGATTCTGAGTAAGGCAGGAAGAAAAACATTCAGAAATAAAGATCATCACCATTTGCATTTAGGCTAAATTGCTTTTATTTGCTGCGGTAGAAGAGGAAACCGTAGAAGGAGCACTAAGAACCTCTAGAGAAAAAACAGTGAGGTACTACATTCCTTCTTGAAGTCTGAAACATGATTTCTTGTAGATAACAGGCTCTGCACTGCAAGAAGAAATGCAGTGACTTAAGCTTCAGCCATGTGGTTATCTGTACTTTCAGCCTATCAAGTGTGCAATGTGTAGTAAAACAGTAGAAAATCACAGTAAGTATTGACATTTCACACAAACAGGCAATTTTCACCCCCTTGCTATGCACATTACACTTGCAGTAATTTTTGTGGTTAGGTGAACATACTCACTGGATTACAGTATCCATTAGTTTAAGAAGAGTTTAACTTAAAACTAAAATCTGCCTGTTCTTCTTTACTTCTGCTTCCTGTTCTTGAAAGGTAACAAAAATAATTTGAATTGCAATTTATTAGGATACACTTAAAACCAAGAGGAACCTGTTATTGAGCAAAACTGTTTTAGTAACTTACATGAACAAACCTCAAATTCAGCATCACATGTAGTATTACAGAGTATCATTATGCATGTACAGATGTGGTATGAACACTTTCCTTAACTGAAGTGGGTTGATGTTCTACATTCTTTTCTTAAAGGAGAGTGTGTGTGTGTGTATCTAATAAAATAAAAGAGGATTGGAAATGAACTTGAGAGCAGATCCTCTGACTGTCCTCACAGCATATCTGTTGGCCATTTCCAGCTTCTGTTTAGGGACATGTGGACTACCTCCTTCTGAGACCCAACCAAGAGCACTCCCAGAACTGCTCCCTACATGAAATACGGAGAACACACTGGGTTTGGCTTTATTCAGTTTGCACAGCATTTCACAAAAGCCCTGCAAATTCTGCATCCTCAAACAACGTCAAACCAAACCTCAGGCCATTTAGCATACAGCCAGATTCTCACCCTAAGAATCTGCCTCTCGATAAGAAAGTTTACAGAGGTTTCCCAAGCCCTTTACTAATGCCTGGGCTGTGCATCAGTAACAGTTATTTAAAAAATATCTTGTTTCTTTGGAAGACTTTTTTTTAAATCAGACAAACACCCCTCTGGAAAAGAGACAGCATTACGAAAAAATGAAACCACAGGCCAGTTACAGTTTCAAAAAGCACAACTGATGGTGTAAATTCAGTCTGGATCAAACAGGCAGATCACCAAACAGGACAGTAATGCACGCAAGGAATGTGAAGCACCACTTCCCAAACGAAATCTGTGGCTTTTTGCCCAGCTGAAGAGATGAGTGCTGCTCATACAGAGCAACTCCTGAAACAGCAGTGCCATGGAACTTAGCAACAAGGCCTGCACATGTCAAGAACACCCCAAAGCAAAACAAAACCCTACTGTGGTTGTCTAACAGTGTCTAACAGTCACAGACGTTAACAAATGCCCCAGGGCAATGCAGCTCTCTAATCACCCATGAGCAGCAACACATATAGATTATAATAGAATCACCTCCAGATGGGCATAAAATTAGCTTCATTTCTACTGTTTGGTTCCTGCAGTCTAGACTCAGTTTTGTTTTACCTGGATTAAATACCAAGCAGTGTATTACCAGTCCAAAGCACCTATATTTGTTTCTCTTGAAAAAATACAAATCCATAATCTTCTTTTGTTTTCTGTTCTAAAGAAAGCTGGCATTAGTTCTAATTAGCAGGCAAGTATTAGAAATGCTAAACTGAGTTTAATAAAACAGCTGACATACTCATTAGCAGGTTAGAAAAGTCTCACTAAACTGAATAAAGGCAGAAGGACAAAAACATTTTTGTTTGTATGCATTTTCAAGTAGTTTGTTGAAGTACATACCGCTCCAAAAGCTACAGATAGCATCGTCTGCATGCGGGCATCTTCTATGGAGCTCAGCAGCCCTTTTTTACTGAGAAGAGCTCTTCCAGCCAGTGTCCAGAACCTCACATGTTTTACTCCCACAGAAACAAACTGGGTATCTGAATCTGGTCTGAATTCTGCTACAAATATACGCTGGTTATGTCCAGCTCGGCTGGCAATTTTGGCACCTGGCAGAAAGAAAATGAACATTTTGAACTAGCTGAGAAAAATACACATTTACAATTAAAAAATGTTAAAATCATTTAAACCCATATGAAGATTCCTCAATCAGGATCCTTAGCTGCCATTTTGAATCTGTATCAACTCTTAAGAATGAGCACAGGCATGTTCTGACTGAAAAGGCAGTGAATGCTTCATCTTACCTAAGATTGTATAAACATACACCTGACATTGTGTCCATCTCTAAGGCATCATTAGATGTCACTAGACAAGCTGTGAAAGATCATTTTCTATTAACTTGGTAGCTGATCTTTAAACTTCTGAGAGTTACTAGTCGATCAACAGAAATCCTCAAAGAGAGAAGAAGGAAACCCCTAAGACCAGAGAATCAGATTCATAATCTGGGCATGGCTTTGTCAGACAGAAAGAAGATGAGAAAGCAGCTCACCAAATCGCTTTAGCCTGAATCCTGAACACAGATCAAAGCCGACTTGAAAACATGTAGTATAGCTTAAGACACCAACTACATAAGATGCATAGAGGAGCTGCACTGGCACCACATTTCTGCAATTTGCAAATTTGGGGAATAATTTTATAACAACCTAGTCAGTAATCAGACTTTAGAGAAGAATAAGAACAGAGAAGAGTGAAATAATAATGATTATAAAAAAGAATGAAAACTACATTTTTCTTTAATTATTCGGGCTGGAAATCAGTGAACTATCTTGATCTTTACACAGCAATTTTAAAGGATATACATTTAGCAGTTACTAGAATGGGTAAAGACATTTATTTAGCTCTTGTTGTACAGAGCATAGCGCACAGCATTTATTGTAATAATTTTTGATCTTCTGATATTTTAATGTTACAACTGCTCTTGACTCAAGCCAACATACCTCTGAAAATACAAACATTCTAAAAAAACAATCGCTTTCCTACCTTCCTGCCACTTCCAAATGGTAATGGTATGCTCAGGATCCAGCCCTACGGACAGCAGCAGTTTGCCAGTGGCACTGAAACTGACGGAGCAAACGCCCTTTGAATGGTAGCACCGCAGCACTGACAGTGTCTGTTTGTTCATTGCATCCCACACGTGGATAGAAGGAGCTGTAGCTACACGAATATAAAAACATATCATCGGTATACATTTTGGAAATGTCTTATAACTTGCTTATAAGTTAAACAGTTAATATTTTTTAGTAAGACAAATACAATTGTTGTGATCAGGCAAGGAAAAAAAGAAAGAAAAGAAAGGAGATTTTGGCCTCCTTTGGAAACCAATTTACGGTAAACAGGATCACCAGACAGAACAAACAAGTTGGTCTCATTATATTACTGGAGATGAAAACTTTGCTTAACCTGTTATGAGACTTGTGAAGCACAGAAGCTCTGACAGTCAGTTGTCTTCTCCTGTTTTTCTCCTAGTAAAACTTAGATCAGCATGCTAACTCAAAAAACTTCATAAATATCGAGCAACTTATCAAGAATGTAATTTCTATGTGGGTCTTTTGGACAACTGATAGCTACAGAGAAATTAGTGCAAGGTCAAAATCTTCTTTCTACAAAATGGCCATCTGTCTGAAATGCATGCCCTCTTAGGAGAGTGTCAGCTGAATCATCATCCTGCTTGCTGATGTACAAGAATTAGGGTGTCTAGTTTGCATTGTTTGGACTGCAAGCTCTTTGCAGTAAAAACTGTCTTTCCATGCTACTAATGTATGTGACGATTTCTACCATAATGACAGTTAGTTTTTTCCCAAATGTAATGCCTTCTCAAAAGACCTTGCAATCCACACATAGTTTGCTAACTCTGAACAGTATCTAGGGCATTTCCAGGACGGTAAGATTATCAAAATTCTTTACTTCTGATCTCCAATAAATTTGACTGCAGAGTCTGGAGGTCATAGGTTCTTGTCATAGACACAGATTCACATAAACTAAATTCTATTTCAGCTTCAACCTTTGTTTTTTTTAATCAGCTAAATGTAGGCCCTGGAAGGCACACACGTGATGGGAAACAGTAAGCACAGGAACTAGGCAAAATTTTAGCCCCATGAAACTCAGTTCTTGAACATAATCCCATACCTCTTCCAAACCAGTCTTTAGAAAAATCTTCCTAATTTCTTTTCTTTCTCATTAGAATTTCCCCTCATGGCAGCAATATGGTTTCACCATTACCTCTTGAAAGGTACTACAGCATAGTATGGACATGCCATTAAAACAGAAAGGGCAGGGGTTGACAACAACTGGCATGTTCCCAAAATTTTCAGCAAACTCCTTGCTGTCCTTATGGGAAGCTGAGGGAAGAGAAAGCTTTATTATGGCTCTGAATGTTTTTTTTCCTCTTCAACACTTCCCTTGGTAATCTCTGTATATTCCTTGACCTCTGCACCTACCCTATAACCTTGGCCAAAATTTTCCTTTTGGGTGGTAGACAGAAAATTTCACCTAGATTTCCTGAATAAGAACTGACAAAATCTTTCAGAGCAAGATTTGCAGGAGAGAGGACATGGACTCTGGGGTCCTCCTACTTGATGGACTTCTTCTGAATGTCTCTGTCCTGACACTGCATCCTGCTTTGGAGTACTCAACACTCTCATAGGAGAGATTTTCTAAGATGTCAGCTACTTCTAGGAGCCATTAGATAAAGTTACTATGGGCTGGAAGGACAAAAAATATCTTCAGTAAGGTGGAGCAAATCCACACCAAGTTATTAGGCTGGAATGGCAAATTGAGTTTCCTATTACAAACATTACTGCTTCAAGAACCCCTGCATCACTATAGACAACTGAAAATTGGAACTAGAAAAGCAAAAGTTTTTGGTAAGAAAGTTGCCAAATAGCCATGGATAAATTTTAAGTGAAACTATTCAACTTTTAAATGAAGGCAGGCAGCAGCTTGGATTCCAGACTAATGGTTCCACAAAGAAGAAAAAAGTAAGAGGGCTGGTTTCAAGCAACGACAACAGAATTTAGTTATATATACAAGCTCAAACTGAAGTTGCAGCAGAAAGAAGGCAAGTGAGACAGGGAAAGTGTCCAGGCACCATATGCAGGACTAAAGATGTTCTTTCATATAAATAGCCATATAATCACTGATTTTTTTTATACAATTTAAAAGTGTGGGAAAAGGTACCTATATTCTTCCTCCCATCCTTAGAGTAAGCACAATTTGGCATATTTAAAAGAAGTCAACACACATTAAAGATGTCATTGTACATCTGTTCTTCACAGAACAAGTTTTAGGTCCACATGAAGATTATTATAGTTTCTAGTACACATGAACACACATTTATGCATCTCTGAAGATTCTTCACAAGATGATTATGGCTGCTCAACAATGAACTCATTCACACACAATGGTGATGAATTTTTAAGATCGCAGTTGAAAAAACAACATGTTAATAAAAAATAGCTCAGTCAAGACTGTCAAACTGTCAAAGACCCAAAATGATACAGGAAAAAATTAAGTTGGTATCATAACAACATTTTGGATCAGTGATAGTAACTGCATGACAATTGTACACAAATGTGAAAGGTGATTGGTTTTTTCACTCAGTCACCTAGGCCTCCTCAATGGAATTTACTTTAAAAAGGCATATTAAAATTATACTCAATTGAATGTCTAAAGTAAACATTAATTGTCAGCCCCAACATGTCTGCAAAATCTGCAAGCATACACAGGAATGCTACAGTAGCAGTATGTATTAGAACTCACTAATCACTAAGCAGCAAGAAGGGAATACACAACTACAAAAGTAGTTTTTAAGTGTGTTCTAACATTTTTTATTGTTTCTATATTTACAGTTTGCTGAGTTGTTGTGGTTAATATTCAGTGCTGACAGTAATATAACTGATACAGGGTTTTAATAAACTAAAAATGAATTCACATCACTTATGATTCTATAAAGCTGCAGACGGGTACTACCAGATAGGCTAACTAGACCTGAAGATGTTAAAATTTTATTTCCCTTACCTGACATATCTGCTGAGTCTCCTGTAATGGAAAAGCAGCAGAAAGATAATTAGATCAGAAATAAGGTAAGTGCTAAAGAAAATATACGCCACATTTCGTGTAATTTCTTAACACACACCTTGATGTTATCTCTTTGCATTGCAGCAGCACCAATACTGCTTTCAGTGTTAAAGATGAATAATTACTGATAAAAGGAAGCCACATCAGAAACAAATGATAGAATGAATATATTTTGATTTCCATTTTGAGTTACAACACAAAAATCTACTTTTGGTGTATATTAGGTCTCTGTCAAAGTAAATGAAAAAGATTTTTTTCATTTTATCGATATTTTAACAAATTAAGTGGAAAAAAATGCTGATTGCTTTTCTGCTAAGAAGTAGAGTTTGGGTCTGACCTTGAGAAATTGCTAATACACCCAATAAGCTCCTACAGAGCATTAAGAAATCAGGATTTTAAAGGTTCAGGTACTGCAAAGTATTACCAAGACTCTGCCTAGCATTACAGTTTAAAAATACTTGAGATAATGTTTCAGTAAATCTTTTGAAGATCGCTATGTTTGTGCCAATCGTAACAGTAGGAAAAGTGGCAGCAGTTAAGCACGTTCTTTAAGGAGTATGTACTCCTTAATATTGCTTCAAAATGTAAAAGTAAGTGTTGTTTGAAGATATTTTGCTTCCTGTTCATTTTTCTGATTTAATTCCCTCCTTAAAAGTATATATTTTGTAGTCTAATTTTTAAGTGTCATCTCCCCCTGATTTGTATGCCTTAATCCATATTACAAAACAGTTAAAATTGTTCTACTGCTAGTTGATGTAGCAATGATTATGAAATCAAAAAAAGGCATTAAATCCTGTGGGTTTTTTGGGTTAGATGAACACCGAAGAAAAAGAAATTTCATATTCTTCCGGTACGGAAAGGCAAGCAGGGCCAGGTTAAGAAATATGCTGAAAAATCAAGTTCCTAAGGACAATAAAAGGCCTGGAATTCCTGCAAATGTTCTTTGCAATCAAACCATAGGCAAAAATCTGTTGATAATTTTTTCCATTAAAATAATGTCTATTAACAATTTGTTTAAAATTATGTAAGGCAAGAAACTCACCAAGACATGAAGCTATTTTAGCTAAGCAGTTACTATTATCAATGAGTCAATTTTAATGAGACATGCACCTAAAAATCCAAAAGACACAGGAAAGCAGGTAATAAACTGTGAAAAACTGACTGTATTTAGATGAAACATCTAAAATACACCTACATAAATAATAAGCTATTTTGACTAAGATACAATAAGGGGGTTTTCTGTATTCTATGCACTGAAGAAAACAACGTGGGTTTGAATCTGCTGACAAACAACCGCAACCAGATTGTAGGACTACAAAGCTCCCTATTCTGCAAAATTTAGAAACAGCAGTTTCTGTCAGCTATGCAGATGCATAATGTGGTTTTTGCTTTTTCTTTTCTTTTTTTTTAACCTGGTTAGTTCTTAGATCAGTTTTAATGGCACTATTAAACATATATACATTTTCCCTCTATGTTTAAACTTATCTGTAGGGAAACACCATTAGGGTTTTGGTTCTGCCAGGAATGTTAAAAATATGTAGTATTAAACCACCAAATATGTATTATAAATCTGCTTGATGAGATAAAACCTACATAGTGTGACATATTTGAAGAATTCTGGCTTTACTCCATATAGAAATCAAAGTTAGCTTGATTCAGCTTCCTTGGATGGGCTATGACACCTTGGAAGGCCTAACACAAGCTGACCATCCAATAAAAACAGACTAATTTCATGGGGCTTAAGATTTTAGAAAAAATAGTTTTGATAATACTCCAGACAAAAGATAAATTTAATCTTCTTTCATGCCTCAATATTTTTTGTCAGCTTTATTAAATTACATTCAAAAAAAAATATGTAAAGAGGACAGGTAACTGAGTAACACTCATACAAACGGAGATAGCATAATCAAATATTTTTGTGATTTATCATGAACTTACAAAGCCCTAATTGCATGCTCTTATGTTCATTCTTTTTACAAAAATACAAACATACCTACTTGGCCAGTTGCCACTATGTTGGTAAACTTGGGGTGCTGATTAACAGTGAGGCACAAAATATCATCATTGTGTTCCTGGTAAAAAGACTGAGAGCCTAAAAAGAAAGAAAAAAAGAGGTCAACTTTAATTAAAACACTTTCACACACATAGACACGGTCACTATTTGAAAATTTGATAATATTTGTTAGAAAAGAGGATTATGGTGATATTGCATTCTGGAGCTTAAAATCAGAAAACAGAAACTCCTAATTTTTTATCTCTACTTTAACACACAGTACTCAGTAACTCCAAACTACTCCTTCAAGTTTTCTACATCAAGTTGCTCAAATATCACAGAAACAAATGGCATTGTGTTACTCAAAAAAGGACTAAGTTATCTAAACTAAACTGGTTAATGGGAATGAACGTATGTGATACAGCTGACTGAAAAGTAAAGCAAATAAATAAAAATACTATTAACTTATTTTAGAAAAAAAAATTAAACTACAGGGACCCTGTTGTTAAGCTCTTCTAGTTTCTGTAATCATTTTAACATGCAAATTTCAAAAAACTAATATCAAAATAATAAAATCTTTACTTCCTTCAAAGTTTAGTCACCAGGAACATTTCAATATATTTAATTTGCTTATGCAGATATTATGAATCATCTCTACAGACTGAATTTTTCAGCAACAAATAATAATTCTTCCACATAGTTATTTAAAGCATATTAGTTACTTCATAAACTGTAACTTCATGTATGTGAAGAAATATTTTCCCTCAGAATTTTCTCCTACCTGTTGCCACATTGTACAAGATGCCAATAGACGCGGTATGATATATTACATCAGCACCATCATTCAAATAGTGCACATTGTTTCTGCAGTCCTTGCCTCGATACCCAAACACCAGCTCCAAAATTAGGTCCTAAAAAAGATATCCACATCTATTAGATACTCAAAACCTTAAAGCAATTATGAACTTTACAATCTTTTGTAAGATTTAATTTTTAATTATGTCCTTATGTAGTAAATGAAAAGGAGTTTAACAATGTCTCAAACCAACAGAAACTGAGATTGTGCCTTCCCTGTCAGTTTACATTGCTGCTCATTCCTGTCATACACAGTCATCTCACCCTTTCATATCTGTCTGGTGGATGCTGCAGACTATTTATGTGTGTATATGCACACATATGTATATATACACAGAAAGAGATACTCATACACATGGACATAAATAAACAAATAGCAGTGAAGAGCATAACTCTTTTAATACGGAAGACACTAAGAAACAAGGAATGACAAACACTGGTCCACAATGTAATTCCAGCTGGCAATTGAGAAAGTTGAATTACAGCCTAAAACTTCTAGAACACTGATGTCAAAAGGCTGCTTATTATGCTACACCAAACATTTTATAATATTGACAATATTTGAGTTGGTATAAAGAACTGCATTTTCCAAGGTTAGATGAAATTTCCACTTCAGAGTAATCAAAAGTGAGTACATTTATTTGCAATTGCCATGTAATGAAAAAACAGGTATCATTAATAGAATTTTTAGAATTATTTTTAAAACTTTTATCAATGATGAATTTTAAATGAAGTTTTAGAGTAAATTAAAAAAAGTTTGGAATAAAAAATGTTTAGTTTTATTAGCGATAATACACCTTTTAACAATCCAGTCATCTACACAACACATATTGATTTCTACAGACATTTCAAAGATGTTATGATTACTAAGAATTAAGTGGTAGTCCATTTAATTTGCACTTTTTCTGCTATTTACCCACTAGTCACTATTCCCATCTTTGATGTATTTAACATAAAACAATCATTTAATGTGTCCACAGACACATGTTCTGGCAAACAAAATCCTAAAAGGAGAGAAAGAGGAGATCAATGCTTTTCTTACCTCTATAGGTCTCTTTTTTTTCCCCACGTTATTTGTCTGAAGCTTCTCTGGTTGTGGCAATGCCCTACTAACTGGTGGTCTGAAATAAAGAACTGTGAATAAGAGAAGGCTGTCCGTCACCCATTCCATACTAACACAGTACCTTCCAACCTGCTAAAGCACAGGGAAAACTTATACCCTATCCTACTTAACTCAGACTTGTATTCATCTTTAAAAGGAATACCTCTGTCAAAGGAGAAAAACAAAACCCAAAATCCTTTAACATGCCAGGTTCTCTAACAATTCTTCACCAGTCCATGGGGTTAATGCAAAGGGTTGTTTTAAAATGATTGACCACTTATAAAATATTCTTAGCTTTTTCAAGCTATGTTCTTAAGGTACTTCCATTTTCTCTGCAGTAATTTTTACTGAATAAAGGCTTACCTGATTAATCTAAATACTTGGGATACTCATTCCTGTTCCCACATGCCTTCAGTAGACCCTAACTTTTCCTATTTTTGTAATAATTTGCAAAAAACTCCAGGTGCACCTGGCCATTCACTCTTATATCAGCAGATATGAGATATCGATCAATGCTTACATGGCAGTAAACCATGACCATGCAAATGCAAGAGTAAGAGCCATAATTTATGTTCCACTGTTCTGAATAGTGCAGATTTAATAAGGAAATCTCAGTTGGTTATATTTAACAAGTATCTGCAACATATCTTTCACATTATGTTCAACTGTTCATATACAAAGAAACATACAAACAAATGAGCTTTATTTATTAAAATTATGCAACTATTCCTAGTAATTTGCAGGAGCATTGGTTATTGATTCTGTAGATACAGCATTTGTGGCAGTGATGAGAAACCTGTAAGCTTGACTGTTAAGAGGAACAATTAATTCAAAAATAAATTCTGTGTATAGATTCAATGACATCCAGATGATTTAATCCAGTAGGCAGTGTAACAAACTAATATCACACATAAAGCAATAGGCTAGCTTGTTTTTCATATTCCTTCTTAGTACAAAGCACTTTTAATTTCACCTCTGCTCCTGCTCTTGAGTGATGAATTTGATTCAAAATAATGACTGTGTTTTCTAAGAACGATAAAATATGATTTGTTTTTACACTGTATATTTTGAACTACAGTTATTCAAATAAAATAACATTTTCTTAGCTTTATTTCTTCATCCTCCCTAATTTCAGTATATTTATAGATTGATGTCATATCACGTAACAAAATATTTGTACACATTATAATGCAAATTATACTGCAACTACAAACTGTGTTCTGAGATGTTCCAGTTACTTCCTTTACTCTTAGAAACCTGTGAAGTACTTATGGGAAAAAAATGACAAAAGAAAAATAGATGATGAAAAATTTCTCTCTGGTAAAGAAGTCTGTCATATGCCTGGATCACTCAAATTCAGCATCATACATCTAGATTTTATGAAATGTGAAACCTTTACTATAGAAAATCAAGTCCAGATATAAGAAGAAATATTGCTACTTTACACTGCATAGTGAGTCTTTTCACAGGGAGGGAATATGGGTTGCATTAAATTCTTATCAGAGCAAAGTATGAAATAATAATTTAAAGGTAAAAAGAAAATTCAAGGCATGAAAGAAGATGAAAGATCATATTTTCTATTCCTTCATAAATTAGTGCAAGTTAGAACAGAGATCACTAACTTTAGTACGGAGAAAGACTTCTACAACTTCATGAAGAATGATAGTCTAACACTTGGTTTTTTCTACTCCCAAAATTCTTTTTATTAAAAAACAGGTTTCTAATAAACTGGCAATAAAGGCAAAATCTGGAGGCCTTGACCGTATATAGCAAGACAGGTCAGAAAAGGAGTCCAATATGGACATGCACTAAAGGTCTACTTGTTCAGAGACAAGTTAAAAGAAAGCAGCATTTAAATACAGTCTTTCAGTCCTGCTTGAAATTTGTGTGGTGGGAATGTACCCTCAGACTTCATTCTCAAAGGTCTTCAGTTCTTTTTTCCTCTCCGAGGTTTCCAAACAGAAGGGGTTCACATACACCTTGTGACAGAAAAGCAAGACATTCGAATTTCTTTTTCACTTATGGTCTGAACCTAGCTCACAGACTTTCAGTACGTGAAGGTGAAAAAGTAATCTCCTAACTTTTGGAAAAGAGGAGGAAGAGCAAACCAATCACAGTCTTGGGTGTGTTCATCATCTATACAAGCACACTGACCAGCACAGAAACCATGGAATCTATCTCATTTCTGTCACCAATCCCAACGTCCAATTTCATGACCACTCTTGAATCACAACTGTCTCTCAACCAGCTTTTATACTTGATGTGAAATTCCTAGCCTGCCAAGCTATTTTCCATGTCTTCTCTTCTGTCCTATCCCATCATTGACTCCTAGGATCCTCTCATCTAGTTTGTCATACTACAACAATAGCACTGCTAGGTAAAATTCTCACTTTTTCATTTTAAAATATAAAGAAAATACACTTTTACAGAGAATTTTCTAAATTTCAAAAAAACTCCCCAGCGTTTACCATATTAAACATATATGGAGAGAGGTCATCTAAAAAAAGAAAAAATGTTTGGCTGTGTTTGTTCCCCACTTTCACAGCAGATGAGCAATTTCAGTTATAAATACACTCATCAGGAGGCAACAGGTATCTCCCAGTGCTGTAGAAGTCTCGTCATCACTGTGTGCTACACAAACTGAATCAAATCCAATCAAGTAAAACTACTGAAATGCATGAACAGAAATTGAAAGGCACAGATTCAGTACACGGAATGGGCTTTCTGAAAGCATTTCAGTGACACAGAGAATAAAAACCTGCCCATATTCATTCAATTAAATGAAGAGACAAAGAGAAACTCATACAGTGTAGTTCCTCTTAAAATTTGCTGGGGTGGGGTGAGGAGAGGGAGGAATAAATCACACAGCTTCATTAAACATCTGAGGTAAATTTACATTAAGATTCCCTCTTCTCTCCTAAAAAGAATTTTTTTCCCCAATTTTTTTTTTTTAAATGGTCACACTGATATCCCAAATATTACAAATAAAGTTTTGTTTGGATTTTTAAGTGGTTTGGGATTTTTTGCATATGGATATAAATACCACTTAAAAGGGAACTTTTAAGTTTTTTAGTACTTACAATCTGTGAAGTTAAATGACAAAACAATAACCAGTTCTCTGCCTATGAAATCAAAAGTCTCTGAAGAATGAGTAGGATTAACAAGTTAAATGAATTGCAAATACCCATGATTCTACATAACCTGTTATTTTATGGTTAAGAATTATAGTTATTAAAACATATCTAATACCTGATTTGTGTAAAAAGTTAATGATATTAACAGCTGCTAACCAAATTTTTTTCCTATCTACAAGTTTACTTTGAATTCTAATTAAAATTTCTGAATTCCTTTGGTACCTCCAAAATTGCTGCTTGTTTATTAGGTAACTAGGATCCCACTTAAAAATGCAAGTTCACTAAAAAGCACTTATACAAAAATGTTTTCTTAAAAACCACTTACATAATGTTGACTTTGAAACCTTTTTTTTTTTTAAATTAAGTAAATGCAACATGTAGCTTTTTCTTTTTAAACATGGGAATTGGGAACAATGCTGAAGTGCCAAAAATTGGAAGATTGTATACCAGTGATTCTGTTGTTCTAACCATTAGTTTTCCCAAGAATCAGCTTTCCACTGTCAGATTACCTCTTCTCTCATCCCATGCAGCAGCAACAAAATCAAACAGCAGGTATAGTACGGAGTACTGCAGAAATGTGAGACTGTCCATGCTGTTTGTTGTGCATGCTGCTTCTATTGGCATGTTGCAGAACCCAAAAAGACTTCTGGAGGAAAAGAAATCCAGTTATCAAAGACATATTAAGGAGTAAAAAGAAAATCACAGTGCCACCTTACTCAGCTGTGAAGCATCAACATGTTACTGGAACTCAACATTTCTCTGCTGCTTCATTCTAGAATATGGCATTTTTATAACACTTGCTGTCTGCTAATCCCTCATGATAGAATGGGAGAAGAGGTAAAACAGTCTCACATTAAACAACTGCTTGAGAAGACTGTCTATACTTAAAGGCTGCATGGATACAAATATAGGTTGATATCATCCTTAGCCAATCATTAGAGTACATTAACATCTGCACATTACCACGCCACAGAATAAAGGGAATGTACTTGGCAACTTTTACTCAGCTTTATTATCTAACAGGTCACCTAGACAATTTATCAAAGTACCTATCCATGCAAGGTTAACTCTATACTGATCCAGAGCAGTGGAACCAGAATGCAAACTACAAGCACATAAGTATTTTTTCCCCAATTAAGTTTCAAGACGACAACTTGTGCATTTAAAAGCAAGAATGTTGAAGGACAGAAGAATACATTTTCCAAGTGCATTTTTGAAGGTGTGAAAGCTGAAGATATTTTTCACTTGCTATTTAATGTGCAGGAAAGTGACTGATGGCATATACAACACACAGTGGTCATATGCCTGTATGCATAACTGGTTGCATGCTCAAAAAACTGTGTGCAAAAGATGGGAAGGACAGCACGAATAAGATTTTGGGGTAAATGCACATATAGATGGGTTCAGTTTGAGCATGTGTAAGGAGACTTCCAGCCATCTATCATAAGGGAAATAAATATCTTAATATTGGTGCTTTGTTTTCAAAACGAAAATAGATTTGATATATATTTTAATATTTCTTCTTATGAAACCATAAAAGTTGCATACAAGCATTTCTAAATAGTGTGTGAAACAAAGAAATTCCTTTTTCACACTTTTAGACATAGCTTCAATATTACTGATACTGATACCCGTGTTGTCTTGTATGATGTTGTATTTCACTCCCTATTTTCATTATTGATACTGAGTTTCTAAAGTTATTAACAGAATAAGTATGAAGTATAGAATGAATTTTAAAAGTAAGGATGACTTCTTTCAATTTACTCTTGGTAAGATCTTCAAAGTCACTTGTAAAAATTTATAGAGGTCTGATTTCCATTAGAAGATAATGAAATGTGGTAGTTTATGAATACTGCTTCTTGGTAACAATTACTCATAAATATTTTCAAGTGCCCTATGAGTAGTAAATGCCAGTTTGCATCTATTAATGCAGATATAGGTAATCTAATACTTATATAATTTAATAATATATACACCTTGACATGTCAGGTGAGTCTGTCCCATCAAGTGCAAAACAGCTGTCCACTAGGGAACTGGAAAGGGAAAGAGTGCTAATCTCTATATTTTAATAAATATTATTGAAAAACACTTGTAAAACATAGGGCAGTTTAATAGTTTATGGAGTTAATTTTATACTGGTAGGTTTAAAAAAATCTGGCCTATTTTATGAAACAACTACAATGAATACATGTAATTTCTAATTTGTAATACAGTAGTATTCTAAAGAGTGATAGGTGCATGGTATAGCACCCAACATGACAGATGGCTTTTTAAGGAAAATGGGAGATGACAGTATATGATGGACTAGATAGCAAAATAAAAGCATTACCTGGAACCTCTTTTCAGCAGCAGATGGGAAAGAGAAAAGGATTACTTATACAAGTTTGGCTAAAAGTTAGGTGTCAGTGAATTATTCATATAAATAATTACTATTGACTTCCTGGTTTGTTTACTTCTTTTTACAAGGGGATTACTCACTTCATAGACTGTGTAAATCTATTATTTGTATAGAAAACTCCCATTCACTTAAATGGGAATTATGAACATGTGTTCGTATGAGAATAAAATTCTTAGGAATAATTCCTGCTGTAAACACAGAAAGGAATCAGAAGCAGACCCAAAAACCTCTGAGGTATATCAAGTGTTTAAAGAGTTGGCAAACACAACACTTGCATTTAATGCACAAAATTAGCTGATAGAACAGTCAACTCACTATTGGAGACAGACATTCAAGTTCACTCATAAAAATACATTCAGTTATACTAAAACACAACTACCTCAGCTGGTCAAAATGTGTGGGCTATTGAGCTCTGCCGATATAAACTGTTTTTTCATGACTATTTGATCCAGCTTATGTTAACTGAAGATACTTTGCACTGGATGGGTTTCCTCAGTAAGGTATGATGCACACTCCTATACCTCAACTAGCCAAAAATCATTATTAACCATCAGAATATATGGGCATGTATAGATTATTTCCTAATATCTGTAGTATGCATGGGCACTTTCCATTAGTTTGATTAGCAGGTACACTGCCACTGATGTGGTTAGAACAACAACGCAACTCCAGCAAGGAGGACACGAGTTAGTTTTTTTCACTTATAAGTGAAGCAAAAATAATGTAGGGAATAATTTAGGGAAAACTTACCTGAAAATTAAGAACACAATGTTAACAACTCGCCAATTTACAAATGGATTTTTTCACCCATTGAAATTAATGTGTTTTACTCAATCTCTTCTATATAGTTCTAACTTTATCCTGCAATGCAAGACTGATGCACTGTTTCCTCATATATAAAACAGCTAAGCCTTTTCTCACAATAAAATCCAAATGTAGCTTAAACATGTTTTACAGTCAATAACATGCAATTCTTCAATGACTACAGAATTCAAATACCTTCAGATAATTTTCACAGTAAGCTCTATGCAGGGGAAATGAGAAATTCTCCAAGAACGGAGCTCAGTTTTCTCTTAGAATTTTCCTGAGTCCACTGAAACAAATTTTCATATAGTCAGAGGAAACCTTTTAGCTTTGATTTGGCAGTTTCAATTCTTTAATATCCAATTCTACCATATGGACTACATATGACATGTAAAATTACTAGCTAGCTAATGTTTATGCATATGGAGATATGGCTGGATACCTAACTGGTACAAGGTAGATTTCATAAAAGGCTGTTTTGTTCAGTCTTCATCACTGAAATACAGAAGACTTCCATGAAGCTGAATTCAACTATAGCAATATGCCTGTGTTCCAGCTACCCCTTTCTTCAACAAATGCATTCTGTTCAGATAACTTCTTAGGTTCTGTTGATAAAACTAGTCTACACAGATCGTAATTCAAATACAAATCTTCCAACCTCCATCAGTGGGTCATGCAATCACTTTTCTAGACATTTCCTTTTTAGTTGCAAAATTAATAGATTTTTCTCTTGGCATTCAAAAAAGGAGATTATTTGGTAAAACTTGATACTTTGCTAATTGGCTTTTCCATTTCCTTAAAGACATGAGTTTTAGCTCATCTTTGAGAGGAAGAAATAATTACCTCAAACTGGTAAAGGAAGACTATTCCTTTCCATGATGATGTTTCAGTCTACAGTTTTTTATACAAGAAACTAACAATAATTACATTTGTGCTTGGAAAGAATGAAATCTGAAATTTCAGGGGTTTCAGTCTCAAGGGTAATGCCCTGTACTAACACACATTTCAATGGGCATAAAGGTTGGTTTCAAAAAGGCCCGTTTTCTAAAACTGTTGTTTTTAAAAGAAGTTAACTTTAAATTTAAACTTTCCTGTAATCTAATTTATTCTGCAAACAGGGAAGACAGAGAGAAAGAAGAAGCTGCTATCACAAAATCTCTTGCTATAATTTTTCATTTTGATTCCTCGCTTCTCCCCTCTCCCAGATCACACAAGTTGACAAAGTAAAAGGAGAAGATGATTTTTTACAAAAAGAGCTCCGGAATTCATGCTATTTCCACTGATATCACAAGTCACTAAATTAGCAAACAGAAACATGCAATTGCATTCTGTTCATTTATCTAAAACATATAGAAAATGTTTGTTTAAAATCTCTGAATTTCTCCTTCAGTGGCAATTACAAGGTGATAATTATGAGGTTCAGATAAAGCAAATCTCATTTCAGTAGCTTCCTCCTTCTCTCACTCCCTTGGAAAAACAATTAATTTTATTTGCTGTCTGTATTGGGTAAAAATTCTTCACTTCTGAATCTGTAAAGGACTAGTTTGTAAATCATTTTTTGTTTCCTTCCCATTTTTACATCTGTCCATAAGTCCTTATAAACACTCAAAAAAATCCTCAAGACAAAAAATAAGGAAATATATAAATAAAATCAGTTTTGCCACAATGCCCGGTTTGGAATTTACCTGGGAGTGGATGCAAAACATCCAAAGAATTTTTGAAAGATATAAGTCACTGGGACCTTTTCACGCAAGAGATCTCAGCACATGGGTTGAGTAATGGTTTTAGTTGCTTGCAAATCTCTAAAATTTATGGTGAAAAATTACTGGAATCCTGGTTGTTTAGTTTTGAGATCTCTTGGTACAGCCATTCTTATGTAAGTGACATTATTAACAGCATTTCCCCTTTGACAGTGACAAATAGCAAACTTCAGGGAACATAAGAACAGAATAAGAACGGAGTGATATTCTCCAGAGTCATCTCCCAACCTCCAGTGATTTGCAGTTCAGGAAGTAGCTGAGCCAAAAGTGTTTTGTTGTTTTCAAAATCAATCATGATGGATTTTTTTTCTGAGTAATTTATCTAGCAAAAAAAATACTAGAAAAAGATCCTTACTAAAGGATCAAAATGGTTTTCAAATTTATTTTGCGTTGCTGAGTATGCATAGTGCTATTACACAAACAAGTTAGAGACACAGTAGACATCTTTTCACATAAAAAAAATATTACCTGTAAACATTATTATTCAGAAATTATAAATAATTCAAATTACAGACCTAAGTACTGCCTCACAGCCAGTGGCATTTTGTGTTTTCAACTGAAGTTGAAATAAGTATTCCCATTTCAGTGACAAAGTATGGTAATTTCACTACTAGAGAATGGTATATATTAGTAGAGGTGGCCTTTGACAACACTACAAGCAAACCTTAAACCAGTTGAATCTGAATGAAATCTTGAATTCAAATCCATAAGGTCTTTTTTAAAAGTTGCCTGAAATTTAAAGCTTTAACGTATGTCTATTCAGCATATCAACTTTTACAGCACTAGCATCTCTAGGTTTAAAAAAATAACTCCCTCCCTTATTTTCTTTTGACTATTGAATTGCTTAAAAAAGAAAAAGAAAAGTCCCAGAAAAACTTGGGAAAATCATTTTGTCCTGACAGAAAAACAAAGGCAGTGCGGCCTGGAAGTAGAAGCTGATGCAACTCACATCTCCAGTTAATGTGTTAGCCATAAAAATGATGAAAACACAGAAATGTCCACTGCTTTTAGTAAAACTGTGTTGTTGTGAAGGTAAAAAGAAATTTTTTTTAACTTCTGCTATTTCAAAAAAAAAAGTAATTTATGAGCAAAACCATAAAGCTGAGAACAGGAAACTTTATTTGTTTAAGATCAAAAGTAATCCTTAGTTCAGATTCATGTTCTGGGAACTGCATTCAGATTTTGAATTAAGGGTCACTGGAAGAAAATAATTATGCTACAGCAAAAGCAGAATTGCATGTTTGTTCACAGAGAAGTTACCTACCCACCAGACTACAGCATTTTGCAGCCTCTTCAGCCTGCTGTCCCTTTCTGACTCTAGAGATTCCTTCATTGGTTTTTGCAGCGCTTTAGCAAAAAACCACTGTTTCGACACACGTTGATATGTATTTGAATTTTTGATAGACTAAATGGCATAAAAATGTAATTTCTTATGTCATCCTACTGCTTAAAAAAACCCAAGGTCAACTCAACCTTTCTCATAAATATTACGATCGAAATAATTTCAGTGAATCAACTTTTGAGCAATACCTGACTCTAAATACAGGCCACAGGGTCAGACTACAGCTCCTGGCCTTGCAGATGGGCTTTTGTGAGTCAGAACTAGGAAGCATAGGAGATTTCAGGTAAGGTACTTCTTCTAGTGTTCTATTTTTATCTCATTTAATACTCTGGATACTAAAAGTCATACTCCTTTTACATAGAGGAAACTTCACTATTAAGCTAGGGTTTATGAATTACATTTCAGCTGTCAGGCACAATCTTAAGTAGTAACCACATTTTTGGTTTGGTGTTTAAAGTCTTTATACATAGCTTTGGAGCTCAATTATCTTGTAGTATTTAACTCCATCTTCTCCCATAGAGAATTAAAAACTTCCTACACCCTAGTAAAAGAGGTTCAGATAGTTTCTGAATAGAAATCTCCTCCATACACGAAGCACATTGTACACTAGTGTGCACCTGTGATCCTGAGATTACAAGGATTCCAAAAAAGTGTTACTACAAGAATCACATCTCTTCTGATGTTTGACAGTCAACATTAACAATCTTACACATAATATGGAATGCCATGGATGTACGATGTACACTCTGAACAGTTGTACTGTGTTTGCACAGCAGGGTTTGGGTAGCAGGAGGGGCT
The DNA here is from genome assembly GCF_003945725.1 of Corapipo altera. Classification (NCBI taxonomy): domain Eukaryota; kingdom Metazoa; phylum Chordata; class Aves; order Passeriformes; family Pipridae; genus Corapipo; species Corapipo altera. Next base: position 13,055,171 of record NW_020884878.1, on the reverse strand, counting down.
ACCGGGGTGACATTATGAGAAGCTGCTAGAAGCAGAGCCAATGCCAGCCAGCTCCAAGACAGACCCACCAAGGTTGAGCCATCAGTGATGGTGGTAACGCCTCTGGGACAATTCATTTGAGAAGGGAGAAAAAGTTGTTGTGCAACAGCAACAGCAACTGGAGAAGAGTAGTGGGAATATGAGAGAGAAACAATGCTGTGAACACCAGGTTCAGTGAAGAAAGAGGGGGACCAGGTGTTCCAGGCCCCTGCAGCTCGCTGTGAAGACCACAGTGAGGCAGGTGGTCCCCCTGAAGTCCATGAAGATCCACAGTGGACGGACAACTATGGAGCACAACACACTGGAGCAGGGGGATGCCCAAAGGAGGTTGTGACCCCATGGGAAGCCTGTGCTGGAGCAGGCTCCTGGCAAGACCTGTGTCCCCACGGAGAGAGGAGCCCACACACTGGAGCTGGTTTGCTGGCAGGACTTGTGACCTGTGGGGGTCACGCTACTGCAGTCAGTTCCTGAAGGACTGCATCCCATGCAAGGGACTCATGCTGGATCCACTGCAGCCCATGAGAAGGACACACACTGGAGAAGTTCATGGAGGACTATCTTTCATGGGAGTGACCTCACACTGGAGCAGGGGAAGAGTGTGAGGAGTCCTTCCCCTGAGGAGGAAGGAGTGGCAGTGACAATGGGTGAACTGACTGCAACCCCCATTCCCTGTCCCCCTGTGCTGCTGTGGGAAGAGGAGGTAGAGAACTCAGAAGTAAAGTTAAGCCCTGGAAGATGGGAGGAGTGGGGATAATGTGTTTTAAGGTTCAGGTTTTTTACTGACTAGACTGGTAACAAATTCAAATAATTTCCTCAAGTTGAATCTGTTTTGCCTGTGACAGTAATCGGTGAGTGATCTGTCCTTGTCCTTTTTTAGCACCCACAAGCTTTTGGTTATATTTTCTCTCACCAGTCCAACTGAGGAAGCAAGTGATAGAGCAGCTTTCGTGGGCACTTGGCATTCAGTCAGGGGCAAAGCAAAACTCTGTATAAGTTAACATGCTCTGAACACTTACACAGAAACAAAGACTTTACAGATGCACTTTTTTTTTTCAAAAGCCTAAAAACAGAATTAATTTGATAGAGGTTGCTAGTATGTTTTAAAATTTAGATGAAGACAGCAGCTTTCTTGGTTATGTCAAGTTGTCTTTAAGAAGGATACACAGAGTTTAAGACAATTGTATCATCTGGCACCACAGGTATGTGACTTCATTGAAACAGAGTCCAGGTAGGTATGAGAGGGTTTCTCTTTTCTTAATCAGTGTAGGTCCAAGTGGGCTGGCACTTCAGTCTACAAGTCTGAAGGGTGGCCTACAGCCTAAGGATTTGTTGTGCTACAAATGTAAGAGCATGTTTTTGAGTTTGGATATATTCTAAATAGAGTATGTGCAAAAGCTCATAAGCTAATGCAGGCACCTAAGCTAGAGACTCCCATATGAACGCTTTGTGGACCCAGCAGCTCTGATCCTCAAGTAGTATAGTGCATTAGTAAAATGCTGCAGCCAAGGCAATAATTTTCCTCTCATTCCTGAAGCTTTATTAACTCCAACACAATGCTGCAGACATGGTGATACTGCTCAAACAGTCACTTCAGGCATCTCTGCAACATGCTCACTGCACTCTCTATTCCATGTTGGACCTCTACAACAACACTGTAACACAGTCTTACAAAAGTCCACAAGCAGTTAGGCAAGCGCTGATTCTGGCTACTGAAGTCAAGCTGTTCCTCAGTCACTCCAAAGTATTGAGGAAAGGAGGATGAGGTTTGAACACCTCCTCTCAAATACTCTATGTAGTGTTCACTCATGTCAACTCAGACTGAGAACTGGATGGATTTTTTTGATCCTTATCTCTTTTCTACCCATTAACGAGATACTATTTAATAGTAAAGAGATAAATTCTTCACTTCTATTTCAAAGTGCAATTACTTTCCTAAGCAGTTTGTTATTAAAATGCATTTAATCCTGGACTTTGTGTAAATAAACTTACCTTACTACCCCCTGCCTTCATAGGAAGCAAAAGGAAAGAGTAATAACAATAAAATAAAAATTAGTATCTATGACAGTCGACTAAAACATTTACCAATCTTATACAATATTAACTTTAGCAGAACAGAAATTAAAATATATACAGCAACCATAACCTGGTTTTACTCTTTACGAAAAACTTTTCTCTGAAGTTTTAGGGCCCCAGACTTTTAATAATGCAATCAATGGAATTCTTTCATTAACTTTTATGCATTCTGAATCAGAACTTAATTACCTTACTACAGAATTAATTCTCTTTTAATATTTTATTTGAAACTGAAAACCACAACTCACTCAGCTTCCAGAAACAATTCTTGAAAGAAACACAAGAGGTTTACAATTTCATTTAAAAAAAAAAAATCTTTGATCATAGCTTTCATATCATGTACATTATTTCTTTTTGCTTTCCACATCAAATAATCTAATTAAAAAAGAGAAAGACCATTTCTCATTATAAATGCAAGACAGGGAACCACAGCATTATACACAGGCATCCCACTCCCTCCTTCAGCAACACAACTTAAAAACAAAATAAACACAAAAAAAGCCCACAATGTCAAATTGCATTTCTCAACAAGTGTATCACAGATGTGTCCAGCTTCACTGTGGAAAGAGGCATGAACATCATAACAGAACTCCTCACATTCCTGCAGGAAGTTTCCAATTTGCTATTTCACTATATCGTTACATCTAATTATACTGTGTTGTTTTCCTTACTTCCCTCTCTTTAATATTAGCATTCCTCAATTGCCATGTTAGGAATCCCTCTTTCCTTCTCCCTCACATATACTGTCCACATCTATTTTGCTGACAACAAACAACAACTTTCAGAGTCCCGCGCTTGGTTGCAGATTCTACAACAGTTAATGTTCTAGTGGTTATAAATTGTTTTTCTATTTCACATCTACTTTACCTTCGGGTCTTATTCTACTCTGCTCCCCACCCATTCATTTCTAAAGCATACAATAGTGAACCAAGCAATACAACTGACACTGCAAAGCAAGCAATTTCATTTTCCAAGACTCATTAACAGAAAATGCAGAACCACTGCAGACAGAAGGTACAAGTTATGTGGAGATAGAAGCAGTGCAAGGAGCAATTAGAGCTGAATTTGTCAGAGTATTTTGTGGGCCGAACCAAGAAAGAGAGCTGTGTTTCATGAAAAAGATTGTACAGGCTAATGCCTATGATGCCATCACTAGATACCACTTAGTATTTAAGTTTCAAAAGGAACATATTCTTAAACACCAGCAAATAAATCAATTATCTCAAGAAACTCCCAAAACATAAAAATATACATACACCATTTGTAATCTTTTGTGTTCTCTGAAAAATATATACAGCCTAGTCCTTAGGTAAGAATTTTCTTTTTCTTTTCTCCAAAGAAATGTTCAGACTCTTCTTATACGTATCCTTTTAAGTTAAGAATTATATACTTCAATATAATTTTGTTTTACTATCATTATCTTTTCAGACTGATTTCTTAGCTAGAATTGTAATTTAGTAATTACCTTTCATCTAAGGTTGGCTCCTTTTGTTGCAGATGAGGCTTAATTCCAAACATTGGTCTAATGTTTGTTGATAAGGCTTTGATGGTGTAATTAATTTCATTTTCCCTTGTTACATCGCTGTCATAACCTAAGAAAACCAGAGTGAACAGTATCAAACCAAACTAAGGTACCAGAAAAAAAAGCTAAATCATAATTTGTGCAGATTTCAACAATGTATTGGATTACAAAAACAATTACAGCATCTATTATTAGTAACATAAATACACAACAGAAAGAAAGCAGCTAGGAATCATGAACATTGTTAATAAAAGGCATTCTAAGAAAAAAACCTCCCTACAATATCTTTGTGGAAAAAATAATTAAAGAGTTCAAAGCTATCCCATTTCTGCTTGGTTGGCCTTAACTAGGATCACTAACAAAGGACCTCACTACCTGACACCTGCTCTTAAGATCTGTAAGATTTGGCACCTGGTTGTTCTCAGTTCCAGGGTCCATCTATTACGATGGAATCTATAGGTCTGCACAGGGTTCCTACACAATGCTTAGGGATAGTCAGGCATATCAAGGTGATGTTTACTATGGTAAACATGATGAAAAAGCTAAATAGTGACAGGGTTGTTACTCACCCACCATTACTGATTTTTTTAAGATAGAGACTTCTAGTGCCAACACTGTGAATAGTTCCTAACTCTAACTGAAATTAATAGGACATGACCAAGAGAAACTTTTGTGGATAAAGATATCAGTGCCTTTTCTTGTAAAGCTTCACGGACCTCTCTCTTCTAGAGTACTTTCGAACACATAGCTTAAGAGGGTTCTGTGTAAAGTACCAGAGCCTAAGGAAGGTTATAGGGCTAAGATGTGCTAACAGGTCACAGACAGAAGCTGAACAAATCCTCTGAAAATTGCAATTTTTGACTTAGAAAGTTAAAGCTGGCGAGTCCTCCTGTAGGTAATTAAATTACTTTGTGGATGTATTCTTCAATAATTTTAAGAAGAAAGACAGTGAATAAAAACTCTTCTCCAATTAATGTTTACTATGTCTCTGATATTTAAAGTGTTTCTTTGGTCATTTAGCAGATTTTAGTGAAAACTGAAGATAATTTATTACGTAGAACTATTTAAAGAGTAGCAGTGATAGTTTAAAAGTGCTTGAAGACTGAGGAATTGACATGGAGGAAAAACTGCGCTTAGAAGAAGAGAAAACAAGTTTGGAGGCTTATGAACCCTTGGAAGTATAACATGAAAAGGAAAACACTAAGTATGGCAAAACCATCATAAATTGATACTACAAAATGTAAGTAATACTTTATAACTATTGGGTTTATGACCTTGCAATAGATTGTTCCATTTATCAACATCAGTCTACCTCAGTCTACTATGCTTCCATGTTATGGAAAAAGATGCTATAACATCAAGACAACTGTGATCTCACATTACACAGACTCTAATACAATTCCTTTAGAATTGGTGCCTAAATCTAAACTGTGATGATTCTATTTTTATAGACATTGACACAAATTTTTTTCTTTTAAAGACTCTATTTATATACTCTAACTCAAAGCAGCAGTAAGTCAAACATTTCACGATCATTTTCTTGTCAGCAATTTAACAGTCCTTTCCCCAAAAAGAAATTTTATTTAACATTTTTGAAGTCTCTTCACTACTTACAATCAAAACAATCTATAAAACGATTATTTCCAAATTAGCAGTTTTCCATTAATAAAATAAAGTCTTCTTGAAATACCATAATCCAGCTAGTTCCATAAATTATTACCCACCTCCATCTTCTTCAGAATCTAGATCAGACTCTTCACTGTCACACTGCCTGCTATCCCGATGTCCTTCCATCTCATAAGTCCACAGCATTAAAGAGGTGTCTGCTCCTCCAACAGTGACCAGTAAACTGTCATCGTAGGTCCAACGGACATTTGTTACATGGGTACTGTGAGCAACATACCTCTTAAATTTTCCAAACTTTCCCTTAGAAGGGAAAAAGAAAGGCAAGAATCAAATTTAACCAGTCTGCTAGACAAAACTGAAATGAGTTGCTGGTGCACAATGACATGTCTTAACTTCTTTACAAGTTCATGCTTCAGCTGTTTTTCATTTCATATGATTGTATCACATGATTTGCCAAGTCCTTCTCCTATAGCAACTTCATGAAATTGTTAACCATATCTCCATATCAAGCATGCAAGAATTAGTTTATAAACAGATTCCAGCAATTAACACTGCATCACTTTTCCTAAGAGAGACAATAATCTAACTGATTTAGAATAAAATTCACATAGAATATTTTGAGTCAGTATTTGTGCATTGTTGCCATCCTTATCATGGCAACATTTCAAAATTGAAGATGTATTTACTAATAAATAAACAGGAAAACTAGAAAGGTTCTGGAAGAGTAGTAAAAATATAATGTGCTTCTGTAATGGCTTTTCTATGATGCATGGTTAAATAATATAAAGCTCTTAATCTTAGAAAAAAATTACTGACATTGAACAGAATGAAGGTCCTTAAATTCATGAGTGAAATGTGAGCAAGAGATGTTCACTGTTTTCCAAAGCATTCCCATTACTACAGTTTTCCTGTGCATTTGCCACTGTCAGCAGCAAGAGACTGCATGAGATGGCTCTATAGTTTCACCTGGAATGGTTATTCTTACCACCTGCAAGTTTAATGCACTGCAAACTGCAATGTAATACTGAATGCCTTCTTTGATCATAGGGAGAAGAATATAAAAGCACTATTTTTCTGAGTGATTTCACTGTTTTGAAAGGGCAGATTCATTAATTAATGTTCACCATAAACAGCTGAAAATTACTTACTTTAGCAGGGTATCGGAACAGTTTCACAAACCCAAAATCATCTCCTGTGGCTAATACTTTACTATCACTAGTGAGGCATGAAGCTGTTACATCTGTGACTTCACCAATTATTGGCCAAATTCCTTCACAGCAAGAGCCCAAAACGCTTGTCCATGATGCCCAGCCAATCTTTTCTACCTGCAAAAACAACCCACTTGAGATAGAGTATGCATCTTCCCAGGCATTTTTCTTCCATATCTGATTTCAAGTAAAAGTTCTTGCACTGAAAGATACATCATGTCTGAAAGATACGATGTTTTAACATATTAATCACTTATTTTCTTATTATTCAGCATTTCATTTGAGATCTGTAATTTTACCTCTATTAACTTTAAGTTCCAAAACCTAAAGAAATATTTTAAAAATTTTTACCTTACCTACCCTTCCAGGCTAAAGAAAAAAAATTATATATTCTAATACTGCCTTTCAATCTCATGGAAAATATTGTTTGAAAATTATCCATTTTTGCTCTCTGCCCTATGACAAGGCTCTGTCTCTGAGAAAACAAAACATTATAGCTACAATATACTACCCTTGCCTATATGTAGTATGCGTACTATATTGCATTGTTATGTAAAGAGAGACATGATGTTTTCCACAGCAGGGTTAGGGCAAACTAATCTGCAATTTTCAAAGGTGTTTAAGCAAAATGTGATATCACCTATGCATTTTATCGGTCTCGTTACATTATCTAATTGAACAGGCTAAAAAAATGAATAAAGGTGAGCAAATGCTGAAACAGAAGTTTTTTCAACAGATCAGTTAAAAATTATAGTTTTATACATCATTCCCTCTTATGTATGTTTCATACCCTCTTATGGCTGTTTCATAACTCTAATTTACAAACAAGTTACCTCCAAAGTAGGAATTGTCTGTTTTTTCCCACGAGGGGCTTCAAAAAACAACTGCTCTTTAGCACCAGTGTTGACCTGCAAGAGTTTCCCTATAAAACATATTACATATTGTATGTTAACATTAAATAGAAGATTCCATTTTACAGAAGGAAAAAAAAGGTTATTTTGAGATCTTTGTTGCTAACAGCACTACATAAATTATTTTGGAAAAAGTTGCATACATAAATAATGGATCTGGAAGTATGGTCTTCTAAAGAGATCTAAGTCTTTTGATCCCTTAAATTCACAACCCTTTTTCCTCTCTTTGAAAAATGTAATCATGCATCACTTTTCTCTCCTTTTTACGGTTGTCCCATCAGATAGTAGACAAAATGTACTGGGTCTAATTCAAAGCTTGTCTATGATAACTGGTTGATGATGCATGTGCCCTTGGGATGGTAAAGCACATATGGTGCCTGGCCAATGGCTACTTCCAAGCAGGTGATTCCTGCTTGCCTTAATACTACCTCATTTCTGAGGGAAATTTTCACCAATGTCCTCTTCCTCCTTTCAAAATTCTCTGAGAAAGTTAATTCTTAACACTCTTTCAAATTAAATCAGACTGTTTCAAAAGTCATTATATAGAGGAATAAGAACAGGAACTAATAGATTCACAATTGCACAGCCTTGGTTTTGAATGCAACAGGACTAAATCTAGCAATTAAATTAATCATCTATTAATACCCAGGAAGACTGGAAAACCAGTCTTTCTGCTATATTTAATAAAAAGGATACATATTCCTGACCTACAGACACAACCACGTTATGCAGTATATCATTAAAGAAGTAAAACCATAGAATCATAGAATGTTTTGGGTTGGAAGGGACCCTAGAGATGATCTAGTTCCATCCCCACCACCACTACACCAGGTTGCTCAGAGCCCAATCCAGCCTGGCCTTGACCACCTTCAGAGATGGGGCATCTGCAAGGTCTCTGGGCAGCCGGTTCTAGTGTCTCACCACTTACAGTAAGGAATTTCTTCCTGATATCTAATCTAAACCTACCCTCCTTCAGCTTAAGGCCATTCCTCCTTGTTCTATTACTAGATGCCCTTGTGAAGTCAAACAATAAACAGGAAAGATTTAAAAAGAAATCCAAACAAACTAAACTACAGAGACAAACTAATTTACTTCAAATTGCACAACTCCTAAATATACAAGTAGTAGTAAAAATCATGGGTTTAATATTTATTCAGATACTGTGGACCTATTCATAAACTGAAGAAACAAATCTGTCAGTGATACCACAAATTCATATTGTATATGTACTGTATTTAGTTTATAATGTAACCAGTCTCACAGTACATTTTTACAATGAATGCTACTTACCTCTTATGTCCCAGTCCATGTGCGTGATATAGCTGGAGGCTCCCTTGCAGATTCCTACCCGTTTACTACTCATTACATTGTAAATATCTACAAAGTTGTCACAGGATGCCACAGCTAAGTACTTTCCAGCCCCTAAAACAACATCAGTACAAACACAAAACATTTTCAAAAATTGTATTGCTCTGTATATTAAACACAAGTACATTTTAAAATTTGGCTATATGCAACCCAGAATTCTTTGAAATTGGCTTGCTAATTTATACATATTTCTCAACAAACTGATGTCCATATCACGTAATCAAAATTAGGATGAAATATACAACTATTATATCATTATATTTTCAAATAATAAAAACCATTTGATGTAATTTTAAACATTTATTGCATTCAGAGAGTGGCAAGGCTTAGGGAACCAGAATATAGTGGTACATGAGAATTGGTATCAGTAATTTGCATCAAATTTCTCCTAGAGATAAGTATTTTAACTGAACTAAGCCATGCATTTGAGTTCTTAAATAAGAGTTATTCTGTTGGAAAAAACCCGTCATTCAATGGGAGTGCTAAGCACTGTAGGGAATAAAATAAGAAAACAGAAGTTGCTGAAACTTTCTGATACATCAGTTGCCAACATTCTCATTAGCTAACAGTAACTGATGCAGCTCATAAAGTGGAACCCTTGGGACCTAGGGAGGCTGTTGGATGTTGATAATTTAAAACTGACTGTTGCATTCAGGAGGTTGCTATGAGCAAACTTATTCCAACAATCTCATCCTTAAATGAGCAACAGAGGACTTCACCACCAGTGTTTTTCAAAATGATAGTATTACTTTTGCTGACCTATTTATTACATGTTAAAAGGTACTACAAATCCCTACTACTTTTAAAGGTGATAAAGCTCACTTGAACAACCTCGATATAAAAATCTTCATTCTATAAAATTGCACTTACCAGGAGAAAATCGGATCTCTGAAATAACATCTTTTCTGTGCTGGAAAGAGACTAGATCCTCCAGGGTATCTGCATTAACTATCAAAAAACTTCCATCATTGAGACCAACGGCTAATGCTTTTCCATCAGGAGAAAAGCAGCAACATCTGCCCCCTACAAAGAATACAGAAATGGCATTCAGGTTCAATTTACAGTGCATTATCCTTCTTTTAGATCTATTTTTTCATTAGGAAAACTATTCTTATAGTACAAAACTTTCAAGGATGTTTTCCTGATGCTGCCAAGACAATTTCCAAACTGCACTAGCACACACAAGCTATTGGCAAACCAACAGGTACACAGTCCAGAAAACTAAATTACATTTATTTGCATATTAATTGACATATGTTCCACATTAGTAATACAGATTAAACACTACTGTCTGCATATTTTTAGTTTGCTCTTTTTCTTAGTATCTGGCACTGGTTGGTTGTTACCATTTGCTTTGGTAAGGAGAGCACAGCTGGAAAAGCTCTTCTGGACTCCCAGAATCCACTCATTTGCTATCACAAATGCTAAGTCACTAAGTCATAAAATCCTTCCAATAGACATGTAAAGTGTCATTTGAAAAACAGCTTAATTTACAATCTAAATTTATATATAGTCAGCTTATGTAGACTTGTTTTCATGCCAGAATTTTCCATTACCATAAATATTTTCCCTTACTATTTGTTTCTCTGATTAACTTGTAGGCAGCAGCACTTAATTTAGATGGCTCCACCACAAAGCTCCTCATTCATTATCCTGTAGCTCTTCTCCATCCTCAGCTTTTAGTTTAATTTCATTCAGCTGAACACAGATGAAAAATGTACACCAAAAATATCCTGAGTTGTGTCTTGTAAATCACATGAATATTCCAATATGTCTTGGGACATGTAATTGTCATCCTGCAACTAGTTACAACATCTTGAGCTTTCTGCTCCTTAGTTATTCCTGAGCTATGCAGAAATTTTTCTTGAATTGATCTTACATTTTTTAATTATCAAATATTATTTCAATTCTGCAGTCAATTCAATTTTATTTCATTACTGTAGTCTGCAGAAGTATCCATCTATTTCTGTACAGTACACAGGAACTTTTTAATATTGACAAAGCATCTCAAAATTCATCTTCTCAGCAAATAAAGTCATCACAGACTTATTCTTTTTTTGCCAAAAGTACTCTTAAAAATATTAAGAAATATGAGCTTTAAGACTTATGCAGAGTTTGCCTACCAGAAACTTTCTTGTTTAATCTCTGCTTGTGCTAGCTCATGTCTCTTCTTATATTTACTTTATCAATCTAAATAATCTTCAACTAAGCTTCCTACTATGTCAGAATCAAACTGCATTGCTGAATACCAAACAGATAAAAACTATTGTATTCCTTTGTCGAGCAAACCATATATATCATTACAAGATTGTTAAAGCCAGTCTGGTCTTATCCTAAAAAAAGTCACCTTATATGATGTCACTAACAACAGACTTTCCATCTGTCAAAATAGAATTTAGTTATATAGTAAACAATGAGTAAAAATTTTATGATTGTTCTCTTTCCTTGACATTCATGATTCTTCTAACATTCACAAAGAAGAGAATTTCAACATTACATCTAAGATTTCTTCCAAAAATTTCTAGATTCAAAGTCCTTCACTTTGCAATACTATAAGCAATGTAGCATTTATATAATTGGCTCAACTTAAATATGTTACAATTGCAAATAATCTCCAGAACAGTACTACAGAATTTTTTCTGTACAGATTCATTAGCTTCACATAACTCCTGAAGATAGCATTAATAAAACACTTTGAGCAAAGAAAGAAATTTATTCAGTCCTGCTTTTGAAAGATTCATAATGTTTGTAAATGTCAATTGAATCAGTTAAATATTTTTTATACCAAGCATCTTACCCTTTTTCAATTTGCGAACAGCTAACATACAATGGCTAGGAGATAAATCCCATATTCTTAAGGTTTTGTCATCACTTACAGTGGCACAAATAGGTAAATGAGGATGAGTAGCTAGACCCCAAACTTCCCCCTCCATGTGACCCTGAAAAAACACAATTAATCAGATTACTTTTTATTTTAAATTGAAATATGAAATAATACATTTAAGGAAGTTTTTAAAAAAGAGAGAGAGAGAACATGCATATCTTTAGAAGATAATGAATATCTTAATAGAAATACACAACACCTGAGAAAATTATAGTAATTAGTACTACAGAAAACTGTTCCTGAGAAATAATCCTCACACACACCTATATCAATGACATGGACAGTAGGACTGAGTGCATCCTCAGCTAGTTGCTGATGACACCAAGCTGTGTGATGTGAAGTGATCAACATGCTGGAGGAGAAGAGATGCAATCCAGAAGGACCTTGACAGGTGTAACAGGTGGACCCATGCAATGAAGCTCAACAAGGCCAAGTGCAAGGTCCTGCACCTGGCTCAGGGCAATCCCAAGCACAAATACAAGCTGGCAGAGAATGGACTGAGAGCAGTCCTGAGGAGAAGGACTTGGGGATTTGGTGGACAAGAAGTTGGACAAGAGCCAGCAATGTGCACTTGCAGCCCAGAAAGGCAACTGTGACCTGGGCTGCAACAAAAGAAATGTGACCAGCAGGTCAAGGGAGGTGATTCTGCCTCTCTACTCCACTCTGGTGAGACTCCAGTACTGCGTCTGGCTCTGGAGTCTTCAGCATGAGAAAGACAGGGACCTGCTGGTCTGCGTCCAGAGGAGGGCCACAGAAATGGTCAGAGGCCTCAAGCACCTCTCCTATGAAGAAAGGCTGAGAGAGTAGGGGTTGTTCAGCCTGGAGAAGAGAGGGCTCTTAGGAAATCTTACTGAACCCTCTCAGTACTTAGAGGGGGCTTATGAGAAAGATGAGGTCACTTTTTGTAGGGCCTGTAGCAACAGGCCAAGGGGTAATGGTTTAAAACTAAGAGGATATATTCTGACTAGATATAAGGAAGAAATTTTTTATGATGAGGGTGGTGAAACACCGGGAGAGGTTGCCTAGAGAGGTGACAGATGCCCCACGCCTGGAAGCATCCAAGGTCAGATTGGATGGGGCTCCTAACAATCTGATCTATTTGAAGATGTCCTTGATTACTGCAGGGGGTTTGGACAAGATGACCTTTAAAGGTCCCTTCCAACAAATTATTCTATGAATTAGATTTTTTTTCTTTACCTTAGATTCTAATATTTTCTTTAAACAAAACTAGTTCTTTATCTATTGCACTGGCCACTCAGAATGGAGATAATGCAGATTTTCTTTAACTTCGAAAGAAAATCATAGATTGATATAGTGTAAAAACCTGCTTTGTAGACAGGCTTAAGAAATGCAGCTGTTTGGTATGGCTAAGAAGACTGAAACGTTTTTTACATAATTACAAATAAAATCTAATAACAACCTCAAGGAGACAACCTTTAAAAATAATAGCAATAATTAGGACTCAGAAAAAGTTAATAAAGAATTCAGTGGAAGCTTCACTGTTTCACACACTTCTTTTTTTTTTAAACAGAAATTTGATCTCTGTCTGTTTGAAAGGATGAACTCATTGAACAAAATAGTAAATTAAATCCTATCTCTGTTTTGCTCATTGAAAAGTCATAATGGTCTAGCCTAACTAGAAGTGATGGTAACTCATTAACTTCATTAGTAATTAAAGTCTTTGTTATTTCATAAGTTTTAACTTGAAAAATAAAATTATGTTTGTGGTATGAAATATTTGACTGATATTTAATATATACCTGAACCAGCAGAGTTATTGGTCCACTTTTATCCACCTCCAATATTTCACCATTCTTTGTGCCCACTAAAATATGACCATGTCCTAATGATATGGCACGTATAGAAGGATTATCTTCTAAGAGGAGACCTAGAACATAAAAATGTTGGAAGACCAGAGACTCTCAAGTATGCCTTAAAGAGGGTTTCTCACACATACGCACATTACATTCTCACTGTAGAAAAAGATACTCAGTAGTGAACAATAAAAACATATTCCTGCATGGAACAGCTTACATGTTTGGACTCCTTTGGGAGTATTGAGCAATACATCAAGAAGTTTAATCAGCCTGACTGGCAATCTTAGTGAAAAAATGAGCATGTGTCAACTATATTACTAAATTGCTAGCATTTATGGTAACCTCAAATCTAGCTTTATGTAAAACAGCTATGAGAATAAGATACCCTGGAGTACAATGTTTTCATTAATAAGTATTTATATTCATGATGTTTGAAAATCAAGTCTTATACATAAGAACTCAGCAAACATAATTTTTAGTCAGGGGGATGAAAGAGAAATGGCTATCCGAAATGACAAATAGGGGAAACAGTAAATTAGCACTAAGATCAAGAATGAATCATAGAAATAGGAAAAATAGAAATTAAAATGTTCATTAATTATTTCAAAAGACATTTGCATTTACAGAAAATGAAGTACCAATACCTCAGAAAAAAACACAATTCTAAATTCCTTCCCTTCTCCGAAACAAAAAAGATTGGATAAGAGATTTCATACTCAGAATCATAAGAAATACAATAGGCTTTTTTGGTTGCAACTTTAATTAAAAAAAAAATCCCCTGGGTGATAAGAAACTCAAACCTTAATTAATTTAGGCTGATAATAAGGCAAATATTATGATCTGCACCCATCAAATGTGCAAACAGACGCTACAACATACGATTCCATCCCAAGAGAAAAACAACATATTTCCAATCAGTAACGCTCAAAAAAACCATTTTAGTATTCACTATGTCAAATGTGAATTTCTTCCTACTGAGGAAAGCAATTCCACAAAGTTTTCTAAAGAAAGTATTTTAAATAGAATAAAAGTCTGTTACCTTTAGACCCAGGGGCCAAAGCAGCCCTTTTGATGGCATAGGTTTTGAGACAACGTTCAAAAGTATCATCCCAGAGAGCTACTACCCCATCCTTTCCTCCAGTGACAAATCCCTGGGGGGGAGAAAAAAAAAGAAAGAAAGAATCAAAAATTATAATCAATTACTGTATTTCCTTAATTTTTTCAGTGATTTCTGCAAATACTGAAAATGGACCATATACAACACTGTAATACACAGGGCAGATGAAAAGAACAGGAGCAACAAAATGATTGATTTCTTCTCCTGATGAAAGCAGCACAGTTCTGTACAGTCAATGTACAGAGGCTGTATGCTTCTACCATTCTAGAAAATTAATTTAATCAACACACTATAAAGTGGTTTTGCTGATATTTAGCCTGCATGTCCCTTTGGTATTTCACCTCATTACTCCAAACCAAACTTAGTACCACTCACAGAAATTTGATTAGTGCTTAAATGTTTCAAATATATGCATATTAGTCCCATTCTGTCTTTAAAAATTATCTACAAGTATTTAATGAAGCAACAGGTATACATAATATTGAAATCATTAGTACTTTCCTTTAGAGCATTTAGTTCTGAGTATGAATAACACATGTGTTGTTCAACACTACTATACTGACATTCAAATATTAGGAGGTGGAGTGCCTTGGTCTAACCTAACAAAACACAAACATATACATAAGTTCAAACATACAAGTAATCTAACTGGAACACTCATTCACATTTAAGCACATGCTTAAAGGTTTTGCTGAGTTAAAAAGAAGCTGAGAATCAGTAGTTCTTAATGATTTACAAGATTGAATGCTTCTACGAGTAGAGAGTAATTACAGGACAAAATAGTAGAAGTATGATCTTCCTTTCTCACAAGCTCACATATTCCATTAAACTTACAGATGCTTAAATCAGTTACTGTTATTTTTTTAGTAAGGGGTTATGAAAATTACTGAATAAGACATCACTGGACCACAAGGATTTGAGAAACAACTTCTACATAACAGGAGTAAGAGACATGCATAAAACACTATTTTGAATCTGAACCCCACAAGGCTTTTCTGTAATGGAAATAAGGACATGGATTCCTGAGTTTGGGAAAGGTCTAGCTTTATCATAGACTTCTTTGTCCAGACATAAAAAAAACAACAAGCAGTTTATTTACTTTTTCCAATGCGTGCATGCTGAACACAGGACCATCATGTGCTTTGACAGTTTTTATGAGAAACACATCTCTCCAAATACACACATCCCCCGTGGAAGTTCCAGAGAACGCCATCTCTTCAGTCCAGCCATATACTGCACACATCATTGTATCAGTTCTTCCCAATGCACCTATGCAGCCCTTTCTCCCAATTAGTCCTCCACCTGGTTCAGACCAAAAACAAGTCATCAGATATTTGCTTAGAATTGTTTTCCAGAAACTATACAACCTTGCCCAGAGCAACAGGTCCTTTTCTTCTGGTCCACACATGCTGCCCAAAAAATTGAGCTTGAGAACAGTTCTCACAAAATAAAATTTTTATATTATTTGGCAACTTTCATAAAAAAAAACCCTGACTTTTAACTTACTACTTGAATCTGAATTTGAATGTATTACACACATATACCCACATAGACATATGGAGACATAGTACATTTGTAAACTTGCATCTGAACAAAAAACCTAACATCTCCCACACACAGTTCATAGAAATTTGGAATTAATTAACTGGAAAGAAAAAAAATTAAACCTTTACATCCCACCCTTTTCATTATATGTTTTCAACGAGAGGATTTCTCATTTTATTTTAGAGGTTTACTTATACTGCCCTCTGGATAATAGAAATGTTACAGATATATGAATTTTATAATTTTTTCATATCTAAAATCATTTGACAAGTATAACACATAGGAACTTCTGGCTAGAAAGTCAGATTTATATCGTTACAATCCTCAGAGAAATTTCTTGTGGTGTAACACAGAAGCCCCTCAGGATCTGACACTTCATATTGAGAGGTAAAGTCTCAGAACCTCTCTGCCTTAGCACTGATGATGACTTATTCCAAAGCACATATTTCAGTGTCACTTCTCACATGAAGTGCACCTGTTCTACTGCAGATTCCAGAAACCTGGCATTTGCTAAGGTACACCAATACTCTGCTCCTCACACTGACACTGCTAAGTGCATTTCACGGTGACCGCCTTGCCAGTGTTCCACTGGAGTTTTGCACAGATGGGCTGCTGCATCAGGGGAAGCTGATTTCTGCTGACTGAGCAATGCCAGAGACAAAACTACCATTTCAAACAATTTCCTTCCTTTATTCAAAATCATCATCTCCAAGCTTTTAGCATAGTTATGATTTCTTTCTAAAGAATTTATAATAACTCATTCAGTAAATATTCTGAGACACTTTGTTCTTTCTACAGATAGCAAGCTCAGTTGTCAAAATCAATAATTTATATAGACATCAACAGCTTGCTCTCAGGCAATCTTGATTAATTTTTGTTGGAGCCAGAACTGGAAAAACCAGTGTAATTTTTTTTGTCAGAGGCTTTTCTCTCCATGATTAATCTTTGTCAGGACTTCTGTGAGTTGATGTGCATAAATTCTGCATGAATAATTAGAACATGCTTAGTAGAAAAGCTAGCCTTCTGTAGCACATGTCTGCTTTACCTTGGTTTTTAATTGTCAAGTTCAACAGAAGTGTCTAGACAAACAGCTCTCAACTGGCAGATGTATCACCTTCAAGTACTTTGTCTGAATTTTGTATGTGAATTTTTATAACCTTAAATTTATTTATACTTGTGCCTCTTCATAGAGGATGTGCTGTAAAGGTCCGTCTACCAAAAACTGTTCTATGATTTTAGAGCAGCTCTGTAACCTTTTCAGATACACTATATTATTACTAAATATAAAATCAGACAGTAGAAAATACAGGGTCTTTTCTACTTATGTACCTCTAGCTCCACTGCAAATTGATCTTAAAAAGAATTCCCACTACCGCCATAATGCCAATTAACATTATTACTGCTAGGGCAAAGCAAACTGACATACATATACAGAGAAAGGAGTTGCCTTTAATACATGAAACATGCAGTAAAGAGATGCAATAGTTATACTTTAAGTAACAGAAAATGCTGTAATTCTGAAAAGTGTCCTTACCTGCTCTACGCCAGAATTTCATGTGTTTAATTCCAACTGTAATCAATTTATCAGACATGTAAGGATTAATCTTAACAACAAAAATCTTATCTTTGCTCCCCCTGAAAAGCAAAGTAAAATAATTTAAATAAAAATATAATTCTTAATATTTTTAAATAGGCTTTGGTTTGTGGGGTTTTGTCTTAATGTATGCCTGTTCTATATTGCTAACACTTACTTTCAAATCATTAATAATAGTTTACTATGAGAAGGAAGAAAGCCAAAGAACCAACATACTGAGTTCCATTCTGTTTTCATTACCTTTCAGTCTCCAAAGCAGGTGAGCAATTATGTTACTTCAGAGATGCACTAGGATGCATTTTCTTTGCAAAAGAAAATATATTTGCATTAAGTTTAGGTATATGGCATTTAGATCTCTGACAGCTGATAATGAAACTTAAAGGAGTAAAGTTGTAAACTTTGTTTCAAAGTCTCTTGTTTTGAAAACATCTTTTAATATATTTTTTTATGTTTTTGTTAGAATAAAACATATGCTGCTATTACATTTCTTAAATGGAAATTTCAGCTGTTTCTAAAAACATTAAAACCTCTTGTTTTAGATTTCTTACTAAGCTTCTATAAAACGAATGTCTTGCTTCAGTCCTATAGTTTGAAAAACAGCTTTCAGCTATGTTTGCTATTTATGGAAAGAAATGCTTGCTAGTGGTTTTTTCTTTCTTTAAAATGTAGAAGAACCTCCAATCCCTAATTTTTGCTCCTCATTCAAAAGTGGTAAAAATATTTTATTTTCTGTTGTTTCAGACCACGGAATGAAGTAGTGCAGAAAGCAAGAAACAGTTTCTTTCCAAACTCAGTCATCTTCAAAGTACAGCCGCTGCTCGCAAAAATTCCAATCAATTCCTTTGTGTGGGTAGGAGAAATTTAAAAAAAACCAAACAAAATCACCCAAACCTGAAAATGAAAGTATCAGGTGAAAGGCTGACAAATGAGTCTTCAGAGAAGCCAAGCTAACTGGGCTTCTGAAAAATAATTGGGAAGGGAGTACTCTTCTTTATCTACATCATGTATTCAGGATTTTCATTCCTCAGTGGGTAAGAAATTCAATGCATGTTTAAAAATAAAATTATAGTAAACGTCATTGAAGAGCAATAATGACCTTAATGGATAAAAACGAAGTTGACACTTTTTAAATTGTATCTGCAGAGAGTAATAAATCTCTTCTAAATCTACACAGAACAACGTTTAGAGTACACAAACTGAATCCAGACAGAATGCGGGAAAACTCTCTCACATTACTGCTCTATTTAAAGCAATAGATCCTTAAAAAAAAAAAAGTTGGAGGTTTCAAAAACACTATTCAAAATTAGAAGTAAGATTCTATCTTGTAGATTAAAACTCTATTTTAATAGAGTTTTTAATAAACAGATATTAAATAATCTTCGCAGACACAAAGAAACTTCCAAAATGTTTAACCTTTGGAAGTTATTTAGTCTAATTTCCTGCACCAAGCAGACTTGACTTCAAAGTTACATCAGGCTGCTCAGAAACGAAAAGGAAAGAACCCTGAAGAAAAAAGAACTGCAAAACAACTTCAGATTACTATCCCAAGATGTGACCTCTGATGAAAAAGATCTGAACAGAACGTTCAACACCATTTTTGAGAAGGCAAACAGAGGTACATAGAGTGAGTTTTAAAGAAATTATTTCAGAACACGTCAAATTAAAGAAACACAAATAAACTTCATCTTCTATATCTTCTTTCTTCACCAGTGGAGCTGTCACCACAATAATTCTTGTTGGCTATCAGAGCTTCATTTATTTCTTCCAAAGAAGGTTTTAAGGTTTTGATAAATGTTATTGTCTGTATCACTCAAGTGATAGAAACTGCTAATTTATTGGAGGACTTTTATTCTTTAATCAATATATTTTGCTTACTGTCATTTGAAAACAAATCTAGGTACAAATTTTAAAAACATAGCTAAAGTCGTACCTAACTGCAGAAAGCTTTTCTCCTTTCTTCCAATCCCAGAGTACAATAGTGTGATTGTCATCTATTCCAACAGAAGCCAATCGTTTCCCATCCGCTAGAATAATAAATTTATTATTAAGAGAGTAGATAGATAACTATGTTGCAATCATAGGAAACCATATTAAAAATATTATAGCTTCACAAATATTATAAGAACATACAAACAGGTAAATAATCACATGATGTGTTTAGAGGCATGTTTTGTCATCTGTTTACTAAACAGGAAAGCACTCAAGCAATAAATACCATGAAATTTATGAAATGCCCTTAAATGTAGTACTCCTGTAAACTCTTGGAAAAGCTCTGACATATTCCACATTAACCTCCAATAAACAAGCTATTTGTGCTCACTCATGATCAATGACTTTCTGACATATATCCATCTTCAAAATTGCTATGCATCCATGCCAAAATTTGGGAAACAAGATTCGCATCTTGAAAAACGGAGAATCAAAAGTAAGAAGCATCAAAGACCACAAAGTATACATCTTTGTGATCACACATCTTCACTGTGAGTCTAGAGATCTTATCCAGTAAATCCAAACTATTAAAGAATAAATAGAAGCCAGTGGACCAGAAGAAATTAAATTTTGCTACAGGAATTCAATGTAAAAATCTCAAAGGGTTTAACTAAAAGTCTCTTATGTTAGGATAAGGTGGAGAGAGAGAGACTGGGTTTCTGACCAGAAGAATCCATAACTGGACTTTCTGAATGTATAAGTGTGCTACCCAAATGGCTTTCAGGATTTCATTAAAAAAGAAAAAGAACTGCACACCTGATCAATGTGCTCTAAAATTGGGTTACATCGTTGTAAAGCAGACACAACACTCGAGATCTGTGCACCTGCATCATACAACCAAATAAAATTCCAAAGTGCTCAGCTCAGCTGTTAAATGGCACAGAACCTGTTCTTGTATTTCCTATGTGCAAGACTCCAAAGAAGTTTTTTTAAATGAATAATCATTTTAAGACAGGTTCTCTCATTTGACATTTAACACCGCAGAATATTTTTAATACATAGTCTTCAGCGTAAAGGAATCCCAAATTTCTTAGTAGAACTGATTAGCTTGTATTTTCACACAGAAAATGAAAAGTGTAAATAAGTAAATAAATAAATAAATAAATACTTATTACCTGAAAAATCAACAGCACAAACACCGTACTGGTGATAGCCCTTTAATACTGAGAGTGGTTTTATCGTTTCTGTATCCCAAATGTGTATTGAGGAATCTCGACCAACCTGGAAATATATATATTCATAAACTTTTTTTTTCATTTCTTAGTTACTTCACACAGTTGTTTAAAAAGCACAATAATGAAAAATACTCCAAAAAGTATTTGAAAAAATTTAGTGATAAACTTTTCCTAGTATTCCTGCTGTCTGGCTAGCAGTACATTGCTCCTTTTGCTGCTTCACAAATACCACTTCCCAGCTGGCTTAGGAACATTAACCACAAGCCTTCTTGGGAAAAAAAAAAAAAAAAACCAAACAAAAAACAACCTCTTCATTGATTGCACTGTGGCATATTTATTCCATCAATTCTTCATCAATCATTACCTGTCTAAAAATAAAAGGTTATTTTTATTGCTAGTATGTAAGCTACTCTATGTTTGAGAAACCAAGGTGACTTCTGTTGCTTACTGGTGTCATTACAAGTATCTACAGGTCAAATTCTTAATGGTGCCACTAAAACAGTACTAATGTAGGTAACTAGAACTTACTAAGAAATTGAATTGAGCTTATTCTTTTCAACTATGTACAAAAGCATCATTAGTCAGCATTTACAAGGATAATTCTCAAATCTTCATTCGCGAAGCCCAGCCATGACAAGAATAATTACTGTTCCAAAGGTTTTGCACCTCAGTGCACCAAGAAAAGGCTTGTAAAACCAGAGCAACAGTCTCTTGTGTTTAAGACCAGGGGCAGGGCTCAACAAAACTATGATCTGTTTCTGGTTTTGTCACAAACTTAGTATGTGATATTTGCAAAGCTTTTCAGAATATCCACTATCAGGAAAATCTGAACCAGCGTGGCATGGGGAATTTGATTACTAATATCTTCAGGTAACATAGTACACAACAGTATATAATATCTCTATATAAAACAGTATATAATGGAGTGTATCATTCTGTTGATAGCTTAAAGTATTTTAAAATATTGTAAATCAGGGACATTTTTATTCATAGCCTTTACTACTCCAAAATTAGATAAAATCAATTCTTATATTTAGGGCTTTAATTTCTTAACTGACCTACAGAGTTATGTTAATCTCAAACATTTTTACAGAAATCAAGGGCATTATAAACAAAAGTTTATTTCTACTAAAAAACTCAGTTCATATTTCCCAATTTACTTTATAATAATAACAACAACAATGATAAAAATCATAACCATAAATAACCCCCTGCAACATCAGATCAAACCTTCAAATTCCCAGTGTATAAATATTTATGGGAAGACTTGTCAGAAAACATGAGTGAAAAGAATTTATCTAAAATTACTGTCAGGCAAAAGATAAAATGAACTATCATTAATATTATAAAATGAACTATTATTAGTATTATAAAATGAACTTTAGCAACATACATACCTGTGTTGTATGCACAAACAATAAATAGTTTGTCTATAGGTGATAACAAAACATATAACATGAAAATGAAATGCCAGACTGTAGTAACAACTGCTAACTTCATATTAGGTAATAATACATGAACGTAATAATAAAAAACAAGATACTGAGAAAATATTTCTTAATTGCACATTTCCTCCACTTTATCATGAAATGGCAACATAATGCTGAATAAAAAAATATTAATCTATTCTGAATTTAAAAGAAGTTTAAAAAACGATGAAGTAAAACTCTTATCAGATTATAAGGAACTGTAAAAAACACTTATTGTGTCAGTTTTTTACCAAGATTCCATCTGCAACAGAAAAGCAGTCCTTCACCTGAATAAGTATAGACTGGACATTCTTCCTCCAAGATAGGCCTTTCTAAACTCAATAGTAAAAACTTCACATTGTTATGGAAGATAAAAATGCATCCTACCTGGCCTGTTGCCACATAGTCCTTTAAGGGATGAATAGCAAGGCAAAGAATGTCATCATCGTGACCCAGATAAAAGCGCTGTGTGTTCTGCTGTCGGTTGTACACCACTCCCACCGCTGCCACATGATACACGATTTCACCCGTCTGCGTGTAAAATAAATTGCTTCGGCAGTCATAACCTCTGTAACTAATTAGAGAAAAAAGTTTGTTCACCAAGGTCATAAATATATATAACGAGTCCGAGATAAAATTATTCAAGATGCATTTTGCACATGTAAAAATCAGATTACTTACCAATTACTGTTTTGGTAAGATTATAACATATTTTCCAAAAGGAACACCAATTTAACAATTTAATTTCCTATTCAGACATCAGTACTACTAGCATTAGTTTAAAAGTGGCATTTAATAGTTACTCTCCACAGCTAGTTTAGAAGTGAAAGTAATAGCTAGTAATTTTTTCAGACCACATGGAGAAGTTGGGCATGCAACATACAACTAAATGAAATAGAAAATGTCCAAAGTGTTAGTTTTGGCTCTCTCTTACTGCTCAAAACTCAGGCAGAAAAAGATTCCACAAGAATGTAGACAACTAAAAGTTTCTGGAAACTTGATAACAGAAAACAAATGCACAAATTTTCTTCTAGAACAATTTCTTTCTTTGAAGGAAAACCTGTCTTCTTCCTGCACTGATACAGCAACTGGCATGAATAGGCCAATTCCCAGCCGAGGTCGGTATGCACTATATCTCAGTACACGTATTTCTTCCTAGGTGTGATTCAAGATCCCATAAAAAACAAAAGTTACATTTTTCAAAAAGGCTAGAATCCTGTTTTAAGTAATTTAAGAGGTTACAAAAACTAAAAAAACAAGCAAGATTTTAACAGTATCCTTGTCAGTCAATGGAGATAACATTTAAAAATGTATAATTTAAATTTATTCCTTCATATACTCCTTACACATCCTGTTTTTATGCTAGTAATTCCTCAGCTAACCTCTTTCTGTTCCTTCTTCTTTTCTTACAGATCTTCTCTCAATCAACTTTTTAATTATTTTACAAAGATGCAGGCAAAATCTGGCTACATTTTTAACTATGTGGTTAAATTTACAGGAAGGGAATGACACTTGAATTGTTTAAAATGGCCATGAATTATCTTCATTTAGGGATCAAAAGCTCTACCTAAGTATTTTTGCATCCAACTTTTAACTGAACCAGTTGAAAAAAAAGCTCTGAAGATGATCAGCAAGTCATTCTTGGCAAACGAAATGGCTACACATTCATCCTCAGCAACTGCAAATTAACAGAATTCTCTAATGTTCTCAACAAAAGCAGGCCCCTTTTGCAACAGTGCATGTCTTTAAATTATCACATAAGACAGAGATGCATCTGTACACATACCAGTAAGTATCATACACAAAATGAATGGTATAGCATTAAGACAATTATGGTACAGCATTAAGACAATTACTACATATGAGACACTTAAAAGTTTTAAATGATGCAGAAATTATGCAGTCCAGGTAGATAGCTCATGAAATTATATACATTTTTCCTTAGGTACACAGTGCAGTCATATGCACCAGTGAAGTAATGAATCTTTAAGGTAGCTGACCAACTTTAGTTTAACGAATACTATTTCAAAAAACATGGATATATGTTGACAAATGCTAGATCTATGCATTACTGGAAAACAACATAGCACATATCTGGAGCAGATTTGAATACACTGGATTTCTGTTGGCTCACCTACATTACACACAATGTCACCCTATGTGATTAGACAAAAATTGCTAAAATCACCTCACAAAGTTTTTAAAGAGGCCAGAAGAGGGTCCAGGTCCTTCCTGCCCAGAAGCAGAATGTTGCATCTCATGAGCTTTCTGAAGATCATGAAATTCCTCCCTTCCCCATTCTCTAGCCTGCCCAGGTCCCTTTGGATGACAGCACAGACACTGGGCCTACCAACCTCTCCTCCCAGCTTTGTATTGTCTGCCACACTGTCAAGTCCAAAGCTGGGTCTCATTGAATCGCAAACAAGAAAAGTGTACATCTTAAACCAGCAAAAACTGTGATAGCACAGAAATAAAAGCTTTTAAATAAGTCTCTCTCCAACTCATTGTTTAGATTGGTATTCATGTGCAGGTTCTTAACTTCAGGTTTTGTCCTACTCTAACAACATTTCAGTGTCTTCTGAGTTACGGTCCCTTCAAGGTATCTAGAAAAATCTCTTTCCATTTTATCTGAGGCTCAGCTATATGTTTGCTTCTTGCTCTTCTCAAAGTGACCAATAAGTTAGACTCACAATACAGGTGCAGATTCTTCAGTCATGCTTTGGTCTCCTTCCACTCACATCTTTCACTAACAACATCCCCCAGCAGCAACATGTGCAGATGTTTTGAAGCTGATCTCTGCCTGACCCAAAGTGCTGCCTGCCTGCACCTTTCTTTCATGTCCAGCCACTAGTTTTTAAAGGGACAGAATATACAATGACCTAGAGTAACTATGAAGAAAGAAAAATAACCTATCACAGTATGTAACATCACCATTTTAAAGACATGACAACATTCAGTGAGGGGCAGGGATTATAAAGGCAGGCACAGTGCCAAAGAAGATATCTGAACCTATTGTTGCTTAGACATAATTTTCCTGTCCTTCACTCTGCACTGTGCTCTGCTAAACATACTGGATTTCCTTTGCAAGTACAGAGTAATAAAAATAAAAAAAAGGCAAATATGCACCCTAAAGGAGAATACTTTTTAAAAAACAGCTACAAAAATAAGTATGTTGAAAGAAATATTGCTTTCGAAATCCTGGACATTGAGCAATTTCTTACAAGCTTACCAGTCACCTATAAAAGTAAAAAGCATTGAGACAGCAGAAGGGTTTCAGATCCTCATATATGTAACCCAGAAATTCAGAATTTTTCTAGTTCATCATAACAATTTCCTACATACCCTAAAGTAAACCTACTGAAACTGAGTACATTAATGCCATGTGCCACAGGACTACTCAAAATATCCAAAATGTATATAGGATGCAGGAAAATAGTTCTTATTAGTCATATCTATAACTTCTTGTGATCAGAAGTTTTGATTTTAGCTAATTTGATCTAGTTATTAAAAATATGTACAATCAGTTGTTTACAATTAAAATACAACATATTTTGCCAAGATATCAAGCAGTGCCAACAAAGACCCTTTGTAACCCAAATAAACATATTTGGTCTTTCCCACATGACAGTTTACTGACTCCCTGACTACACAGGTACTTTTTACGAGAAGGGAAGTGATGGGCTAAAGTCGAGCAGAGATGAAAAGAAGCATATTTCAATGTAGAAGAGCATTCCCTAAGAGTCTTTTACACAGTTCCAAAATACTTACATCTCCATATTATTAAACCAATTTAGAACCAAGATTATTAGCTAATCTCAGAAAAAGCATGAAAAGAGTCAATGTATTCACACGCAGAAAACAAACCACTTAAGTAATTTACAAATCACTCCCTGTGCTCCACTGACTACTGACTGCATCTCCAGTGATGGTGATGGAAATTTAGATATACACATAAAACCCTCTACTTTTAGGCACACAACTCTGAATTCTGTAACCTAAAGCTGGGTCCTACCCACAGTTAAAGCCAGCTAAGGGGTAACTTCACAAGTAACGTCCTCTCTGGGAAAAGAGTCAAAGTTTGTCTGATGCTGTAAGAGTTTTCAAAAGTTTTATGTTACTCTTCAAAGTATGTATGGGACATTTCCAAATGTAGTACAACCCTCCACTAAAAATCTCTAGAAGAACCAAATGTCAAAATGAACATGGTTGAGAATAGAGTCTTTAGTACAAAGGTGGTGATTTTTATTTTTAAAAAAACTTATTCTGCATGGCAATGGTGTTTTTGCAACAAAACCCACTCATAGCCCACTCCCTTCAGATACTACTTGTAGGTACTTGTAGGAATCCATGCAAGATTCTCATTTAAAAGCATTTCCATGTCATCTTGAAACCATTACCATCTTAAGATAAGGGTAGTTCAATGAATATGTTGAAACTCAAACTAGATCTTTGAATATTGAAAAATAATTCTATGATTCTATGAATATTTAAAAAAAATTTTAAAGAAAAAATCGTTCTTGTAAAATCAACAGCATAGCTTTGAAAGAATACAGGGCATAAGTATTACATTTGCATCCTTATTTCCTGACAGCAAAAAGAAAGCATAATAAGCACTGAGCCTGAGAAAAAGGTTCCTCTGAATATTTTAAAATATGTATCCTTTTCACGTTTCTGAACCACCACCACTGCCAAAGACATGGCAAAATTAAAATACAGCAATAGTCAAAAAGAGGTCAAACTAGTACACCAATTTAATAACATGTTTCTGATCATGACTGCATCATATCTCTTACAGAAAAATGCACTTAAAGATCATGACTGCCTCAGATCTCTTACAGAAAGATGCACTCATCCATAGTAATCAGTGGCTGGTGCATATGATCAGTATTATTGTTTTTATGCCCTTCCAAAGCAGAAAGTAACCAGAGGTTTAAAAGTTTTCTTACAGGATATAAGAGATTTTTAAAATTTCATCTTTCAAGGTAGTTGACAAATTCAAAACACAAAACCAACAAGCTCAAAAACAAAGAAAGGAAAAAGAGCTTCCTATTACCCTAATTCAAAAAAGCAACACTAATCTTACACTTTAAAGGAACATCCAAGTAATTTCCATTGCAGCTATAGAAAGATGAAGAAAAGCAGACTTCCTGAATCAGAGAATATGCCTATTACTCACTTGGATGTGGGTCACTTTAAAGTTAACAGCCTGGACATTGAGAAAAATCTGTTGTTCAGCATGGATTCTTCATTAGTTTTCTTGATGCCCATTGGGTAACCAGACAGAACTCAACAGGACATTCTACTTCTGGTCATTCTTGGATATTCTGGTCAAGCTTCACTTCTGTTGTGAAGGAAATAACAATAATACCAAAGATCCAGGACCCTTGCTTGTGCTACATCTTCTTCAGGATCATTTGGTTTTATTCTTAGACCAAATTTTAAAGACTATATACAGCAGTTACCCACGTTAATGCATTTCCTATATGGATATAAAAATCGTCAACTGAGAATTCTGGAGCATCAAAAACAGAAATAAAAAAAAAAACCCAAACTAAAAAAACTAAAAAAAAACCCACAAGCCAACTCTGCACCAAGCTTTCCAGTTGTCATTATTTCTAAAGCTATTAGTCAGACTACACGTCTTCTACAGACCAAGTTGCTGAGTTGAATGATTACCTATTAATTTAATAAGCATTTCATGTGGAGCCCTTCGACAATTCTTTAAGTGCCATTACAAAGACAGACAGTATCAGTAACTTATCTATGCATTTAGTTATGCCTGAAAAGAAGTTGTATTCCTGCAAAGAGGTATCTTTTGAAAGGAAAACTCATTATTACCTGATTTGCAATGTCTCAATTGAATTAAGGCTTTGGTTTTGTTTTGTATCAAGGGAATTTAGATTTCTGATCATTATTCTAATGCAATAACATCTAATGCCAGTTTGCTTTTAAAACAGCACGTCTTTGTTCTGATAAACATTCTTCACTTATGGAGTTATGGAAGACTACCAATCCTAAAGACAAAATCAAAAGATTTCAAGGATGCATCTGAAAGTTGTTCTGCTACTCAAATTAGCACCAAAAAGAGTGAAATTGAATTTTAACAAACTTACAGGACCTATTAAAACTAAATTTAGTTCCTAAACTAACAGAGAAATATGTAAGTTGTTTCAGACTAGGTACAGTTTATATATCTTTTTTAATAAAATACTGCTAGAAACACCACTTAGTATGGCACCCAGTCATCCTCAACCACACCAAGTTTCTACTGTAGCTACCAAAATAATACAACAAAGAGAACTAATACTTTGCAGATACTGAAAAGTATGGATGAAACTACCGAATACTTCATTTAGTCACCTGTATTCAAATAGTAAGTATCAGCTAAAGTTTCGGTGCAAATTCTCTTCAGAATTTATGTGCAGAATCAGTAAGTTGGTATCAAAGCTTTCTATTTATTTAGTGTAAATTTACTTTTACAGAAATAAACAAAAATAGTAAATCACAAAGCAACTGACCTGAAAGTCTTTCATCGTATTATTAAATTATAAATACTAATCTACAAAACACAAACAGTCTGCTTGTATATTTTAAAGAATCCTTGTTTGCATACCCATGAACAAAATGTAGTCTTATACTGTTCCCTGGAGCTCGCTCACGTCTCTTAGAAGCTGCACTTTTTCTTTTTTCTTTGCATTGCTCTTTAAGTTGAGGTAGATCTTCTTTGTAAACCTTTAAGAATGAGCATACTTAAAAATCAGTTTCTGAGAATTCAGGCACAGCTATCACCCACGAAAACGTTATCCTGACATCACTGGAAAAACCCCTCCAATACCTGTAGCCAGTGATTGTACAGTTTAACTTGTTTTTAAATTGCAACCAAAGCTCCAAT
Source organism: Corapipo altera (assembly GCF_003945725.1). Lineage (NCBI taxonomy): Eukaryota > Metazoa > Chordata > Aves > Passeriformes > Pipridae > Corapipo > Corapipo altera. The sequence continues at coordinate 13,025,942 of NW_020884878.1, read as the reverse complement.
TTGGTTGAGCATGGTTGGTAGAGCATGCTAGGAATACATATAATAATTTTTCTCTCTGTTAATATTAATCTTAATTATAATCTTAATATTAATTATTCATTAATTAATATTTTGAATGCATCTGGCAATAACAATTCTAGAGCTTTTGGTCAGTTCCCATGCAGCTCTCAGTCTTCGCAGTTTTCAGATTTCAACAGTCTTCATAAAAGACCAACTTAAACCCTGGAAGTATTCCAGCTGCCATTGAAACCAAAACCTTTACCTGTCGACGATAGGTGATCTGGGTCTCTTGTTCAATTTCAGAGTCCAGCTCTGGAACATCAGACTGATCTGAATCTGATTCATCACTATTGGAGTCAACCAGACTCTCTGTCACCAAGAAAACAGAAACAGAAAATTAAACAACCTAAAGTACAAACCTTAATGCTTCTGCTTTGATAATCAATGCATATATTAACTATAACAATAACTGCTAATAATTGGCAGGCTGACAGGACCAACTCTGTTGCTACATTAGAAATGAGCCAACTCCTAAGTATGATAATTTTGGGGGGTATAGGAGCAAGTTAGTTTTCACTAAAATTATTTCATCAACATTAATGTTAGGAAAAAAGGAAAGCAGAAGAGAATGAAGTAATGAGTACAAAGCAGAACCTAAGACTTGCAGAAAATTATCAGGAGAGGGGCTCCAAAGAGAAATTTACGGTTAAGTGAGCGACTAAGGTGAGTAGAAATTCTTTGGATAGATAAGTGGGAAGAAAATTACATATGGGAAGAAAGTGGTAAAATTTTTGGTGACTGCTGAGAAAAAGAATAGTCATTTAAAATTTTACATGTAGGGAAAGCCAGACTACATCTTGTAGCAGAGAGTTCCATTCCAGAAACTGAGAAGAATGTCCTGTCTGACAAATGATAATGTATTGTGAACTTTCTTCAACCTTTGATTGAATGTTGTACAATTTTTGATTAAGAAACCAGACATAAAGACAGTCTAGAACACAAATGGATTTTACAGGTCTCAAAATGTAATTGCCAAGAGAATCACCACTCAGTAAGGACTGGTTATAGAATAATGCAAAAAAGAGCTATCTTTGGAGCTGTGATACTTCTTATTTTTACCAATGATTTAGAGAAAACCAATATTGCTACCAAAAAAGGTAGAAGATTACAGAATTAGGAAAACCACTAACAGGATAATTATCAATCATGGGACAAAGCAGATGTATGTTGCACATACTGTCAGACAGGCAACAGTAAGGCTATATATCCAGGAACACAGAATCTAGTAAAATGTAGAAATTTTATCTTGAGAAGCAGCAGCTAATAGAGAAATTTAGGTCACAGGAAATAATTAGTTGAAAAAGAGTTCATACCATGAAGAAAAAAAGCAATTAAAGGCTTTTTGAAGGCTTTGTCTAGGAGATTAAGAGAACTATTGTTTCTTTCTGCATTTGTCACTGACAAGTTCAGTGCAGAACTGGTATTCATTTACCTGTTTGCTGAGTCCACACTAATATATATTCATCTGATCTTAGCAACTAAATGGTGAAACAGCCTATTTCATTGTAACTCTATATACGTATTTCCCTTCTCTCTAAATTCCTTTAGGAGTTTTCAGGCGAGGCACTCAGTTAATTGTTTGATTTTAGGAAACTCAGTCATGAGAATAATTATTGTATTAGTCACTGGTGGAAACATGATCTTCATTTTTTCCCAAATATTAAATATCTATATGCTGCTTTAAAAAACAACTAAAATTAAATAATCGGCTATAATGCTTAAATCATCATCTAAATACTTCAAAATTTCAATCAAATGAGTATAGAAGTCTATTTTTCCAGTGATATCTGGGCATCCAATTGTTGTCAATTTAGTAAAGTATGCTATGTATAGAATTCAAAAATTTGTATCTATGATCTGAACTTTTAAAATTTTCCTTTGCACAGGAAATACAGCAGTGAAGGGATTTTTCAGATTCTTGCTAACCTGAACATATAGGGTATTGGCAAGTATTAGGAAACTCTATCAGTTATTTCAGGCAGCAGCAAAGTTTAAAGAACAACAGCTTTGTGCAGACTGACAATTCTGAATATTTATTTTGATAGTGCACCAAAGAATTTTACTTCTCTTTTAACCTCCCCTCCTTCCACCCTTTTGTTGGTGGTTTTTCCAATAAGTTGCTTACCTTGGGGTGCTATATGAAGAGAATCCTTCAACTTCCGGTCAGGTACAAACTTCCACTGAAAGACAGAGTGATCAGCTCCCCCAATGGAAACAACCCACTGGTGATCATGGGACCATCTGACATTTGTCACATGAGCAGAATGACCAAGATATTTTTTAAACTTTGCTCCTAAAACAAGAGTAAAAAAATCTCTTTCAGTATTTGTGGAATAAATGTTTCAGAAGCACCTCAGGAAATCACATTAAGGAACCCTTATAACAAGTAATAGCTTAATAAATATATTCTAATTTGTAGTAATACTTTAATTATTAGCAGCAACTTTTTGCAGTATTCAAAAATTTTAACGTCTTTAAGATAAATTTTTAAATTTGGGTTTCAAAATAAAATATCTTAAGCAAGTCAAATTCAAGAAGAAAAGAGATATGATGGTCCTGTACGAGATCTAAATATTTTTTTAAATTTTATCATATTAATTTTATTTGACAATTTGACAATTATTATTTCTACATTGAAAATATACAGTTATTTAAATCATGTATTTTTAGGTATATGAAAACACCCCCATGTATGTGCTTGTAGCACTGGTTCTCACCGTGCAATCTGAGTGCTAAGCACTTGTAGCAATTCCTCTGCTCCCACGTTTAGCAGCAGTAGAACTGGTAGTAGTAGTAGTACTATAGCTACATCAAGTTAACGTTTTCACCAACTACTACATAATTACAACACAATCATTGGATCAGTTACTAAAATGAAGTTCCTAACAGCACTCCATTATACAGCTATCTTTATAGACAAGAAAGGTTTCATTGTGTTGTTTGTTGGATTGTTTGTTTGTTTTTAAAGACTGATATTCCCCCATATTTTTCTCCACTCTTTTTGTAAGAGGTGATATTCAAAACCATTTCATTTCCAGATTATGTTTAAAGTGAAAAGGCTTTTATTGATACATGAGGTAATCCAATGAATGGTGTCTAGAATGGAGTTTTTCACACAGTTCTGAAACAATGAAGCCTTTCTTGTCTAAAAAGATATGCATATCTCCTCTGTTCACTCAGTCCTGAAGAGTAAACTTGAAAATTTCATCTCTCACCTTAGACTTCAGTTTGAAAAATTTAACAAGATTTGTCCTTTCTTGCTAGAAAAAATTAGAGAAAACTACTGGAAAAGTTTTAAAATTTCAAATCACATACAGTAGCATACTCTGATTACAGGACTAATACACTGGTCACTTATTTATTACCTCTAATAATTTAGCAAAGTTATTTTTTTCGAGTTCCTAGTCCAAATCTCTATCACACACTCAGAGAAAGGAAGAAAACTACTTGATGACAAGGTGAAATACATAAAGATATATATCTCATAAAAGGGTAGATACTGAGTCACCTCACAGAATTCTAACCAAAAAAAAGAGAACTATTTTACAAAATAGAAGTAAAGCTCATTCAAAATGCAAATAAAATACTGTTAACATTACAGTTCTCAATATACCAGCTAATTATTGTTGTTCTCTACCTCTGAGCTCTAACTAAACTTCCATGAATAAATATTAGCCATTTATATAATTTTCAAAACCCCAGTCTTCTAATTAATTTTTCTTGAATAACAAAAATTCAAAAATACTTTTATAATTGAACTTAAAGGTACTACCTTTTCTTAGACATGGGTATCGAAAGAGCTTTACTATTCCATAATCATCAGCTGTAACCATAACTTGCCCAATAAAGTTTGCATCCACGGAATTTATATCATTTATATCTGAATATTTGGGCCAGATTCCATTAACTTCTAGGCCAGAAACACAGGTCCATGATGCCCACTGAATGCCTTTTAATTCCTCCTTGTTTGTTACTTCTTTTCCACCTAAGAACAAAAATAGAGTCATTTTTAAATGTTCACTTACGCAATTTTAAAGAATGTAACATTTTAAAAATCTTTTAGAAATCAAATCCAAGTGAGACACAATAAAAATGGACTTCTGACACTGTCCTGATCTAATATTCCCTATTATGACCAAAAGTATCAATAGTAAGGCTTCTCAAGACTACTTAACAGAAGAGCATGGCTTTGGTACTTTACAGCTTTTATAATTTCTTGGTATCTCTTGAGGCTGTGTTATTTTTTAAATGTTTACCAAAAAATACAGGTAGTCATTTTAAGATAAAGTTCAGAAAAATTCTGTTGCTGAATGATTCTAGAAACCTGGATTATTTTGAGAAAAAAAATTGTAAATTACTGAAAACACCAATTTTAGGTTTGGATCCTCGTTACATCAATTTCACCACCAGCTCTATTCATAATGACAGTGATCCAACCCCACGAAGTTTCACATAAGAGCTGAAGAATGGAGTCAGACCAAAGGCACATTTAATAAATAGTGTGTCTTCTGGAAGGGCCAGAAGCAGAGTGCAGGAGCAACACAGGAACGACGCAAGCAAATGTGAAAGCTGTGAGTTGGACTGAACAAACAACTGCTAAACCTGAGCAGGACAACAAAATTCACTTCTCAGTCTTTAGTGGTAACAAAATTGAAGACAACTAGGCCGTGTTTTTTCCTGTTTTCTTACTGTAGTTAGGATTCTGCCTAACGGAAGCAAATAGGATGGGATGAGATGCAGGGGAGAGCTGCCGCAAGCACTGTAAGAAGATAAGTTTTCAACAGAAGGACTGACCTAGCAAGGGAGAACTCAAGTGTACTGGACTCAACAGAGTAAATAAAGAACAGCCCTAGAGAAAAGAAAGTAAAATGGCAAACAAATCAGAAATGAAGACTTAAAAAAAAAAACCATAACCAACAAAACAAAAAAATCAAATCAAACAACCGAAAAACCAAAAACCGAACCAAAAACCAAAAACAAACCTCCCACACTCAAGAAAAATTTTAACTACTACATACCTCTCCAAAAGCTGGAAAGGAACTCAAGTGCCCTGTTTGAAGATCCTTCAGCTCTGATAAAATAACTGCAACCTTTGACAAGGTTTACCTTGTAATCTCTTTCAATTACTAATCCATATAAATAATGACTACTAAAACTGGTTATATCGATAACTAAGTCCTACAGATCTTGTACCAGGAAACTGTAAGTTCCTTTACTCACTTATAGTGGAATTTCAAGTGTTATACAATTTGAATACTATTTTGAAATATTAGGACATTCCTCTATCTCCACTGACTTTTGCTCAACTTTTTTCATAAACAAAGTTTTAAAATTCCACATTCTAACATATAAAAAACTCCAGGCTGAAAGCTGTCTATATAACTTCAAATTGCTCCTTCTGTGTGTATTTGTTACTGTCTAAGTTCTTACTATCTTTTCTTATGTATCTTCTGTCACATTCATTACACAGAATCAAAATTAATTAGATGCTTCAGCAAAGAGAGTCACAAAAAGCTGCATGGATCTGTGACTAATGTACAGTGTAAAGCATAAATATTGTACAACAATGAAGGGAAAATGTAAAAAGTGGTGATGATAATACATAATTACTAAAAATGTGATGAGTGGGGAAAATATCATTATGTAAAGAGTGTATATAATAGACAGAAGAAAGAAGTCAAGCCTTATGATAAATACTGCCCTTAGTATACTCTAATCAGGATCACTTAAATTTGAAACTTTCAGATATTGTAATATGTGCATATGTCCTCTACAGAGGGAAATGTCTTGATGGAAATTATTTCAACAATAAAGGATTGTTCAGTCAAGTTTTCAAGAGTGTTATCTTGAAAACACTTACAATAATGGGGCTATCAAAAAGTTTCTCAGTGTAAAAGCTCTTTTAAGTTAAATTCCTCAGTTCTGCTGCAAACACAGTTCAGGAGAATCAAATTACTCTCCTGAGCTGCAACATACTGATTTTTCCACGTATTTACAAAAAAACCTACAGCGCAATTAAGTGGTAATTCATTTAATAACCAAACTCCACAAGTACAAAGCTATTAAGCTATTGCAAAATTGAATTTCAATGCTGCATTTTTCTCCTTCTAAAAAAGCGAGAGCAAAAATTTACTTTTAAGAAATAAAACAAATTATAAGCCAACATATCTGGCATGAAAAGATGCATTATAAAGGACAGTAAACATACAAGGATAAAAATATTTAAGTAACTTTGCCATAAAAATGCTGTACTTATTCAAATATAGCAAATATTTATACAAACTTACAAAAAACTTTCACTATAACTGGATGTTTTGAACTAGGATTTACATTTGGCTTTTTTTACAAAACTACTATACATTATTTCTATAGTAAATAACAAATATCATAAAGACAACTCAGAATCTTACTTGGCATTCTGTAAAAAAGTCTCTTTCCATTGCCATCATTGGTCTGTAAGTATTTACTGTCTGAAGACCAATCCATATGCGTAATGAAACTTAAAGATCCAATACATTCCCCAACTTTCTTGTATCGTTGAACAACACCATATATATCCACAGAGCTGTCATTGGAACCAACAGCTAGGAAATTCCCATCTGGAGAATATTTGAGTTCATGAATAGCTTCTTTCCTGTCTTTGATATGAACAACCTCAGTCATATCTCTGTAGTATGAAAGAAAGCATGTCATAAGCATAGAAGAGCCTTATCACAGTGTCAAGTTCCCAGTCTTAAAAAATGGACAAGATTGTGAAATCATAAAGTGAATTTAACTATCCCAAGAGCAATCACAAAACTGCTGTTTTTAGAGTTGGTTAGGGCTTCAAGGTCAAAAAAAAAAGAAGGGAACAGTGACACAAGAAGGTGCTGCACTGGGCTGAGAGAGAGCAAACAAAAGGAACTGTTCAAACTGGGTCCACAAGAAAACCTCATCAGGTAGGTTACCAGATCTTTATTCACCCAGGGAAGAAAACTTCACTGACATGAGACAGAGATCTCATTTTCCTTTTAAAACTGTGGGATTTCAGCAACAAGTCAGCACTGGTTTTATATGCATGATGTGCTGACAGCGGATTTCCAACACAGGGAAATAATTTATGAATGAAATTTATTTCTTAGTAATTCAAGAATAATTAATAAAGCTAAAACCTAAAGTAAAACATTTCCTAGAACATTGCCACTCTCTGTAAATAGACCAATATACTTTTTCAAATGGGTTGTTATAGAACAAGATGAACACATGTAGCACATTTAAAAAATCCGAGCGTTAAAATTTAATGCTCGGATGTAATTTAAAACGAAAATTTAAGTGACCACATGTATGGTCACTACAGTGTCAGTATACATATAATCTATAAAAGCAATTAGATAACCTGCTTGAAGGAGTTAATAGTATATCTGCTTTTAATTTGGTAACATACCTGACTCGCAGCACAGTGAAAGAGCCATCCTTCATACCAAGAGCGAGATGGATTCCATCAGTACTGACTGCGGCACAGCGAATGGGTTCCTCCATGTTGCACCGGGCAATCAGAGCATGGTCTATTAAACTCCAAATTCTAAAATAAAGAAATTATTTCAAATGTAAAAAGGGGTTTGCAGTTTTGTTATAGGTAAGATGAAGTCCGCAATTTTTGGAGAATGTTGGACATGGCAGTGTCCTATTTTAAAATAATTTTTCACAAGAAAAATCTTGGACAAAAGTGTGAACTTTGTATAGAGTAAGGAATAGTTTTATATTTTAAAAGGTGAGAAAATATCTAATGAGAAAATGCGGGGGCAGATAAATTTTGTTTGATTTTATGAACATAAAAAATGATAAAATATGACAATATATACTTTCAGACCACTCCTGTGAAAATTCTACTGTTTTGCTAATCATTTTAGCCAAGAACATTAAATAACAATTATAAAGACTTTGATCAGTATAAATAACTTTTTCTACTAACAAGTCATTACTAATAACTCCTTATAACTAATAATATTATAATATGTAAGTTTTTATCACAAGATACATTACAACATCTATCATTTACAAGATATAACTGGAATTTTAGAGTATTATTTCAATATTAATAACTGAACTACTGATTTGCTTAACCACGTTACACTTCAGATATTTTTAAGAAAGAAAAGGTGTTTTTGACCAAAAAAAATATGAACTTGTAAAAGGGATTAATTTAGTGGGGTTTCTGAGCATTCATATTCTGTTTACAATGCATGCATTAAGTTTGATGAAATTCTCAAACTAAAAGTTAATTTGCAGCATGTGGAGAAGTGAATATGGTAAGAGTAAAATATGTAAGTTTTTATTACAATTTTTTCATTGTGACCTATGAATGCTTAACATAGTTTCTGGAAAGGGAACACTTACAGGATACTTGTCTCTCTGAGTGCTCAGTATTAGTCTAAATGATTTTTTTTCAAATTTCGTACATGTTTTTTTGGGGGAAATATATACCTCCACTATATTTTATTACTCGCGAGCACTAATTTCATGCATCCCTAAACTGTAGGAGCGCTTCAATGCCACATTTTAATACCTTTAAAATGCACACATTTCAATTAGGTTATCTACAAAATTATTTGTTCGTATAAAACTGCACGCAGTTAAACAAACAAACAAGAGTTAACCTGACTGATCGATCATCACTTCCAGTCATTGCCAGGGGTTTTGTAGGATGGACAGCCAAAGCCCACAGCTCTCCTTCACAGTGCCCCTGCATTATCAGGAAAGGCTTATTACGCTCATGCACCACAATTTCAAAAATTTCACTATCTTGTGTCCCAACGAGTATATGGTCTCCTCTCCAGCAAACACTTCTTACAGACAGACCTGTAGAAGAGATTGTTACTGAGAGACACATCCTCAGAATTCATGAAACAACGGTAAAGTAGCACACAATAAAACATAAAAGCAAGAAAATGTCAAGAAGTATCCACGCACCTTCTCTTACTCCTCCATTTACTCCTTTTATCTATTCCATATAACACATACTTGCACTTGGAACATAAACTTTTCAAGTTTAGTATTAAGAAATTTCTAAAATAAAATGTGAGCCTTATTTCAATACAGGAAAAATATAGTACTGACATTTGCAGCTGAAATTATGCCTTTAATGTCTCTTAAGTTTCAACAAAGTTAGCAGAGACTATAAATTACAGTCTCTGATCAAACCATGGACCTTAGTACTAGCTAAGATGTATTTAAGTGACAAAAGCATCAGTGGAACAAGCATTATATGTAAGAAAGTCAAAGAGCCCAATTCTTTGTAACATCTTAATAGTATATGAAAGTATTTTTCCCACTAAACAAAAAAATAATACTAAATCAAAGTGAAACAACATATAGAGAGATTAAAAGGGTTTATGATGGAATTTAACAGCATTTCTAACAACTAAATTAGCTTTTAGGCTTATAGTGAATGTAAGCACTCACAGTTGTTGTTTGTAGATACGGTCAGGAATAATAAAATGGAAGTTAAGACAGTTTACACTGAGAACTCAGTCTTAGCTGCGTGATTTTAGTAATAGGCACCTTTTAAAACAGGCTGCATTTATTACCTTCTGATAATGCAACTCAATTTTGCCAATTTGAAATGCTCATAACCAGATGGTAGCAATGCCTGACTTAATTAACTTTGCCTAAGCACTCACTCAAGAATATCTTTCAAAAGCTACTCTGGATTAACATGTGAGACAAAATTATATATATCAAATAAGAGAAAGGAATATTGCAATGGTCCGGATTGATGTTCTTTTGAAAAATATTTTTAACTATGTAGAGGGAAAAGAAAAGCCTAATGTTATTAAATTTACATTGGAAAGAAACTGAATGACTCACAAACAGCGAATGGTGGGTTAGGAGGCCAGTGTGGTGCATCTGCACAAATGTGTTAATTCTGAAAAGCAAAGATTCTCTCGAAGCAAAGATCCTGATTGTGCCTACTTAACATGCTTTGCATTACAAGATAGCCTTCAAATGCACAAATAAGACTCCCTCCACATGAAACAGAACAATGTGCTAAAGGAGTGCACTCAGTGCACTCCAACTGCAATGCAATTTTCAGTCTGCTGAACCAGACTAGAGCTAACGGCCCTCAAACACCCCTCAAAATGCATACATATTGTTCTACTCTGACCCTCTTACAGCATCTGTTTTGCTTTAGAGATTTGATCTGTTGACTGTACTGGTGAATATAACCACCTTGTCATTCAGTCCTATAATTTAGACATTATATGGCTATTCTCTCTAAAATGATTAAAAAATAAAGAAACAATCAACATCTTTGATAAAGGATGATTAAGATACTTGTTAATTTGGATAATTTGGAACTTCCTGTGGTGGAGGGAGTCATTTTGAAATACAATGTGACTACCTGGAGAATGTGTAGAGTCAACTAATTGCTGCAAGCCGTTCACAAGGATACAGATCTTGAGTTTATGTTCACAAGAAAAATTAGCAAGTGGTAAGGTATAGAAGCAGCAAAAAATGCAATTAAGAAAACAAGTAAAAGGACAGGTCATGATGGCAATCCTCAAAAGTATATAAAAAGGAAAAAAAAGCAAAGGGGAAAAATTCAAGAAACAGATTTTATTAAAGATAAGCGTTCAAAAAAATCTATTAGCTCTGTCATGGGCATTTGACAAGGGAAAAGAGTTCATGGCAAGATCCTGTTACATCAAAAGTAAATAAGACAATCTAGAGCAGAGATCAAGTTTGAAAGAAAGAAATGGGGAATGAAACACAGCTTTCATTTACATACAACAGAGCTGAGAAACAGCAGCTGAGTAAATTCAAATTTAAAACAGAGCCTCTCAGAATGTACTGAATCTTGTTGCAGTATTTCACAATCTTGGTGGGAATGCCAAGTCAATTACAGCATACAAAGACTTAACATGTTATGTATTGACCCTGAGTATCTGATTGCCATCAGACATTCTACCACATTTTCAAATTCTTGGCAAGATATTAGAAAATAACAAAGTGAATGGGGGCAAAGAAAACCAAATGCCAACAAAAGCAATATTTTAAATTACATTAGTGCTTCAGAATATGTTTACATTCTTTTCCTAAATCATTACAGCAACGACATCTAGAACACTCTGTGTAAAAATTTAGCATGACAAACTGTAACTGAAGTCATAGGCATACGTAAGCAGTGTTCTATGTAAGCAAAACTGTAAATAACTTCCAAATAGTTTTAATAAAAATTTGAATAACTAGCAAACACAAGTTTTGGACTCTGTTGTTTTACATTGTCGATCTTACTGTCTCTTCCAAGTTCTCTTTAAGCATTACTGTTCCTTGTTAAAAGCTGCTGTGGTCTAGAGACAATGTGCATAAAAAGTTGTATCTTCATCATATGTTTTACAGTAACTTTGAAGGACTATGTGACCTTCACAATTAGTGGGTATGATTTATTCCATTTCTAGCAAATAGTTTACAGCAACATACATGAAACAACCTTTTTGGTTTTCCAAGTCTTTTCTTGTTCAAAACACTGACAAATTTCCTACCTTATTAGTGTATTGAAAGTGATAAACTTCTGTTTACCTTTATATCCCTGGTCTGTTTCCCTGAGATCAATCACAGTAATTGGTTTAAAATTTAAGTCCCACAAGCGAACACAGCCATCCCTACCACCAGTGGCAAAACCCTCTTCACATGCATTCATGCTGAAAATTCCTGCCTAAAGAGAGAAGAAAGTTATTTTTAACAATATACACAGATTAGAGAAACCAGTATGCAACTAATAAAAGCTTTAAATATGAGAGAGTCAGAAACGGAAACAAACTCACAACAAGCAGAATTCATATTCAGTGACAAACAGTAAGACAATTATTTCAAGAATGCTTTCATGCTAATAATCATCATCATAATGATGCTGCTTTTTATTCCTAGAAAGAGTTCAGTTTCATATCCTCTTGCCTTAGGACCTGGTCCAACTCTAATAAATGTCAGCATGAAGATATCCTGTGATCTCTGCTAGGCTTGGTTTAGGGCCCTTATTGCCATTACTCAGCTTCTATAACACAAGACAAAAGAAACCGGGATTTTTTTATATATTAACCCAACAAAGACTGATTTTGAACTTAAGTTTAGAAACAAAACATAAGAAAAGCAGCGATTACTCTACGCCATTGGAAAATGCATAATAAGCTGTTATTGTAAAGGTGAACAATAGGAAACAAAACCTAGCCTGTTTTCTTCAATTCACTTGATCCATGTTTTCTTCAGGATAACAAAGAGGCAAGGATGATATATATAATATTAAAATAAAGATACTGTAGTCACATAGAAGCTATATGTGATTTAACGTGATACATACCTTACACACCCACTGTTGGGATTTTTTTAATAACTAATCTCATATTCAGAAGTAGCTCACACATTTCAGTAAGCAAAGCTACTGAAAGGGCAACTTTAACTAATAAGCCTATGAGAAGTTAAAAAATTGCTCTATATTTATTGAAAGTATTTAATATTCAGCTATAACAAGAGTAAACAAGAGAGCATTAGAAACAATGAAGGAGAAAACCTGTCTCTAAGTCCTGTCCAAAAGAAGGTAGAACAGTCAATAATATACATATATTTTCTATAATATTGTTCTGAAATTTCAGTTTAGTAAAGAAGTAAATGTAAATTTCCTATAGTTTCATTGGTTAGGGGTTTGGATTTTACAGTAATGATACACATTAACCCTAAGGATGAAAGTAATTTGCAAAGGAGAGACTGGCTTTTGGGGGAAAACAAAGTTGTACGCTCAAAGAACAAATCAGGTACAGTGCTGTGACTTATGAGAATTCCAAGGTACTCGTTACTATTCTCTCCTATCAGCATGTTTTTTCTTCTTAAAATACAACTAAGAAAAATATCATAATGGACTAGTCATAACAAAATATGGACTATGTTTGCTTCTCTAACATCAGGTAACAAGGGTATAATTTTTCAAGTTGAGGAAAAAGAAATCTCTTGGCCTTCACAAAAAAAAAGCCTATCATTACTAGAAGGTCAAATGACAATCAAAGCTGAAAGACTATGGTGACAGAACTCAATTTTTTTAACATGTCATGTCCATCCTCAGGAAAGAGACTTTTATGACAGGCGACATTTTCAGGAGCAGTATGTGTCTAAACAGAAATGTAGTGGAATTTTTAAGTCATAAGCAGATTAGAAGGCTAACTCCCATTATCTCCAACATCCTGAAAATCCTCCTTCTGTTTCTTTAGGAGCCTAGAGATTTTCAAAAATACAACACAAACTGTATTTGTTTCTCTCCATGTATGTCTATCTGTTTTACTGCATTAACCTTTAATATTGTGAGAACAAGTCTTATGAGGAGAAGATGAGAGAAATGGGGGTGTTTAGCCTGGAGAAAATAAGGTTCAGGGGAGACCTTATCACTCTCTACAACTACCTGAAAGGAGATTGTAGCAAAGTGGGGGATGACAGCATGAGAAGAAAGGGCCTCAATTTGCACCAGGGGAGGTTTCAACTGGATACTAGTAAAAATTTCTTCACTGAAAAGGTTGCTAGGCATTGGAACAGGTTGCCCAGGAAAGTGCTGGAGTGACCATCTCTGGAAGCGTTCAAAAAACATGTGGATGTGGCACTTGTGGATAGGGTGAACACAGTGGTGCTGGGTTAACAGTTGGACTTGATGATCTTGGGAGGTCTTTTCCAACCTTTATGATTTTAGTGTCATGGAACAAATAAAAGGCTAGAGAAATTTTGGCTCATTTTGTACCCTATACTGAATTCTGCCCAAGTTTAATCTTTTAAAGGCTCTTTTTGGAATGCAACCTTGATAACAGAATTATTTTCTTTTCTCTAATTAACTCTTTCCAAAATCCATTATTTAATTAGTCAGTATTAAAAAAATAATCAGACATTTGGTGATGTGGGAAGCTGGCTGAGTGTTCTGAAGATAAGATCAAGTGGATCCAGCATTAATCTGTTTTCCATTTCACAGAATATCCTTATCTTGAAAAGGACATACTGGTTGTCAAGGAGATTTGGCAGATGTTGTGCTTGCTCAATCTCTCGAAATGCAATAGGACGCTCTCATTTTAGTCTCTGTGCCACTGGAATAGGAAAACTAGATGAAAACTATAAAAAAGGTCCCTTATTAATGGGGACTGTAAGTACTTAATGGAAAAAGCTGAGCTTTGCTATTCTTCATATAATTGTTAGGCTCACACTTCATGGGGAAAAGACAGATTCTTTACTGGGGTAGCTTGGCCTGTCAATTCTTCCCCTAAATCCTTCCTTTCAGAAACTGTCAAGATTATTAATGCAAATCAACTTTGGAGTCTTCATGCTTCTCTTAATCCCTTAGCCTGAAATTTTCATTAACATAATGTTATTCTTGATGGTCAAAAGCCTTCTAGCAGTAATGAGAGGCAAACAATTGCACTGACTTCTTTAAATCCAATTGAACGTGAGCCACAAAAACCAACTGTGCTTCTGAATCAAAATAAAAGGTGTAGATCAAAGTCTTCCATCTGAAAAGTTATGAAGCTTGATATACAGACTGCATTTTCTTTTATAAATTTTCATTACACTTCCTAATGAACTTTGAAATTCTGGAAATAACATCTCAAACTGATGAGCAGTTTTCTCAGAATGCTGAATATTTCCTGTTTTCCCAACATAACCAGCTGGTATCACATCTGTGTTCTCTCTCAAATTCGAAAAAAAAAAAAAAATGAGTGGACTGAGAGCAAATAAAGAAATAAATGCCCAGATCTACCAGAAATTATAGTTGAAAGCTGGAAAAGTACAAGAAGAACTTGACAAGGATGGTCTCTACTGCATGAATATTTTGCCACTGCTTGAACCCAAGAAGTTTCCAATACTGAGGTAGTTTCTGGTTTTCTATTGCTTCTGGACCCATTTTCCCCCCCATGGACAAAAATCAAGTGCTTATTTATCTAAATGTAGTTGTTTATATAAAATCCACCACACTAACTGTGACTACGCAATTCCTAAAACACATGACTGCAGTCAGCTATAATTAGGACCAAGCTTGAAAAATCATAAGGAAACTTCAAAAGCAACTGACTACTACTGAGCAACATAGAGAACAGAGACATTATACCAATTCAAAAAGAACTCCAATGCCTCCTTTTTACTCCCAGATAAATATAGGACTTGGATGTTTGTAAAGCATGTACAGCAACACATACGTTGGGCACTTACTCTGAGACACTCTCTCTCCCAATATATAATGCATAGTAAGGAAATGGATTGCAAACATTTAAAACAGATGTCAGTAAGTTTACAGTGGAGAGACACTACCTTTTAATCTTCCTATCTAACAAATCACCCATAAAACGGTCTAAAAATGCGCATAGTACTCTAACAATTTAAAACAGTTGCCTATACACCTCTCATTGGCTGAAGTAAGTGGACAGTTACTTTTCAACCAACGACTGGTCTAAGCAGTAGAAGAAAATACTGCATGTGTTGGTACATGATACCAGTTTAAAGCCATTCATTTAAGTTCATTATATTGTTTCCATCTATATTTAATTAGTATCCAGCCAACCGACATAGGCGTGCAATAGTTTTAACAGACTGCCTGTTATTTAACCTCGAGCTTGTTATTTAACCTCAGTTTCTGACATCAATCCGCACAACTTTAATGTGTACCTCTGAAAGACTATCTCAAAATTAATTATTCATCTGTTGAAAAAGCATCTTATGTACATTTACTATTCAAGGCAGGGTCATATCACACAAGAATCTTTCAAACATACAGTGTTGTTAAATAAGAATACAATTTTGTTTTAATATCTGAGTAACATCTATATGCATGGACTACCTTGAATTTAGGACATGTAAGATGATAAAATAAGTAGAAGATTCTATAGTCTGTTCTTTGCACTAGTACAAAAATGAGACATCTAATAAAAGATTTTTTTTTTTAATTAGTCAAGGTATATGTTAACTTTCCAGAGTCAGATGCATTGCCTACAAATAACCTCCTGGAGTATTACCATTACCAGTGAATTTACACAGGCTTTCATGCTGCTGTTTTCTTTCTCCCTTTTAAAACTTTCCTTATTAGTATTATTATTTAGGAGGCATCAGCAAATCTAGAGTTGGGAGTTTCCCATTGCAATCCATTGTTCCCTGCATATGAACTGTGTGCCTTTACTCCTAAACCCTGCTCATTTCCATATTTTCCTACTTTTCATTCCTACTTCTATATTAAGTGAACTCTCCAATCCTTTTCCAACTAATTCTCCAGCCATGCCAACCTATTTGCTTTCAACTTTTTGTTTCTACTCAAACTCAGACAGGAAACTACAGGAAATTCTACTTTCCTGTCTCTACAGTTTTCAGTATTGCTGTGACAGAAGACAGAAACTCAATTAAGAATTCTTATTTTGCTTGTTAGTGCTAAAGTTGCTTTCTGTTTCCTTGGTTGCTTACACTGGGACAGCATGTTTTATTTTTCACATGGAATTATTCTTAAAATAAAAAATGTCTTTTTAGCTTGGATAATTGTAACAAAGATAGCCAACCTACGAAAAGAACATGTTTTCTTTATTAATGCAGACAACTTCCTTAATAATAATTTAATAACTGTGGAGATGGACTATATCTCCACATAACTAACATGCTTTAGAAAATGCTTTCCAGCATCTCAGATATTTACTGTTCACAGTATTTATGTAATTACTGAGACATGTCTTCCTTCAAAAAGTTTACAGTTTACTTGAAGCCTGTTGAGGAGTAATGATACAGGATGATAAACAGGCATTTAAGGACAATTCCAACACTAGCATACTGAACAGAAATTTATATCAGTTCCCTACTATGTGTACACTCTCCCTTTAGCAATACATGTGCATCACAAATGCTGTTATTTACAGTTGCATTTTCTTTCAAAAGGACAGACAAGAAGGACATAATTGTAAAATTAGGTACAAAAAAACCATAAAATATCATGATAATAATTTAGTATGGCTAAAGAGGCACTCTCATTCCAAGTTGCTGCATGTTGTGATTACAATAATCTGTCAATATTATCTTTTAAGGTAACATTTTATTCTTGGTTTTTTTGTTTGTTTTTTTTTTTCCCGTGGAAATTGGTGAGATTTGTACTGACTCTAATCTCTTGTAAAAATGAATTTCAAAGACATGGACTGGTGTCCCTACTTAATTATCAGTACTGCAAAGTACAATTCCGTTGAGCCTACAGGACAGAGCCAAAAATAGAAGCTAGATGAGACCTACTCCAAGGTCACCTGAGCTCCATCCACTGACACTAAAGAAGATAAGGTGCACAGCACTTCAAGTTTGATCTTGTGGTCATCAAAGAACTTACACAGCACATAAGGTAGTGAAGCAATAAGCTCTCATCATCCTACATTTACCAGTTATGCCATTTCAACAGCTGAAAAGCACTGCATTATTCTGAGAAATAAACTGTTGCAATTCTAAGTACTCCAAATAACAAATATGTTAATATGCAGGACAGTTGTCTCCTACAGCACCAAACAGGGTGAGAGAATATTTTGGCATCAGTTTTGGATAGGAAACAAAGTGCACTTTTTCCTCTGGGAATCCAGGTCTGCACATGCTATGTCCACATCATCTTAGGAAAATACAGAATAGAACACTAACAAACAGTAAATATGAAAACTAAAACAAGAATTGAAGTTATAGAGTAAGAATCAAGGAATATTTGAAGACCAACATGTCCCTTCATGCTTCCTGATTCATAATTTGTGCTTTCTTGAATATATTTCATATTTCTATAGATGAATACAGGACAGTATGTTTGTGTGTGTGTATATCTGTATTTATTTATATATATATATACACACACATACGTATATAAAGAAGTCTCAAATACAAAAGATAGTCTGAGATGTTTTGCACATAAATGTTCTTCATAACTTTATTTTTATTCATAATCAGGTACACTGTCTTTGTACAACTTTCTGAATAAGCAGTGCAGTTGCTTTTAAATTATTCGCTCATTCAATAAGCTGCAACTATCCTGAATGATGTTCCTAAATCTTTGGTAAACCAAGAGCCTCCTCGCTACAACTGACTGCAACCTCTCCAACACACACATATCATTCATCCCTTAGTCCCCTCCTTTCTACCTGATTAAATCATAAAAAGTGAATCTTATACTTCAGTTACATACATCATGCCACCCAGTCCAACACCACCAGTTAAAACAAAAACATTCTTAGAAGCAAGAATAATTAACTGTTATTGATTTTTACCTATAAGTTTGAAGTTGTAATATTGGAACTCATATGCTTGTATTTTCACACTATTTTAAACTGCTAAAAAAGGAACTTCGAATATTAGCTAGTAAGTACAATGCTTTCCAAACCAAAAATTAACATTCAACCAGCAAATCATATAGCTTTATAAAGTGACCTTAGCAGTTTCATGCCTCATAGGGTAAAACAAATTGGTTGGCTTTTTTTTAAGGTGATACTTAAAAGTTTAAGTCAAATTTTGCATTATATTATCAAATTACTACCAGGAGAGGAAATGAGGACTCTCATAGTTTGGCATCCACAAATCAGATTGCAATGCACTAAGTGGGTTTTTTTGCTACCTATTTTAATCTCAAAACTATATACTTTGAAATAATATGGAAAAGATAATTAAAACTTATATAGCTAAATTATAATCACTTTATAGTTGCATTAAACATTTCAATTAAAATGTTACCAAGCACTTTTGAAAAATCTTATTAAACTTTCATTGAGATGTCTTCACTTTTCAAAGTTGTAGACTGTTCTAAAAACTGCTCGAATAAGACATACTGAGTCTCTATCGTTGAAATTGTTTAGGAATACAGACAAGATGACCTTGCATTGCCCTTTCCAGCTCTACAGAAATCTACTTAACATTTTATATTAATTTAAAGAGATATACTTACAGCATGTGCTCCCTGTATTGTCCGTACAAGGTTGATTCCTTTCCATACATAGATATCTCCATTCAGTGCACCAGAATATGTCACTTCATCCCTTGCACAGGCGAGGCACAATATAGTCTGGAGATCACCAGTTTTGCCAAAAACACCACGTTTTGGTGTCAATGAATTGCCACACAAACTCCAGAACTGTAACATAAAGTGATTTAGAAAGACAGGTATTTTGCTAATATCCTATAATTTAATATGTGCATCTGAAAGAGAAGTACCTTGCATGCAAAAGACATCATCACTTATAGCCTTTTCCATGCTTCAGTTCTCCAGCTGTTTAAGAACTTTTTATGCTATTAACCAACTTTATCTTTCCATAAAATCAGCATAGCAGGTTAGTTGGGAAGGAATTTTGGAGTACTAAATCAAACTAAAATTCTCTCAAATAGTAATTTGTGAATTAGTTGTATTTTAAGTCATTTTTTAAAAGTGTTTCATAATGGAATTTGTATCTTTCTTTGACGTAAGTCTTCCGCATTGCAAATGCTGCATTTGTACTTTATGTTACTTTAGACATTTAAAGATGTCATCTAAGCATGTAGATTTCTGATAAAGCTGCTATTTGTTCTGTTTGAAAACAGCTGGTTTAATTATTGACTTATCATTTCTCATCAGAACGCCTGATCACACAAAGTAGCCATCTAAGGGGGAGATTTTTAAGAACCTTCTAATAAACCATTAGCATGTGATTACAGCAATCACACGAGGGTGAATTTCCTCCTAGGTGACCCAACATGTACTAATGACTCCTAAACTAAAGACATGCAAAGTCTCTTGTCAGAGCACAGTACTTGCCAACTAAATATCATGATACACACTGTAGTTTCTGAGATCTCTGCAAAAGAGAAACACTTGCATATTCATTTCAAACTCTCCTGTCCAAACGTGGAAATGTGCACGTAAAAAATCAAGAAGCTGCTGAAGTAATACAGTACAGTACATGAAAGCATTTATTTCATTGCTGCTGACAAGTTACTCTTATGTTGTCTCAGCATGTTTTCTGTATACATGTTTATGAAACTGTATTTCACAGCAAGTCACTCCGTTATTAATAATCAGTTCAGAATTCTGAGCAGAGACTTCAATTAATACAAGATAATGTAAGCAGTTACAATAAACTGATATTGCTCAATATTGAACTGATATGTTCATACATGAACAGATTTTTGTACCAGTAATATTGTAATTCAGAAATAACCATGTGCTGATTAGACAAATCCCTGCATCTTAACTAGTTGTCCTGTTTTTGGCTGAGGTGGCTAATTTTCTTCACAGTGGCTAGTATGGGGCTATGTTTTGGATTTATGCTGAACACAGGATTAAAAATAAAGAGATGGTTTTGTTATTGCTGAGCAGGGCTTACACAGAGTCAAGGCCTTTTCTGCTTTTTGTACTGCCACGCTGGTGAGGAGGCTGGGGGTGCATGGGAGGTTGGGAGAAGAGACAGCCAGGACAGGTCACCCAAACTGACCAAAGGGATATTCCAGACCATATGACATCATGCTCAGTATATAAAGCTGGGAGGAAGAAGGAGGAAGGGAGGGTTTGGAGTGATGGTGTTTGTCTTCCCAAGTAACTGTTACATGTGATGGGGCCCAACTCTCCTGGAGATGGCTGAACACCTGCCTGCCCATGGGAAACTGTAAATGAATTCCTTGTTTTGCTTTGCTTGTGTGTGTGGCTTTTGCTTTCCCTACCAAACCATCTTTATCGCAACCCATGAGTTTTCTGGCTTTTACCCTTCCAATTCTCTCTTTGATCCCACTGGTGGGGCAGTGAGCAAGTAGCTGCGTGGGCCTTGTCTGCTGGCTGGGGTTAAACCATGACACCAGCATTTTTTTAACCAGACTACAGGACATAGATTATGTTGTAGCTTGAGGAGTAACCACACAACCGTTGCATAAATCAAACACCTAGCTCCAATGTGGAAGTAGGTAATGTATCAGTTCACTTGGAATTATCTACATAATTTAAGTAGTATTATAATTTGTATAAAATATCATGTGAGAAAAATATAATAGTACTGAAAACATGAAAGTAATTATTGATATCTGAAAGAACAAGAAGAATGCATGGTTTAAGAAAAATATTCATCAACAAAAATCTCTTGCCTGACCCAAATGTCTATAAATCTCTAGAATTCAGATTTTTGCTTAATGTTTTCTTAAAGGATACACCAATTATTCTTAAAATGTTATTGCTATTTAAAAAGCCTTCAAAGAACTTTAAAAGTTGTTCAAATGAACTTTCACTTATCTAAATAGATATGTTTTGACATCACAGAGCCATCTTAAATATACTAAATCACTGCTGGCAAATATTAGCTCACTATTGGCATAAAAGTCCTCTTAGATCTTGAAGTAAAAAAAAAGGTCATTATTAACCAAGTTAATAGAAATATGTAACTGACATGCTAAACACTCTGCCAAATCAGACTTATGCAATCTAGCCAACACATTGAAGACTTTTTCCCATAAACCACTAATAAATATTAATCTAAAAGTTTATTGTGTAAAAAGCAACACATTTTCCCCACTGTGGGAACACTACACATAAGAGCAATAGAGAACTTTCAAGCTGCCATCTACTGCTGTTATGTGGTAAAACAGAAGACACTGCCTGGGAGAGTGCAGGGATGTTTTTTAGGAGCCATAGTTCATGGCAGTGAATCATTGATAAACCTGCTCACAGAGTTAAAGCTGAAAAAGAAGTTTTTTCTGCACAGTAGTTGGTACATGGATCAAACAAAGGACGCTTGAAAAAGACATGGACTGTCTAAATTATGAATCCTGTAACAGGTACAGAGTGTTCCAAATGATAAAGGTATGAGTAACAGCTGGGAAAAGAATTAAAAGAAAGATCAAGCATTTTCCTTTCTCTTCCACTTACTCTCCGTACTCTCTCAAATGGTAAGAAAAGGTTTTTCAACTCATTTCCCCTCTGTAGTGCAACAATTCATTCACTGTTCAAGAACCAGAAACTTGAGTACCTGGACTCACCTTAAACATGTGCATCCTGTCTTATGCTACTAAGGATTTCAAACAGCATGTTTTAGACAATCTAAATTTTAAGTTATATTATAACCATAGAGTGCTACTAACAACTGTTTCATTCCTATTGCTTTCCTCTTGTCAAGGCACAAACTTTTGAGCAGAGAGGGTCTGTTTTCAACTATATAAATCTCATAAAATGTCTAGTGTAGTCAGGTGTGATCCATGATTACCATTCCTAAAAAGTAAACTTATTCTCATAGATAACTTTCCATATTATCATCATATATTCCTTTTAGATGCTATTTTTATATATTTTATAGAGTATATATAACTGCATCTTAAATATTTTATGAATTAACATTTATTTCATTACCTTGATGTGTTTTACGCCACAGCTGACGAGCTTGTTTGGTTGGTATAAATCCCAAGAAATATCAAATATCTGCATAAAAAAACCCAAGGATGTCAGCAAAGATGGTTTTTCTAGCATGGGACAGTAAACAGTAAAAACTTATAGCAAATTAACAGAGAGTCTGAAATGCTTTAAATGGATCTATTGGAATTACTTTTTCATCCTCTCATTCAATACTGAAATTGCAATGTATAGCTCATGTGAGTTCTGGGTTTTTTCCCTAGAATAATTAAAACACATGATAAAACAACATTAAGGTTTATTTACAGACTAGAAAAATTTAAGCAATTATTTTTATTTTGATTTCCCATATGGGTCTAGGAAGTGTATTAATTCTGCACTTCTCCTACATGCTTATAGTCTCAACAAACCATACACAAATAAGTGCTGAGTTATGCATTTTATTTTAGAAACAAATGCATATATCTTAATATCTTCATATATCTTAATACATATCCAAACTTTATGCAAATTCAATTTCTAAAATACAAAATGTTTTTTGTTCAGACATAGCTCTAGACATACACGGACATAGTTTAACAAGCTAACATTACTCTGACACTCAGATCCTTTAGTTATACTTACTCTGTCTGTATGACCAGGAGCCATTGACAACAATTTTCCTTTTCTCCAGTCCCATACACAAACTGTGTTTTTTGAATCCAAACCAACTGATACCAAACGCTAAAAAATGTCCAAAGTAAACAAATAAATCAATATATTAATGAAAGATAGAATCATGATTTTGAATGAATGATAAAAACTTCCTAACATATTTAAGTTAGAAGCAATACCTACATTTTGATATAGAAGAAAACATAACCTACATCTTGTGCAAAAGCTTCCACAGATGCATCTTTTCAGTTACATCATGATCATGAAAATCTTTGTAGATAACAATGCATTTATGATTTATAATGTTTAATGTACATAATTATATATAGCACACATGGCAAGGAACAGCCAGGAGACATTTGTAAAAAATGAATAATCACTGAAGTTAATGAAACTATATGTGTTTCATTGCATATAACTTGAAGAATTTAATGATTTATATTACAAGTTCAAGAGATACAAAAAAAATTATTTTCTTCAATCTTCTTGGAAACAAACAAAATATTATAAACAATTAAAAGCCTTTTGCTTGATTCTTCAAGACATGTATGATTAACTATTTCTGAATCCTTTCTCAAAACAAAATCCAACAAGACCCCAAATATACAATTTGTCTTTATGAAGTTTTTAATACTCAGAAAGAGTTTGAAACCAGTTAAACTGTAAAACCAGGAAGGACAAAAAAATTTTAAAAAAAAAATATAGAAAAATAAAAGTTTGAGATCTTCCTACGCTCTGCAGCCTGTCTTGTCTTCACTTTTATCACATCTGTTAACCAGTCAAAATTTTATTTTTCCTATAGAAATTCTCAACAGAAAGACTAACAGGATTGAATAAAAAGAAGCTGAGTGATTTTGAGCTTGGTTCTTAAAGAAAATTGAGTATTTTTGTTCAGTTTATGCATGAATTGTGATACCTCAGTGTTGATAAATAAAAGTTTTGCAAATCTTTTAGACAAAGTTTTTTCGCTGTTCAGCAGTTAATATCTACACACATTAAAGACAAATTTATTTTCAATTTCTATGGAGATTATCAAAGTGAGTTTGCAAAACCAAAAGTAAATCCCAAAGACAGGAAGCTATTCCCAATTTCTTTACTGTCTGAAAAAATCCAAGAATATGAGAAGAAAAATAAAAAAGTTAGATACAATTTCTATCCATGCTTCTTATTTATTAATACTGCAAAGTCTAACCTTTCTATTCCATTTTTGAAAACATTGTTGGAAGGAGCATCAGTTTCAACTCCAGTTATGCTTCCAAATAGTTCAATTCCAGTCCTACTACAGAACGAGTGTATAAATGCAGACTAGTTTTACAATTACTGCATACCCATCATAAAAATGTGGGTGAAGCCTTTCCAGGCACTGACTTCTCGAAAAGGGAGATTAAACAATGTTCTTGGTTGTCCTAAGAACTAGAAAATCTTGTTTCTAACGAGCACACCCACACTCAAGTAGACCTCAGAGAAGAGCAAAAAAAAACCAGCAAGCTTGGAGAATAAAGTATCATAAAGTGAGTTGAACTCTCAACACCGGGGAGACTGAAGGGTAACCTTGGGTTTAGATAACACAGTTGCACCAGTGAATCATCAGGTTCCCCATGACTAACAAAGAACAATAAAGAATAAATAATGTCCTCCTGTGCCAGACCAGTGTCGGTGAGAAGGAGAACATGTGTGTGGCACAGCCCGAT
This sequence comes from Corapipo altera, assembly GCF_003945725.1. Taxonomy (NCBI): domain Eukaryota; kingdom Metazoa; phylum Chordata; class Aves; order Passeriformes; family Pipridae; genus Corapipo; species Corapipo altera. The sequence goes on along the minus strand of NW_020884878.1, from coordinate 13,001,195 downwards.
ATGAAAGATAAAACCTGAACAACTAATAAAATAAACTTTGAAGAAGGCTTGATCTCACTTCAATCCATACATTCCTTCCCAGTGGAGATGTCCAGCATCGTGACTATAATCCTATAGAGATCAGTAATAGGAACCATGTTTTTCTTGTGCTCCATATTGCAATCGCTTTTGTTGTGACTTTAGTATATTGCTGCATCACCCTAATCCTAACCCCTTACCCTAAACCCTAACCCTTACCCAAATAATGCCAAAGAAGTATATTTAACATCAAACATTAAACCTCTAAAACAACCTGGTTAAGGATTGACAAATTTGGACTTTAAAGGACGGACAAGATATAAACAAGTGTTTTGCAGATCTTTCTGAACTGGATTTGTGGTTTATAGTATTTTCATAGTGTACTAGTTAGAACAGCTGGGACCAGTTCATCACTGTATGGGTGTAACCCAAAACTTGTATTCTATAGCCTTCCATGCCATTTCCCAGAAACTCTTATCAACAGACCATTTATACCATCTGCCCAGAGCACCCCTGAATCCTCAGGCTATAAGCTGGGTGTTAAGAGGCCTGCGAGACAGGAGGATGCTCCTGTCCTCACACCCACTGTGGAACTCCCCACACTGAGGGAGGTACTGGGCATTCCTGCCTGAAACGGAGGATATATAATCTTGGAGTCTTGGGACTTTTTTAACCACTGGTGGGATCCAGAGAAGGACTGTGACCACCACTCCCAACCAGACTGAGACCACCACTCTCAACTGGACTGCAACCACCACTTTTCAACCAGACTGCAACCACCACTCTTGACCAGACTGCAGCAGCACTCTCACCAACAGGTTTTTTCCCTCTCCTTTTACTTTGGACTCAGGGGGCCCAACGAACACCACTCTGTTCATGCACTAGGGTGCTGGGTTATACATTTGAGTTTTGTGGGTTAAAATCAATTGTTTGTCTGTATAATCATATTTATTGTATTATTTTATTAAATTGTTATTCTGACTTATAATCTCTCTTTTGAGTTGGGTTCATTTCCCCTGCCGGTTTACCTTTAAACCAGCACACATAGGGAGACAATTCTGGAGATGCAGGTCTTGAAAAATCTGTATTCAGCTTTCCTTCAAGACAGCAAAATTCTAACAAATGCAACAAAAAAGGTGATCACACTGAAATGCCGAGCAAAGCAGACAGCCTAAATTCTGACCATTTATGGCTGTAGACACAAGAATCAGTACTGGGTACTCCTAGAACAAATCACAGATTTACCTTCAAAACCCTCCAATACACACAGGGGATGTCTAACTGCATGCAAAAAAAATTAGGGGACTTCAATCCTAATTTGATACATCTTGACCTTAAATTATTACGGCCATTTATGTGAGGAAGTGACACGAGTCTACACAGACAAGAGAAAAGATATCACAGTGAAGGAGAAATAATGTTCTAAGAAGAAGGTGACTCGAGGAGTTGACTTTCTAAACAGTGAGAAACCTAAATGATAAAATCTGTAGATCATTCCAACAAACTTTAAAATTCCCTACAACAATTACAGCATGTTTTAACAGAAACAAACTATCAGTAGGCTTTCCTCTGTTCATGTTCAATAGAGCTGCATTTGATATTCTCTTAATGATAGAAACTGGTCTCTACAATACATTCCCCACTTGCTAAATTATACTGACCTTTTTAGCAAGCAAAAGGAACTGAGAATACAGCTAAATCTGAGTATTCTATTGCAAGGCTGAGTGGGAGGGAAAGTGTTTCATAGACCAGGAAAGCACAACTGCAGAAAGGATTTTCACAGTTAATACCTTTTCAGCTGCTACCTAATGTGTATTTTCCATTTCTAACACATCAATCAAGAAAGCCTCTTTACTCACAGGAGCAAGGGTCTGGTAAAAACAATCTCCATTATAGGTAGCAGCTCTGAGAACCAATTCACTACTCAGAGAATGTTCTAAAGTAACAAAATTATAATCCAATAAAACATTTTTCTTGACTCTTCGATCCAGAACAAATGAGCCTGAACAATCAACCAAAATGTGGAGAGCCATCAGTGCATACAGAGAAAGGGATACTGCCTAGAGATATTTAGAGTCCAAGATGAGTAACACAATGGTACTGCTACCACTGTGCACATGACGTGCCCCTGCATAGGGGGTCCACTATCTTCAACCATTTGGTCTGACCCTGAGTTGTGGTCCACAGACCACAAGAACCTCCCTACCACCTTATATTCATTTCAAACTCTTTTGAAGTTATACTTTTCTTGTCAAATGTGAATCTTTGTCATTCATTAGTAATATAATTTTATTTTCCTCAACTTGAGAATAAGCATATAAAACTTGAGACAATATACTTTCTTTTTTAAGGAAAGTTACATGACAAGATTCCTAACAGATAAAATATTTATTCAAGTGTTTGAAAAAAGAATATTAATCACATACCTGACCATCTAAATCAAAAGCCAAGCAAGCTATACCATGTGTGTGAACGTCTTTCAGAACAGACACAGTTTGCACAGTGTATGAATCCCACACGCAGATGTACGGTTCTTTTCCAACTTGACCTGTTGCCACCAACACACGTTCAGGGTGCAAAGCAAGGCTGCCAAAAAAAGATACAAAACATTTTTGCATGGCACATGCATTTATATTTACCTAGTTAGTTGCACTAATATTTTCCCTTAAAAATTATTTTACAATATTTTCTCATTGATAGTAAATATTAACAAGTCATTTATTATCACAGGTTCCACAGCGGCTGTAAAATTCCCTTAATATAGTACATACCACCCTTTCTTCAATTTAAACCTTCAGGCCTTCTAAATTCAAACTAATTACAAAGTAGCCATTAATCCTCTGTTTCAAAAGTATTTATTATATTAAGTCAGATCTTCATGCACACTTACTTTCCCTGTCTTTCTCTTTCTTAACATTTAAAAACACAAGCAATGGGCAACAGAAGTTATTGTTTAACTATCTACATATCTATCACCAATGGAGTATGGATCAATGCATCTCCAAAAGTATTTCATTCCATATAGTATTTGATGCCCTTTTTATTAGAGGACTGAATAGCCTTCTGAAGCTGTCTCTCCACTGACTGTACAGCAAGTCAAAGCATGACTAGCTTAGACTAGATGCAACGACTACACTTCAGATGACTACACTGAGGAGCAATGAAGATTATCCTAAATGCCTTAATTTTAATGTAGAACAATCGGGAACAGTTGGTTTTGAATAACTAGCTACTTTCTGCCTTTCTAACATTGCAGAGAATTTTCTTACAGCTTGTATTTCAAAGCTATAGGAAGCTTTGTATTTTCAAAGTCCACTTGAGGATCACCAGAACTGTTTTTCCAAATCTGAGAACAAGCTAGAAAGCACGCTAGTCAGCAAGATAGTTCTTCATTTTGTTTGTGCAAGCAAGCTGCAAGGGAGGACATGAGGTCTGAAGAGTCAGCTTTCATAATACAGAAAGGTAAGAATATATTCTAATAGAAACCCAAACAAGCTACTTGATGACATTCTACACAGACTAAGTACAGCAGTCCAAAATGATGTAGAAATACGATATGTAAATCAGGAGGACAAAATTTCCTAAGTTTGCTGTTTAATTTGCCTAAAAAATTTCTTAGCCTAATGAATCACAGGGTAATGAATGATCTTCAGAGACTGCTGGACAGAACTACTCACAACATATAGTAAATGTATTTATCTTCTCAAAGTCACTTGGAAAAGAGAAAGGTTGAGCCAAGATGATCTTACACCTGAACACAGATTTCAATAAGGGAAGTTCAAAGGGTGGAGACAAGGGGAGTTTATAAACATAGAAGAAATAGCAAGGTTAAAGCTAATCAGGAAATTACCAGAAAAATAAATATCTAACTCAAAAGTTGCATACATTTTCTATATATAAAAAGAGCCAGAAAAAAACACATTAGAAGATGCTTAATATTTTATGAAGTCATATTACCGTATATACACTTCTACATTTTTTCTGGTTTAATACAGCAATTCAGTTGGTTGATATTACTTGACAAATTCCATATGCACAACTCTAAGAAGAACTTTTAACTTCAAAGTTAAAAAGGTAAAAAGCCTCTGAACCTTTCAATTCTTTAATGGGAATTTCTGCCCTTTGCTACTCCACATTATGCTCAGGACCAGGATCAAGCAACCAACATTTCCCCACTTTGCTTCACTTCAATTCCAGAGTTGTTTCTCTAGTTTTTCCCTTCTTCTTTATTTGGCAGAGCAACTTTGCAATTAAAAAATAAAGCAGAAAGGAGCTGGCAGGCAAAACTTACCACATTTCACTTCAGTTCTGCCACCTAGTCCTGACCAACACCTGCACATCTCCCAGAGAACGCACAGGCAGATGGTGTACTCATGGGGAAAAAGGAAAAGCATCTGGAGGGGAAGAAAATGCTTCATCCAGAATGATCTAATTTTTACAATGGCACCACAGAAAGAAAGATATTAGACCACGTGGGCAATAAAGAAATTTGAGAAACGAAGTGAAAAGAATAACCAAGAAAAAAAAAAAAAGGAAAGGAAAAAAAGAAAGAGAGATAGAAGCTAAGAGGAAAAAAGAAAAAACACAGCAGTCTCGTGTCTGATTCATGACCTCTTCAATCCTGTACTTAGCTGTGCTATTAGTGCACTGTGCATTTTTAGAAAAGTGAAAAGCACTCCACAGTTGCAACTTTGAAAAACAATCAGGCACCACCTTGAACACACATGCATCCAAAAGCAACCCCACACTACACCTTAGAAAACACTTCACAGCAACCAAAAATTAGCTTATCATGTTTTTAACTAAAGACCAGAAGCAAGAAATGCAATGAATCAGAGATGGAAGGGACAACAGTAAAGGCACTGCCAAGGGCCAGGAAAACTTTGTCCTAGCCCAAGTGTGCCAACTAATTTCATTCGAAGAATATTAAGTGAATATAGAGAATGCTTCCTCTCTTTCTATTTAATAAATACAAAATAAAAACTAATAGCAATATCATAGTATTAGTTCTTTCAACATCATGATGCAAAATACTGGCTTAGACAACTGAGCTCAAATTCTGCTTTGCTATGGGATAATGCAGTTCAAATTAAGATCCAAAGCCTGTATTTTAATCCCAACAGACAACACTTTAGAATTACCAATGTCCTTCCTTTACCACTTCAGTCTCTATTATAAATTGCTAATAACTTTTCTAGACAGTAGAAGAAAACAAATGTTCAATAAATACTTTAAAACAGCAAGCTTTTTTTAAAAAAATGCCAACATGGAGAAGAGCAGTTTGCAGAGGCTGAAGAAATACTTACCTGAAAATACCTTTCCTCACCATTTCCTACAGACCAAGGAGTGAAAGATAGGTTAAAGTACTACTTGGAAGTATTTTATCTCACAGGCTATCAGAACAGATGGAAAACAGAAGAATGGAAAGAGTCAAGGGACTGTTATTTCTATTACCGACAGTAAGAAAGTAACCATGAACATCTGCTATACAAAGACTACACTAACTCATGGGCATGATGCAGTTAACAGGATCAAATAATGAGTTGGAGTTGTCTCTGGATACCTCAGGTAAGATCTTCAACACACCTCTACTGAGGTGTTAACAGCATACAACTATTGGGATGGTATCTGAAGTAGCTGCTTACCATCCATCCACAGTTCCTGAGGTCAGGTAGAAAAGCATGAGTGTGGCTCAGCTCCTAAGGCAACTTTCCAATCTGTTACTGTGAGATCTGTGGACTTTACTACACTGACTCTCTCAGGAATACTTTCTTACATTTTTTTCTCCTAGGGAGAAGGAGGAGATTACTTAGTGGCATGAGAAGCTATGCACTCAGGAGGAGTTCCCTTTACTGCCCTGGTAATGACCTATCCAAGTTACACTGCTGAAACCGTGCTTGCATCTAGCCCACACAGCTAGACTCTAAACTGGTGCCTGATTTCTTTCCTCTTCCTTGTGGGATGGCTAAGCTGATGAATGAGATATTGCTGCTTGTCCAAAAAAGGAAACAGATATCCCTAATGACACAAGTTCTTCAGGACTTCTTATTTACCTCTGGCCTTTCTGACCTAGGCTTCTCAATAACAGATGTTAGATCTAATGCAGTGTCTCAGAAGAGGCAGATATGTCCAAACATGTCCAAACAACATGTCCAAAAAGCAAACATTATCATGAAACAAAGCAGGTATTAGGCTAATAAACTGCTAAGTCAAATTAATTTTGAAATTGGCTATAAAATTTGGTACTTCTTGAAAGAATTCAGAAGCAGAAAATTCAAAAAACCTGCCTGTCACTATTGCAACAAAGCCAAATAGCTGGACTTGTAATGAACTGAGATTTCCACTGATATGACTGAATGACAGGTCTTTTCCTAGATAGATATTCAAATTGGGCTGAAAATACAGCTAGAGTTTAAACAGTATACTGAAAAGGGATATGTTTCTCACTTTGGTGCATTCAAGTCCCTCTTTTTAATTCATACAGAAAAGGTTCTTTCTCCCTTTTACAGCAATATGTAAGAATTTCCTACCATTTTGACCAGATCCATGCACTGTACAATACCTATGATAGATTATTATATTAAATATTAATGGCAGCCTGTGGGGAAAAAAAAAAAAAAAACCTGTCCATGCTGTGTCTGTTTGGGATGAGACCAGAGTCATGGACAAGACCCCACAATTTGTGTGAGGTTTGTAGTGGCAGGGGATCCTGAAGGAGAATAGTCAATAATAAACTACTTTATAATAAAAGAAATTAAGCGCTTTTTTTTCATCTTTATTTGGTTTGTGTTGAGCGTTAACAGGCATTGATTAATACAGACAAGCTGCAGACAAGGATACAGTATTAAAGATGATGTTTCCTTAGCAACAATATTGGATGAAAATCCAAGAATATATTCATGTGACTACTCCTGAGCTTCATAAAAGTAGGGCACCAGTAAAAATGCACAGAAGAATGTTGCAGTAAAATAACAGCATCTCAGATATCTATTAATTATTAGTTAATTTCAATTGTCAAATTGTTTCTATGTGTCAATACAGCAAAACATTTTCATTGTATGTTTACAGAATTTTACATTCAGTTGAGAATATTTTTTTGTTTGCTGTCATTTATTCACATTACCCCAGAAAGAGTAACAGGGGAAACTACAAACCATTTCTGTCATACTATTTAAGTTTCTAGAGCAGAAAGAGCTGTAATCAGCAAACATCTCTCATCAAAGGCTTAAACAGATCAAGTCAGAGCACACTTACTTCCCATAGACAAAACAAAGCAGTATTCATCATAGAGCATCACTTATGGGTCTTCCATAACAGCACCAATAATGTCAAATATAGCTTTCTGAAGATTCTTAAATTGCAAAAGCATCCAACTTCAAAGTAAGAGAGTCTGAACTGGAGACATGGAGGGTGAATTAAAACTGTACATTGATTATTCCCAGCTGCAGTTTATCTCATTACCATTCCATATTTTCCCCTCTTGGATCTGAATGTTTTTTTGTTAATGAGAAACATTTATAAACAACCTAGAGAATCCTAAAGATTGCTTTGGGTTCCCATCTGCTCCTAAATCCAAGGTGGAGGGAGAGAGGGAAGCCCAGATGAGCTTCAAAGAGTGAAACAGTGAGTACAGCAACACCGATGTGAAGTTCCCAACTCACCCAATATGAGAAGTGAGGAAAGAGATTATGGGGACTATACGCTCCTTTATACAGATGTGCATTTGACCTTAGTCATGTCCTCCACTGCTCTGGAAGGGATTGGCTTCAGTTTTCTAGTAAGAGTAACCATTCATAAAAAAATGATTAAAAATAAAGATATTCCTCTTCTTTCCAAATATGAATGATTTTGCCAGTGCCAACGGGAGACCTCGTGGTTTAACTGAGTGAGGTTGGTGGTTTTTTACAAATTCTACATGATCTTGACACTTTAATCACCAGGTTTTTACAGTCTGAGGAAAAAATTTCTTTTCTAATATGCCCCTTGAAAAAGAAGACAGCAAAATTACTTGCATGCTCTTAGTTAAAAAATCTTCTCACATAAAAATTAGAAATATCATACACTCCAGAATGGTTTGGAGACAAATAATGTCCTGTTATCCTTTATTAACTAATCATATGAAAGAAGCAATTCTGATTGCTTCTGATAACTGGTGGTACAATAATGTGACATACTAAAGCCTGAAGGTAAGTTACCAAGGAATGGAATCCCATCTCAAAAAATATCCAGCTTCCTTCTTTCCTCATAAGACAATGCACGGACTTAAGTTTATATCTTATAAAGGTTTAAATAATTAAACTGACAAACTAGCAGTAAGATAAAAAAAAGGAGGCCAAAAAAAAAGGAAAAAAAAACCAGAAGCACAAGATCTGTGAAGAGAAGAGGCAGTGCAATCAGTTCTCAGTAACTTAGGAGGGAGGCAGTCCAGCTATTCAGCTCCTTTGGGTCATTAGATCTGATGACCTGAAAGAGATCCCTTAACAAATCAGCAAGCACCATTAAACCATTTGGTTAGGATTTGTCAGTCACAACGTTAGAAAGCAGTCCTTCACATACAGTGAAAAGCATACAAACCTATCATAGACTGACAAACCAAGGCAGTCTAAAATCAAGGTGGAAACACTGATTTCCCATTCTAAACAGTTTACAAGCTAAGAAACTACTTCAGTAAAGATTATCATGCTGTAGCCACTTAATTATGGGAAAATTGAGACAATTATGGTTATAAAATCAGAACAGAATTAATTTCAAATAAATTTTGTAACAAAATTCAGGCTAGAAAGGGAAACTGAATGACAAAAAATTCCCACAGTTAAAATTACTTAGCCAAGACCATTTCAAAAATTTCTTTTGAGAAAAAGGTTATTTTGGATGCTTCTGACCTCAGAAGTTAATGAATTAAATTTGCTTGAGGTACAAAATTTCTTCATTATCACTAAAACCTTCAAACAACTCTTCACTCAGTCATTGCATCTCCATAGAAGATTTACAACAGTTTCTCACTACTAATTTTCCATCTACTAGATCTTCTAGTATTATATAGGGAAAAAAAAATCACAGAATGTAAAATTTTCTTTCATATTTCTGACCAAGTATATTAAACAGCTATTCAGTCTTCTCTCCTATGGGATATATTAATGAAAAACTGCTCTGTGCAAGAACTTATCATCTGAATATTCAAGAGTGAAGTCACAGAGTAATCAGTGACAATTTTTGAAAGGTTCTTTTATACAGAAAGGTTATCCTGATAAAATTAGTAGTTGGCTTAAAATAAGGAACAGTGGGAATAAGGCAGTAGCAGAGCTGTGAGTGAAAAAAGCTGAGATAAGCACAACATTCTGTACTTCAATGGACTGCATTTCACTGTCAACCAAAGAAGGTTTAGAGCAGAAGAGAACACTATCTTGCCAACCCTGGAGACTGCAGATGCACTAGATTTCTTCGCAAGTTCTTGAGAAGTTCAGGCCTACAGGTGTTCTGCAGGTGTTAGACAGAGGTGCTTTCCTACAGAAAAAGAAAGTCAAGGACTCCAGAACACTTTATAATTTACCATCCTGCCATCCAACTTCCTACTTAGAAAGGTGAGAAGAGCCAGGATACCACTTAAAGCTCAGACATCATCTGAACCCTTGTTTAGAAAAAAAACTACAAATGGGACCGAGGCCACAAAAGTATTTACACAAAAGACCATCTGCTAAAACAAGTAAAACCCCCACATGTACCAGACCCATAAACAAAACAGGAAAGAAGCATGTGAAAATGTAATACTAAAGGGACTCAGAAGTCAATGTGTATTTGGTAGGCAGTGAAAGCTGTTGACCCTGTGGGCTCACAAACTTAATTATTAAAAATTACTTAAATGGAGAAGATGGATAAAGAGTATTCATGTGCAACAATTTCAAGAAAATACAACTCTTCTGTGCAAAAATTATGTTTATCTCCAGAATACTGATTCAGTTGAATAATCCCAGTAAGGGAATGGAATGGAATACTCATTATCATAAGCATATGCTGTAACCTGCAAAAGATAAAACCACAATTATTCATAAATTAATTTATTACCGAATAATGTTTCAAAGGCTATTCATTTTCATGGTATTGATTTCTATGGCAGAAGAAACAGCAATTGAAAAAACAGTTAGTAGAAGAGGAACTTGTAACTAAAAACACAAATATCATCTAATGTGTGACCTTGATCTAAAAACAACCCAAAACATTTATCAGTTCTCAAATATTCCCGTTATTTCTTCAAGTACTCTGGAAGGCTATTTCACTTAAAATGTCACACTCGCCACAATAAATCTTCAGGTAATTTCCAAATGCCGTCTGATGCCTTGTCTTGATCTAAGATAAAGCATCATTCACCTTGCTTGTTCTTGTAGAGAGATTATAAACAGGGAACAGGGATTAACACAGTTCTAAAAGTCAAGAGAAGGTTTATACAGTTGTCAGTTAACCAAAACATAGAATTAATCCACTCACTCTGCACACAGACTGTCTTGATAAAATGGAGACATCTTACTACCACTTACCTCAAAATACTAAAATGCATAAATTCTTTTAAGTTATTTCTACCCTTAAGTATGTTTTGGGTTTTTTTCCCAGTGGTATGTATGTATAATGTTTGTATGCACCTATAACACAGTCTGACATTTTCAGGAGCTTTGTTCATAAAATACGTTATCCTATCATTCAGAAAATTTTATTTTTAACATTATATGCAACTAGATTATATGCAACTAACATTATATGCAACTAGATTTAGTCACAAGAAATATACCACATAAACAGAAAGAATCAAAGCATTAAAATAATACTTTTTCATCCAGTCTTTTAGAGCATTGTTATAAAACTATGTCGTATCTACAGATTTCATTCTCCAATTCTGGTAAAGTAAAAAATACAATAAGTAATCAGGAGTGAAAAGTGTGAGCTAGATGTGAGAACATAATGATTTTACTATAACTATGACCAATTTATAAACAGGATTTTCAGCTTGGACACATTTTCTTTATTACTAGGTCTGGTCCTTTGCCTCAGTGTTGTTTCTCTTCTTTTTAGTTAAATTCTTCACCTTAATCAAGCATTTTATTTACATGTAACTTTATGTCAAGTATCTTATCAATATACCTTATATGAAGCCAGAGGAAAATTAACATGTAATTGATCCTATAGTAAACAGAATGTAAAAGGCAAATGAAAAATTTTCCTAAATGTAATCTGTCACAGATTTGGCTAAACCATCAGTAGAAGTACCACCTTCAGGTACCTCTAAAGCTGATCACTTTGTTCAAACTGACATTATTCTCTCCAAAGTTATGGCACTCACTCTTTGGACACATTTCTCTTGATTCTTGAATTCAAACCCCAGAGAAACATCCAATCCAAGTTGCAGCAGTCCTTGGAAAGGGGAAAGTTCAAACCTGAACAGAATGCCAAGATCTGCTCAGGTTTTTTCCTGTGCCAGCCACAAATCCTACAAGCTATGCCTACAATTAGGCACAGATTGCTCTAGAAGGATGCATAGGTGAGAATTTTCTGAAGACAGGGTCCTGGTTCTGAGACTGGATATGCACCTCAGCAGTCTGTCAGCTGAATCAAACACAGAAATATCTCTTGGAACTAATCTAAAGCATATGTTTAACATTCTTTTATTTCCATAAACCTGTTTTAAAACCTAGTAATTCTGTTTATATTTGGACAGTATAAAGCGGAAAAAAATCCTGTGAACAAATGTGCTTACCTTGGCTCGGAAAAAGAGGCATTTCAGTTCACAGCTCAAGAGGAATTATTACTCCTATTTTAGAAAACCACTGTTTTTCAGCATAGGAACATCACTCTGATGCAAAACAGTGCTAATCCACAGACAAACAATACCAAGACCCCCAAAAAAGGAGTCTCCAAAAATATTTATCAAATATGATCCCATGAATATTTCAGCAATTACAGGCTGGACATTGCTGTTAGGATAGCAGGCTTGGTTTGAGGGTTTTTTTGCACGTTTGGGGGGTTTTTTTGTTTGATTGATTGGGTTTTTGGTTAGGTTTTTGGGGGTTTTTTTTGCTAACATGAGAGGATGTGTGTTTTTAAAGCAAAAGAATCAGATTGACCTGGGCATACAGATACTGGTCTAGATCCACCCTGTCTGCAGCCCAAAGCAATAGGTACTATAAAGGAACTCCCCTGAAAAAGCTTGGAGGATCAAGCAGTGAAATGAAATTAGAAACCCATGAAAAATGGTTGGAAGGATCGTTCACTGTATCTTCTGAAGTAATATCTGAACACCCAGGGCTTTCATAAAAGAATAAGCATCAGGCACCATCTTACAGATCCTATTCAAAAGAAAAGGAGTCTACCAGGAAGCCTCTCAGCAGTGATGAGGAATCCTAGTTAAAGGGGAGTCTTTTGCAACTAGGCTGAGGACAGTTATTCTGAAGAAGAGATACAGTATTTCTCTGGAGTTTTAAGAATATATGTATCCTCTAGCAGCAAGGTAAAATAACAAAAAACCCCCGCTTTTTAAACAGTGGTCTCACAGAGACATCTTGTTTTAAATGCAGCACAGTAGTGGTGTTATCAGATGGAGCACACACTGGAATTCTTTGTGGTTTCTATCTTTTACAATATAAAACTGATAGGTATCATAAGCCTGACTTAAGAATTCAATCATATCTTTTGCTACCAAGACTTAAGGCAATCTCGGCTGATTCTGACCTTTTTTGTGCAAATCAAGCACTGCATTTTTAAAGTCCATGACTATTGTAGTGGCTACAACAGCAACGCAAAATAATGATACTGGTTACTTCTTGTAGAAATTAAAGTCTTTTGTAGCCCATGGAGTAATCAGAGCAATCTGTGCCCTAATGCAGGTAGTTTATACATATCTATAACATTCTGTAAGGTGCTTCACTGTTGCACCAGGGGAAATTCATACTACAGATGACACATCAGCATCTCTTTGGGCAGAAAATCTTGAATACATGTTTTTGAAAAGAATATTCAGTAGCATCTCAGTTAAACATTCAACCAAATTATTAAGATGGCTATGAGAACTTTCACTTTCTGACATTTAAGTTCAAAGAAAATTATAACTTTTCTTTGCAAGCTCAGTAGTTCTGATTACCATGTGAACATGCCAAAATCAATAAACCATTCCAAGTAAAATAAATATATAGTGAATAAACCAATTTCCTTGATAATTCTATAACAGTGTAATAATTTAAGTTTGTAACAAATCTAAATTTTAATATGAGCACATGACTAATCTTTATCAGTCCAGATTAGACAGCTTTGCCACTTTTATGAATAATAAATTACTTTTCATTTAAATTAAATGATAGATAAAAATGTTGTCCCAAATCACAAACACAACTCTGTAAGTGGTATAATAACATTTTGAAAAACTGGGTAAACTACATCTTAAAGTAAAAAAAACCCTTGAGGTATTATATAAAGTAAAACTAAATTCTCCAGCTTTTTTAGCTTAATGTCAGTGTCAGCTTAAGCTTTAAAAACCTCAAAATGTAGATGACATAAAACTAAAAACATCTCATCATAATTATTTCAGGTTCCGCTTCAAGTATGTATCTCTTAAAAAGCCTACATTGCTTGTGTTAACAATTACAGTAAAATCTAAACTAATTTTTTGATATGTCATACAGAACATGTACACTATGGTTTTCAATCTAAAACAATTACAGAGGGGAAAAAAATGAACTCTCAATAATTATCTTCTAAACCTGAAGTTTAATTTATGTCTTAATTGAAACTTCAAATTTTGCATTTAAAACCCCAAACATCTGACTTCATACCAACCCTTCAAAAGAATTATATTATTGAAACATGCCAAGTTTCTAGGCTAAGATAGCCTACTGTTATCATAATAACATTGTTAACACAATAAGCCAACCTCATAATGCTGTTAAAATTCAGCCAGGAACATACTTTCCTACCTATATCAAGAGGATCACTAACAAATTAAAGCATTGAAAACATAGGTAAAGAGAAACATAACTTCTTTGGCTGTAATTTGGAAAAGGTGAAAGATTAGAGCAGACCTCAAAATTTCTGCAGAAATTACTCCAAAATTTTTAAAAATTAAATACTCTTAAGCCTTTGGTTATATTTCCTGTTTTTCTCAGACATTGTCCCAAAGCCTCACTTTATTGCAACAGTTATGAGAAAAAGACCCAACTACCAAATCAAGAAAAGCATTTTCTACAGCACCAGGACATTTTCCCTTTAAAGTATTGACCTGACCTGACCCTGCCTGTGAGTGCTGACACAATCAGATCAGAAGGTGATGTGACTGCTGGCTATGAAAAGCACGATGCATGAAGGCAAGCTCCTAAGCCTGTAGCTCCTTGCTGTGTTATCTACTTTAATCAACTTCTAGTATGGTTTAGATGTTCAGTTCTGGTTGGATATTTTTGATATTACTATTCATGTTGTTTTAATTAGGAAAAATATAGTTTTTTATGGTATGCAGGTGTATTAAGCAACAGGTTTACTCTAGCCCCACTTCAAACTGAATCAAAAAAATATCTTATTCTGTATTCCTAAAATATTTTCATTTTATCAAACCAAATCCAAGCAAAATATTTTTTAAAAGATGATGCACAAAGCTCTTGGTAAAAAAAAAAATTGTAATGAAGGCTCAGTAATAATTCCCTCAAAAACCATATTTCAGCCTGGTAGAACATGTTCCAGAAAAGCTCTAGAACCACCCAGAAAATTCAGTTTTCCTCAAGGAAAAGGTAGATCTTTCCTTGAGGGAGATCTTTCCTCTCTCCCTCTGATCTCTTTAAGATATGAACATGAATCTTCCCTCCAGATTTTTACAGATCTGACAACTTGAGACCACTTAACACGAAAAGCTGGTCAGCACTTAACTGGGACTTTGTCCTTGTGAAGCATGGCATAAAATGGTCATCGGGGGAATTATCTCACCCCTTGTCCTACCAAGTGCTTCTGCTGTAAAAAATGCCATTTTGACTGATAGACAGTCAAAACATACTTAAGCTAGAGGCTTATAGGAGGACTGCTTAGCTTAATTATGACATAATTTAGGTCCTATTAAGTCATGACTTCTTCAATGGAGGAATATAAACGATGTCCTTAGAGATCCTCTGGAGGTGATGAAGTGAGAGTCAATTGATTTATCTTTAGTATAAACAAATGAAACATTGCACCATATAAGCCCAAGAATAAGCTAAGGGAAAGACATGATTTTTCAGTTGGAAATCTAAACTTTCCAAGGAAAAAAAGAAATCAGTCCCTCCAAATATCATATTCAGAAAAGAAAAATGCCTTAATGCCTTATTAAGGAAGTACAATAGTTTGGTGAAATAACCCATTCAAGTGATTTGAGTTGCTGTAATAAATCTCTTGGAATGGTGCACATTACATAGTTTCAACATTATGTTGCTTTCATTCTTTGAAGAAGGCAGTTCCTCCATCAAGTGCAAATGGAGAACAAACCCCAGGTGTCACATTTGAGCAGGAACCCACCAGCAAACACTCCAAAGCCTGGTTTTTTGTTACAGAAAAATGAACTATTTAAGAGTATTTGGTTTTGCAGTAAACATTCCATTGCATATCAAAACCCCACGATCTTTTCTCAGTGTCTAATTTTCGTCAAGAAAAAAATAATTTGAAAAATTATTTCCTTAACTAGACTTACATTAAATTATTTTTATTTGAATTTGCATGTGGGAAGATCATAAATTAATGTTTGTAGTCAAAACACTGAAGCTTCGGAACAGAATTTCCAATTCTGGAAGCTCTTACTGTTCAGCTTGGGCCTACAATTTTTATTTCTGCTTGGGAAGTCACTTGACTTGTCACTGGGCACCACTGAAAAGAGCCTGAATCCATCTTCTTTACACTTTCCCTTCAGCTGTTTATATAGATTGATCAGATGCCCTCTGAGCCTTCTCTTCTCTGGGCTGAATGGTCCCAGCTCTCTCAGCCTTTCCTTGGAAGAGATGGTCCAGTTTCTTAACCATCAATGGGATCTCAAAGTGGTCCTTCAATGGACTGTCCTGTAGCTCCACATCTCTCATGTAATGAGGAGCCCAGAACTGGACACGGTACAGCCTCACTGTACTTATAGAGGGGAACTGTTCCTACCACAGACTTTCTTTGGGACTTCAGAACACAGACTGGTTTCCTAACACTGTCCCTAATAATCCAGAATGTATCCACGCTGTAGGTTTCCTAAGCATTATACAAGCAACATTTTCATGTGTTTCTATGCATGACCCATTTCACATTTGAAGCATAACGTTAAAATTAATTTTACTCTTGTTTTCCTCCAGCACAGTTATTAAAGGATCCAAAGGGGGACAGCCTTCATCAATGGCTATGATTATTGAAATAATTTGGGAGATTACCTTTCTGCAAATGAATAAACAACAGATTTTGTTTCTAGAAAGAAAGATCTGGACTGCATAAAATTCAAGGGCAGACAAACAATTCCTCCCATGCTGAAGAGTGTTTTTCCTCTGTCACCCAAGTAATTCAAAAGACAGAACAGGCTGCACATGGAATGAATAATTAAAAAAGTTCTCCTTATGTGGCAACTGTGCTATTCATTCAGTTACATTCCCTGAAATCAAAATACACAACTAACCATGAAATTCCTTGTGAAAATTCATAGAACTGCTGCCAAACCAATTAATAGAATTCCATCTGATAAAATTTTGTAGCTATACTTAGAACCTATTGTTTAACATTTGTGCTTGACTGTCATCTGGAGTTAGGGTAGAGACACACAGCATTTATTCTAGACAAGAACAAGAAAATAAATCTGACAGCAGATACCTTAACTTACAATTACTTCAACTGTTTGTTGAGATTTTGGAGAACTAGGATGAATCTTAGGGTGCCAGACTACTGGGGGAATACAAAAGATGGAAACAAAACAATTTCCTTCTACATTCTTGTGAAATCTGTTTGGCTCTTTTTCTGAGAAAAGATAATCTCTTTTTTCATAAGTTTTTTTCATTACTAGAATCTAATGAAAAGGGACCAAAGAGAGGCACAAAGCCTCTCTCACAGAATGAGGTGGTAGAAATACACAGCATCTTTATTAAAAAAGTCCAACAGCTAGTCATCCAAAGTCATAACAATGTATAGTTAACAAAAAGAGAGGGTGAGGAAAAGATCTGTTGCCATTCAAAACTAGGATGTGACTAATCACTGCACTGCTAGAATTTCTGTTTGCAAACCACAGCTGACAGCCACATAGAGGAAGCCTGGACCTGCCTCCCTGAGAGCATTAGCCAGGAGCAATCTTAGAAAGCAGCTGACAGAGTCCAACAATTTCTTAGATGTTGATAGTTAGACTAACATTGAGAGTGCAACAATAAGTAGATAAATCCGAGTTGGTGAATAGAACTAACACCAGGGAGCAGAAGTGATTTTGATTATCACTAGAACCTTAGAAATGTTGACACTAAAAAGATATAGGTTTTTTGCCTTGGAATAAAGGAGCAAGATCATGGAATCTTAGGCAGGGCAATCTCTTCTAGATTGAGCTGAATTTTGAAATACAAAAAAATTACAGTCTTAAATAAAGTGTCTAGGAAGACCACAGTTTAGTGGCCAGAGGTTGGGCTTCTTCTTTTTGTTTCTTGGGAAACAAAGTTCAACACGATTCCTACAGAGTTGACAGAAAAAAAAGAAAAATTGTCTTAAGCTGTGATTTACACAAGTGAACCATTTTTCTGGAAACACCCAAATACTGTCTCTGTGAGAATACAGATAAATGCTTTGCCATTCTTGTCACCTGTCTTGTATATACTTCTGCTCCCTGTAAACATGCAATCTCTCTCTCTACAGTCTTGGATACAGAGAAGCACAAAGGGGGAAAAGAACCATATGTTTTAATCGAACTCAAAGTAGAAAGATTTCTTTCTCCTTTGTCTTTGTAGCAGGGTATCTGGTAGTTTCTGGTACTATAACTACTAATGGTAAAGAATTTCAGTGTTTTCTGAATAATTCTTCAAGTTATGTTTGCCCTAAAAACACAGCTCTGCATGAGTCCTAGGGCAGAAGATACACGATTTCTTTCCCCCAACCTAGTCCCAGAGAAGGAAAGTATATAGATTTTAGACAGGAAGGGACACAGCCTATGGCTCCTCAACAGCAGAGCTTAGGTGCCATTATCAGCAGAAATTCAAGAATTTTACTAGTATAAAATGTGCCAGCTACAAACCCTAAATGTACCACAAACATTTTACTAAAGTAGTCACACTTTACTGATTATAAAGTTCTAGGAATAATATACAACAGCACTATTATTTGCCCACTTAGTCACATGATGAATTAAAAAGTAGGACAGAGATAATAACCCTTCCTCATTTGTCTCCTTTTGACAGAGAAATGTAATTCCTCTTCTTTCTGTGACCAGCACAGTTGTGTGGTTGTTTTGCACCAGCAAAGAGATAATGGTACAAAACGATAATTACAAATAAATGCAAAGTTTGAGCTCAAAACAGACATCACATAAAGCAAAATATGCGTTTTTGTCAAGTCTGCTAAAGATCTCAAAAAGATGCACTGGTTTAACTTCAGATTGAGCTTTTACTTTTCAATGGCATCACCAATGCCAGATGAAAAGTTAAGTCCCAGTAAAATTCCAATACTCTGAAGGTCAGAAAAAGATGGTCACAGCTAATAAATAAAAATGTAAAAACATTATTCTAAAAGTGTCCTTTGAGCACGTCAACATAGAGAATAGACCAGGTGACATCAAAGGCTTTTGGCAATAGACAGCCATTTAAAAAGGTGGATGACTTAGGGGTTTCCAATTTTCTCACCTTACATAAAAAAAGTAAAATACATAAACAGGACTTAGCCCAGACAAATAAGGAGCCCCAACATGAGCATCAGTTTCCCGTATGACAAGTTAATACTCTGAAGGGGCATCTTCTGAAATCTTTCTACTGAGGTCTCTCTGACACAGGATGGACAGCCTACATTAAATAACCCATGATCCTCTAAATCAATAAAATTATGGAGAGAACAATGGTAAGATCTAACCTGAACACACCAACACACAGTTTCTTCCTTGTCTATCATAAAGCAAACCATTCTACACCTCACAAGCTAGTTTGGTGACCCATGAAATCCTAGAGAACACAAGTTTAAATCAGTAGCTCTGTAGGAATAATGTTCATTCAAAATTTGTATCTCCTACACATACACAGCCAAGGCTGGACAGGGGATCTTATCTTCTGCAAACACAATGGATGTCCAGGTTATGCTGCTGGCAACAGATAGCACTGCCAAAGCAAGACAGCTGAGGTTTCATGTGCAAGATTTTTTTCCTTATTTACTCCTGAAAACGCAAGAAACTCAGATATCAGCACTCCCAAAAGATGCAAATTTCCAAAGCATTTCTGCATCTAAGTGGCATGTTCCACAAGTGTTCACATGGAACCTGGACCTCAACAATAAAAATATGCAGATGTATAAGAAATAAGAGACAAATAAGATAGATACTCTCTGTCCTCCAGAATAGTGAGTTGATTTCTGGAAGTAATTCCTAGAAGAGATAAAAACCAAAACATAAAAAGCAAAAGCTCACCAGAAAGCAAGAGAAGTCCTTTTAAAGATGGATTTAAAGCTGAGAGTGTTCAATTAAAACAAACAAAAACAACAACAAAAACAGACTGATAGAGGTCCTAAGTGATCCTAATTATCCTCTTCTAAACACTCAAAAGAGTGTTTGATAGAACCAAGGGACAAAACACTGAAAGAGAACTCCCTTGCTTTCACTACATAGTTAACTGAGGCTGAGGGGTTCACGGTGTGCACACTGCAATTAAACCTGAGATTATTATACTGAAAATAAATTTTGTTAAAACATCTAATCATATAAAAAATCTTACAGGAGGTTTACAGGCTTTTGTTTAATAAAAGGAGGCAAACTTCACAGTAGAACACTAACTGCTGGTGCAAGAAAGAATTTTTACAACGGAAAATATCCTATAGCAGTCCATTACTCTAATACTGTTTGCTATTACTAAAGACAAAGAAATGGTCTCTGACTGAAAAAATTGCAGTTCCTCTCTTCCTGATTGATGTTCACAATTATAATATCATCCAAAGCATGCTAATGGTATAAAAGTTCTCATAATGAAGAGTACTAATAATATTACCATGTAGTGTGCAATATTTACTGCTTAGTCCTTGTAGCTATGGAGCTGGGCTCATGAAAGGTTGATTCTTTAAACATGTAGGATTTTCAGACACCAGAGCTTCACAAGTGAGATCCCATACTTGTAAAAAGACACTCAATCCTCCCATTGCTTTCACTAAAAAAATCACAAATGTCCCAGCATTTGGACAGTACTTGCCAAGCCTATTAAAATACAAAACATATGAATTCTTTTGTAATCAACAGTTGAGTTTGTTATCTTCAGAGAAAAAAAACAAGTAACAGTGTTTACTGTATTACATAATCCCATTTTTGCACCTGCCTTTGGGTATTTTAATTTTTGTTTCTTAATACTTGACCTTTATATATACCTTTAATACTTGACCTAATACTATGACTCCTTTAAATTTTGGGAACTAGTATGCTTAGGTACCCAAGTTTAGTCATGAAAAGTGCAAGATGACATTTAAATGGTACCATGTTGCTTTTAGAAAAAGTAGCACATGAAAGACCGATCACTGCAAGTTCTAATCTTACTATTAGAAACAGCCATGCTGCTTTTAAATCAAGCATTCTTTTTAAGGCATACTAGTATTTCTATATAGCTTTTGCACTTAAGAAGCATGCAAAATTCTGACTGCATAAACCTGTAATGCTTTAACATACTTAGAATTATATTCTCTCAACATCGGTACAATTCAGAGCAGGAGAAACTCCAGTATGCTGGGTCATGGTACCATACAATTCAAAGTACATTCCCACACAAACCAGGGACATTCTTTCCCTCTGATTAGCTGACTGTCAGTAGATATTTTTTTCTTTATTTTTAAGTACTATTCTAAATAATGAGTTCTGTCACATTTTGGCCAAATGTAGCACATTGTACCAAAACTGAGAGACACTGAGCAAGGAACTGTTACCACAGTCGTAGCTCAACCATATAATTCTTATGCTATAAGAAGTGCTACTGAAACAAACAGTGTCATTTGGAAGCACTCATGAATACAAAGTATTGAATGTGTAACATTACACTATGGCTTAGAACAAGTAGTAAGCCAGCGCTTCCTTAGCACAATAGGAAGTTGCGGATCTGGATTTCCCGCAGCACCTGACATCAGAGATGGCTAGCAGTTCCTAAGAAAACAGTTTTTCCTGGATTAAATTGAGAATGTTAAAGCAATAAATGATGCAAATAACAGTGATTCGAACTCCTGACTCGACACCCCTAGGGTCTATAATGGTACATTGTCTGACTACTTTTTTCTTCACATTTAGCACCAAGGAGAAATATACTACACAAGTCACACCCTTCATTGCCAGCCATAGTTCAAATCTACTTAAATTGCTTCAAGATGATTTAAACAAAGGAAAAAAGTGGCCATAATGACCAACTTTTCTAGTGTGTCTAAAAGCTTAAACAAAAGACATAACATCTATTACACTCTCTGCAGGCAATACCTGTTACTCATGTGAGTAACACACACAGAGGGTATGCCTTGGAGCAGCAAGCATCATAAAAACAAATTTTGTGCTGTAAAACCTCCAAAAGACCTACAAAACTATCAGCTGCTAGCTCTTGCCCCAACATGAAGAGCAAAAGAAATCAGAATTCAAAATCCATCTGCAATGACACCTACTGGAAGGGAAAAGATTGATGACTCAGGCTCACATCTGCCCTTCATACTCGTCAAATACTCTCATTGATCTCACAGCACCACTAGGCTTATGAAAGCATCCTTAGAGTGGAAACACATTTAAGAAATGACACCAGCACATCTCTTCCGCAACATCAGTTTTTAATTTTATTTTTTTTTATGAACTCAGCACCTGATAACATTCCCTGCCTAGTGAACTACTGAGCTGCAGAAGAAGCCTCAACTTCGCAAGAAAGGCTGTTCTTTTAAGATCACCCTAAAAGTTGCGTGAGTTATAGGCAGGCCACTAATTCCCCATGTAATCGTCGCCTTTTTAACACCAGCCAAAGGTCTACCTTGCTGCAGATTAACCTCCTCCGCATCCCGAGTGCCCCGGGGCACACACGCGATTACCGCCTCTCCTCCCGCCGGCCCTTTGACATTCAGGGGCGGCCGGGACCGAGCCGCGACCCCCGGGCTGCCGCGCCGGGCACAGGCGCCCGCGCAAGTTTCGGCACCGCACACCGGCGGCAGCGGGGGGAACACGACCCGACCCGTGAAATCCGACAGCCAAAAGCCATTCCCAGGCAGCTTTTACCCACGGTGATGCCCGGGCGGGGGGGGCGGTGAGGGAGCGCTGACTGTCCTTGATGTATCCCGGTCCTCCCGCCGGGTCCCCGCGGCGCTGATGGGACGCGGGATCGCCGGCGCTGCCCGGGACGATACCGGGGGCAGGAGGCGGCGTGGGGACACCCGCGCCCCGCTCCGGGGCAACGGGAGGAGAGGGCAGGGAACGAGCCCGGTTCTGGGGTCGGGACAGCCGGAGGGGGTTGGGACAGCCGGGCTGTGGGGTCGGGACAGCCAGAGGGGGTCGGGGCCCGCGGCGGGAGGCGGCCCGGCGGTACCTGATGATGTCGTCCTGGTGCCCCAGGTAGAATTTCTGCCGGTGCTCCCGGGGGCTGTAGACCACGCCGACCCCCGCCACGAAGTAGACGATCTCCTTGGCCGCCGTGTAATAGAGGTTGTTGCGGCACTGGTGACCCCGGTAGCCGTAGACCCACTCCAGCCGCAGGTGGCAGCTCGGCGCGCTCCGGTCAGCCATGTCCACCCGCCCCCGCCGGCCGGGTACGGCTCTCCCCAGCCGGAGACCCCGCGGGAAGGGGCGACGGGCCGGCCGCCCCCTCCGCTCGGCTCGGTGTCCGCCGCGCTAATCCCTGCCCGCCGACATGGATGCCCGCCGCCGCCGCGCGTCCGCCGCCGCCTCACAGAGGGCGCCGCCGCCTCACAGAGGGCGCCGCCGCCTCACAGAGGGCGCCGCCGCCCGAGAGCGCCTCGCCGCCCCGCGCCGCCAGACATGGCTGCGCCGAGACACCGCCCGGGACGCGGAGCGAGGGCGCGGCGCCGATCGGGCCCCCCCCGCGCCCCGGCTGCGCCTGCGCCGAGGGCGGCGCCGTCAACGGCCGGGCGGGCCCGCGGGGCTGAGGGGGCGCGGCGGGGACCGACCGCCGGTAGTGGCGGGCGCTGGGCAGGAGGTAACGCGCTTCACCTGCCATGACGCGGGGATTTTTCTAATTTACCTTTTATTTTATTTTACTTTATTTTCTCTTTAAGCGCGGCTGTGTCTTCTCCCCTTCACCCAAGTTTAGGGTTTTTTTGTTTTCACTGCCCGTCCGGGGAACATCCCTGTCCCTTGCCGCCCCGCCGCCGCCGGGCTCTCGGCAAAGCTGGGGCTGGATGAGCCCCAGCCCCTCGTCAGCCGCGAGTGAAAACCACCCCCCGCTCTCGCTGGGCCCAGCGGCAGCTCCGCTTCAACCGAGAAGAAAATGTCAACTGCAATTTTTAATGACGAATATTTAACCCTTTCAGCCCACTGCCTGACTCGTGCGCCACACAAAAGTTACTTCCCCATCTTAATTTCCCCATACACAACTTAGCGTTTTACACGGCGAAGTCACCACTTTCCGACCTCACAGGTGTGGGAGCGACTTCTCTGTGCTGCGTGAGGCAGCAGCGCCGGGGAAAGCCCCCCACCATGTCTAGAGTTTTGGCCGGGAAAACGCGCTCCTTCCCAGCTTTTTCACTCTATAGAGAATCTCGCTGGCTAAATAAATCCTCGGTACATGATTATACAAACAGTTTTGTGCTATAAAGTTGAATACCTCTTCTAAAAGCTCCTGGGTAACTTGTCTGGTCTGACAGTTGAAAATAAACCCAAGTCCTTTTCCTATTACTTTTGACACAGATTTGGCTTTCCAAGTTGTATGTATTTTGTCAGGTTTTATTTTTGAATCTTCAGTCCTTTAACTTCTTTTTCTCTTTTACTGTTCCATTAGCCAGACTGACTTTTCTTCCACAGAATATTTACTTTTAACTAGTAAGTTCACATTGGAGACATTTTTCTGTGCTACTTTATTTTCATTTTAATTAGTGGTAATTTTTCCTCTTAAACCTTTCTTGAATAAATACTTAATAATAAATACTTGGATAATACTATATTAGTCCTATCATTTTTTTAGAAAATTAATTATTTTGTAAAAAACCTTGCACAGCATTTTAGTCAAGTAACTTTGTATTAATATATTTTCACAGTGCAGAACACCGAGAGATGATATTTTTCTCAAGCTCTTACAATAAGGATGTTCATGACACCAGGCTCAGATGCAGCTTCCAGTCCCACACATTTTTTGAAAACAACATGGCACGGAGCAGAAATCTGCAGACAGATTCATGCAGCCTGAAACTTACAGCCGAGGACACTTATCATTCCATGAAAAAATAATTTAAATTTTTTGAATGAAAGAAAAGGACTTTTATCCCTTATCAGGCCAAAAATTCATATATATTAACCAACAGATAAAGCAAATGTTACTTCCCCAAAAATCATAAGCAGTTTTTCACTCTTCTGTTTGCTTCCCAAACACCCAGAGCACCTTGGAACTTGGGTAGAAACCACAGTTTCTTAGGAGTTCCCAAGATGGGAGAGTAGCCACGGAAACAGACTGGAAAATTCCCAGCTAGCTTCTGTTAGAAGTGCAAAATGTATTATTCTTTCTAATTGGATGTTAACTTTGCATGGCTGTTCTGTGTTGCTATCCCATGGGAACGGTAGTTACAGAAAAAGTCTATAATGATGCTTAATCTCATTCTGGAAATTGGATTGATTATCAGCAGAATTAGGCATCTGATATATTTGACTGCTGCTGCTGTAAAAGCTTATTTGAAAGTGGGAGTATTTTTGTGGTATGAATTGAGAATTTAT
The DNA here is from genome assembly GCF_003945725.1 of Corapipo altera. Lineage (NCBI taxonomy): Eukaryota > Metazoa > Chordata > Aves > Passeriformes > Pipridae > Corapipo > Corapipo altera. Next base: position 12,976,117 of record NW_020884878.1, on the reverse strand, counting down.
TCATTTTCTGCTTACTGCATATATAATGTATATTTAAATATGAATATACAAAAACATAATTGTAGTCTTTACTTGCTTCTATTCTCTATAAATACATACTTTTCTTAGGTTATTACTTAAAGTGAAATTCTGGATCTCCCGAGATCAATACTAATGTGTGGTATTAACTTCAATGGAGCTAAAACATTAGTCTTGTCATCTTACTCAAAATTTAGGAATTAGAACAACAGAGTGTTTGATTAGTAAAAGTGAATAGGCCGATGTGCAAGGAGAAGTTTACACACTTGGCATCTATTTTGGACAGGAATAGGAAGCAGTGTAGTATCCCAACCTCTTCCTCTATCCTTGCTCTGCCTAGCGTTCCCACTCGGCTCTGACACGTCACTCCTTTGGCTCTCCCAGCCCGTTTGCCTCGGCGCAGCATCACTCACAGCGGGCGGTCATCGCCTCGGGAGCCACTGGACCTCATGATATCCCTCCCTCAGTGTGGCACTCGTGTATACGTTGCGTATGTACACCGGAACTCAGACAACAGTCCCCCTCCATTCTTTTTCTCGGCAGATGCACAAACTAAACACGGCCAGTCCTTTACAAGCTGTGTTCAGAGGCAATGAATATCCTCTGGAGCCTCCCCCTCTTACCGCAACTCGGGACGGCCGGGAAGGGTACGGCGCTGTCCAAGGTGCTGATCGCGCCAGGAAGGACACACGCGGCCGGACGGTGTTCGCAGGGAAAGGAAATTTCACGGATTTCAGAGAATATTCTGAGTTGTAATCTTCTGAGTTTTGATCTTGGACAAAGATTATCGAGTCCAACTCTTACATGAATGGCCCATACAGGGATCGAACTCAGGACCTTGGTGTTATTAACACCATGCTCCAACCAACTGAGCTAATCCGAGGGTCAGGAATGCCTCTCTGATACTACAGTTATTGCAGGGAAAAAATGACCTTTTGCACAAATAAGACATTTTATGTTCTTCCAGTGGGGTATTTTACAAGTGAAACATGGTGTTTGGCTGTTTTGCCTCAGCTGCCTATGGTGGGGTTCATATCTTTCCTATTAAGTCAGATACATCACTGCAAGTTGTGTTTCATTAGTATACAGTGACACAGGTACATCACCTCTCTAAACATAATCAGATAAGTGGCATTTTAATGTTTCACAACTTATATATAAGAATATGTACTTACAAAAATATGTGCTTAGTATATTGCAGATATATTTACAATGTATCTCATGTTCTGCTAAATGGAACAAGGCTTAGAGAAGTGATTTCTTAAACAAATGCTCTTGAACAGCTAATTCCAGAGCACACAAGATGAGGGATTATTCTCTGTTAAGTCCTAAGTAATGCAGAGTAGCTGGTTCAAGTAGTAATTATATAATATGAAAGAGATGAACAACAGTGACAACATTAATTTCAACATCCTTGGGGATTAAAAGGTCTCAATCTATTACGGGAACACAATGTCTGAAAATAATACTTTGCAAAACTAAGAAACCTACTTAAGAGAGAAAGTAATAAGAATTGCCTGCTACTATTTAACAGCACTGAGTCAAATTCTTAAGATCACAAAGCCCTGTTTACTACTGGATAAAAACAAAAAGTCAAGGAAAAAAGATAGCATCGCAAGCTGAAACACTAGTTGGGTTGATTCCCCTTCAGAAAATGGAAAGTTTAATGAGGTATTTTATACCATATCAGCAACACATAAGATGTAAATTATTAAAAAAATTTTAAAGGACTAAGATGTTTTATTGAATAACAGTAGAGATTTATTTTTTTTAAGTAACATTAGAAATAAGAAGCCTTGGCATAATCAGTACGTCTACTGCATTGTCAAGAAGCAAAGGAATGAATTAAGGTTGAGAAAACGGCACAGAAAAAATTATGGTTTCTTCACATCTCAACATTGAGGAGTCTGGGAAATACAAGATGGAAGCCTGTACTGGGTATGGTCACAGAAGGAGATAGCTTCATCTGCTGGAAAATGATGAGCAAAAGAGCAATATGCCATGAGTACATTATACTGTAGTTCCAAAAATTCTGATGGTTTCCAAATACTGTAGCTGACATGATCTGAAGAGAAAAATGCAGTTTTTAAATGATGTCCTATGTCAAAGCATAATCCAATTCTGTAACTTTTTAAAATGCAAATTCTATTATAAACTTGCAACTCCATATGTTTTCTTTTGGTACTGATTGATAAACTATATATAATATACATTAAAATAAAACAATGTATATACAATTAAAAATCACATGTTATTTTTTCCTGTTTCTACGAGTTTAATTGCACCTTATTAATTACACAAATTGTATTAATTTGGTAAACATTCATGAGGGGCATTAGAAGAAGCAGACAACTTATTTAAAAGACAACGAACAAACACAATACAGACAGCAACTAAGGCTGTAATACATTTATTCACGGAAATTTAGAAATGTCCTCAGATAATGGTTTCTTTATTTAAGTCTAGTAAAAGGATGGATAAGATACAAACATTATTGAAATTAAATTCACCCATCATTAGTATAGAAAGCAACAACTTCTGTACGTTTAGAAGTGTACATCAGAAAAAGTATCTGCTGAAACTGCAGAGGGAACACAAATACTGAAACCTGTATACTGCCCTCTTAGCTGTAATGTTTTTACCACAAGATCTTGTTTTAGGGTCTTTTCTGCAACCCAGAGTTCAAATCCCCTCTTTTGATAGTGAAAGAAGGGTTTCTATTATGATTTCAATGGCAAAAGTCTCAGCCTAAGAATTTCCATCACCGTACATACTTTTTCCAAAATAAATGCAAAAGAACTTCTACATTTAGTTCCATTTGAAGTTGCTATAATAAAATAATGTTTCATTTTAGTCTCAGAAGTTAGCCACTAACAACTGTATTCTTTCTTAAAATGTCTGTCATGAGCTTTGGCCCTAAAATCTGTGATAACACATGGGAACAGACCACTAAAAAAATTTTTTTTTTAGTCTACAAACAATGAAAAAACTAATGTGTTTCAGACTGCCAACAAGCTGACACCAGAATGTATTCTGATACATTTCAGTTTCTTTCATCAATGACATTGTGTTTACACAACATCACTCTAATCAACACACACATACTTGGATCTAAACAGCTTTTTTCAGTATGCATTTTTGGTACAATTATATGTTACTGAAGTTATTCATCAGGTGATTTGAAGAACTTGTATCAAGCACCGGCATTTGATATAACATGAGACAACCCAAACAGGCTTAAATGAAGGATATAAAGGGAGGGTGATTAAATTCCAAGGCATTTTCTATCAATAGACTTATGATAAAAATCTGATTCTGAACTCTCAAAATCTGTTGATTTAAATTGTTGACTGATGACTAAATATAGAATGCAGTTTATTTTAAATTCTACATATGTGACAGCTATCTCAGGCTCCATATTATTATATGATCAAAACCAATGTGAAGAAACACCTTGTTTGCACTCAGTGGTAACTTCTCTACCTGTTTTCAAATCCTTCTTTAAAACTAGAATAGTGTAGGATGATCAGCCCCAAAGCATGTTCTTAATTTTTTTTTTTTTAATAAATCAAAATTTCAGCTGGCTGATGCTAATTATTAGATTAAAAATTGTCAGGTCAAGATGACATTTTTTTACACAGTAGTTGACAAGGTTTTCGAAATACAATGCACAGTACTGCCTTTGCAAAAGCTCTCAAAAAGCTTAGCTGTCAAAAGGAATCATGAGACAACTTAGCATAAGTCACTACTTAGAATCCACATAAAGTAATGCAGGCTTATAAAATATGACATAGTTTACCAGTGATAATATAAATTTTCAGAAGAACTGAAGGAAATAAAACAGTTAAACATTTTTTAAAAAGTAACACCATTAACTCTCATACTCTCAAACTTAAAAATAGCATAATACTATTAATGCAGCAGTGGAATGCAAACCTTAAAGAAAGAATGCAAACCTTAGATTTGACTAAGCACTGGAACAGATCGGTTAAGGGCTAGAACAGAGGCATACTACACTTCAGTCAGTCTGTCAACTGAAGTGAAGTAAGCCTGCTTTTAGTACAGCAAATAGCTCTTTTTAAGTGCTTCCAATTGCAAAAGACTATGGGCCAGAGACTGTGACATAACCTTCTAGTGTAACCCACCGTGCACAAGCCTTTATAAAACAGCCCATCCTCGTAGTAGGAAAATAGATCTTTTCTCCACATTTTTGCTCTAAAAATGATAAACCTATAATAAAACTGACTACGACTCCTAAAAGAAAGAAAGTAGATTTGTAGGGCACCTACATAAATTTTTTTGTGGGAACTAACAGGTGTATAACAAATGATGATGACAGAATGGCTTTGTAATTAATACACTAGACTGAATACTGGGACATCTGTATTCTCTCTCGACTGCATCCATATATATATGGGTATATATGTATATATATAAGCAAACCCATTTACATCAAGCTTTTCAGATATGAGTGCTAACTTGGTACTATTACCAGGATTCCTACTTTGATATTTAGGATCCACTGTAAATGAGTGTGCTAGTCTAGCTGCTCTAAACTTGAAAAGAAAGAAAAATAGTCAAGCCTAAGTTTTTTAAGCTCAACATCCAGTCATCAGTGGATCCTTTGCAATTTTTTGCAATCTATCTTTATATGAAAATAACACACTAGCCTTTTTCATAGGCCACTGTTTGTTTTTTTTATAGCTGCATTGATTTCTTCTAGTGTTATGAACACCAATCTATATTCAGCACAGCACACAGACATCTGCATCAAACAAGAAATAGTGCCTCATATGAAAGACTAAAGATAAAAAGGAAGGTAACAGTCTCACTTGAAAAACATCCCATTCATCCTGTACACTGAAGGAGGTGTGGGTCTGATTACAAAGGTTGAGTTCAGTTCGTGTGTAAATAACACAGGACAGGCATAAAGTCGTATGAAGAAAGGTTGATGTCTTGAGACCCGAACAGTATTGCCACCTAATTTCTGTTATCAACTGCTGGATGATCACTTTTTAGCTAGACCATGGTAACCCTTATTAGGATATCACGTATGATCAGAAAGAAACAGCAGTATCCTTATTTATGATAGCAAGAGTTGGTATTGATGCATATCATTGTCTTGGCTAGTCACAGAATGAAACCTGGAGCTGTTACTATGAATTACTTTCCAGATGCTGAATCTGAGCCTCAGCACAAAACTCTACTCTTAATGCAATTTCATTTGCATGACCTCTCCTAATTTTCTACAGTCAGTAAGAAAGGGTTCTACAAGCAACTATGTAAAGTCAGCTTCAGATGTCAGGGTCCTCACTGAAAATAGCACATAAAGAGGGATCTTCCTCTTCATGCTGTTCTGCCACAGCTATGTGGCCCTCTCTTGGCATGGCCTGATCTGTAGTCCTGTTTGAGTTCATTCAAAGCACACAAAACAAAACTCACCCCATGCTCTGTTGCTGTCAATTCTCCTAACATCAAAGCCACCTGAATCATTAAAACAAACCCTTTTTCCATGTCAGCTTTCATGATGCCAGCTCTTGTTCAAAGGTGAGACAGACTTCTCTAGCTGAGGCAATCTGCAGGTAGATGTGTGATAACAATATTCTTTTTCAAGTCCTTGTTAATTGTATTCAGCTGCAAATGGCATCTTTTTCCTGTAATCTTACATCTTGGGAGAGATGAGCAACAGAGGTAGCAACCTTCATTTCAGTGACTTAGCTACTAAGGGATATGTTTATCCACACAGCTGTCTAAGGAATTTTAAAATACCAGCAGAATTTTGGGAACTATTTTTAGGTTCTATTTCTGGTTTTGTCATAAGAATGTGAGTTCATGATGAGAGATAAGGCCTCACAATTACCCTAGAATTTCTAGTTCAAGAAACAAGTATAATTTCTTGGTGCACAAAAGACTCCCATGGGAGACTTACAGAGAAAGGCAAAGTCAACCTATAGTAACTATGTTTTTAAAATTAAAAGGGTATTAGGTGTCAGTGGGTTCTGTTTATGTATCTCATACTCAGAGTTTAAATATTAAGAGACTGACACATAAGAGTCATAAGAACATTTGGAAAATGTAAAGCATTTTAGGCACACCAATAGTTTATCCGGCAGGATGGTAAAAATGAGGAAAATATTAAATACGTCTATCCACTCAGAGCCAGTATTCAGTATCAGTTTAAAGCACCCTTGTCAGCAAGAAAAAAACCTGTATTAAAATAAAAGGTGAAAATGAGAAAGATACTTAAATCTCTAAGCAACAAGTAATTGAACGATTAATTGAAAAATTACTAAAATCAAGTACACAGTTTTAGTTGTCACAAAACCTATGTTTTTTAAAAAGCAATTATGCAAACCCGTGTGTTTTATGAAAAAAAAGATAAATAATGATGGATTTATTCTATTCAGTAGAGTGCCCTGATATTTTCATTTAGAAATAGTTATAATAAGAGTTCTTACTGTTGCCTGTCTCAGGGACATCTAATTTTCAAATTAAAAATAAACCACAGACAGAAAAGGAACTGACCCTTCCTTCTGACTTTGAATTTTCTGTTCTCGGTTCAAATGAATAAAGGCAAGGTTCAAATTACCCATGAGACAGTGATACCATCACAGTGCTCCAGCTGTAAATAAAGCAGCACCACTGAATTTCCTGTCTTTTCACAAAAAATGAGAATAGTCTCTCAAAACATATTAGTTAAGGTCAGGAAATACAATGAGAATACCTCTAATAAAATGAATGTGAATAGCTATACAAGACAAGCAGAGGACTTTTCTTTAATAAACCCTGGTGATTTCCATAGTTATATCACATACCTGTCATTGTCCCAACGTAGCATTGACACAACAAACACAGAGGCATTCATTATAGTTGGAGAACATTTCAGTACATTTGAGAATATTAAGGTTCGTGAAGGGACTGGAGCACAAGCCCTATGAGGAGCAGCTGAGGGAGCTGGGGTTGCTTACATTGGAGAAAAGGAGACTCAGGGGAGACCTCATCACTCTCTACAGCTGCCTGAAAGGAGGTTGTAGAGAGACGGGAGTTGGTTTCTTCTCCCAGGTAACCAGCAATAGGACAAGAGGGCATGTGCCAGGGGAGGTTTAGGTCAGACATTGAGAAAAAATTCTTTACAGAGAGAGTGATCAGACATTGGAATGGGTTGCCCAGGGAGGTGGTGGATTCACCATCCCTGAAGGTATTTAAGAAGAGACTGGATGTGGCACTTAGTGCTGTGGTCTAGTTGACAAGGTGGTGTTGGGTCATGGGTGGGACTCCATGATCTCAGAGGTCTTTTCCAACCTAATCGATTTTGTGATTCTGTGACTATGATCAAATTAAAGGTTTTTACCTAAAGTAATGGAAAAGACTAACCACTAGACTACAAAATTTTCAGAAAAAAAACCCACAGACAAGCCTATATTGCACTAAATCCAAGCAACTTCCACCTTTCATAATATCACACAATCAAACACTACTTGAAACATTTCACATGGTGAAACATTTTCTACCTAGACAATCTCTCCCAGGATGTTGTTATTACTAAATTATGATTTTTTTTAATCATCGTTAAACAGAAAAATCATAGTTTGTTCTTCTCCAACAAATCAAGAATATCAGAGGTCTAATTCCCCAAATTTATTTTGTCCAACTTTTCACAGAATGAATTTTCCTCATTTTGAGAGAGTGGGTGAAAGAAGAAGATATCTCTAGCAAGCTACTCAAACAGTGCCTTAGACCTGAGCTATGGGAAAGAAACATAGCACATTCAAAATTATTCTTTTTCCACACTCTACACAAAAATATGCCAGAAGCGATAATTCCTGAAGTATAACACTGAGATTTAAGCACTACTAATGTTACTGAAATTAATCACTGATTTCCCATAAGTCACTGAATAGCTACTTTGTGATAGATAACACTTCCAGCCCTCAAAGGGGGTGTCAGATATATGCTTGAATAAATGACATAATGAAGGAAATGCTCCAGAGCTGAAGACCACTCCCTAATACCTTGCAGACATTAATGCCAGAATATGGAAGATATTGTCTTCTTACGTTTGTGGGGAAGGACCAACATGTTCAGTCTCCCAAGCTTGACTGTGCATCCCCAGCAACAGCAACTGTCATCCATTTGAGTGTAACTGAGAGTTATTTCATGCACCACAGCCTGTGTGAGAAAACTCCTGAGAAAACAAACAGGCTCTCCAGGCTTCTGTCAGCCCAGTGACAAATAGAATTCAATGTCAGAGTAATTTTATTTACAGGCCAGTTGTGTAGTGTGGCCACATAGAGGGGACAGAAGACACTCATTGGTTGCCCAGTTGGTTGAATTCTTTCCCAGTCTAGCACATACAGCTTAAGTGTCTATGGCTCACCAGTGGATCACTTCATGCATAGAAAGGCATATGTACAAAGGACCAGCAAACAGAGTTGCATCTACCCTGAGAGCAAAAAGTTCTGATGTAGAAAATTTTCCAGAGTCAAATTTCCACTGACTCTTGGATCAGACTTATCCAATCCAACTACCAGATAGAGAATGGCTTTAGAAAAATGGGGCATGTGGTACACCACACACCTGTGCACAAGACAGGAATTTGCCTTTACAGGAAATGGGAGTAGCGAGTTCCTTTTCCACATTCTCACAAATTAGTAGTGGCAACTGTCCAAGGTTGGTGGCAGCAGCAGGTTATTGTGTTCTAGGCTAGCACCTGATCTGCTTTGTTACTGACCTTCTCTACTTGCTCTTTTATATACACTTCATCTCTACAAAAAGGCACTTCCTGGACTTTTTCCTTTTACTGTTAGCATCAGTCAAACGTACACAGTACACTTTTCTGGGAAGGCCACATCACCAGAGTAAACACAGCAGCACTGAACCAGGCATACATGTGTAAAAGGAATACTGCTCACGTGACTCCAAAGAAACTAAAAAGAGCAGTGGTCTTTAAAGGCCAGGAGGTCAGCAGCAGATCTTAAAAGAAACAGAGCAACAAAATAACCCGGTGCATTGTATTTGCATGGCAAGCAAATACAGGGGTGGTTTCTGTGAAAAGCTGCTATAAGCTTCCTCCATGTCTGACAGAGCCAATGTCAGCTGGCTCCAGGACAGACTCACCACTGGCCAAGGCCAAGCTAATCAGAGATGGTAGTAACACCTCTGTGATAACATATTTAAGAAGTAAAAAATACCCAAAAACCCCCAAGGTATTGTGCAGAAGTAAATGCATCACTCCTGAGTCTGGAGTGAGAATATGTGAGAGAAACAACTCTGCAGTGTAGAAGGAGCGTGAGGAAGTGCTGCAGGTGCCAGAGCAGAGATTCCCCTGCAGCCTGAGGTGCAGACCATGGTGAGGCAGCTGTGCCACTGCATGGAGGTCCATGAGGGAGCAGCCATTGGAGGGCTTCGTGCCAGAGAAAGTGGCTGTGCTCAAAGGAGGCTGTGACCCCATGGGAAACCCAAGCAGGCTCCTGGCAGGACCTGTGGCCCCATGGAGAGAGGAGCTCACGCTGGAGCAGGTTTGCTGGTAGGGCTTGTGACCCTGTGGGGGACCCACAATGGAGCAGCCTGTTCCTGCAGGACTGCATCCCACGGAAAGGCCCTGTGTATAATTCCTGTTTGTTTGGCTTTCATACTGGAGGTGGACTGCCATACAGGGGTCTACAAAGCACACAAAGAAAGATGCAGTACCTTTGTGTGTCATATTACGGGATTTTAGTAAGTTAGAGAAGGGGAATGTGGCCATGTAGAGAGATTATTATTTGAAGGAAGTACTAGACTGGTTAAAAGGTTCAAATTTGGGGATTTGGCTAATCAATATAAATGAGAGTCCCCTATTAGAAAGCTCAGAACGTTACCTTACAAAGGAAGTTAAAGGCAGCATTATCAGTGGAAGAGACTTTAAAGATAATATACATGTGATGATCTCCATGCCAATACCAGAGACAATACTTTCTGGCTTCATACATCATGTAGAAACTAAAAACCTCCTTCTGCTATCTGTAACCAAACAGAGAGCAAAAACCCCTTGCGTGTTACAGCTCGGAAAGAAGGAAAATTGATTTTCTTGTCATGTGCAACAACGCAAAAGCTCCTCTTTGTAAAAAAGCTTAAGATGTATCTTGAACTAATTGCTATCATAGGACAACATTTCTTGAGCTTGATCACTAAGTGCAATGAATACATCTTCCAACAGCATGACAAATAAAAATTGCTGCAGGACCATCTTCCCCTTTCTTTTGCTGATAAGCCATATGGCAGTATATACCCACCTAACTTTGGAAGACCATGACCTTTCCTGTTGTAGATAGAATATTGGTTCTATAAAAATGTGGCTGAAGTCTAGTAATATGTGTATTACTGATAAAATACACAGCAATTCTTTAAGTTGAAAAGCATTCATTTTAGACCTCTCCTCTCAAAAGAGCTATTTGAAATGCTTACTGGTTTTCTTGCTTTTGGAGGAATCTTCCCATGACCGGTGACCAAATACTGGCAGCCTATGACTCACAATTTATTCTCATTGGTTTCCAGCCACACAGCCTCATCTCATATTTTTTCTTCTGAAAAGTCAACAGAGGAACATCAAGTTTATCCCCCACCTAAAGCATATAGCTTTATACCTCTTTCTGGGTCTCTCACTGCTTTGTGATAGAAAGCCAAAGCCACCTTGAAGATTCAGTCCTTTGTCTAGGAATCATAAAATTCTTTGTCAAGCCAAACACTCTCAGGTGAACCAGAGCATGGAGTAGTCAACCATGACTAATTCACTACTCGGTCACCTGAAGGCTCCTAGGTTGACAGAGTACTTAGGAACCTTCATCCACAATCATGGCTTCATTGTATTTAATTTTGATTCATTATCTCAACATGGAAATCATTAAAAACTGTTATAATCAAATATTCTCAGCATCCTTAGACATTTAATTTACTTTGTAGTTTGGAGGTAGTCATTAAGATATTAAAGCTTAAAACAGGTGTTTACAAAGAAAAAAATACATGCAGCACATGAGGTTTTTAAGATGGCAGTGCTGGAATCAATAAAATTTAGGGGGTATTGGTCTCCTCTTTTTTCCTGTGCATATAAACAGTGTGTTTAACTGATGTGGTGACTTGCTCACAAAAGAAAATTGCCTTTTAAAAGCAGCAAATATAAAACATTCTGGCATTATTTGTCTCCAGTAAACTAACAGCATTTTGGCATTTTAATTGAACAACTTTGGAAGTAATGCACTGATCTCAAAATGTGTCTTACAAACTGAAAGTGCCATTCACATTATGTTCCATAAAAAAGTAGCAGCCCAGACATGCTTGATAGTTACCCAACACGGTAACAGTAAGCATCAGATCATCTCATAGACATACATAAGTGTGTAGGAACTTCAAGTTAATACTTTCAATAAATCTGGGGTTTTTAAACAATGTTCACAATTTCTCTGAAGAGCACATCCTGCTAATCGTTCTAACTCTGACCATAAAACACATAAAGCAGAGAAGGGACATAAACTATGGTACTACTTCCTTTTCATCCTTCTTAAGTGGGGATGGCATGGGTCTCAAAAAATACTTCACTCAGATCACTTTTTCCCATTATGGTGCGATGCCAGGTGCCCAAAGCCACACTATCACTCCCATCTCAGCTGGGCAGGGGACAGAAAGTATAACAAAAGGCTCATGGGTTGATACAAGGACAGGGAGAGATCACTCACCGACTACTGTCACAGGCAAAATGGACTCAACTTGGGGAAGTTAGTTTATTTTATTAACAATCAAATCAGAGTAAGGGTGATGAGACATAAAAACCAAATCTTAAAACACCTTCCTCCCACCCTTACCTTCTTCCTGGGCTCAACTTCACTCCCAATTTTCTCTACCTCCTCCCCTCCAGCAATGCAAGGGAACGGGGAAAGGCATTTGTGGTCAGTTCATCACACATTGTCACTGCTTCTCCTTCCTTCTCAGGGAGATGAGTGCTTACCCTGCTCCAACGTGGAGTCCCTCCCACAGAACACTGTCCTCCATGAACTTCTCCAGCGTGAGTTCTTCCCAAGGGCTACCATTCTTCACAAACTACCCCAGCGTGGGTCCCTTTCCATGGCATGCAGTCCTTCAGGAACAGGCCACTCCAGCATGTGTCCCCCATGGGGTCACAGGTCCTACCAGCAAACCTGCTCCAGCAAGGGCTTCTCTCTGTATGGGTCACAGGTCCTGCCAGAAGCCAGCTCCAGCATGGGCTTCCCATAGGGTCACAGCTTCCTTCAAGCATCAACTTGCTTTGGCATGGGGTCCTCCAATGGCTGCAGGTGGATCTCTGCTCCCCTATGGACCTCCATGGGCTGCAGTGGCACAGCTGCCTCCCCATGGTCTGCACCTCAGGCTGCAGGGGAATCTCTGCTCTGGCACCTGGAGCACTTCCTCCTGCTCCTTCTGCACCGACCTTGATGCCTGCAGAGTTGTTTCACATATTTTCACTCCTGACTCTTGCTGCAGTTGCACAGGTTTTTCCCTCTTCTTAAATGTTATCCCAGATGTGCTACCACCATCAGCCTTGGCCAGTGGTTCTGTTGACAAAGGGGAAGCTTCTAGCAGCTTCTCACAGAAGCCAGCTCTATGGGCTCTCACAAAAAACCTTGCCATGCAAACCCAATACACCTGTGTACTGTTCACGAGATGAGAAAAAAACAGATGTTTATAACTACGACTTCAGTTCAAGCCACTTACTCCCATATTTGAATAAGCTATAGTCCTGGGACCAGCACTTCTGTTTCTCCATCTTTCCACCTGACATTGATCTTAGAAGCCTGGGTATCCATTTCATGCATCTTGGACAAACTGATAGTTTAGGTGAGACAAAAGTAATAAAACCAGAATGATCTCTTAAAATGCCAACAGTGTGATTTCAGCAATCTCATTAGTGTTCATCTGTCAAAGACTTTCACAAATGCAGTTATTTCTCCAAGGATCCCTAGGGAGTTTTACTTCCTTTTACTTCAGTTGATGATTGCAATCAACATCTTACAGTATGCACAAACTATGAGTAACTGTATTCCAACTTCTAAAATCTCTAAATATCTCCATTTCGTAATTTCTCTGCAAAAACTAATGAACTAAAGGAACTAACAGAGTCTACAAAACTGAAAACAGCATTGCTTACAGCAATCTGTACTTTTCTCAACCAGGGCTCCATGGCTCTAAAGGACATTTCACCCGCATAAGGATTAATGGCCTGAATTATTCTTGTTTAGGTGTCTATTACAACTCTAAATGACTCTTGATATCAGGACAGCAAATAACAGGACACAGGTCAAAACAGTGGGGTTATTTGAAGTCTACTGACCCCAATATTACAGATCAAACTCTGCTTTCAGTCATCAGTGTGTGAGCCCACGAGAGGCCCACATCGCTGGGACGGGCCGCGGAGGCCGCCCAGAGCCGCTCCCCCCCCGGGCCGCTCCGCCCCGGCGGCCGAGGCGGGGCCCGGCAGCTCCGCGGCAGCAGCAGCGCGGCCGCCCCGATCCGCCCCGGGCCCCGCGCGGCGGCAGCGGCCCGGGAGGCGCCGGGGACACCGCTGGAGCTCCCGCGGCGCTCCGGCCGGCGGGATGGGGCTGGAGCCGCTCTTCCAGGCCTGGAGCTGCTTCAGGCGGAGGAAGTTCCGGGAGTGCGCGGATCTCTGCTCGCAGCTGCTGGAGAGGCCGCCCGGCGAGCAGGTATCGGGGGCCGGGCCGGGGCGGGAGGCGGCGGTGAGGGGCGGCAGCAGCCGCGTCCCCGCCGCCCCAGCACGGCGGGACCCTCCGTACCTGCTGCAGCCGCCGGAGGGGCCGGCGCGACCCCTGTCAGCGGGGCGGGAGCGCTGGGCCGCGCCGAGCTCCCCAGGGAGGAGGAGGAGAAGAGGCCGGGCAGCGCCGGCTCACCGAGCTCCCCAGCTCCCCCCGGGCCCGGGGGCGGTGAGCCGACCCTGCCGGCTCCTCCTCAGACACGCCCCGGTGGAGCGCTCCCGCCCCAGCCCCGAAGCCGGGAGAGGGGAGCGGTGCCGGGTGTGGGTGACACTGCTGGAGCGCTGCCGTGAGGGCCAGAGCTCCCCACAGCGAGAACTTTAACTCATTCAGGAGTTTCCGGAGTTAAGGGAAGAAAAGCCAGGACTAAAACTCAGTTCTGCGTTAGCATGTTCCTGTTGAATTTATACTGATGTTCAGATATCCTAGCTTTTGAGTGGACTACATCGCATAAGGTTAAGAGACACGCATTTTAGCTCAGCTTACATATGAACCTTACATTGGGGCAGAAGGCGTTTGCATTTCAATCTCTTTGCCCTTTCTCCATCTGCAAAGTCTCTGGAAACGTTGTGCATGTGTTGTTCAATACATACATGTTTTCTCATCCTAATGTAAGAAGGAAGAATTTGAGAAAGTTGTTTCTGGATTAATGTTTATGTGCATGTAAACCTTTTTAATTTTAAAAACAGTAATTGAATAAACTTTATCTTCATCATAAATACTTCACACAAATTTGTAAGTCTCTCAAAGCATCCTGTAGACATATATTTTAAGAATCTTGAAGGCAGTTCTTTTCCTCACAAAGGACAAATATTTAAAGAAAGGTGAATGGTCACACAGTTGTGTAAATATAAAGCACAGTAACTATTTAAATTGGCATAGGATGGATATTTTAAAAATTCTTTTTTATGTTTTATAACGAACAAGGACCCACCAGCACAAAATTTTAGCAGAGAAGGTATTCAAAGAACATTGTTCCTCAATGCTAAATGGGATTGAGTATTAGTTCTGTGTATGTGCTGTATTAGTTATGTATATGTACATCATTGGGTCTTTATATATGTGATCTTTGCATACAGGAAGACAACGCTTGATTTGTGATAGTAACTCTTGAAGTAGCACAGACAACAGTAAAAAGTTATAAAGATCATAGTGCTTCTGTTGCTCTTAATTTATAATTTTTTTAATTAGTAAAACTGTTTTTAATCTATGATCTCAACATGAAAATATAAAGATGGTTGCATTTCTGCTATGTGCTGAAGCTCAAGTATAAAATTGTATTGTTACACCCGGCAACTCCAAACTTTTGCTGGGCTGTTCCCAGTAGCACTGGTAAGAAATAGAAGATGTACAAGGCTGGGAAAAATGTTTAGGAGGAAATTAACAAAACAGCAATGAGAGGATGTAGTTGGGTAAGGCCTTGAGCAACCTGGTTTAGTGGTAGGTGTCCCTGCCCATGGCAGAGGGGGCTGGAACTAGATAATCCTTAAGCTCCATTCCAACCCCTTAACATTCTATCATTCTGTGAGATAAATTCTGATTGGTTTTCCTTCTTCCAGACATTGATCAGGTACCAATCTGTCCTGTTTACCCTGCTAAATGTTGGGCATGGGGGAAAGGAATGTTCCTCAAGAATGTGTTTTGTGTGTCACTGAAATCTTACAAACTATTTTGAACTTAATACAACAGAATGGAAAAGCAAATCATATTTATGTATTGTAGCGTATATACTTTGCATTTAATAGAACCATTATTTTTATATAACCTTTGAAAGATACTAAACTCCAAGGCTGAACACTGAGTTAATTAGAACTCAAATAAGTGACATAATTTGAGTGACATAATTCTCCTGCTTGCCTAGTCTAATCCTATTTTACATTATTCTGAATTTATTCCAATGGTGTCGTATCAGCTTATTTGCTGGAATTGTGAATATTAGAAAAGTGATTTATGATTTTTTTCCACGTTAATAAGAATCTAGGACCATTCTCAGGCAGACTGATTTCCTGATATCTGTGTTACTTTTGAAGTGGCATGTTAATGAAATCAGTAGTTCCTAAATGTTTTGATTGAACTTTATTTCTGTCATCTTCAGCCACCTACCAGAAAATGGTGCTGTCTTCCGTCTGTGTGAATTACATCAGTAGTATTTTAGTATTACCTGGCGATATATCTGAAATGAAGTATATTTCATTTTTGGTACCTAACCCAATATATGTGGTTTATTATGCTTAAAGAACACATAGCAATTCTGACAGATTTAATGGTCAAACTCTTAATGGTAGTACTTCTGCAAATCAAACTGTCATATTGGGCACCAGGAAAGCAGACAGACAAATGACAGCCCTTACGGAAAGTTTGGATTAAGTGAGCTGCTGTGCAGCACAAGGGAATACTCAATGGCTGTAATCACCGTGCCATCTGTTCTTATCCTCTTGTCCCATATTCTCCTAAGCATGCGCCTCCCAACCAGGGAAAGAAGGATCTTACAAGAACTGTAGCCTCAGTCACTGTTCAGAGATTCACTTCTTTGGACAGCAACCGTTAGGATATGACATAAACCAAACCACAGGAGATCGTGTCCTTTAAATACGTGCCCAGGAATGGTTGAGTTAAACTGTGACTGTTACGAGTCAGAACTTTTTTGTGCTTAAGCAACCGGCCTTCTCCCTTCTAAGACATGTAATGTAACAATAGATAAGTAAAGGAAGAGACTAACAGTGCATAACTGGAGAACATTTCCATGCCTGAAAGAGACGGCCTTTCTTGTCTTAAAGTCTGTACGTTTTTCCCAGCTGTCAGCTGGTCTGCTAAATGATAGCACCCCTCCTGCTCCATCATATCCACAATGACGTCCCAGAGCTATGGGCTGCTGAAACCAGGAGGTTCTTAAGGTATTGTGTTGACCTTGTAGCTAACTGGGCATGAATCAAGAATTTTCTTACACAGCAGTATCAAATGCTACGCCATTATAAACTTGTATTCTTAAAGAACACAACAACAAAATCAAAACATTTTAAAATCAATCAAGTTTTCGTGAAAAGTTCTTAATGAATAACATTTTGATAGAAGAATAATTAGCTGCTACAGAGTTACGTTTTGTGGAAGATTGAAATTTTTTTTCTGTAAAATATCCTGTGCATTTCTTCATTTAAGTATTAGGAATATAAATGTTATTGATGGAATTTCCTTCTGTGCTGATAATCTAAGCTCAGGGTAAATAAAAGCTGTACTTTCTGTGACTAGCATTTGGGCATACAAACACATGAAGTACTGATGTTCAGTTTAATTATTTCCTGTTGTAAGCAAACAGGCGTTGTTTATAGTAATAGCATGACCTAGAGAAAATACAATCCAGGACTGTCTCTGTTGATCATCCTGATTAGTCACCTAATCTGATTACTCTTTGGGTTCCATATGTCAGATTCAAGGCAATGACCAGAACCCATGTATGAGGCCTGCTCTAGTTTAACAATAGGAAAATAAAATTGCCTAATGTAATTAATAGGCATACAGTGGATGTTCTTATTGATTAATGGTCTACTATGAGGATTTGCTTTTGTTCGTTCGTCCTTTCTTCTCCCGCAGTGAACTTTCAGCTACTATTACTTGCATACTGGTTTTTATAAGGTCAGTTTAGAGTTATCACAGTTATGTTTATGGGCATTGACTTTGATTTGAAAAAGCTTCTTCAACTGAAATCAGTTATTGGTCCAAGAGACTGTAATTAAGTTTATGCATGAAAATTAGTGATACTTACAATGAATTCATTGTTCCTGAGTAAAGGTTGGGGTTTTTTTCCTGTATTTCTGCTCTTAATCATTTGAAGAGCATATTCAGAATATACTAATTTTAATATTCTGCATGTATTAAATCTTACCTGAAATTAATTGTAGAATGAAGTCTTATATATATATATAACGTATGTAATCTTTTCATTCTCTCTTCTAGGCTGTAGGTGTCAGAAAACATAATTATTCTAAATATTTTTTTTCTTCAAATAAACTGACTTTATACATTAGCATGAATTTTAAAGTGCCCTCAGTTGATTCAGGGATCTGGATTAAATTCTTCCTTCATTGCTTTTAGAATCAATGTATTAGGATGGATGAACAGTGCATACTCTCATCTACTATAATGAGAGAGCAATGTTTTTACTTAGTATTATTGGTCAACTTTTTTTCCGGAATGATGAGGGATGTAATTTCTGAATTTTTTAGTAATATGAATGCTCCTACAAGCAAATTCATTTTGTTTTTAAATTATTTTTTAAACTAATGAACAGTGCCTAAAGTAAGATACACATCTGTAACATCGAGGCATTTTTGAGTTAGTGTTGAGGTACTATTCCTAACCTTATCCTCATTAGTTACTGTAGCACATATGGTATGGAAGAGCACCTACTGCTCTTAAACCATTTTCATATGTGCTGTAAGAGACACAATGGAGTGAATAAAATGCAAGCTGAATACCTCAAGGATCCTTAGGAAGCTGAATAGTTTGTTCTTTAGAAGACAAGTGCTATAAGTAAAAGAACTTGGAGTTCATAAAATCATACATCTGAAATGCTAAGGCAGTTTCAGTGCTCTATGTACCCCCAGGTACATCACAGTCAGCTGAGATTAATCCCTCAATTAACATTTAGTTCCATAGTGTAGTGGATGTGTAAGCTCTGTTACACATTTTAACACCCGTGAACGAGTTGTGATTCCAAATATGATCCTTAAAAGGTGACAGAAATTCCAGTACACTACAGAAAGAAGATGTCTTTCACTAGTCTTCCAGGTCCCTGCTGTCACAGAATTTACTGAATAAAAATGCTCAAATTGAAAGAAGTAGGCCATGTCTCATACTACAGAGGAAAAGAGTGAGCTTGACCTTGCCATTTTCCTGGGGAAACAGGAGCCAGCAATGTGTCCCAGCTGCAAAGGAAGCCAGCAGCATGTGGGGAGTGCTTGAGTTTGGAGAAGACACTGGGGTGATCTATAGCAGCCTTCTGATACATTCAAGGAGGTTATCAAGAAAATGGAGCCAAGGCCCCTTGCAGTGCTGCCTGGAAGTGAAGGAGGCTTTGGCTTGATGCAAGGAAAAACATTTCCTGATAAGGACAGTCAGCACTGGAGCAGATTGCCCATGGGCATTGTGCAGCCTCCATCCTTGGAAGTTTTCAAGACCTAACTGGACAAGGCTGTGAACAACCTCAACTGACCTCATAGCTGACCTTTCTTTGAGCAGGGCTTTGGACCTCCAGAAGTCCCTTCATAGTCTGAATTACTCTAAGATTGTATATCCAGTCTAATAAAGCTGGTTTAACTGTGAGAGATTTACACAACTCCAGATGTGCAAGAAATTTTCCACTGCCTCTAGAAGCAGAAACAGTCTGGCACTCTAAAAGACTAATAGTGATTTGGAGAAAGTAACATCTACCTCCCACCTTCCTTGTCTAAAACTAAGTAATACATTAGGAAAAACTCCTCCCCAATCCCTGGAAGTGAGCAGCAGAAGCCCTGAATGTGATAATTATACAATTATTGGTGATAAACCTACATTTCTTTCTGCTAGTATTTACTCAATTTTACCACAAGTTTTCAAGCAGATGCAAGCTCCTGCCTTTTCATTTGTAATAAACCGAATCTGATAGCTTTCCTTTTATTTATCGTGTGATGCAATAGGCCAGTAATTTGATGTTTATTCCACTTGCAGTCTTACTGTCCAGAATAAAATGAATGCATGATTTTCATCATAAAAGGACAAAAAAAGTGCTGACATTTTTCTGTTGTGTACTTGAATGATATCAGTGTGATCACCAGCAGCAGCTAACAAAAATGCACAAAGATGGATTTTATTAAGTAGGTATTCTAAAGCCCGTGGCATAATAATCTGGTCAATTTTTAAATGATTTGCACATATCTTTCAAGTTAATTTTCTTTTAATCTACCATTTTTCAGTTTAATAATACTGTAATATTAATCTAAGATTTGACCAGCATGATCCAGAAGAAGCAAGAAAGCAAAGGTATCAGAGAGGTGAACTTACTGCAAATCTGCTTTCATTGTATAAAATATCAAGTAGCTCCATAATGTGTGTAAGTTGAGATAATGTAATAAAATGAAAATTCGGCTATATGTGTCAGAGAGAAAATGTTTGTCCAAAATGAGATGGTCACAGGGTATAAATCCATTGTTGTTGTTGTTGTTTTTATTGTTTGGCATTTCCATTCCTCAGTTTCTATTTCCTCTCTTTTCAGGAGCTTGATTCTGAATACAGCGTGATTCAGGTAAAATTCTTTCCATAAATACAATTATTAAATACAATCATTTGGAAGAATTTATGATACACTGAATAATATTTGTTTTCTTGTTAAGTCCTCAATGGCATAATTTTGTTTTTCATCATTGGTAAGGCATTACATTTGATAAGGGGGAGATTTTTGATATTTTGAACAGGCAGCTTTTATATTTGATGGAAGTTTATTTATCTTATATTTCCTATAGCTTTATTCAGCAGTTTAGTGCCTTCTAAAAGCTAAATTGAATCTACCTTGAGCTGAATGACCTTCATCTGCTGATGAGATTAGGAAAAAGCTAATGTGTGGTTCACTGACAGAGCAGTGTTTGTGCTCTTAGGACTCACTTTCATGTTTCATTTAATGCAGGTAATAGTGGGCTGTTACCTGTGCCCTCCCTGCTCCTACAGCTCATTCTCACTGCCTAACTTGTGTAGAGTCTGGTAGCCTTGTAGCTGCATGATGATGATTTGCTTAAGTGATGGAAGACTGAGAGTAATTGATTAATTTTCACTTTGTCCACATTAACACTAGATTACTGCAATAGCAAGAATAGTATTGTGCAGGTGGTGGCACCTTTTGGCTCCAGCCCACAGCCAGAAGAGATTAAATGCAATGTGAAATGGCATTTTTAAATACAACTCTATAACATATTTTACGAGTCTCCAATTCCATTCCAGTGAAGTCATGCAAGTTGTTTACACATAGAATGGTTTCAGTAAAATACTTCCAGATATCTTCTTGACTTTAATGATTACCCTTCACAATGTAGTTATTGTGTTCTTGGGGTCTTCATTGTGAACGGAATAAAATTTATTATAATGGAAAGGATTATTAGATACTAAAAGCTCTTAGAAAAATGTGTTACTATATTCTAAAAACCCCCATATAAATATAGATTTTAAGTTTATATTTTTAATTTGGTTTTTGGACTTCTCAGGAACAAGAGGATGATACTCTATTCAGTGACAAACTTCTCAGGAACTAAGTGAAAAACACTTTGTCACTTTTCTTTCTGGAATTTAGACTTCTTAAATACTGTATCACATTTTTGTACTTATGGTACTTAAAATAATGCTTACCTCTTTATTTACTATTAGTTATTGTAAACTTCTGTCTGATTTGGAGTTAAGCAAGCAAAATCTGTTGTGTTGTGAATATGCGGGTTGTCTGAAATGATCTGTCCCTTTCTTTTTCCTGCTGTTTAAGTGCCTGTTTCATAAAAATGCAGTTTTTATTCATAAGCGCCAGACATGTTGCTTATCACAAAACAAAGTTGTCAGTCCCACAAAGAGAGAGCAAATACTCTAATCTACAGACTGCTGTTTAATTAAGGAATAATGTGTGATATTTGAAATTTTTGTTGACTGTGAAGCCTCGTACTAGGAGCTCAAGACTGGAATCTAATTTCTAGAGTGGAATCTAATTTCTAATCTAAGGAATCTAATTTTGCCCAATAATGACAAAGAGACGTTGCTTTTAAAAACACATTATCACATTTTAATTAGTGGGAAAAATAACAATAATACTCTTATGCCTATGTAAAGAATTGGCTCCAATTTTAGTGTAGAGAAGTTACTACTTTCAATTCCCAGGAAAAAATAATTCCTATGGACAGCTTTTCTTACCTCTGCTAGGAAATTAGCCTGTATTTGTCTATACAAGAGCTCTAATTTGAGCATATTTCCAATAAAGATATGATTATGTTGACTACAGACATACATGTCTTTGAAAAGAACAGAGTACCATCAAAGTGATAAAAATTCAACAAACTAAATAATTCTACAGCATAATGAGAAGCAGTTAAAGGTGTTGAACATCTAACTGCAAATTGCAATGCAAATTAAAGGCTACGTTAATTTGCCCCACTACATAAGAAGAAACTAAAAGATAATAAAGCAGATCTGGATTATGTCTGTCTGGCCTAGATTCAGATCATCCTGCTGAATTCTTTTCTCTTCATACTTGAACAAAGGTTTATTAATTGTGATTAAACTGACTGGCTAAAGCCCTCCTTTGCTTCAACTTGGAAGAAAGTACTTTTTAAAAGAATAGTTAAGTGTTTCAAAATTTTTAGATATACTTTCTTTTTGATTGACACAAAGTTGCATAGAAGCATGACGGGAATGTAGAAGAAGGGAGAGTCTGAGACACGGTGAATAAGAAATGTCTCATGAAATGATCACTTAAATTATTAAATAAGCTTGAAGCTTAGATCTTCTCATACCTCTTAATTAAAGAACAAATGTTTCCATGTGTCTGACCTTTATTTCTATCAAGGTAGCATCAGTGTGTTTCTATTTTAAAATGTCTCCTTAGCCAATATTAAACACGCCTTTACACCGGACTGCTATATTGTGTCAGAAAGGAAATAAATCTAATTGTTTTGGCAGTGATTTTTACTCTGGAAAGTTTATGATGATCTATTCAATATCTGATGGAAGATAAAGAATTGATCTTGTGACTCCCTTTATCATGCCAGTTCTGAGTACCTTACAAGCATATCAAGTTATCAAAGTGGTTGGGTCTGCACTTATTTTGTTGGTACTTCTGTATTGCTGGCACTGATTTTTCTTGTGTTTTTTTTCTCCCCATTGATTTGTTGTCTTTACAGTCTACACAAAGCTTGTCACATAGGCTAGTGTTATGCTTGCCTTTCCACACTGGTCAGATTATCCTATTTAATCTAGTAATTTGTCAGTTCAGGTCACTAAAAAGTGTTGCAATAATCTCATAATCTGAGATGCCTAATCTATGCATCTACAGATTTTTACATCTGATGCTATGAACAAAGGACTTGGTCCCCTTTCCACTGCCATCAGACAGATGGATGTACTCAGCTGTTTAAGTCAATACCTTATTCAGGCCTATTAAAACTGTGAAGTGAATATTAATTAAAAAAAGGTAAAATTTCTTATTAGATTATTTACTTGGTGTTTTGAAGATATTTTACTTTTTACTTTATCCTTAATCAGGCTGCCTGGAGCCTGAAAACACGAGCTTTGACAGAAATGGTGTATGTGGATGAAATTGATATGGATCAAGAAGGAATCGCAGAGATGATCCTAGATGAAAATGCCATTGCTCAAGTTGCACGTAAGAATGACTTTCACTTAAATACATTGAATAAACAAGAACTCTTTTGACCAGGATCATCATCTAGCATAAAATAGTACATACTGAGGTAACCTGATACAGCTTTTAGATATTGCTACAAAAAGAGCTTCAGACTGTTTTATGGTTATCTGAACTGATTTTCTTTCTTTCTCTGCTTTTCTCTACTTCTTTTCTCTCTTCCTTCACAGAGCAGTTCTTCAGCTCTGTCATTGTTTCTTCTATGCAACTCTTTTTCAGCTTCATTAGTTCTCTTTTAAGTGGGTAATAATTAGTAGTATTCCACTACTTTTTGACATTATTTGTATTTTTCTATGTTTCTTTAGTACAGTCCACATGGAAATTTTGATGCAACTTATTAGATGTGGCTCTCAACGACCGACCACATCAAGGAGTTCAAGGGAAGAGTTGGACATAGGCCAGGACTAATATTTGAAGCATTAGAAGTTTTTCTTGTCTGTATAGACATAGGCAATATCATATCTATCTGATTACATTTTTAAAAATTTTCATTACATGATTGGTCACATATAAACAGTCAAGCAGTCCTGAAGTTCTGTTTATACATTATGATAAGCTAATTACCTGTGTCTGTCTTAAAACAGCATAGTAATATAGTTTAGTTCCCCTGTAGTAATCATCTGCCAAGAAAAATAATTTGATGAATATTATTTAGAAATAAGGTATCCTGGAAAAATACATTCATACTATCTTTAAACTGAATAAAGATGACTTTCTGGATAGTGTGTACAAATTTCAAAACCAAAAGAAAATCATTATGATAGTGTAACCTGCAGTCCTGAATCATTGAGATAAGACTTTGCTATTTGTGCTTCAAATTCACTAGATGTGCCTGAGCTAGTATATAATTTTTCAGAAAGTGTAAGAACTTCCCAAAGATAGAGAAACCCCTGCAATCTTTTCTAAGTTATTAAATTTGCTAGCTTTTATCAGTGTGTGCCATATCTTTAGTGGGAATTATCAACTATAACTTCACCTGTTGCTTCTTTGTGAGTATTTTATGCCTAATATGAAGTTTTTATTTTCAAAGGTTTATTTCCAAAGTAAATTGCTAAATCTGTCATTAAGTCATCCAGTGATCTTTTCTCTGAGCTAAATGGTCTACTCATTCTGAGCTATATCTTTTAATTTTTGAGTTTAGTCTTGAAACTCTTTTCTGAACCCTTTCTAGTTATTCAGTTGTCTTTTGTAGTCAGCAAACCAGACAATAGTCCACTGACACATAGAAAATACATTTTTCTTCTATAGCTTGATTTTCCTTTCTTTATACATCTGTGGTGTTCTAATGTTACATTAGAATTACATTGATGTTATATTTTTATATGAAAGGTAAGCACAGATATCACTGAACAGAGTGCAAGGAGGATGGAGCCAGTGGTGCCGTGACAGGACTAGAGGCAGTGGGCACAAACTGAAACACAGGAGGTGTTTACCTCTGAACATCAGGAAACAGTCTTTTTTACTGTGAGGGACTAAGCACTGGAACAGGCTGCTCAGGGAGGTTGTGGAGCCTCCCTCCTCAGATCTATTCAGAAACCATCTAAATAGAGTCCTGGGCAACTGGCTTTAGGTGTTCACGTTTGAGCATGGTTGGACCAGATGATCTTCAGAGGTCCCTTCCAATCTCCAGGATTTCTGTGGTTCTGTGATCACTCCACTTGTACACATGATTTATATAAAAATGGGTGCTTGCTGACTGTGGGCTTTTTCTTTGACTGTTAAAGTGTGTTAGCCACAGTTGGTCTTGGCTCAGGGTCCATTACTATGGCAGATCTTCCAGGATATACTCCCCCACTAAAATCATAGCTTACCTACTTGAAAGTGTGTTCAAATCCTTCTGCGTCCTTTACATATCAATTTCTATTTTACATCTGTCCTCATCTTAGTTTCCAGGTTAAAGTAGCTTAATAATGATTTTGCTGCTTTCAGTCTTGCATTATTAATTAATTACTAAATTGTATAGGGTCCACTGGAAACAACTACCGTTCTGTGGTTCCTCTTTACACATATGTAATGAAATCAGTCTTAAGCCAGTTTTTATTTTTTTATAATTTTGTGTGTTAATTTTCCATCAGTCTTGTTTATGAAGAATGTCCTACAGCATAATAGTACATAAAAATTCCATTATGTTACCTTTGGACCCTTAACACCATTAATTTTATCAGCTAATATTGTAATCTTGTTTAAAAGTGTTACCTTGACAACAAACTGGGAGTTAAAGGAGTCTTCTGCAGTCATCACTAACTACTGTAATTGCACTCTTAAATTCTGACACTGTTAGTGGCCACATGCACTGTTGTGGCTTCTTGGTGCCTATTCATAGCTAGTTGAGTTGGGATTCTCAAAATAAGGACAGAGTTGCCTGGGGTGAGATCAAGGCTATTCCCATAAGCATTCTCCCAGTGCACCAAAAACTTAAAACCAATTGCAGTTATTAAAAAACATGTGTGAAAAGGGGATTTTGATGTCTACCTCTTCTATATTACTGCAATAGTTTAAAAAAGAGTTCAGAAAGTGGAAGACTAGTACATTTTTGCCTGTTAGTCTAAAAAGCTAAAAGCTACTTTGTCCATTTCTCAGAAGAGTGCCCTAGTTACCATGTTAGAAACTCTGCTGAGTAAACTGTCCACTCTTTCTGTTGTGGAGTAAAACATTCAAGAGTCACAGGACTATAAAAGGCAAGCAAGCAACAGAGATCCTAAGTGTGGCCAACCAGGAGAGAGAAAATCATGAGTTTTGTTCTTTATTTTAGCATCAGTTGCTAAAAGTTGGTTTTACCAAGGACATCATGGTTAATACCTTTCTTGTATTATTTAACTTAAAATACAGCTGTTGTCAGGTGGCTGCTATAATATTGGAGTCAGAGGTGCTTAGTATCATCATGGATTAAAAAAAGCTAGAAAGTGTTTAGATTTAGAAGTTATTGATCTAGACAAGTTACTAAACTTGCTTGTATCTCAGAGGTAATTACAGCTTGAAGGCAGGAGATGGAGGACTGAAAAAGGGCAGACTTGAGGTTTATCTTGGAGGAAAAAAGAAGGAAGGAAACTGTCTATCTATCAGTTTAACTTAAGTTCTTAGAAACGTTTGCAGTAAAAGCAGTTCAAAAGTATATAGAAAATAAGTAGACAAGTAACAGTGATTTGTCAAGAAATGTCAAATCAAATCTCATTTCTTTCTGTGCAAGGTAACAAGCAGTGAACAGACTGGAAGATATAGATGTCATATGTTGGTTTTAACCAAGTGTTTAAATCCATCTCAATAGATATTCACTTGGCAGGTTAAAAAACCTGACTAATCCAATATCAGTGAAAGTGATGCAAAATCTACATGCAGGAACTAGTAATTCTTAATTATCTGCTGTCAAAACAGAAATACGTGAAAAGGGGGACCCTTCATCAGTTCACCTGGGCTCAAGCCAGTTCAATATTTTCACTGATGACTTTGAACATGGATGAGTTTGAACTGTACTGTGCCCTAAATTGTGGGTGGGGATCCTACACTGGTTTAATGACACGAGATACCATTCTCCATCTACTCTGTAGGTGATAGTTTTGGTTTACTTACTAAAGCCTCGGTATTATTTTAGTATTGGATAGAAAACATACCATTTCGAATTAGCGTGGTCTCATTGTTCCAGTAACCTTTCTTACTTCAGGGCTATCTGTTGTTCCTAAGATGTCCTTGAGAATTGGTGTGGGTTAATCCCAGTAGGCAGCTAAGCTCCACACAGCCACTTGTTCACTCCCCCCAGGTGGGATGGAGAAGAGAATGGGGAGGGTAAAAGAGAGAAAACCATATTCATTGTAGCAGTATTTTGAACAAAGAAATTTCTGGCTTATATTTATTGTAAAATACAATAATTTTTTAAGTCCTCTGGACAAGGGAGTAGTATCTCAATGTGAAGTGAGAAGTGCTCTTATGTTACAGGACCAGGAACATCTTTGAAACTCCCTGGAACAAGCCAAGGTGGAGGCCCCAGCCCAGCTGTTAGGTATGTGATAGTTTATTTTTTTTAAATGCGACTACTTGGAAATGAACAAATTTTACATTTAACTTCTGAAAATGAAGTGCTTCAGGTACAACTGTTTAAATTCTCTATCAGTAAATACCACTTAACATAAGAATAATGTACTTAACATCTTCAGGCCAGTAACTCAATCAGGAAGACCTATTACAGGATTTGTGAGACCCAGTACGCAAAGTGGACGGCCCAGTACTATGGAGCAGGCGATAAGAACACCTCGAACAGCTCTCACAGCCCGTCCCCTTACTAGTGCTTCTGGGGGATATGTCAGGCTGGGAACGGTGAGTTGTTTGACTCTCTTCTCAGAATGATGCATTTCTTGGTCATAGCATCTGGCACAGTGACATTATAGTTTACTTAAAAGCTGCATCTAAACTCCAGTTTGAAGGAGGAGAGCATTTTTAGTTTTTTATTTAAATTACTTCTAGGGTTTGAAAATGATACTTCTTGTTAGTTTGCTGATCTGTTTGTATAAAAACATAAATCCTTAAGTTTACTGAAATTCACATAAACTCCCGATTCACAGGCTCTTTGAGACACATTTTTATTCACTGAAGGCCATGAAAAGACCATGACATTGATTTCATTATGAACATCTTGAAACCTTCTCCAAGTTTTTCAGTTTACTGCAAAACAATTACTAAGTGCTCAGTGTCTGTCCCTTCAAACAATAAGGAAAATAAACCAGACTAGTTCTATCCCATTCTTTTGGCAAAATTAATAAACTGCAAGCAGCAAGAATATATAGTACAGATAAACTTCACATTAATGGCAAAACATGGTATCTTCTTGCTCTTGCAGGTAGGAACTGATCTTCCTAAATCTTTCATGAATTTTTTTTTTTTAATGTATCCCAACTACCAAGGTACATGCTTAGGCACTGTATGGAAATGGTGGAGAGAGGGAAACAAAAGGAAGTTTTTGTCATGTTTTGTTTGGGGTTTGGGAGTTTTGTTGTATACTACTAATATTTTGAAAATTTTCAGGAAAAGTGCAGGACATCTTCCCACTTAAAAGACTTCTTTTTCCTCTTCAGGCTTCAATGCTAACAAATCCAGATGGCCCTTTCATAAATCTGTCTCGACTGAATTTAGCAAAATATGCTCAGAAACCCAAACTGGCAAAGGTACGTAACTGTTTTTGGTTAACGTGATATCTTTTTCTTATTTTCTGGTGTCATTCTAATGTAACTGTACATGGGATTGGGAATAAAAACAATGATGAAATGTGTTGTAGAGGTGAAGTTCAGAAAAATAGTGTGTTACTTACCTTTTGGCAGCTTTTACCAGATTTGAAATTGAAAGAATGTCTAAAGAAGTTACATAGAAAGTATAATCTAGGAAAAACTTTTGTGGGAAATAAAATTTTCCATTGGTGAATAACTTGAACTGCACATATAGGAGTGATGAAGGGCAACTAAAAAAAGGGAAAAAAAAATCCAGGAGCAAAAAAATCTGCAGAACCCTCCTTAATGTCTGGAAATGGCAATCCTGGTCTAAAAATGTTCAGAAGGTTTGGATTATTTTGCTTTGATTTTATGGCATGAGTTAACTCTTTTTATGTAAAAAGATTTCATTGTTTTGTTCAGAATACTTCTTCATTTTCAATTAAGAACATCTGGCTGACGATCATTGAAACTGAGGCTGTCTGACATTAGAACAGGTTTATCCATGTTATCTGCCCAACTTATTTCATCTCTGAGTGGCAGGGACTGAAAGCTGTGTGATGATTTATCATTCGGTGGCCTTTCAGTTGAATCTTTCCCCAACATAGTCAGTTATGGATGAACATGTTTCAAAAAACAACTGTTGGACTGAGGCCAGCAACTCATTTTGCACAAGGTATCAGACAACTAGCAGACACCCTCTAGGGAGCTATATTTGGCTCTCAACCTAAAGTGGAAAGAACCAGTATGTATTCAGTCTATTTTGAGAAACATAGTGGTGAACACTGTTAGAAGACTAGCAGTGCCTAATAATCTGCTAGTGGAAATTAGCTCTTCCAGTCTAAAACTTTGGTTAACAGTTTTTCCTAAATGACTGGCATATTTCTTTTCTTTTTAAAGCCTAATGTAGACTGATAGCATTGCATTTCAGTGTGGTTTTTAAAGGAAATAAATTTTGTGTGATTGCATTGTATTCTTCACCCACTCCTTGCGTCATTGTGCCTTTGCTTCCTAACCAAACTAGGCAGAAGAGTAGGTATCAAATATGGTAATCAAAGGTATATCCCTGGCCAGGGTATATCCCTGGGGAGGCAATCAAAGACTTCCAGACTATCATCTGAAGGCAGTTACAGGTTAGTTCTTTATCAGTACTGAAAAAAACTTACATGGCTTTTGTCCAATTATGTCCTTGCTAGCAATCAGCCAGCAGACAAATTATTATAAATCCGTGACAGTCTGTAAAATAGGGGGGATGTAGGAAACCTGGAAAGGATTAAGAAATGCAAGACACGTCCTTAAGAAACGAGGCTTAGTTCTTCTGCCCGAAGACAGCTAGCTTTTAATTATGTTTGGTAACTACATGCTATTTAAGTAGGTAGGTTAGATTTCAGAGGATGTTTTGTCAGCAATGGCCCTCAGGAATGAGAAACATACATACTTTTAACAATTTTCGGTTTTAATTAGCATTTTCTGGGGCAGCTCTGTCTTCCTTCAGTTTCGTATGAAAAGAGGCTTAAGCCAAAAATGTAAAACAACAGTCATAGAAACATCCATAAGGCGGCAAGTGAACTTGTCAGTATTATGAAGCTAATACATTATGACATTAACATTTCACACAGAATGTAAGATCTAAGTTTAAATGTGGAGCTACATGGATTTATAACTTTTTTAAAATGAAGCAGTATTAAGGGTAAAGCCAAAGCAGGAGGTGAGACTGCACTGTATGTTAAGAATAATTGATTAAAGTTTTAAAATTTTCTGAGCTGTCACCTCTCCCACATGCAAAAAAGATGATAAATCTTATAGCTATTAATTTCACATCCAGAACATGCTGAACCTGGGCAGTAGCCACCAGCGTGCTTGTAACAAATGTGGATAGAGCCTTCCTAAATCTTTGTTAGCGAAGCCCAGCCATGATGATGAATTTCACATAATTAGCCTGTGTATTCATGTTTGTATATGAATATCTCCTACGTACTTCTTCCTAATGTCCTTGCAAAGTATCCTCACCATATCTTTTTTCAAGTTAGATTTTTTGTCTTTTCATTGCGTGATGAGGTTTTCCAGTGTTTCGAAGAATACTGAAATGTGCCTTCTCTCTGACCAGCATTAGCCATTTTAAAGACTATCACAGGAAGCAGCATAGCAGACATAAAAGATATCACCTGTCACCAGACAGAGCCTCTGGTAAATCTCAGTTAGCAACTGGTTTATGGTATGAAATAGAAAGTTTTATCTTTTCTAGCTTGTGGATTTTTAATAGAGTTATTAAGATAACTCTAGATATTTTTATCCAAGTGAATATTCAGTCACTTAAATCCTTTTGAAGGTCAGGCTGTATACATTGTGCCAGCCATGGAAGAAAACATCTTTTTTTGTCGCTTTAGATTTACACACTTTTACTGAATGCTTTCCTGTTACTGAACTAGAGGAGAAAATGTTCTACTACTACTTTATTGTCTATTCTATTCTTATCCACCGATTCTAATCTCCCTATAAATGTGTTTCTATTTATAATTCTCTAATGTCTTTTAATCATCTGTTCAGAGTCTTTTCTGACCAAAACTAGAAGAAAAGTAGGTCATGGTTTACTTTTCTCACCAGACATGACAATTCATTAGTAATTCTCTAGTTTCCTTAAGTTAATTATTTTAAGGATTTTGTCTAAGAAAAGCTGGCAGAAGGGTCATGGAAGCCCTTAGGAGACTGAGGTCTTGTTCTTTCTTTCTTTCCTTATGGGACAATAGTCTTTTCTAGTTTTTTAGAATGAATTCTACAAATTTAGAAAAACATTCTGTTCTTCTGAAGCAATTAAGGCCTGGGATTTGGATGCAGAAAAAGTTCAAGGTTCAACTCAATTAAACCTTGTGTTACTAGCACCCATAATACATTTCTGGAAATAGAGGCTTCCACTGTCCATTTAATTACCCGTCATCTTTCAATATCATGTTATTCACTGAAAATGCCACCCCCATTACCTATTATATACTCATCTGTGTTCTAGTAGAGAACAGCTCCAACGCAGTATGACTTGACTAGCTTTATACACGAGTAAACAAGAATGCAGTTATGTTGCTGTGCAGTTGTGGACTTATAAGCAGTTAACCACAGCACAGCTGATGCATGTAACTTCTTTAAACTTTGGTATTATGATGGTGTATTTGAGTTTCAGCAACAGCACAATATTGTTACTATTTATTGTTTACAAATAATTATAATAAGGAATTTTTTCCTTTACAGATCCGAAAATTCTGTAGGGCTTAGGATTGTTTTCCCCTAAGGCAAAGTTTGCTCAACTTACATTCTTAATAAACCTATGTTTATTTAAGTAGGTTTAGCACTGCGTAAACACCTGACATTGCACACTACATGACACCTGTCCATTGCAAAAAGCTTTTTTTAGATCACTTGTTGATTTTACTGTTAAATAGTCATGAAAATTGTGCAAGATTCTCAAATCTACATTCACTTTCAAATTATAGCTGCCTTTTTTGTTTTAAGGTGATGTTAAGGACCAGAGATAAGAGGCAATTCCACTAATCTCTTGCAACAAATTAAGAATTAAGATGCTTTCCTGTGATGACAACATAGCACATAGTTTTTATCTATTCAAGTCTTAAATAAATGTAATTTCAGCAATTGTGATGTGTGAATGTGATTGCTTTCATAAAGAATTAATTTCTGCCTAACATAATCAAGATTCTATATTCCTCTAAAATAATATTATCAATTTTTATTTTCAAATATGACAATATTTTAAATATTCTTCTGACAGGCATTGTTCGAATATATTTTTCACCATGAAAATGACGTAAAAAACGTGAGTATTTCATATGTTCCATTTTCAGTTTTTATTATGTATGATTCAGGTATTTCTGTCAGTATTCTGCTAAACTAAGGATCCAGGTAGTACATCACACATGTCCAGGCAGTAAGTACAGAAGTGAAGCATTAAAAGTTACTTAAGAGAGAGAAATCCTTTCTTACAGGGGTGATAATCAGGGATGATAATTTGCAAATACCAAGCTGTGGATTGCTCTCCTTTTTGAGAAGCAAAACATTCTAATACTTAAAACTGGGTCCCTCATCTATCAATATGGTAAGGTCTCTGCATTTAATTATTTCATGTTAACAGAATTTACTGGAACCTGAGCAGTAGCTGAAACTACAGGTCAGGTAGTGAACTGCCTAGAAAGTTCAGAGTCCTGTGGCTTGAGAGTAAGCAGTAAATTATTAAAGACTGTCTGTTAACAGAAGAAGTTGAAAATACCTGACAAAACAGTGATTGAAATGAACATTATTTGACATTTTAAACTCCTGAGATGATTGCTTATGCATTTGGATGAATAGAAAGGAAATATATTTGGTGAAACTGCATAAAAATAAAATATCAATGGGACTTTGAATAGTTTTTCTAGAAACATAATTCCATAGTGCTGAGGTGTTTTGTGGCCTCAAGAGAAAGATTAAATTGTCTAAAACATTTATTCTTCAGAAAGTTTTCCTAATTATAATTTTCCTCTTACCCTATCCAAAATTTTTCTTCTGTGGTTCTTATGTTACTGCACTGAATGGGTAAGATCACGTTTGGGTACATATTGTTTAAACTTTCAGAAAGAGATAAAGGTTGCAGAAGTTTTTTGGCAGTTCATCTAGCAATTAATTTATTCAATTAATAAAGTGTCAAAATATTTCATTGCTATATTAGATATATCCACCCAGTTGAAATGGAATCAAAATTTCTGCTGGAGGTTTGTTTGAAAGAAGTTTATGTCAATAATGCATAGTTGACTAGTTACTGAATTTTCTGCAATACTACCAACTGGTGTGTGATTAGACCTGGAGTTAAACTCTCCAGTTAATCAATAATACACACAAAAAATATTTTGCTGTTGTTGACATAGATGATAATTATTTCCAAATGTGCTGCTATGTGAAGTTTTTTAATCTAATATCGAATTATTATTGTTGTACACTGTCAACTTATTGTACAGCATTCTTTTAAGAGGATTGAATTGTAATGCACTCTTAATCCAAAATACCATTGAAATGGTAAGTAGAAGCATCAGAAATGTCAGAGAGAAATAGAAATTAAGATTTACATATTCTGGTACTGAATATGAAGAAAGTACCTGGGTTTTAGGCCACTAGTAATTTAAAAGTTATGTTTGTTTCTGAAAGCTCAGTTCACTAAGAATAAAAGAGTCACTTGATAAGATGCCACATGTGCCTGTGACCTACAGTTTAAGGACATGCAGGATCTCTAGGCTAGATAGAGTTTTATATAATGCAGGTAATTTTCCAAGCACTCCAGAAAAAAATTGTAAAATGTTTCTGCACTGTACTGCATGTATTTTGAAATCCTTGCTGAGAGTCCCAAATGAATGACTTGCAGAAAGTTTTTCCTATGTTTTTTTTACACACTTGAGCCATTTGAATAAATATCTATAAGAAAGGAAGTGCCAGCTTAGTCACGACCATTTATTGTGTAATGAGAGGGAGATCAACATGTTAGATTAATGATATTATCTTGTAGGAAAAAAAATTGTGTCACACTTCACATATGCCTTTATAATGTAATGTATATCTCTGAAGAGATTTTTTTTAACTGTTCAGTTTGCTTTCTGTCATTTGCCTTCATTGACTGTTTTCTACACCATTTTCAATGTAATTCTATTCTCCAAACTGTCCTCCCTTCGTTTTGAACTTCATCTGCATTAATTTTTCTTAAACAAAAAATAAACACTTTAACTTCTGCATTACTGTGGCTGCATCAATGTTTATTCACTTCTCCTACCAAGTGAAATTTCAAAAATTCAATTTCTTGTCTCCCTAAAAAGAATTCGATCGCTTAGGATTCAGCAGGGAAACAGCATGTATGTTAACTATTTAAAAATGGATCTGGCTCTTGTTTGATCACCCATTAGAACAGTCACTGACATCTCTTACATCTTTGTATTTTCTGCTACTCTGTGAGGTTGCACATTCTTAAAAAAGAACCAAAACCCAACAGTTTTCTACATGAGGTGAGATGAAAGAGCTTGAAATGCTTGGAAGCCAGAGAAATTGACTTAAAGTTTGAAAAGTCTTTCTTGGGACTTTCTGCGTGAACAGCATACCAGTTCCTGCAGTTTTGCAAATAAAACACAAATTAGTAGTGACAATATCCTTCCTTTGTCACTGTTGATCTGGAACAGTCTGTACTGTTCTCATTTATTATTATCACGTTATTATTTAAGAAACAAAGGCAGTTTTATTATTTATCTTCTGTTTCATATTCTGCCAGTATATAGAAAGAAAAAAAAGACTCAGCAATTTCAGTTTAGAAATGCTATTAATCAGTGTGCATTCAGCTGAATAAATAGTGCTAGGAAATTGGTTTTAATTAAAAGTAAATACATCTGTAATCTGTCCATTATCAGAAACGTGAGTCTGCAAGTAGAAGAGAGAAGCACTGAGCTTGTTCAGCACTTGAAAATGTATTGAAAAGTCTTTTGTCTTATTTAATGAAAAATTAAACACTTCTCTGAAAAAAATACTGTTATCCTATCCATGATTGTTCTTGACTTGTTTCCTTTTGAACACATATACTTAATAACTGACTTTCTGTACTCCTTGAGCTATTTCTAAAAGCCATTTTATGGGCTAAATGCTTTGACAGTTTGAAAGACTTGTCCAGAAATAGTTCAGCTGCTACTTTTTTCAGTAGACTGTGACATCATATTTTGCCATTATTTGCGGGTGGGTAATGATGACAAGATACTTTGTCCTGAGGAAGAACAATGAGTGTACAATGGATACTTACGGCCAGAAGTCACGACCTCTCATATTTCCTTAGATTTTCTTAATACTTTGTAGCTTATAGTCTCTGATAGGAATCTATTTAAAATGGAATTATGTTAGATTTATAAAATATAGGAATCCAGAAGACAAAATAGATTGTGTTAAATTGACTATGGCTAATGTCATTTGCTCAGCTATCTTATGGACTATCTGGGCTGATTTGTCTACAAATAAGACTTCAGTCAGTAATTGTTACTGGGAAAATTACTGCCATTCAACAGCACATGAAAAAAGCAGCAGATGCTTGCTTTTGTTTCCATCTATCTAATTTCTTGGTGCATACAATACTCTGTATGAAATTACTGTTTCAAACAACTTTACCAATTTCATTTTGCAATAGTGAAGTTTGGAAGTCTTAGTTATAGTACAGTTTAGTTAAGGAAGGTAATGGTAAAAAAATGAAACTCAGGATCATGCCAAATACAATTAAAGAACCAACATTATTTTTCATTCTTTAATAAAACCTTTTTTTTAGAAAACAGAAAACCCACCGAGTCTCAGGGGTTTTAAACATTTTTATTTGCACAAACATAAGAACTGACAGTAAAATAAATTTGTTCTGAAAGATTTCTTGGGGTTAAAACTGTTACTGAAATGGACTCTGCATACGTGAGTATGCTAAGTGCTCTAGACAGGAACAATTTCAACTTACCGATATGTCCACATGGTGAGTTATATCCTTAAGTTTATTAAAAGTTTTAGGACAATCAGTTTGGGTTTTGAACTAATATGTAAATTAGAATCAAAAATCCTTAAAAAGACATACCAGTATCTGGTAATATCCCTAATCCTTTATGTTTTTCCCTTCCAGTTATTAATATGACTGCACCAACATTCAGCAATGCACAGGAGTGCAGGACAGGCATATCAGTACTGCTTTTATAGATTAAATTAAAATGCCATGCAGACTGAGCATTGATTTATACCCAAACTGTACAATTAAAAAAAAAAGTTTGCACCAAACTGAAATTTAACTGTGCTTGGTCTTGGTACTGACAAGGTGAAGACTTTTAAAAGACTGTGAATTAATTTACTAAAATTTCAGAGGCCACATTGTCAAAAGATTTTGTGGTAATACTAGCAGAAATTCTTAACTCTTAGGATGCACAAAGCCTTCTCAGATAAACACTTTTTAGAAATATTTGTAACATTTATAGTATTTTTTGATTAAAGTTTTTATAATCATTTGTAGAGTATCAGAAACAAGATCTTCCTGTTCCTTTCCTATTTCATTAATTGGAAAGTATAAAAACAGAACTTATTTTCATAAACTAACTTCGAGATGAAGTCATGGCTGTGTTTCTTCATGTTAGTATAAGATCCCAGTAAGAGTTCAGGATCTTCACTGACAGATGAACGGCTGATGTTAGTGTCTAGTAAACCTGAAGCAATCTTAGTTTCCACTTTCCAATCACAACCAGAATTGTTAGCCTTGCATAAAATAATTATCAGAAATAATTAGGGTAGCAGGAAGAAACCTGAATGTGCAGTTACAGAAGAGATCGTTTTCTGAAACTCAGTCCTTCTTGAGCACTTGCCATGAGAGCACTCTGAGGAAAGCTCTCTGAAGCATTTGCATGATCCTTACTTGTCTGAAGTGGCTGCTCATGCTGCATTAGATGCAGGTGTGGTATTTGACAGACACACATATTGTTTATACATTTGTAAATGCAACAAAAGTAACCAACGTTTTAACGGCAGCTACTTTCCCAGATTTTCCCGGTATTGGGACAAAATTGCTTGTGTACCTTCAGAGAAAAGAAAGGATCTGTCTAGAAGGGAATCCAGCAATTTCTGTCTTGAAGCAAGTTTATTCTCCATTATAGTCGTAGCATCCAAAGGCCCTATTGTGCAATTTGCAAAGCCATTAAGAAACAAAGGGCAACCGAGAGCTGCCATCTAAGGTCTTCAAGGATTCCACCTAACTGAAAGAAACAGTGAATTCAGAGTTGTCAGTTTTCCTGAGTTTTCTCTTTTCTGTCTCAGAGGCAGGGAATGACAGTTGTCTTCTTCTCTTTGGGGCAGCATCCTTATCCTGACTTGCTACAGAAAACAAATTATTCTTTCTCACAGAGCCAAAACATAGCAATTTGCCTAAGTTGTCGTAGCTCCAATGATTTTGCTGCAGTGTGTCAGATCTAAACGCATTGATTACTTGCAGCCTCATTTTACTAGCAGGAAGAACAGGAATCAAACCTAGGGGTAGATGTGACTAAACTGGGCTCTTACAGCATTTCAAATATTCAGATTAATTTTTCCTGGGAATTATTTGTTCCTCTGCTACTGAGTGACCAGTGCACAGAACTTTTACTTATTGTTCCTAGTAGATAGCAAGGTTCTGATTCCTGTGGTCTCCAAAATGTTTATGAAAACAAACAAATAGAAGAGTGAGCTCTTTGTTATACAACCATGGCATTAGATCTTTTTAGACTATTTCTGATATCCCTAAAGTGTAACAAATATAGCATGGCTTTGATATGTTCTGAGAAAAAATGGAATTAATAAAAAAGAAACACTAACAAGTGCGTCTATGGTAGACTGTGGTACAAAACACACATCTATTTGTTTTAACGCAGATTTTGAAATTATAACTTAAATATGAAAAGCCACACATTCTGGCTGATGTGGCTGATCAGAGTGTACCTGCTTTTCCAGTATCCCAGACAAAAGAGATTTTAGACCTCCACCATCTTCAATAGCTATCTATTTCTTAAGATATTTTTCCTATAAAATAGTTTTTTACATTACAGTCTTTGCAAAGGAAGAAATGTGTCTTACTGTACACATCTGAGAATTTCTTCCCAGAAATGGAGGCAACCTGATATTAGCCATGAGATGACAATTTCTACAGTATTTCAAACTCATTGAACTTATTTATTTTAGTTTATTTTTACTTTTTTTTAACACCTTTTAGTGAACAATGATGGGAAGCTTGGAAAAAGTGTGTTGGCTTAAACAAATAATGTATTCTGAAGCAGTGCTACAGGAGTCTGATCAATTGATTTTCTATTTTCTCTTTGAATGAGAAGAAGCTGCTTGGTTTGTGTATTTTTATAGGGACAAATAATCCTTTCAGCTGTTTTATGGACTGAACTATAAAAGTAATAAACATAAAGCAATACTTCAACCGAAAGTTTACCTGGAGTTTTTGTTCAAAATTTTCTCTTTACAAAAATCTTTACATTGTTCACATTGTGCTCTTTTTCTTTGTGTAAACACTGGTGGTATTAATTTTAAGATTATGGGTTTGTTTTGGAAGGCTCTAGACTTGGCAGCCCTTGCCACTGAGCATGCACAATTCAAGGACTGGTGGTGGAAAGTGCAAATTGGGAAGTGCTACTATAGGTAAGCCATTGTTCATTTCTTCTGTGATGAGTGAATATGAGTTCAGGACCTGTACTGCTGGGTGTGTTGCGCAATGCTGAACACTGAGAAATAGTTCAGCAAGTGTTTTGTTGGAGACCTCTGTGTTTACAGTTAAATCTCCTTTAATATACAGGAAGACAACTGCTTGAGATAAAGATATCAACACTGAGTACCTTTAAGTAACTTATTACTTGCAACTTTGCCTTTTTTAATGTATTTTAAAATCACTATTTGAAAAGTCAACCAATAAATGCAAAGAACTATTGTTAAAACAGACTACACAAAATAAATATTACAATATTAGTTTGAGAAACTAACTGTCACGAGGGCTTCAGATTGACGAAACAATACATAATAAAATAGTCGTGTTGGACAGTCTCTGCCAGAAGTACATTGCCCAAGAAGTATCAGTTCCAAAAATGTCAAGGCCTCAGGGCTGGCACCCCGTACCCAAGCATCTAATAAAAATAACTTATGAGTACCCCGACACTGTGCAGCCATACAGGAAAGACTGGAAACAGCGGGGAGGAACAAACTTGTGGTGAGCAGTTTGGAGTGATTGCTGAAGATATAGCTATGATAGTAACAGTTCTACCAAACCAGGAGAAACTCCTCCTGATACAACCCTGCTCTTCATGAATGAATTTGTATGAACACTATATTGGGTGTTTAAAAAACGGAAGCATCATCTGCAGTCTTTTCAATTCTATAAGCTATTCTTGTATTGATAATACAAAGCAGTTAACCCTTTAAAATTCCGTATTGGATCTTAGCTTGAAACTACTGGTTCTTTTTAGATGGCCAAACTAATGAAATTTATCACTATCCTTAACTTTTATTTGATATTCTTTAGAAGATCAGACTGACTTTTTTTTCTTTTTTAGCTGTGGTGGATGCCAGGTATCCACCAAAGCTGTGCTATCACATCCCTCCTCAGCTGGGCAGAGGAAAGAAAACAGGGACATAAATGAAGCTTCAGCTTCTCTCAGAAGCCATCCCTGTAGCCCCCCAGCTACCAAAACCTTGCCATACAGACACAATACATGAGCTTAGAGGTCATTTATTACTTCCAGGATTTTTATGAATAGTGTTACAGAGACTAAAGCATCCAAGCAGGCACATGTACTTCCAGGATCCCAAAATACCTTATGTCCCCATTGGCTATGTTTCTTTGTTTTAGCTGACTTGTTCTGTTTCTGTGTTGTGTTTCTTCAGCAAGTATATGTGCACTATGGCTGAAGGAAACAAAAGGCAATTTGCATATGAGAAAGGGTACCTTTTTGCTGTTGTTGAAATGGCACAGTCGTCTTAATTTTGTAGTTTATGTAGCATTTATAGATTAATGCAAAATATTTGACACTACAAAAGAAATGCCTTTGAGATGAAACAGACTTCTGTGAGGTTCATGCACAGTGGAAAGTATCTGTATGATCTTTGCCATGGGTGAGGAAATTCTGCTCCAAAACAGTATGGGTTGAGACATGAATTTAATTGCTCATTTTCTACTGTCCCTTCTAAGACCAGGAAGGAGTCCTATGAATACAAGTACATCATTATTCACTTATCACCAAAAGGCTGCATGGGGGGCCAAATTTCATGGATTTGTCTTTTTCATAGTTTTGTTTTCTTAATGCATATAACAGCATGGGTTTTTTTTAACATGCACACAAATATGGGGTCTTAAAGTGTGCTTTTGGGCAGTTCATATTTGGTTTAGGGTGTGCTGCTTCATTATTTAATAAACTTTTTTTAAAAAAAAGCAAACAACAAACAAGTATCTTCCATATGTATCTGTTGTCTCTTTAGGTTGGGATTATATCGTGAAGCTGAAAAACAATTTAAGTCAGCTCTCAAGCAGCAGGACATGGTTGATACAATCTTGTATTTGGCAAAAGTAAGTCACAGATTTTCTTGTTTAAGAATGAAGTGAAATTCCAAACTATGCCTGAGAGTCCATACAGCACAAGAGCTCAGTATTGAACTTGATACACCATTGTGTTTAGAA
The DNA here is from genome assembly GCF_003945725.1 of Corapipo altera. Lineage (NCBI taxonomy): Eukaryota > Metazoa > Chordata > Aves > Passeriformes > Pipridae > Corapipo > Corapipo altera. The sequence goes on along the minus strand of NW_020884878.1, from coordinate 12,935,500 downwards.
GTATATGCTCTCCTGTCACTACCAGGAGTCATTCTGCAAATACATAAAATCACAGAATCGGAACGGTTTGGGTTGGAAGGGACGCCAAATATCATCTGGTTCCAACCCCTCTGCCATGGGCAGGGATACCTTCCACTAGGCCAGGTTGCTCAGAGCTCCATCCAACCTGGCCTTGAACACTTCACGGATGGGGCACACACAGTTTCTCTGGGTGCTCCCTATCCTCACAGTAAGGAATTTATTCCTCCTATCTAATCTAAACCTACCCTCTTTCAGTTTGAAGCCATTCCCCCTTGTCCTGTCACTCCAGGCCCTTGTCCCTTGTAAGAGATCTCTCTCCACCTTTCTTGTAGGCTCCCATCATATATGGGAAGGCTGCAATTAGGTGACCCTGAAGCCTTCTCTTTCCCAGGCTAAACAATCCCAACTCTGTTAGCCTTTCCTCATAGGAGAAGTGCTCCATCCCTCTAATCATCTTGGTGGCCCACCTCTGGACTTGCTCCATGAGCTACACAGAATGGTTAAATTGGCAGAGTAATTAGATTAACAAAGCAATTTGTTGTGGGAGATATGCATCCCCCCGCATCATTACTAGCTCAAACAGGAGCTGTATTTGAACCTCCACCTCTCACTCCACAGACCAGCTCACTCAAGTATAAAACATTGCACAACATGATTTAATGACTGTCAGTGGACAGGCAATAGAGTAAGGCACTGAGGTGCGGTTCAGTCTGACAGAACTGGAAAGATAAGACTTGAGTTAAGCAGCCATTAAAAAATAATAGGATTGCATCCAGTTGTGTTGTGAACAGACTGATACTACTGTACTGGTTAGTTTTGTTTATATTCATTATTGCAACAGCTATCTGGGTTTTAAAAAATATTTCTTTGAAAGCTGTCTCTCCCTTGAAATGTGATTTATTAAAAGATAAAAGAAAAATAAAAAAATTAGGAGTATTTAAAGAAGCCAGGACTGCTGAGAAGTTAAAAAGTATTTCATGACCTAGCAGAGTTAGAAATAGGATATTTTAATAAGAGATAAGAGAGATACCAAAAAGAAAATGGAGCCATTCTGCTTATCCATCTGTTTAGCATCTAAACCTTAATTACTATAGCTGTAGTACTCTTAGAAAGCAAGTCTCCCCAAAGCAACTGCAAGTAGATGGAAATTGTCCCACCATTTTTTCATTTCTTCTGCCACTTATCTAGATAGCATCTCTACAGACTGCAGAGATGTTGGACAGTGTGATATAACACTGGATATGGGAATTACGTAGTAGGGTACTGTGGCTGTGTGGTTTTAGCATCTGTAGTGAGTGGTTCTTTGGAGTGAACCTCCAGATAAAGCAATAGAACAGATTTGAGTCATTAATACTCAAAAAATGTACTTCATAAACAAATATAAAAATATAAAAAAGGAGTAGATCTAGGGCAGTTACCCCTTTCCTGATGTAATTAGTGCAGTTCTAGTCTATTAAGTACCATGCCCTCCAAACCCCTCACTCTTTTATTGCTTTTCACAAGAAGACATTAGTTTTCTAGTTTAATACAGGAAATGCAAGTGACATTAGCAGAATGAGTGTAAAAAATACCTGTATTTTTTCCTTTTTGCTAATGATCAACTTGAAATGGCAGTCCCTTTGCTTGGAAGTCACTCACAGTCGGCAGCTCTTTCACAATTAAGAATGTCATTGAGTGGTCATAGGAAAGAATTCTTTGCAAATATCTGCAGCAGTATATATCTATAGGGTTGCAAAAAAAGGATCTATGATTTTGGTTGTTGGCAGTCAGAATTCCATGAAGCTCAAGGGCAAAAGCAGAAACCACATTTGGAGGTTTCTCAAGTGTTCAGTTAACACTGATATTTTTCTTACATTTAATCACAAAATGTTTGTATCAGGATACTAGTCACAGATTCTTTTCCTTTTTTAGTAGCATCAAGTATTAGCACTAATTAATGTAATATTTCTCCAACAGAATCATTCAGAACCCTTTTCCACTCAGTGGAATACAAATTAATCATTCTAGCCATCTAGTTTCCCAAAGCATATGTGCAGGGGTTTTCCCTTTGCTGTAGCTCTATTTACCATACCCCACAACAGGAGGCCTTTACAGTTACCTTCTCAGATAGCTGCAGGGGTGGTCTCTGTCAACACATTGCAACACATTGGAGTCCAATTCTCACACAGTTATTATCCACATTACACATTTTCATAATCAACACAGAAGCCAAAATCACAGAGGCGAAACTGCCCTCTTTCTGTAGGATTTTATTGTTTGTGATGAGAGGTTGGTAGAGTACTAAGGAAACTTGAAAGTGTCACTGCTCTGTGCAGTGCAGTCTTATTTGACTAAGTAAAACATTTTGGTATTCCAGCACTACCCACCTGAAGATCCAGTTCTTTCCAGCCTAAACACAATTTTTTAAAAATATATTAAACAGGGCAATATTCAAGGTGATACCTTTGCCTCAGTGTCAAAGTATATTATTTTGATATGATAATAAATAACTAGGTTTTTTTTTAGTAGTAATGTTCAAATTAATTAATAATGTATAGATGGTATGTATGTAAATTTAATTATTTTAAATAAAGCTATTTTATCTTCATTACGTAGATTTAGTCAGTATTCACTCCATTATTTTCCCAGTATTATTCATCATTTCAGCTAATGGTTTATTGCATGAATGGAGGTGTCATCCCTTTTATTTCTCTCCCAAGTTAAACAGCAGTATAGGTATAAAAATCAGACATTTAACATGTATATACACTTTTTATTTGCTTAGGTGTATTTGCGCTTGGATCAGCCTGTAACAGCTTTGAACCTTTTCAAGCAAGGGTTAGATCGCTTTCCTGGAGAAGTGACTCTTATTTGTGGAATTGCCAGAATCTACGAGGTATGCACCCCCTATACAATCCTTATAGTGGCCAAAGGTATGTGCTTGAGGTAGAAAAAAGAGCCACTAGTTGAATATAACTGTGAGATCCCATTTACCCTTGGCATGCAGAATCAAGTCCACATTGAGCCAAGTGGTCCAGATGCTGTCCATGTAGTTGAGGCTAGTTTATATATGTTTCATCATACTAAAACTGCTCAAGTCACCAACAACCTGCTAGCAGAATCAATCAGCAAAATAGTTTACTCATCAATGTTGCTTTTATTTGCACTAAAGTGTTACCATTAGTTTCTTAAGCCAGTGAGAACAGTTGAAATGTGAATGTTTTTCAGTTAGGAAGCAGATGTCATTTTAAGTAGGATTTGTTTTAAAGTAGTTTTGTTTTAGCTTGGTAACCATGCATTTTGTGTTTTAAAAGTGTGTATTTTCATGTCAAACAGTGGACTTATTATCGTTTTTCACTGAAAGTTGGTAGTGATGCTATTCCAGAACAAATGTTTTAAACAAAGTCATGAATTTATGTTTTTTTTATCTACTTTCATACTTGGCATTCAATCCTGTTCTCATCATTCTCATCTAACCCCTAAGCTTTAATCCATTTTCATATTTAATCCTTTGTGTCCTTCAGCAAGGAAGAAAACAGCTGCATAATTTTTGGAGGCTTTTCTTTCTGAATTGTTAAACAGTTATTAATATGGATATTATTTTACCAAACCATATATAACATTGCATAACCCTTTAAGGAATTATTAAGGAGCAACATATAGTTGATAGGATCTGGTTTTGCACTGACACCTGATTGCAGGATTATAGCTTCATTAGCAAAGATTTGTACTGCAACACAGGGCTGTTCTCATTACATAGATTCCCAGGTGGAATATGTGCATCAGCCATCTTAATCAGAGCTTTTCTTCCCTATCGCTAACTTTTTACAGTAAGAAGAGCTGTAGAGGTTTTTTGGTTTAAAAAACCCCATAATTTTTAAAGAGACTGCTTTAGTACTATCTCCTTTAATCACAAAAAATCCATTTTTTTAATAGCTAAATACACTGCTGAAGTTAAACAAATGCTTATTCTTTAGTTATGTTGAGAGCACAGTGTATCTACAGCACACAGGTACAAGTTATTCCTTTTCAAACACAGAAATGAGCTTGATCTTTTTTCTGGTGTGGGACAGAGTTCTCTGGACCTTGCACTCATAAGAAACAGTGTGCCATCATTTACAGCAATGAGTTCACCCTAATTTGTCCTCCAAGTAGCACACATCCAAGCATATATTTTTATACAATATAGTTCTCTTAACTGGCATATCCTAGGTAGTACAAATTTTGGTAAATTCATGATTCCTGTTTACAAAGACACATAATAATTCTTTATATGCAATTATATTCTCATTTTTGTACAGAGTAATTCATGAGTTGATTTACAAAGCATTGAAAAGAATTGAGACATTGACTGGGGAAGTAAGTGTATTCTGTGTTACCATACTGGGAAACTGACTGCACAGTTCTGTGTATCACAGGCATTGGGCAAGAAGTGGCAGGTGCTTATTGCATGTGTGTGGTGGGGTGACCCTGGCTGGATGCCAGGTGCCCACCAAAGCCACTCTATCACTCCCCTCTACATCTGGACAGAAGAGAGAAAATAAAATGAAAAGCTCATGAGTTAAGGACAGGAAAAGATCAGTCACCAATTACTGTCACAGAAAAAAGAGACTTGGCTTGGGGATATTACTTGAATTTGTTACCAATCAAAATCAGAGCAGGATAATGAGAAGTAAAACAAATCTTAAAAATACCTTCCCCCCATCCCTCCCTCCTTTCCAGTCTCTCCCTCCTCCCTCCTCAGTGGTGCAGGGAGATGGGGAATGGGGGTTACATCTCATGGGTTGAGCACAGAGGGTAATAGTGAATAGGGTAACATCAGAATGGTGACCTGTCAGTAGTGGAGTTCCACAGGGCTCCATCTTGGGCCCTGTGCTCTTCAACATCATAAATGGCTTGGATGCAGGACGGGAAGGGATACTAAGCAAGTTTGCAGATGACACAAAACTGGGAGGAGGTGTTGACTCCCTCAGAGGCAGGGAGGCCCTGCAGAGAGACCTTGACAAATTACAGGACTGGGCAATCCCCAACCATAAGAAGTTCAGCAAGGGAAGGTCTCAGATTCTGCACTTGGGATGGGACAACCCTATATATTTGTACAGACTGGGGAATGAGATGCTGGAAAGCAGTGCCACAGAAAGGGACCTGGGGGTCCTGGTCGATGGCAAGTTGAATATGAGTCAGCAGTGCCCTGACAGCCAGGAGGGCCAACCATGTCCTGGGGGGCATCAGGCAAAGCATCACCAGCCGGTTGAGGGAAGGGATTGTCCTGCTCTGCTCTGCACTGGGGCAGCCTCACCTTGAATATTGTGTGCAGTTTTGGGTGCCACAATATGGGAAAGTTATTAGAGAGCGTCCAGAGGAGGGCAATGAAGATGGTGAAGAGCCCTGAGGGGAAGCCGTAGGAGGAGCAGCTGAGGTCGCTTGGTCTGTTCAGTCTGCAGAAGAAGAGACTGAGGAGAGACCTCATTGCACTCTTCAACTTCCTTGTGAGGGGAAGAGGAGTGGCAGGCACTGATCTTTTCTCTATGGTGACCAGTGACAGGACCCAAGGGAAAGGCTGGATTTTTGTCAGGGGATGTTAGGCTGGATATTAGAAAAAGGTTCTTCACTCAGAGGGTGGCTGGGTACTGGAACAGGCTCCCCAGGGAAGTGGTCACAGCAGCAAGCCTGACAGGAGTTCAAGAAGTGTTTAGATGATACTCCTTGTGGGTCCCTTCCAACTCAACATGTTCTGTTATTTTGTGATTCTGTACAGGACATAGGTAAAGCACTCAGTAGATTGACATTTTAATAAGTTCCATGATAAAAATAGATGATAAGCAGTAGAAGTAATTGGAATTTTTGTCCAATTGTATAGGAAATGAACAATATCTCCTCAGCTGCAGAATACTATAAAGACGTCCTAAAACAAGACAATACTCACGTGGAAGCCATTGCATGCATTGGCAGTAACCATTTTTATTCAGACCAGCCCGAGATAGCTCTGCGGTTTTACAGGTATCTACACTTGTGGAGAGGGAGGGAGGGGAACTAAATGCATGGGAAGGTAATATAAGGGGTTGAATTTTGTATTGCTGATAGCAAAAACAAATTAGGAAAATTGTCATGGGAGGATGACTGAGCATTTGGACAAATATCACCATAAAACTAGCTTACCAACTTATGTATCTTCTCATCCAATGATAATTACATCACTCTCTGAAAAATTTGTCATCATTACATGAGAAGTATATAGAAGTATCAACAAAGATTATCAAAACAGTTATTCAACTAATACACAAGTAAAGTTCTTTCACAGCATGAGGCAGTTTGAGAACAGTGGATCTTACTTTTGGCTTCAGTTGCATCCAAGAGGCATAAGGACTTCCTATTTAGCCCTTTGAAAAAGAGTAATCTTGAAAAACTTCACCTGAAGTGACCAGGAGTTCTGACCACAAAATCCTTGACCTGAATGTGGGCTGGGCTTCCTGCATGTTTTACTGAAAGCAGTAAAAAGATAGTGTTAAATACTGGTGCTTGCTTTTTATTTCGGTTCAGTCAAGAGTGCAAAGGAGCCTGACTCATGTTCTTGAGTCTAATAGCAAATTAAGTCAATAAAAGCACTTCCATCTCATTTCTGTTGGACCTGAGCTCTTTTATGTGTTAGGTTAAAGAACTCACAGTCATGCTGCAGACAACAGCCCTTTTTCTCTGGCCCTCAAAGCATTTCTGTTTTTTCTATAAATATTAGCCGAATTTTTATATCTCCATTCTAAAAGACACACCAAACAACATCAATTTGAATCAAAATCTGAGTTATACTTTATATGTATGATTAATGTAGATTCACATCTAGATGTACTGTTACTAATTAAAGCAGCACTGAAGGATAGGAATCAAGCAAAAAATTGAAGTCTGAATAGTTATAAAAAGCAACTGCAACGAATTATAGCTTGATTGAGGTCAAGGGATTGGAAAGAGGAAATGGAGAAAGTCTGTGTCCAGCTCTGTCTTACAGTAAAGTCAGATCATGTGACTCAGTCAAAAAGACAGAAGTTACTAATTTACACAGACTGTTTTGCACAACTTTGATTCTAATAAAAAATACGCTGCACTACCCTTCATGAAACTACCAAGTGTAAGAGTATAACACTTGTTTTTTACACCCTCTCAGAACAGGGAGAAAGTAGGAGAGAACTTTGTCTTTTAGAGTAGAACTCTTATTTGAAATTAATCAAAAAAATAAATGAAACAAATATTTTCTTTCAATCTAGACGGCTCCTGCAGATGGGTGTTTATAACTGCCAGCTCTTTAACAATCTGGGCCTCTGTTGCTTCTATGCCCAGCAATATGATATGACACTATCTTCATTTGAACGGGCACTGTTTTTGGCTGAAAATGAGGAGGAAACAGCAGATGTGTGGTACAACCTGGGACATGTGGCTGTGGTATGAAAAATATTAACAATCTTTCCAAATAAATACAATTGGAAAAAAAAAGTAAAAAAAATAACTAGGAAGGAGTCATTTCCCTACTTGGAAATACAAAACCCAATAGTGTACAGAATAAAGTCCAGTACAGATGGAATTTTTTTGCACTTCAGCAGAGAAGAAGCAGCAAAAGAAAAAAACCTCTCCACAGAATGTGGCTTTAGCCTGCTAAAAGATGCTCACTCCCCACTGCCTTTAACCTTCCCATCTTTCTAAAAAAATTGCAACATGTACCTGCCTTTGAAGGCCTTGGCTACAGTACAAGATAATCTAACAAAAAAAAATTTAATTCAAGATATTTTTCTGGGAGCTGTGTTACATGGAGCATTAGATCGATTCTGTTGTCATAAAAATACACATTCAGCAGCAAGTAGCCAGCACTAAAGCACTGAGTATGTCATAGTTGAGAAAGCCCATTCCTCTGTCTCAGAGGCACCTATAGAAGTATTGTATAAACATGTGATAAACTTTGTTAAATTTCTACACAAATTTTCATTCTTTGCCCATTTTTGCAGGTGTTTTTCCAGAAGTTGTGTTAGATTTCTCTTTAGCTGCATACCCAGAATAAGTTTACTGAATAAAGTTTTTGACAGCTTTCTAATGTGAATTGTCTTCAGATGATTTCTGATAATGATTTAACTTGAGTCAGAGAGACTCAAGCTGTTCATCTTGCTTGTATTGCAACTGGGATAAACACAGTCATTTGAAATTTGAACTGATATGCCGGTATTTTTTAGCATTTGTCACTTTTGATGTTTAACCTGATGCTTTATCAGTGTTGTTCATAACACTGAAGTACTGATCAGCCACTCCATCCAAGAAATGAATCTCCCTTAATTTTTATCTTCTTTTTTAAAATATGTGTACAGACAGAGAGGCAAGATGACTTCCTCTCTGGAGACATCTTACCCTGCTATAGACAGATACCATAGTCTTTAGAAAACACTTCAGTCATCTAGAAGTTAAATTAGATGAAGTGAATATCCCTTGGGGCATGAAATTATTCTATCTAGAGAAAGAATGAGAAAAAAATGAGAGGGTCTGGGAAGAAAGCACATATGCTTCTGATCAGCATGTTTTTATTGTAATTTGCATTCCTTGTTAGTACATATGGGTGAAAAGATACTACAGACAACAAAACAGATGCATGGTGTTTCCAATCTTTTCACACATTAAAACACAGTCTTACTTGTAGGGAATAGGAGACCTGAATTTGGCTTACCAGTGTTTCAAGCTAACGTTAGTCAACAATAACGACTATGCAGAAGCTTACAACAACTTGGCTGTGCTGGAAATGCGAAAAGGTCACATTGAACAGGTCAGTGTTGAATCTCAGCCTAAGCAGAATGCTTAATTTGGCCCTGTGGTATTTAACAAACATGTCATTTCTCTGAGGTTGAGGTATCATATGAATGTCTAACTTACTGTTACAGGCAGAAAACCTGGATAATTGTTATGCATGTTTCACTGTAACTTCCATGTTGTCATGCTGTCTCCCATTAAACTGCTCATTCTTAGGCTTATCCAAATGGATCATCAAAGACAAGCAAGCTTTACAGTTGCTTTGCAGTTTTTGAGATTTTTTTTTCAAGTTGTGGAAGTTGTGATTGCTAATAACTAGCACTGCAGAACCTTTCCATTGGAATCACTTCCTGTCTACTTTAGTTTTTGGCTTAAAATTTTCAATGTACTTCTTGTATCACATCTATTAATTAAAAATCAGGATCATCATGGCAATAAGTTGTACCAAGAAGAATAAAAAAAGTGAAGATATTTTGCTTATCTTGGATTTTGTTTCACAATGTTCTTTCTTAAGTACTGTTACATGAACTCAGATGTTTCAGATTTAGGGAGTTTTAATAGATTATTAACTTTGCCTTCTCAAACAGTTTACAGATACTTTTCTTTTTAAAAATTTTGGTTTCTTCCCTGCTAAGTTCTCCATGTTCTAGTAGAAGCATTCACAAGTTGACCTTAATTTTGTATTGGATTTACAGCATGAAAATATACACCCTGATACTTAATTTCTTTTACTTTTGTATGCCACTATTTTACTAGTCAGGGAAAAAAAACTGATTTTATTAAAAGTTTTGAATGTGAAAGCTGTCGCTTTTATGATAAAATTTATGTTTCCAGGGATGCTTAAGACAGTACTGTCAGAGACAACAGATAAATACAGTCGCATGTTCTTTAAATAGTTGTTTTTATTTAATATACCTAATATATTCTCTTCAGTGTTTAAAATTGAATTGCTTTGCTGAGTATGTCTCAATATGATTTTTTCTGACTCAGCCAAGAGTCTTTATTAATTTCAATGCTATTCAACTGTATTATGCCTACACTATTGGTGTAACCATGTTGAAAATGGCTTTCTTAGTAAATGCCTAGTAGAGAAAACATAGGATGATTTCTTTTAAGAATTATTCGTATTTCACTGTATTATTTTTTTATTTCTCTGTATAGGCGAGAGCTTTGCTGCAGACTGCTTCATCTTTAGCACCTCATATGTATGAGCCCCATTTCAATTTTGCCATACTCTCAGAGAAGGTAACGCACTGTCCTGTTCTTGTAATCTAAAAACTGAGTCTTGGTGAGGCAGGTGGGTTTTTATTGTTAGTACTGAGAATTCCAGATAGGAAAGACAAAAGAATACAGACTGCACAAACTCAAGGAAAATGTAAGTTATGTTCTCATTTTAATACCCAGAAGTGTGTCAAAGTAGTCATTCCAGTGTGCTTTTGAGAATAAATGAGGCCAACTAGCTATAAAGTAACTTTTTAATTGTCCAAATGCCTATAAGGTGAACAATTCGTTAACAATTCCATCTACAGTCTTTACAGTCATTGGCTTTTTCAGAATGTGAAGTGAAATAGTATAATATGATTTATCAGTAATTGTAGAAAAAATATCCTTTATTTATCCCACGATCTTACTGATCTCAAAAAGAAAGTCAGTTCTTCAGCTTTACAACCCCTGAATTTTTTGTGTTAATAATTTATTTCATACAGAGTGTCTAAGACACTGTATTAACAATGTGCAACATTCCTGTTAATAAGGAGAACTTGTATAAGTCCTTACATTTTTCACAAGAAAAAAATTGCTTCTTTGCTTGTGCCTACACTTTCAAGATTCTGTTATGATTCTGTGTTGTGTGGGCAGCTCAACTCCTACAAATACTAAAGTACACGCGTCAAGAAAGAACAACCCATTAATTTGTAAGCATATCCTCTCCACTGTGAAACGTAAGAGGGTTTTGAATAATTGCATATTTTACCTACCAATTAAGGAGTAAATCCTAGTCTGCAAATGTCTTGTTGCGTAGCTTTTGCACAAGGAACTCTCGTAGGTTATGGGAGAAGACAGACAGCCACATCAGCCAGGTGTTGATGCAGTGGGGTAATGCAATCCTTAGATTTGGTGTAAGGCCATGGTTTACAAAGCATGACTTAACTGGCCAGGGCCCTGGTTTCTTCTCCTTCAGAGAACTGTTGCTGCACTGAAGCTCTGCATTGACTGATACACAGGAACCTCCTTCTGACTCTGTCCATAACTCCTTCCTTTCCATCCAGGAGTTATCACTTTTACTAGATGTGTTCCCAAACATTTGAATTCTTTTTTGCTGAACACACTTTCTGAGATACTTTCCTTTTCATCCTTCCAAAAAATGATGGCTATTTAGGAAAAAAAATTAAGTTCCCTAAGCAGGGAACAATTACTTATAAAAACAGCAGAGGAGCAACATCAGTTCTCTAACATTGTGAGGAAGCAGGAAATCACGTGGAGTTGCAGTTTTTACAGATGCCTTATGGGTTGTGTTTTTGTCATATAGAGCACTTTTGTGAAGTTTAAAAGCAAAACTTCTGGTTTTTATTCCTCCTTACTTCAAGCTCTGGGCGTGGTGTGTACCTTGTCCATTCTCGAAGAAGTCGGGTAAAATGGGATATGTAAAGTTGCCGTCTTGAAGCATCCCTCCCATTAAAATCACGTCTGTCTGTTTCTTCTCATCCCTTGATGTAAAGGGGACATAATCCTGAGTTCAAAAGTCTGTATACTGACTCTGTTTGCTCTTAGGACCAGCTAGGTTTAAACATTTGTGAGCATCAGAAATGTACTGCACAGAATGCACAGAATACATGATGCAAACACTGCAGTGCTTGGATTTTCAAAAGTGTTTTGTGTTTTTCTTATAGGTTGGAGATCTTCAGAGGAGTTACACAGCTGCTCAGAAGTCAGAAGAAGCATTTCCAGGCCATGTTGATACACAGCAGCTCATCAAACAGTTAAAAGAGCATTTTGCTATGCTCTGATGAGCATGTTTTTTATTATGTAAGAACAGTTAGCCAGAGCAAATGTCCCAAACAGCATTTTGAAAATACCAGCTCAAAGTAGATGAACTATACTTAATGCATTCCTGTGGCAAAGCCTGTATTACTTTGAGTATCAGGAAAGGTTTAGATTTCAATTTCTTGTCATCTTAAAACATAACACTTATTAAAAGGCAGCTAGAACACATTGCAACTATATACACAAGAGATTACAGAAAAGGATTTTTTTTCTGACTTTTATGCAGAAAAAAAGTGGTTTTAAACATTCCCACGTGACAACCGGTCAAGTAGCAGGGTAAGAATACTTCCTACCTGGTCTTCAAACCTGGCTTTTGATAGTGTACTTTCTTACTGAATGTTAAGTTTTAAAAATAAAATACCTAAAAAGAATTTAAAATACATATGTAAAGCAGAAGTTCTTGTATTCCTTGTTGTATTCTTTGTGTATGAATTAAATAAATTCAGTTCATATGGTTTGTCTCATTTGTTTATGTAAGTTAAATTACATCCTTATTGCCATGAAAATCAGGGTCAGTAATCTTAACATACTTTGAAAGACTCCACAGAACTGGTACAAAATTGCATAAATGTATGTGGTTGTCCCTACCCAGGAGAGAGTTTATTGTGAATCTCAGTAAGGGAGAAGGGTATTTAGAAGCTTGTGGAGTTAAGAACTAATAGTTGAGAACAAGGCATTTGTGGGGTGATTACAGATGCTACCACATGAGCACTATTGCTAGACAAATATTTGGATCATCAAGAATACTACTAAAAACAGCAAATGAAGATCATACTTTGTGTTTTAAATAAAAGGAATAAACTTGCATGAATTCCCAACTTGACCTTTTTAAAAGACCTTTAAGAAATGTGGGATGTTAAGGCAATCTGAAATGGCACGTCCTGAAACAGACCTTCAAAATTTTTTCATGTTTCTCATATATTATGGGAGTCTCTTGCCTTAAGGAGCAACCCTAAACATCCTTAATAATGTTATGTCTTTCTTTTTACTACTTGTTACTTCTCTACCCTCATCTGTGTTTGTGTGTTGTAGCTGGAGAGCTTAGAGAAGTGTTCCCAGAGGTTCCCCTACAGAGCATTCTGTAGGTGACAGCTAGAAACACTGTCATTAACTGCTGCCACACAGTGTGAAATGCCAAAGCATTATTGGCTGAATAGATGCAGCATCTTTAATGGAAATTTTTTTTTGTCCACATCTTCATATTGTTGGAAATTCATCACAAACTAGTTAAAAGAGAATCTTAGTTATCAGTAATTTTCATTACTTAAGACTTTACTGCTGCTAAAAAAGGATGAAGTTATAAGGAAGTTCCATCCTTTGATCTACTGTATTTATGTCTTTCCAGCTGACATTGCTAAACTTAGGAAGCCACTAGAAAAGAAAATTTATCTTAGCAGTTTAAACACAACTGTCAAGAATTTTTGAATGTCATATTATTAACTCAGACTAATTTTAAAATTGCATAGTAAATGAGATTATTTGTATGTGAACTGGAACAGAAAGGAGTAACACAACTTTAATTTTTAATCTAATGTGGCAGTTCAATAGTTCCTCATAAGTGCTTATAAGATGCCACTTACTCTGATCACTGCTCAGGTTAATGATCTGAGTAACTGGTTTTTTTGGAAAACAGTACCCCTTAGTACATAGACTGGGCATGATTATTCTTTTAATATTGAGGAATGTATGGAGATTAAAAGAGAAAAGGCTCATGTATGGTAAAGAATCCTTTACATAATATGCTTGTGCAAATTAGAAATAAAACCCAAACCCAGCATACAAGCACAAGTTCTAAACAAGGATTAAAATCTTTTTATCACTGTACTGTGCATCATCTGCAAGCTATTCCAAATTTATCTTACGTGGTATATTTTGATTGCCCCAAAAGACAGCAGCTATTTGCCTTGTTGCCCCAAAGCAAGGGTCTGACAGTATATTTTTCATGACTAGCACATATACAAATGAAATCAAATGTGGTAATGAGTGGAGCACCACAGTGAAACAACAGATGAATCAGCAGGCTGTTTGTCAAGGAAGACTCTTTCAATTTTATTGTATGTTAATTTGGTGCGAGCTGCAGCAAACAGCTGAATGAGCAGACCCCGGGACAAACCACCTCTGGTTCATTGAGGACAGCAGAGCACAACACAACACGTTGGAATCCGTGTTCATCTCTGGAGTAGGATCGTGTCAGGGCAGTGTGACCTTAATATTGCAAGCAGGGTTTCTGTAACACAGCAACCATTTTTCCCCAAACGTGTAGCACAGCTCCAGGTATGTCCAGCCAGCATTTAAAAAATCTCTTCAGAGTAGAGAATAAAATACAAGGAAAAAAATAACACAATGTTTAATCTAGAGGGATGATAGTGTCCACAACAAAGCTGCCTGGAAGGAAGCTTAAAACAGATGGCTGGGGCATCTTGAAGTTTCTGTGTCCCTGCAGGAAAGGTCTGTACAGTTTATGGTTGTTACCATCAGTTCCATCCTTCTTTACCAGCCTTCTTGCTGGGGTCTTTCTTATGGATGAATCCAATTAAAAGTTGATAATGTAGGGTTAGGTTATTAAAGGAATTTGATTGTTCTGCTAGATGTTATAGCCACAGCACCAGCCACGAAACTGTTGCTGAAATTAATCAGAATTTGCAGTTAAGGGTTGTGGATCATTTTGGCTGCAAAAAGCATCCTCAGAAGTCATTGGGCAGGACAGAGTGAGTTTTCCATTAGATGCCAGTTCAGTCACTGTAAGACTTTGGATAATGATCCAATTTTGTTGCTGCTGATGGTGGGCTTTTTCTTTCGTTGCTTCCTGTCTTTGTAGGCTAGAGGGAGAGATTTTGGGGTCATTCAGTCTGATCTCTGATATGACATAGGCCTAAATTTTGATATTCAAGGCATATACAGACTTGTATCTCCAGTCACTCTCCAGTAGCATTTGAACTCCTGTGCTGATAAGATGGTGGCATTACTAATTTTCCTGAATAGGGGAGCTTTCAAAGTTAATGAGCGCTCAGGAGTTGCAAATGTTCGGAAGCATCAGTAAGAAGGTTCAGTCTGGAAGATACATCACCAGAGAAAGCAATTTTTGTTGAAAAACTATCAAGTAAACATACCCTGAATCATGCTGAGTAACTGAAGGATCTGTACAAGTACTATATTTGTGTTCTTTCTGTTGATTAGTTACAGCAATTGCATAGTGCACAGCCTTTTCCTTTCTTATATTTAGTTTATTAAAAGGTCACAAAGATTTAGCTGAAGAAGATTTCCTAGTTAGAGACTAGATCTTTATAGAATATGTAAAAAAAAAAATCAAATCTATGAGTTCATAGTAAAAAACTCTCTTCCCAACACATAGTGCATTATGTTAATTGTGTATAGGAATATATCAGCACACACAAATGTGGGGCTTTTCCCCGTTTCCTGTTTGCTTTTTGACATGTATTTCCAGTGAAACCAATTATATTGTTTCAAAAGTAAGTCTTGAAACCAATTAGAAATGAGACACAAGAAAATATAGCAGGATGCAAACCTTGCTCAGCACTATGGAAAGGGCAAAGTTGTTAAAAGCCAGGAAGCTCGGTTCCAGCAAGTAGACCCCCCCAACGGTGTCATCTCATTTTCAGCTTATTCAGTTTACATAACCATAAAGTAATTGCCAAGATTGTACATTTTAGCTTTGGTATCATTTTATACTACAACCAATTCCATGTATTTCCAAGTCTATATACTATAATAATGCCAAGAACCTTTAAAGCTATTGCACATGTTAACTAATTAATCCTTTCAAGCAATAAATTTAGATCATGCTAACCAAGGGTCATAAAACCTTCCATCGAGAGCCTCTGGTCTAATTGTGTATGAGTTACCACACAAAAGTCAATTTAGGAACATAACCTTTGACTGTTTTTGTTCCTGTGAACTACCATAAGCTAACAGCTCAGGGTTCACATAAAAACATAGTCTTCTAAAATATATGGTTACCGATTCTTTTTTTAATCAGTAGAACAAAAATGGATACATGTATCTGTACTAGCTTTCAAGGATGTAATTGTTAGTTCCTCAAGAGATATTGATGGGGGAGAACCAGTACAAAAACTTTGAAAGCTTCTGACTTCTGCCTGCAATCCTGTAATGTCTAATGACTTAAAATTCTATGTCATTACCAAGCATTTATTTATTATGGTATGAAATGGTAGCTACTAGGATAAACATTAGATTTGAAATTCAGTATAAGTCCTGGGAAGGCAGGCTAATAAGCAGAAGACCACATATACCAGAAATCTCTGCCGTATAATACATCGATATCATTACTGCCTATGTGCAAGACATTCACAGGTATCTTCAGATCAGGCAGTAGCTATAGACAGTGAAGGAAATAATTCTCCAAGACTACCTTAGACCCCAGTCTAACTGAACATGGGGAAAGGTGGGTGAAATGTGAGAGATCCTATTTTGCAGGGGTATATGTATATTAGCAAAAAATAATTAATATAATGGTAACTAAACATAATGTGGCTACTTATAGATGACTGATGTAATTTACACTTTTCAGCCTCACCTTTTATAGTCTTTATTATCTTTATTAGCAGATGTGTATGTATTTTTCAACTACTAATTTTTAAGCAAGTACAAGCAAAATTCAAAAACTTTCGAACTACTGGCATTATGTGACAAGTCTCATATGGTCTACCTGAATACAACATCATCTTTAAAAAAAAAGTTAGACATACTCAGCAATCTCAGAAAGTGGCTCTAATGAAGCTGAACCTTCAAGTGCTCCAATGCCTTTAAAATTAAAAAAAAAACCCACCACCAGGATATACACCTTTCTGCTTAGATCAAAACTTAAAATCCTTTAAACAAAGCCTAAGTAATGACAGATATTTGATTTTGAAGGGAAGAGAGAGTTGTCTCTTGGGGTAAACCATGTCACATCATCACTTGTAACTTCATACCATGTTATCTTGGTGAACGCTGTGCTGCAACATAAGCCAATAACATTGTAAAGTAACATACATTGTAAGCAAATTCCCTTCAGGCTAAATATCTGTCATTTCCAGGAAAACAAGGTAATTCAGGTACAAATCTCTTGAATGAGAAAGAATAGGAGAAAACCAGAAAAGTGTTATTTGGATTGGAAACAATATTTTAGTGTTATACTAAGAGACACCTTTGGGTGTCTTCCTATAGCAACATGGCCAACTTTGCCAACATTAGGTTGCAGTTCAATATCATTTATAACAATAAGCAAATGAACTTTACCCATACAAGTCTGTTCAAGCACCCTGAGGAAAAACAAATGTTCTTGTTACATGGGACTCTAAGATGTACATACTGTAAATAAATTCTCCTTTCTCCTCTGGAAGTCCCCCTTTAGCTCAGGTTTAAAATAGCACAGCAGGTATTTTAGGCTTCAAATATTTTGTGGTTTACAATAAATCTATTGGTCTTTAAGGGGTCCACAGAGTGCAGGGAAACATCCTGCTGCCATGCCCCTGGGAGCAGTGCCATCCTTGTCTTTGTGACCATGCATGTTTGAAAGTCAGCGCTAGACACAGTCATAACATTTTTCTGCCCCTTATGGAGGTCATAGCACCAGACATGCTGAGTTTAACGAATCTGTTTTAATAATATCAAAGGAACTAGATACAAGAAAAATGAGAGCTTCTTTAACGCTCTTTTTTCCACGCATATCCATAAGAGGTAGTCAGTGCTGTGCTTCCCACCAGTTGATTATACCTGTAGCAGAACAATTATTTTTTTCGTCAATCCTGATTTCAGGGATTTGTACCAATGTTTTCATCTCTACTTAGATGGTGAAACTGCTTAAAGTAGAGAAACAGTTTAGGTTGGATATTAGAAAAAGGTTCTTCACCCAAAGGGTGGTTGGGCACTGAAACACGCTCCCCAGGGAGGTGGTCACAGCACCAAGCCTGATGGAGCTCAACAAGCTTACAGATGATACTCTCAGGCACATGGTGTGACTCTTGGGCATGGTCCTGTGCATGGCTAGGAGTTGGACTCGATGATCCTTGTGCATATTCTGTATTATGTGATTCTGTGATAATAGCCCCTCATAGCTGCTGAGAAATAAGAACACTTTCAGGTTGAGTACATCTTACCGGGCAAGGAGAAGTCAACCATCCTGTGGTGCTCCTGGCTGCAGTCAAGAACTGCTCTCTTACATGAATAGGCTTCAATATGAATATAGCATCTCCGGGCAGATTTTGATTAAGCTTTAGGCAGCTAAAGATACACTTGATAAAGATCTCAACAGACAGCCCAGGACCTTTTTTGAAGTCTTGTCTTACCTTTGAAAGCAAGTTGTATAGAAGATGTGGATGCCCCAGTGCTTTGCATAGGTCCCAAAGGCTCAGAGGCCACTGCCACTTCCCATGACTGGTATACTGCTGCCACCAAGGGAAGGATAGAGATCTGTCCCCCCTTTCCTGGAGTTGCAGCCCAGCTGTGTGGCTGGAGCAGGGTGGCACATGACAGGCAGCTGATGTAAGAAATTTCTTCAGTTTTGGCAATAAGATGTGCAAAATTTGAGTTTTTCCCTTAAAAGTGAGCTGAAAGTGGGAATCATTCTGGGCCCTGTGAAATCCATCTCTGGATCAGACACTTGAGCTGAGATGCCAAGCAACCTGGGAATCATTAAGGAATGATAAGTATGGTTTCTCCTCTTTTCTCAGATTTTATGACCTAATTTCTTCTTTTCTCTCAGGATGTGTTCATCCTGCGTTGCTGCACTTGCACTCTCTGTGACTTCATGTTCTGTTTCCAGGCAGTTTGGTCTGTATCACCCCAAAAATATTCCTTTCCTCCTCCAGCTGCTGACTGTGTGAGCCTGGCTTTTTCCAAAGAAATTCATTCCTCAGACAAGCGTCAGTTCCATCCGCTTGAGCTGTCACTGTGCCAGGACCAGCTTTGCCACACAGCCACCAATAACTCTGGAAGTGGTTCAGATTTGCCATTTACTTGGAGAGAAACGAGAACAGTCCGTTTTGTCTGGGCTTTGGGTTTGTCCTGTGCATACATTTAGAAAGCAAATTAAATCTCATTTAATTGATTGTGCTGACTAACAGGAATTTCACCCTTTTCCAGCCTGATAACCTGTGTTTAATCTGATGTCCTTTTCCTGTGTTCTGGAGGTTGACAAGGTCACAACAGTAGACATGAGTAGTAGTTGATTTTATCAGTCTCCGCTGTCTCTTGCTGTAACACACTGGAAACTGCAGAACATTTAAAATTTCTAAAATTTCTATAATGTAGGGTGATGATAGAGTTTGCTTAGAGTAATCTTCCCTGAGTTCACAGCAGCCCTGTCAAATCACCCCTGCTAAGCACGAGACAAGTTATTTGGGCACCTTCCTGATCCATCTCCTCTGCAGTACGTTTCACTGCAGCAGAGCAGCTGCCCAGCCATGGAGCCCTCACAACCCACACGAGCTCTGGAAACTGGAGCTTCAATGTATTGTTCAGCTTTTAGAGCCACGGGGTGCTATTTTCCACAGAACATATTGGTATGTATGATTTACGTAGGGTTTCCCAGAAGTATTCCATGTCTGGTGAAGCCAAGGCATCCATTAAACTTTCTGTTTGGCAGCTCCCATGTCCCCTTACATTGTGGCATATTGTCTCTGTGATTTTATCCTTTTTGTCAGCTTCCTCCCTTAGTGCTGGCTGTCCAAAAGGAGCTAAAACATTGGTACAGGATGCAATTAAGTGCAGTAGCCTGCAAACATGCTAATGGGATGTAAAAGAGGGCTTGTATGAGCTAGGTCATGCAAACATGGCCACTGAGCTGCCAGTGAAGTAATGTTCATCCAGACTACCTAATGTTCCTCAAGAGGCAGCACAAATATTTCTGAGGATCAGTGAGGATACCTGAACCTTCAAGAACTGTGTAAGGCTCTCATGACAAGTTTTAGTCATATTTAATAAGGAATATCAGGCAGCAATCACATGTTGGGATCACAAAATCTGGTTGTCATTAGAAGAGAGGTCTAGAAAGGGAAGCACCTGCACCCCAGCCCCAGCTAATGCTCCAGCTTCAGCAAATTATACTTTTCCACGTCTCCATTTCCATACATGTAAAATAAGGCTATTGGAATTGTTGCTGCTATTATAATTATTAATTTTTTCATTTTTAGCATTTTCCATCAGCTGACCCCATTTTTCAGTGCTTGCACCCAGTGACCACTGAGGTTTTTGTATGAATACTCCTCCCTAAGCAATGGTGAGAGGCAGTGTGCAGAGGGGTGACAGGATTGAATTCTTAAAGGATTTTGTCTTTTATTTCCCTCAGTAAAACTCACAAGCACTGGGAATATAAAAGCTGTACAGGAAGCTGGAGCGCTGCAGGCGCGCTGGGCTCACAGTGCTTCTCCTCCTCTTGGACATAGGCAACATCTTCCCTCGCCTGCCGTCACCTCCCATTAATGTCAGGAAAGTTCACTTGCTGCAGCTTTTGCAAGCGCAAAGCTAATATGCTCGTGAGGAGGGAAAAGAGGTCGTTTGTTTGTCTAATAAGCTAATGCTAACATCACAAATGGCAAGTCAGGGTTCAGAAAATAGCAATATTTTTAAAATCATGCAGGAGGCCCTCTTCATTTTATTTATTCACGGAGCTTGAATCGACAGCTGTCCAGACAAAGATATTTAGAGAGAGCAAACAAAAAGGAGATTGTTCACCCTGGGCTCCAGATACAAATAGAGAAGGAAGAAGAAAATGTCAAATCTGCATAAACCCTGTATGGTTCCCTGATGGGTGTAAAAATACCTCTTTTGAATACCATCTTGTAACTCCAAAAAGTTGAAGTAACCTTTTCTTATTTTCAGCAAGTATTTCCCTTCTAATCCTAATGTCATGTTTCACTTCCTAAAACTACAATTAAATCCCAAACCCGTACCTCATTCTGTTGTTCAGATCTTACAACTGTTCTGTTTATTCATAAAATCATAAGTGTTTTCTTGCCATATCTTTATTACAAAATATGGAATATATAGTCTATTGTTCGCTCTGGAAATATGTAATGCAGAATGGCAAAATAATTGCTGGTAGTGTCAGAAAACTTCCAACAAGTGATTATTAATGATGAATTCTGATAAAGTAAATTAGATTGCTTCTAGTAAATGAGAAACAAATGTAAGAAAAGAGCATATTGCCCTAGAGGCAAAATGTGCTGCTCGGTAACTTCTGCTTTCATAGGGATATATGACTGTGTAAAGATACAAAACAGTTTTGTGTCAAAGAAATTATTTATATGGCCATTACTTGGCACAGACTTCCTCTCTTCATGCTCTTCCACATACACACAGAGATAAGAGTCAGCTGTTCACTAGATTATCAAGAATATCACAATAGTCATTTAAGCTTCAGAGAACTTAGGCTGGAACTCAGAGTTTCCTGCCTGACCAACCTTATCTCCTTTTATGACAAGGTCACCCCCTTAGTAGATGAGGGAAAGGTTGTGCATGTTGTCTAACTGGATTTCAGTAAAGCCTCTGACACCATTTCCCACAGCATTATCCTAGAGAAAATGGCAGCCCATGGCTTGGACAGGTGCACCCTTCACTGGGTAGAAAACTGGCTGGATACCTGAGCCCGAAGTGTGGTGGTGAATAGAGTCAAATCCAGCTGGCAGCAGGTCACAAGTAGTGTTCACCAGGGCTCAGTATTGGGGCCAGTGCTGTTTTTAACATCTATATTGATGATCTGGACAAGGGGATGGAGTGCACCCTCAATCAGCTTGGAGATGACCCCAAATTAGGTGGGAGTGTTGCTGGGGGGTAGGAAGGCTCTATAGAGAAATCTGGACAGGCTGGATTGATGAGCTGAGGACAACTAATGAGGTTCAATAAGGCCAAGTGCTGGGTCCTGCCCTTGGGTCACAACAACCCCATGCAGTGCTACAGGCCTGGGGCAGAGTAGCTTGAGAGCTACTTAACAGAAAGGGACTTGGAGTTTCTGGGTGACAGACAGGTGGATATGAACAAGAAGTGTGCCCAGTCAGCCAAGAAGGCCAATGACATTCTGGCCTGTATCAGAAATAACGTGACCAGCAGGACCAGGGCAGTGATTGCCCCGTGTACTTGGCGCTGGTGAGGCTGCACCTCAAACCCTGTGTTTACTTTTGGCCACTCACTACAAGAAAAATGTTGAGGTGCTGGAGTGTGTCCGGAGAAGGGTAACAAAGCTGGTGAAGGGTCTAGAAAACATGTTTTATGAGGAGTGGCTCAGTTCCCTATGAGAAACTGGGGTCTTTTAGTCTAGAGAACAGGCCAGGGAGGATGTCATCACTCTCTACAACTACCTGAAAGGAGGTTGTGGTAAGATGGTCTTGTCTCTTCTGCCATGTTTCAAGCAAAAGGACGAGAGGAAATGGCCATAAGTTACACCAGGGGAGGTTCAGATTATATATTTTAAAAAAAATTGTCTCTGAAAGTGGTTAAGCATTGGAATAAGTTCCCCAGGATGGTGGTGGGGTCACCATCTCTTGAAGAGTTCAAGTTGCCTCTGGATGTGGCATTTAGTTATATGGTTTAGGAGGGATTATGGTTGTGCTGAGTTGAAAGTTGGACTCAATGATCTTGAATGTCTCTTCCAACCTTGATGATTTTGTGATTCATATAATCCATTTTATGGGCAGTTCTTGTAGTATATTTAACAGTTAAATCAGTAGAAGACTGCAGGACAAGAGTTAACAAAATATTTCCTGTGAAAAGGATGATGTTTTGAGGAACTGATGTTGGAGACAACTTCCATGCATCTCTTGCCCAGTATAATCATAACAAGCCTCTGAAACAGCTTAAATAGTAGCAAAATGAGAAGAAAGAAACAAAATTTGTCAGGATCTATGTTTTCAGAGATTTAAAATATAACAGGTTCTTTCTACCTGCCTATTTATTTATCAAGAAAGCCCACCACTTTCTGGGGAATTGTTTTAAATGCAGAGGTTCACTGTCTCTTTGAAACATGATCTGATAAAACCCACAATTTTCGGAGAAGGGAAAAATGTTCACATTTAAAGTACAGTACCAAAAATAGCATTTTCTGCCTTCAGGATCTCACTGCTGCTCCCTGTGTGACACAGTGAGCAGGTGCAGAAGGCACCAACCACAGAAGACCTTCATCTGTGCAAGGACAGTGATGTAAGGAAAGGTTTAGATGTGTTGTTTCACATCTATTGATTGCTATTGCCTGATAAGGAACACAGTCATAGGATACCACAGGTACAGTGCAACTTGATTCAGAAATAAAATAAGGCTGAAAGCTGGGAAAAGAAAATATCTGCCATTTGCAAACACAAGCAGCACAGGGAAAAGGAGGGCAAGTCACATTCTCCTGCTTTCACGGGGCTCAGATTCTCTACCCATTACACTTCCCAAAATACTGCTTCCCACAACATTCTGCAATGCAGTCTACAAAAGTGGAAGTAATCTGGGCTGCACAGTTGACTTCAGCTCTGATAGAATACTCATGTTATGTGTAACGTTCCTGTTATTGTCAGTACGCCAGTAAATGTCATTGCCTTTTCTGGGAATATACCATGTCAGAAAATCATTTGGGGTAGGATTTTAATTTTCCATTGGGTTCAGCAGCAGCTGAATGCTTTCTTTGCTGCATGTCAGCAGATCAGACAAGTACAGCCCTTCTGCCTCCTGTCAGCACGTGGCACAACAGCTTCCAGTCTCGGCAGTTGCAGCTCCCCCATCCATGAGTTAAATCAGCATTTGTGTATTATGGCCTTTTTTTGCCTCTGCAGTGCAGCATTATGATTTTTCAGGTTTCAACAACAGTGACAGGAGCCCTCAACATCCTGTCACAGCACTGCTCTGTGAGATGTCTTTTTGGCAACTCCAAGTTTCAGGATGATGAGTTGAACAGCCTGATTCCCATGGAGTTAGGGGTGATGGGTCAGTATCTCAGTGAGTAAATCTGAAAAGCCCACTGGGCCAGACTCCAGCCTAATCCAGGACAGACAGACGGTCCCAGCTCCAGGAGCTAAAACCTTGAAAACCAGCCTGGATGCCTGCCCAGCTCACTTACCTGGTGGAGTACCTTTTGTGGAAAATTCCCTGGTGCTATTCAAGAGGGGTCTACATCACTTTAAACACTTCACATATCAATGTCTCAGCTCTTTGCTCATAAAAACAACATGGCATTGTTCCTTCACCTACGTGGAGTTGTGAAATTAATTATAAATGGCTTTGAGTTCATTATCTGAGAGGAGCTATAGAAGTGTGACTTATTTTTAATAATGCATAAGTAATAATTTATTTAACATTTCTCTGTACTCCTCATCAGGTTCCCAAACCTGACTGTACTTTCCTGCTCTGTCTGCAAGTTCTCTCGTGAAAGTTGACAATAAGCTTCAAACTTTTTTATTTTTTTTTAGGATAATGAGATACCATGTCTTAGTTATTAAAGTTGTGGCACCTGTTCTGTTAAAAAATAGGATATCAAGTTTAAATGGAACAGGATATGACAAGAAGTGAAAAGAATCAAACAACTACTTTGTAAACATAATCTGTTAAATCCAGTAACTAGAATTAGTCTTACTTCTCCACTGTGAGTTTATACTGTGATGTAGCACATTTGTTTCAGGGCCATGGAGTCTGGATGGAGCTAAATAGACAATTCAAACACTGAATGCTGTGTGCTGTGCTCTCTGCAAAATCAACCCGTGTTTCAAGAAGACACACAAAGACAGCAACTGTTTATTTAGGTGCCATTGAACTATACAAAAGGAAAATATTTTTCCAGGTATAAAAGAAACAAATAACTTGTCCTCCCTATAATCTGCACTGCAGGGATACATGTGTGGAGCGAAACAGGCAAATATTCAGAGGCTGAGGCTGATGAAAGCTGGTGGACTTTGCCAAGTCAAGCACAGAAAGTCCTTAGTCAGCCTTGCCTCCAAAATCAAGCAACTGTAAATAGAAAGTTGCTTGGATCTTTGATATTCTAGATATTCTGGAGCTTTCTGTCTTCTGTAACACCAAGAAACATCCTGAATATTTGGTTTCAAATGAAATGTGAGCTTGTTCTCTCATTGAGGGCAAATGGCAGCCCCTGGGGAACACCAAGGTACCACTGGGTTTGGTGGTGCTGTGACTTGCTGTGCCTGGTACAAGAGGAGAGGCTGGTGGCCACCTGGGCTTTGAACCGAGGTAAGGAGCAGCATGTGTGCCCTTCCTTGGGTTTAGCCTTCCTCACAAAGTTGCACTCACTTATTCCTGGAAGTTGCACTCATTTATTCCTGGAATAAATGTTGCAGCACGCTTGTTGCTAGTGTACCTTCTCCATCCAGGCCACTCCGACTGAGGTAGCTTAGAAAACCTCAAGAGTCACCACGTCTTTTCACTCCTCTTTCCAGAGAGCAATGAGGCCAGCTCAGCAATGCTTCCTCAGAAGTGCTGTGGGTATAGATAGAAAAAATGAGTATTAAGGTGTCAACCTTTGGCACCACCTGAAGGAAGGGGGTAAACTCACTCTGGCTCTGCGGGCTGATGCACACCAGGGGGGCTGAGAGACTGTCTGGGTAATGGGACGGAATCAATGTGCAAGGGGCCTGTCTGTATCTCCGTGGCTTTTGCCTGGCAGCATCTAAAACAGCTAAGAAGCAACAGGTTTTGAAAGGAAGCAGTGACAGGGTCCAATAAAAAAGAAACTAAAAGAGGTTTCTGTTACTGGAAGACAGACATTCAAACTGCTGTTTGTAGGAAGGATATCCCACTATCAGTTTGGTCTGCGTCAAGGACTTTGATGATGAGAGACATCTTATCTGGACTTCAGCCTCCCCATTAATGCACTGGTTAAACAGGGAAATGGCGCAAAGAGGGGAGGATAAAGGGGCACAGCAAAACTTCAGGAGATTGATCCAGTTGGTGTGAGGAGATGTTCAAACAAATCGTTTATTGAGGCTGATATAATAAGGTGACAAGAGCTGTTAAGAAAACCATTGTATTACAAATAAATTATGTGAAAGGATAACACTTTTGAAAATGTTTTCTGAGCAAGGCTTTGAAGCTTGTTTAGAGCACCACTGCAGTGGGAGAATGATGTGCTGGAAACAAGAAAAACGAACCACTGACTGGAGCATTGAATGTTGCACTGAAGTTCCTTGGAAAGTCACTTTTAT
The DNA here is from genome assembly GCF_003945725.1 of Corapipo altera. NCBI lineage: Eukaryota > Metazoa > Chordata > Aves > Passeriformes > Pipridae > Corapipo > Corapipo altera. Next base: position 12,909,536 of record NW_020884878.1, on the reverse strand, counting down.
TTATTTACTAGTAGGAATAAAGCAATGGACACTGTTCTGTGCAGCTTCTGACTGGGGAGGGATTTTTCTTCTGCTGGATTCAGGGAAGGCATTATTTCTGTCATTAAATCTCCAGTTTAGACATCTAGACTTGCTGCTACTGGCTTCTCTCCACTCATCCGAAAGGACTGCAACCACCTTTCTCTGTTTTCATGCTCTTTCTTACCTTCACCCATAACAGGGACTTCTTACACAGCTCAGGAAGTGCCACACTGTATTATTCAAAGGATGTAGCCTTTCACAGCTGGCTCCTGAGTAGTAACCTAAAGATAAATAATAATTTAAAAAAACCCCAAAGAATAGGAGAAACAGCCTAGAAAACAAATGCAGAGAAGAAGAAAATGGCAGCTGTTGCCTTAAGAGTATTTTTCTTCCATTGTAAGTGTAATTAGAGCTGCAACACTGTGTTCCCTGGCAGTCTCCAGCTACTGGTAATGAAACCCAGGCATGTAACCCTGCCATTGTTTCTGCCAGGGATGGCAGAGGACTAAGCAAGGGTCAAAAGTTTACGAGAGGCTGTGGCTGTGCTGACACGTGGAGGGGAGCATGTTTCCACAGCACACACGGCACTACATGCGCTTGAAAGGTCACTGCAGCCATCAGGCTGAGCTGCAGCCTGGTGGAAAAGAGGCTGAGAGGGAGCTGCACCGGGAAACAGAGAGTGGGAAAGTGGCATGCGAGGAAAGCAGATGGGGCTTCTGAGGGAAAGAAGCTGGTGGGAGAAGGGAAGACACAGAGGAGGGAAATTGAGAGAGAGAAATAATAGCGGCAGAAGAGCATCACGGACTGGTTTGACAATAGACTGGGCTCACGCAGGCAGATGTTGCACTTGGCAGGGCTGAGCAGGCGACTTGTTTGATCTCCCAAGACTGGAAAAAGGTCAGTAGCAGAGAGATCATTCTACTAACAATATTTAAGTAATTGCTTTCTGTCTGCAATCATTTTGAAAAGGAAGAGAGTGTAATGCAGGGAAGCAAACTGCACAGTAGCTGTTCTGCCATGAGGAAGGAAGCACTACTCACTGCTGCATTTGTGTCCAGAGAGAAACATCCCACACCAAACAGAGTATCTGTTTAAACACTAAGACAAAACCCAGCAGCTGTGCTTTGGCTGTCTGCAGCAACCCACAGGCTCTGACCTCCAGGAGGCATTCCCAGCTGTGCTGCCCTTGACAGCAGCTGCCAGTGCTGCCCCAGCAGCCAGTCTCTTCACACAAAAACCTGACAATAAAAGCTTTTGACACCAATGATTGCAATGGTGAGATGAAGACAAGATGCACTTGGGAATGCATCCCCCTCTCCTGTAAAGAGACAATACGGAAATGCCCAGTTTTCTTCCAACCTTGGTTGTTATACTCCCTTACCTCCAAGCAAATGTAGTGCAAGCTAGAAGTACCAGCCCATTACACTGACATCACCCTTTCTTTTTCCATTAAGTCTTAAGTAAAAGAAACTTAAGGAAGAGACATAAAAAAGAATCAAAGTCTTCACTAGGTTGGAATGAGTTTCAGTCTCATCTGTGGGTTTTTCATTTCCTATGCTAATAATAATTCTTCTTACTAATACCAGAGTAGTACTGGAAGGAGAATCTTCATTATCTGCATCTAAGAGAAGAAAAGGAAGATTAGTGATGAATCTGATTGATCTGAGTATTATTGTTTCATAGCAAGAGGCTCCATCAGCACAAAATTGCCTTCACTGTGGAAGGGCCCTTGACTCAGCTGAGACTGGTACTCACTGTGCTAGGTATGGACTGTCTATGAGAAACAGTCCTTGTCCTCATGAGTCATCTAAGTGGATAAAACATTTCAGAAAGGTAGGGAACAAGCAGATCCCCAAGCACCAGGACTAGACAGACCTAATTTCCCAAGGATATTTTTTTCTAACATGATCAGGTTTTGTAACCTTCTACAAGGTGACCTTGTAGAAGAAAATATAAATTCCCCATTTTTAATCTTTAATTGGCATACATGAAAAGACTTTATTGCTTGAATCCTCTGCTGTCTAATCATGCATGAGATTCCCAATCAATGCACTTAGATTTGGCCTCCTGCACAGAACTACCCCTGTTTATAATAATTGTGAAGACATCATCTCCTTCAGACCTTTACTTCTCTGCCAAATGTTACTGAAACTGGAGGGCATACTGTGAGACATACAAACAGACAACACAATCATGCCAAACCTTATTCCCACAGGGAATCAGTAACAAATTTCAGGTAGAACAGAAACCAGGATGGCAGGAAATATCACAAGGTTTCCTTGACTTTTTTTTAGAGTCTTGTTTGTTTTCTTATTTACATCCATCTGTGACTTCATGTTGCATCACTTGTTTTCCTTGTAGTAGCAGCCTTTAAAAAGGCTGACATCTTATTGCATAGACACCAAAGCAGTCTTTGCGGAGCAGGGCTCCAGAAACAGAAGGTAGTGTATTAAACTCTTTTGGGTACAAATCACTAAATTTGAAGGGAGAATGTAAAAAAACCACCTAACTACAAATCCCAAATCCTCTTCAGCTCTTCATAAAATTGATATCCATTGGAAAGTGATCTTTTAATTTTTACTTTGTCCAAATTCAGAAGAATAATTGTGGAGTTGCTGAAAGTGCAGAAAGTACAATACCAGACTAAGGCAAAGGCACTGAAAATTGGCTGGTGATAACAAATTTCACTCTCAGCCATTTCTGTGGGCTTCCTTTGCAGAAATGATGTAGGCTGCACCTGAAAAACAGAACCATTTCCATGATAATTTGTAACTGCAATTTATTATAAATATATAATTATATTTACAAATATAACAAATTACAATTTGTTACAAATGTATTACAGTTTTATATAAATATAAAATTGTACTTTGTTATAAATACTCCATACTAGGCTGTTTAGCATTTAGTATCAAACGCCAATCACTTATGTACCTCAGTTTAATGCTTGTAAATGTGCTATCACTAGATATCACTTTTAGGTGCTAGATATTTCAGTTTTGAGATCAAGCTAGGTATTTAAATGATCCTCAAGTACCACAGTGAGGATCACTGTACAAGGGCTTTTAATAAGATCAGGGATCTAGATGAAAGAAGAGAGAAAGAAAGGTCTTTGGCTTAATTACAGTGGCACGTAGCAGACCCTCAGTGTTGGGGCTGGAGCGCAAGGACAGGCTTTAGCACCCACCTGCAATGCTGCACCATGTCTCCAAGGGCAGACTCAGCTGGGTAGAGGGATGAGATTAATGGTGAAACCCCCTGAGACAGGAAAGTGTATCCCACACAACTGAAAAAGCCATCTGAGATCTTCCACACTTGTAATGTTCATGGCAAGACTTAGGGTAGAATATAAGATATACCACAATGAGTGCACAGTAAGTTTTCTTGGCCATTACTAAATATCTAAATTCAGAGAACATCTGCTTTCTGACATTTTTACACCATGAAGGTCTCTTTATTTTTGTGAGACCATTTTGATGTTTTTGCATCATGAGAACAATTAAATATCACTTTCTGTCTTTGTATTGGCCAGGGGTGCAGCCTTTAGTTCACAGATCCCAAGACATTGAAGTCTAGGTGATCTTTTGAATACCTCAGTTTCTCTACCTATGAAAAAGAGATGAAATATTTGTGTCCATTTGAAAATTTAATGTCTTTAAATTGAAAGCACTTGGAGATTTTTCAAGCAAGTCATACAAGTATTAAATTTTTAAAAAATTAAATTTAATAAAATTTAAAATAAAATAAAGTAAAATAAACCAATCCCCAGCTTCCTTTTGTTAGCATGTCGAGTTTAAGTATGAAGCATCAGCAGCAATTTACCATACTTACATAACAATGTGTTTATTAATTTATCCAGCAGGCTAACTCATGCTTCCTCTGAGGAATACATAATCCTTAGCTATTATTTGGAACCTTTCATCCACAGATATCAAAATGTGTTACAAATGCTGTAGCACCTTTTGTCTATGCATAACTTTCATTAACATCAGTGGAAAAAAGGATTAAGCTCAATATGTTTCCTTGAAATAAATATTTATTAAGAAATTACCTTGTTTGTTCCACCTCACTGTCTTTCAAACGTGAGTGCCATCATAGCATTCACTATTTACCCGGGGGCAGTGACTCATCCTTGCTCTGAAGGAGACAGCTCTCAGAGGCCAGCAGTCATCTTTGTCAGAGGAGAGGGAGCACTGGAGGAATGACCATATCCCGCTGTCCGTCTCCACCAACTGCAGCCTGCACAGCAAACAAAAGCACAGCCGTAGATTAATCACACAATTGCATTAGTGCCCTCTGAACCAGCACACTCAGCTAGTCCTCCACTGAACTCTGCTGTACTGAAAAGACCTTCAGCTGGATTATGCTTAAGCAAAAGCATTAGCACTGAGTGCAAAGCAGCTCCCTGTTCCCTCCCACGTGGGCTCTTTGTTAACCTGACGTCGCCACAGAGCCTTTGCTGGGATGGCAGTGCCTGTGAATGGTTGGACATAAAGCAGTTTATATGCCTTCTTTTAGATCAGTGTCTGATAGCCAACAGGCAGCCCAGTGTCCAGGCTGAGAGGACAGGTCAATGGTGAGCAGCCAACCCGGTGGCATGAACCCCCTCTTCCAGAGTGTCATCAGTCTGCAATCACTTGGTGCTGCTACTTCTGCCCAGCAGGTGAAAATACACCTCCTAGCCTCACGTAGCCCAGAGGATTATCCTCCTGCCCTGCCTTGGTGTCAGGATGAGGGCAGCTAGCCCTTAGGTACTCTTTTAGGAATTCCTACATTGTATTTTTGCTGCTGTCTTCTCTGTCCACAGGATGCAAGATCCAACTGACTTTACATAGATGGGTTCTGCTGAGGTGCACTGGGACTGTGAAACACCTCCCAACAGGATTCCTGCCAGACAGCAGGCTGAGGAAGAAGTCTCCTAAGGTGGAAATGTTTAATAAAAGGTGTCAGAAATCTGGTTTTTCATCCCTGAAAGGCATTTCTCTGTAACCTAAGATTGGTGTCTATGCAAACCTGGTACTCAAAACTCAGCACCAACTTTGGACTTAAACAACTGAGCCATCTTCTTCAGAACAGGCAGTGGACTTATTCTTTCAAAGCACAGACAATACTACATTTGTCTTTACAGTCTCTAGAAAACATGAATGATTTCTCCCCATTCTTCCCTCAGCAACACAGCTACTGTTTTGAAACAAACAGTTTGATAAATTTGATAAACTTTATCTTGCCTTCAGGACAGCAGCTATCTGTACTAGCTATACCAGGTAGGGCATGCATGGTGCATGGGGGATTAAACTGAAGAGATTCAGATTTCTAATCCAAGTGCAGAAGTGAGATAAGAGTGGAGATGTCCAGCCATGCACCAGGGAAGCATGGGCAGTAGCAGAACACCAAGATCTTAGGGGCTTGTGACTTCTGAGTGTGCAGGGCACAGACAATGGTTGTGGGGCTGTGCTCTTGACTTAAATGCTGTTATTCTTGTGAGAATATGGGCCTTGGGTTGCAGCTCAGTAAAGCATACTTGAGAAGTTCAGCTCAGGTATGAAGCATGGAGTTTCCTCTCTCAGCCATCCTGAATCATAGAATCACAGAATCACAGATCATGGTAAGTTGGAAGGGACCTACAAGGATCATTGAGTCCAGCTCCTGGCCCTGCACAGGACCATCCCCAAGAGTCACATCATGTGCCTAAGGGTATCACCTAAAAGCTTCTTGAACTCTGTCAGGCTTGGTGATGTGACCACTTCCCTGGGGAGCCTGTTCCAGTGCCCAAACACCCTCTGGGTGAAGAACCTTTTTCTAATATCCAATCTAAACCACCCCTGACACAGCTTCAGGCTATTCCCTCAGGTCCTGACACTGGTCACCACAGAGAAGAGATCAGTGCCTGCCCCTCCTCTTCTGCTCACAAGGAAGTTGTAGACTGCAGTGAGGTCTTCCCTCAATCTGCTCTTCTCCAGGCTGAATAGACCAAGTGCCCTCAGCTGCTCCTCGTACGACTTCCCCTCAAGGCCCTTCACCATCTTCACTCTGTAGATTTATTTGATGGAGAAAGAATTCTATTTAATGATAGATTTTTTTTTTTTGCAACATCTCTAGTGTGAAAGGAAGACCAATCTCTTCAGTCCTTATGTCACAAGGGTGTCTGGTGTCAGCCACAGCAGAATGAGATTTAATTCAATTCTAAAACTTTCTTTGCACTGCAGATGTTGAAGGTGCAATATAGAAAGTGCAACACAAGTCAACGGTCCTTTATTCAAAGGCTTTCTATCCCCATTTCAATGCAGTTTCAGCCTAAATCAATATTGACCTAAGAAAGGCGGTTTATTTCAGCAACAGGTTCATCTGTATATTAATAGATAAACTGGCAATTGGGACAAGCAAACATAAGTCCAGTGAGACCAGCACAGTTGATTCTACTCATGACAGTCAATGTGGCCTTTGAAGAATTTTAAAGCAATCAGTGTAACTGGGCCTCTGGAGCTTGCCAGCTCTTATTAACCTTGATCAGCAGGCAGGCAGGCAGGCAGAACTAAGAGGCCCTCATAATTCAACGTGGCAGAATCTGACCTCTGTGTTTGCCTCCTGTGCAAATTCATGTAGAACAAATTAATGCTTAAATGCTGCAACTCTGGTGGACCAGAGACATAGAATTCCAAACACAGCCAATTCTCCCTGAGCTGTTACCAGAGTCCAAAGCCCAGACTGGGACCCTGCATGCAAAAACACAAACCCCACCTGCCATGGCATCCTGGGTCTGTAGTAAATTTGCGGTCAATGAGCATTGATTGATTTCACCAGGCAAGCCTGTATGGATCTGAAAGCAAGAGGAATTTCTTATGTTGCCCACAGCACTGCAGACGAGAAGCTGCTACCCCTCCCCAGGCCAGCAAGGGTGCTTGGCAGTAGCTGCAAGACAGTGGATTTGGGGGCACATGGCATGTCAGAGGTTTTTGCAAAAGGCAGAGGGTGGTTGCAGGAGGGAGGGTTGAGGAGAGACAGAGAAGACTGCAAAGAGTGCTGTCTCCTCGCTTTGCAGGGAGGGCAGAGGGACATGCACAGGGATGTGGCTGACACCGCCTCTGCAAGGGACCCAGAGGAGTTGTTTGAAATGGCAGGTGTCTGGAAAGGAGGACATCCAAGCACCATGAATTAGGAAGCCCAATGACACAGGCTGCTCTCCACTCCTCCTGCAGCAAGTGGTACCTCGCGCTGTGGGGCTGGGAGCCAGTTATGCAAGGAGAGGCAGCAAGCAGCCAGCAGCACCAGCCACAGAACGGGAGTCCTGCTGGTCCTCACATCTCTCCAGAGAGAAGTGAAGTAAAATAAAATAAAAAGTGACTTCCTGTGTTTCAGTCCTTGACTTGTCCTAAAATAAAAAGTTCTCTGAGGCTCGCAAATCACACATTAGAAAAGCCCCCGCCAACCAAAAAAGCATGTATTTGTCTCCCTTGAATTGTCCACAGTGCTTGCAACAACTAAAAGCTGGAATAAATTTTCACAGCTTTTCTTTTGTGAACAGTAAATCCTTTCCTAAATTATGTATAAACATAGAATGGGCAGCACTTTTTAGAAAAGGATTTTGATCTTTTTATTATTAATATTTTTTCCTGCATTGTATTTTGTATGTTATTATCATTTAAATTCAGTCTCATATGAAACTGTAACATTTAATATTTACCTCTAGGGTGTGCCTACTTATTTTAAATCAACATACTGTTTTTTATGTGTTAATGTTAAGCTGAGAGCTAAGGGTTGATTGATCAACTGATTTTTCTGACTCAGTATATCAGTGCTCCAGACTGACCTGAAGATTAAGAAATAATACGTAATTGTATTTACAGAACTGTGAAACATCTTTTCTTTTTGCAAAATTTTAAATGTTTTATACAGAAAGGCATAAAACTATAATTTTTTCTAATTAATCATTGTTTCTACTATATAGATTTTATTAATAAAATATATCAGAGATATGATCTTAGGGTATAAACAGAGAGAAATAATTTTGTTTATTTTTAATCAAGAACATTTTTTAAAGGATTTATACAATGGTAATGCTAAGGGTTCTGCATTTATACTTGATGATACCAGATGCTGTACAAATAACAAGGTAAAATCAACTCCTGTAGAGAAAGAAGATTTTAAAAAATAGCGCTTATTTAGTAGCAGGAGGGACAGAGAGTTGTTTTTGAATCTGTGACCTTTCCCACTTTCTAATATGTCTCACTTTTTCCGTCCCTAAGTGTGTGATTGTAACTCCCAATCAGCTCAGGTTTTGAGGAGAACAACACCTGAACTCAGAGCCTCTGCAAAGGGAGGAATACGTATAGAAAACATACACAGTCACAGCTAGAAAATGGGACAAGCTGGGTAATATATTCACCATCTGTGGTACAAATAAAAAAGACTGAAGACCACATCTAAATTTTCTGCCTGAAAATGACTGTGGGTGAGCATTTGGCTCACGTTTAAATGCAGCAACATGAGCTTTCTTCCTCCTCCTCCTTAGAAGCTATTAGCCGGTGCTGCCAGTTATCTATGCTGGCCACATGTCCCAGTGGGTGACCTCTGTGTTATGAGGTCACTTTTCACCATGCAGTTGCATTTTGGCTCTCCTGCATTCTTGCCTGGGGCCTGGGAGGTGGTGCTGGTGGGCTGGAGATAGGCAGACCCAGGGCTCTGCATCACGGGGGGGATTGGCACCGGGTGAAGGAGGGAGCGCTGCTCCCTTTCTTGCAGCCTGCTCACTTGAGCTGAAAGAGAGGGACACAGCCACAGAAAACCTCCAAACTCAGGGAGGCCCTCTCAAGAAAAATACAGCCTTGAAGGGAAAGGACCTTTTGTTTACAATGCCACTTTCTAGATGAAAGGCAGGCGAAGGCAGCTCTGAGTGCTCAGATGCGTTCCCATCAACTGCACAGTGAAGGTGCAGCAGATTCCTGCTGTTGTACAGAGCTTGAGCACCCAGGTTCCTCCTGGGGCTCTCAGAGTACCAGAGTGATAATGACTGAGCAATGCCAGCTCAGACCTTCAGTGAGCACTGGAGGACTGAAGGAGACTGACACACAGGGCTGCAGGAGCAGCTGCATGCAGATCCTCAGGACTGTGGGTGCAATGGGATGACACGACCAAGAAATGACCACTGGCCTTTAGCAGTGTATGTTCACTACGCATATGTGTTCAGGGCAGTTGAAGCACCTGCACAGGACCAGCAGATATAGCATGGGACCTCTGGGAGATCAAGTAGGATCCTCTAAAGCATCATGCCTGACACTGGGTTACTGAATCTGAGCAATGATTGCCACACTGCCTTGAAACTGCTGTGTAATTTCCTGCTCTTCCTTATCCAGAAGCCAGAGGTGGTTGCAGCCTGATACTGGCTGGACTGAATCCCAACATCTCACACAGACAAGCATTTCTCATTTAATTGCAAGCAGCACAATGCACCCCTCCACAAATGGGCCTAAACCTGCAAACACTGACTGCATTGGGAAAGAGCAGTGAGTATTCAGCAGATCCTTGGCTCAGGCTCAGCACCTGGGTCACGGAGTTGGTATCTCCATTTGATAATCAGTCTCCAGTTTCCACAGAAACAGTTGTTAGAAATACTTGTTTATTGATTAATTTCTTATTTATCGGACATTCTCAGGATCTTCTCTCATGCTTTATTTATTTATTTCATTTTGCTTTGGTTGTGAATGTAATTAGCAGTAAAGCTGCTAGCCACATCTTAGTGTTTCTGTGGATATTGTAAAGAACAAAATACTCTCAATTTCTAAAGAAATTCAGGCTCCAGTGATGTATCTCCTACTACAGATGGCAATATATTTAACTTGCCAAGAGTATGAGCAACTTAATTTTTTAATTAGTAATTCTAGCATGGGTGAGAGCTGTCATGCCTGACTGACAGATAGCAGCCCATTGCTTTTCATCAGAGAGTAAGACTGGGTTTCTAGTGTTTATAGGGAACACCACTTCATGTCTGTCCAAAACTTTTGATATCTGAACTTCAAAGCACCCAATCTGCAAAAGCAGTCCAGGGTTCAGATATCCAAGGGCCCTTCATGCAGGGGCAAAAATGGGAGTGGGGTTAGAAAATCTGGTCTGGGATGATGAACCAGATATTTCAGACCTAACAACATCTGTTTATAGTTACACCACAAACACAAATAACTTCTAAATGAGTTACAGTTCTTTGCATAATAATTACATTTGCCAGTTATGAATAAGGGCATGTTTTCTAATGCTAACTTTTGTCGTGGTCCCAAGGCCCACACAGACACTCACTCCCCCACCAGCAGGACTGGGAAGACAATCATAAGGGTAAAAGTCAGAAAACGCATGGGTTGAGACAAAGACAGTTTAATAGGGAAAGCAAAAGCTGTACTCACAAGTGAAGAAAAACAAGAAATTAATTCACAGCTTCCCATGGGCAAGCAGGTGTTCAGCCATATTCAGGACAGCAGGGCCCCATCACACATAATGGTGACTTGGGAAGACAAACCCCATCACTCCAAACATCCCCCCCTGGTTCCTCCTTCTTCCACTCTACTTCATATGCTAAGGATGATGTCATATGGTCTGGAATATCCCTTTGGTCAGCTTGTGTCACCCGTCCTGGCTGTGTCTCCTCTCAACCTCCCATGCACCCCCAGCCTCCTCGCCAGCGTAGTAGTACGAAAAGCAGGAAAGGCCTTGGCTTTGTGTGAGCCCTGCTCAACATAAACAAAACCATCTCTGTATTATCAACCCCGTTTTCAGCACAAATCCAAAACACAGCCCCATACTAGCCACTGCCAAGAAAATTAAGTCTACACCAGCCAAAACCAACACATTCCACTCCTTATTCCATACTGCTTACACTGTGCTCAGGTCTCACACTATTCAACGCGACATCATTAATCACCACCTACCCTTCCTATTCTTTGATAACTGACAACTTTGATGACTTTTCATCAGCTCTCATAAGACTATTGTGAATTTCCTCAACTGAGGGTAAAGTCAGGTGGAGACACAGATCACAGCTGATATTCATTAGAACATCTTTTCTCAATCAAGCTGTTCTGAATGGAATCCAGCTATTATTATGGAAACCAGACAACCATCACTGAGGACATTCAATTACTCCCTTGAGCATTCACACACACTCCCAGTTACCTGCTTGGAGCAACAGCTGGTTACTCAGACACAAAAGCTCACATTGACTCACTAGTGGGTTCAGCAAAGACCTTAGGGTCCTTTCTTTCATTAGATGTGTAAAGCCTGCAGTTTTTGCCTACAAATAGCAGCCACCCCCCTCTCAGATATGGTCTGTGTTATACACCACGGTGAACACTAGTTTGTGCTGGTGGCTTCAGACAGATTCAGTGCCTTTTTGTGTCCTGACATGATTGACAGTGTAGCCAGTCACGGTGAGAAGCATGCTTATATACATGCCTACAGAGCCCCAGTGTTTTCAGATGCTGGGCAAGTGAGGGTTGCCATAATCCAGATTTATGAAGAAGTAGAGATCACGTGCCTTCTGTAATCTCTATATTTCCTTGATTTCTCCTGCCTTAAATCAAAATCCTTCTCTTCTCCTAATTGAAGCAGTGTGTTTTGGCAGGGAATATAAATTGCATTTTTGTCTTTGGTTGGGCAGTCTTAAAATAGCTGTTAGGCTTAGTTCTTTCAGAAGCTGGATGCTGTGGATATTTTTAGTAAAACTGATTTGATGGGTTAAGACTGAAAAATTAGAATTTATATTACATTTCAAAATATTACTGTACAATTCTGAGATGCTGCCATGGAGACTGCATCATTACTCTGCTTTACATGCACATTCAGTCACTAGATCTCCCCAGGCTTTCAAAGCAATTCAGCCACAACCCTCTTCCAACTATGATACTCCAATTCATTCTTCAATATAAAATAGTCCTCAGAGCCATTGCAGTGGCCTAACACTAGCTCTCTGAATGTTTCCCATTTTTGTCCTCACTCTGCTCTGGACCTGGTGGTCATGATTAGAAAACTACCGACATCCTTTCATGACCCCCAGAGCACAAAACAAGGGCTGGCAGCACAGCAAGTCATGCATGCTGCCTAGAGAGGCACATGCATGGGACCTGAGGACAGCAGGAGCAACATTTTTCATATTTTCCAATATTTCCATATTTTCTATGAAGCCACAACTTCATCCCCTGGTCTGCACTCCCCTGGAGAGATGTTTGGTCTTTCTTGGGTGATGTGATGGATTTAGGAACAGACCCTTCCTAACAAACAGTCAAAGACAATGAAGAAATAAGCAAACCTGTGGCACAGTATGTGTTTGTGCTTTTCACCCTGAATTTCATTTGACTCCTATAATGTGCAGTGGGCTTCTTGTTCTTTTATTCTCTTTATTCTTTTATTTCCTGAGCCTTCATTATAGCAGAACATTATTGATGCAGTTATTCACAAAATATCTCTCCTGTTATCATACTGGTCCCAGTGGCAGCAGCCATACAATCTCCTCTCCAATACACTTCCCAGCAGCTCAAAGCATATAAACCAAGAATTGCCTTTGAAGATGTCAGGCAACTGCACTGAGTAGAGGCTGAGCTGAGATGACAACATCAAGGCTTTTGGGAAAAAATAAAGGAATAAAAATGTCTGAACCAAGTAACTAGGGGTTTTAATTCAGTAGACAGGTTTGAGGAGGCCACTAGCCTGATCATATAAGACTTATAACAATACCTGACATTTGTTATTCCTCACATGCTTACTTCCTCTGTACCTAAAACAGACATCCATAAATATCTGAAGTGAGGCACACTTTTGTTCTCAAACACAATAATATAGTGGAAGCATTTGCAACTTAGTAGCTTCACTTGAAGTCCACTAGCATCAATGAAGTCAAAAAGGATTCCGATCAGGGTCTGATAAATTTACCCCTTTAACACCCATATATTCTTATCAAACAACAATAAATTTTACAGAGTCCGGAAATAGCTTCATATGATAAGGGCAGGTACAATCTTCTCTGTTACCTATTTGAACAATAATTACCCTTAATTTCTGGCAAGGTCTTATGCATCATCAAACAAGAATAATACATAACAAAAAAACATACAACCTAAAAGTTATTGAACTACAAAACTAGACAATAATCTAAATCAATGGGATTATGGCTGTAATACTGCTGGTGACCTCGACAGTGATTGGGTTAATCACCTAGAGCTCATTATCTCAATAACTTTCCCAAGCTTTTTATTTTTGAAAGGTGCCCTCATAGCACACTTTTCATAAAACTTCCTGCAATGGTTTAACATTATGGTTTAAGAAGTTAGTGAAAAGCACTCAATACCCATGGATAGCCATGAGGCTTCTGGTTTTATACTTGCCATTTGAATACTTCTGTAGAGGACTATAACTGCCTAATTCAGTGGGAATGACCTGGCACACACTGCAGTATGGTCAGGCTTCTCATGCTCACTGCTGGGCTGTCTCTGAAGCACGCTACTGAGGTCAGCTATCAACAGCACTACATGGTTTTCTGATGCAATGGCAGTGGAGGTGCCCTATAAGAAAACCCTTTCCTCAAGCCAGCACAGAGAGAACAACTTGCTATTAAATGAAAATGGTTTGGAGTATGGGTCACTTGCCTAACTACAGGTAACAGAGAGGATTTAATAACTGCAGCTGTTGTTGCCTGAGCATCCAATATACGCCTCTGTGGTGGGGAGAAGCAATGTTGTGTCAGTTCCTGTCAAGCTGTGTCATACCATGTCATGCAGCACACACTGATGTGACCTGATGCAGAAGGTAATAAGATCTGTGCCAAATTACTGAATAGAAGGAAACTCTTTTTGTTTCATGGAGACTATTTTAACATGTTGAACCCTGCTGTCATGTTGAATGTTTTTGTGGCCAGATAAAGCATTTATGCCTTGTCTATATGTCTAGGTTTTTTTCCAAAAAAAGACAAGCAGCTGGCAGTTACTGCCATCGTACTGGATATTATCACCTGCCCTCATAGGGTCAGTTGTCCAAGTGCCAATAATTATAGTTTGGTCTGGAAGCCCTAGACTAGAACTGTGTAACCAGAAGAGACATCATGAATCATCACAAGTGAAGCACAAGGCAGTCAGACCTGCAATGAGCAATCACTTAATAATCTTTTTTTTTCTCATCCCTAGCCTGTGGATCTGTAAGGGATGTGAGATAGGGGTCCCAGTGTATTCAATCCCAAAGGAACCATCTGCTACTGCACAGTCAGGAGATGGAAACTCTTGCTGTCTAGGTGTGTCATGCGCATATGTTGCTTTTGAACTAGGCCTGCAGAACAGGCACCCGTAATATCCTTGAAAAGGGAAATAATTAAAGTGTGGAGTTATGTCCTATTTGGAGGTTATCACTTTTTTCAGTATAGCAATCTGGACTACAGTTTAACTATGGAGAGCACAGAGTACCTGGGCTTTCAGCTTTTGGGGATGTTGTTTCTCTGCTGCCCCACAGCTGCATTGTGTACACAATTATCTCACTTGCATGGAACAAATTATTTGTCCCATTTCAGTGGGATTTAATAAACCATTTTCAGTAACCATCCATATACCTTCAGTATCATAAACAAAACCAATACCTGAGGAAAAAATCTACTTCTAGCTGCTTCTAGGCAGAAGGAGGAGCACGCTGGATAGTATTCAGAGCATGCATGCAGTGTGGTCACATTCCAAATGTAACCATGTGCTCCCCAATGTGCTCAACATGCAGTGCAGTTTCCATTTTTTTGGCTTTGACCCACTTTTTACACATGCAGAAAAAAACCTGAGCTGCTCCCGTACCCAAACACACAAGAAAAAGAACAAATTCTTAGATCAAGTGCATTGACATGATGAACTCATTGCTCTCAGCCCCATAACCCTGGGGGGGGGGGGAGAATCCCTCACTTGCTAAGACATTCTTAGCACTTTAAACAGTTCAGAGACTAAAAAAAATTCACAAGAAAGCAGCTCCACAGCAGCTGGGAGAAAATCTTCCCATAAAACTCTGTCCCAACAGCTTTCCTAGCTGACGAGATGCATTAACGAGATGTTCTGAAACCCCAGAGGCCAGAGTGGGAGGGCATCAAAGTGGACAGTGCTGCTTCAGTACTGACACAACAGCACAAGCCCTGATGCAAATCCTATCAAATCAAGCAAAATGCACATCTCTTCATAGAAGGTACAAGGCCTATCCCATATTCTGAAGATCAGTCACTGTCTGCACATACTTACAGAAATTATGCCTATTTACTTGGGCAGAAGAATGACAGTGGAATCACCAGGACACAGCATTACTACCGATAAATATCAAAAGAATTTGCATTCCAGGTATGTCATTGCTAAAAAATTTATCACCGTTATTTCTTTAATGCTATCTTGCAGATGGACACAGCTGATATTTCTTCCCATGGACTGTGTTGCAAGGTCAGGGAAATCAACAAACACAAGGAGCTCAGGACATGACACCTTTCTTGATTTCCTGCTCTAAAGAAAGCTCTAGGGCATCTAGAGCTCCTGCTAAGCTTTAGCTACTGTTGGTAGATAGTCTAAAAAAAGTCTTTGTAGCTTTGAATTATTATCATCAGGAAAAAAGTACTGCCTAAAGCTGCAGCTTTATGATGATGGGCACTGGTGATGTACAGAAGTGCTTTCCACATGCTTCAAGACATATCTTTAAATTCACCTTCTCTTCTGGGCAAGGTATAAAGAACATTCAATATTTATTGCTGGAACTTCCATCTACAACATCTTTTTTCCACCATTGCCAAAGAGATACAGAGAGGCTGTTAAAACATGTGGAAAGTCTTGATCTTTTAGGTGGAACAGTCAATAATAATTACTGTTACTTCCTTTTACTATGCCAGAGACACACTAAGGAAGCTGAAAACAGCTTCAGTCACCGACTTAATATTGAGAATCTTAAGATTCATGTCTAGAAAATTTGAGGAATAAAACTACTGCCTGGCATGTATCTGAGATCATATTTATCACTGAAAGTATATTCAAACTACATCTGTGTTCAACATCAGCTATCTGTAACGCACATCAGAAAGACAAATGCAATTAGTGTATCTTTGTAGACAGTTCTACATGCTGGTGGAAGCAGGTACAGTCATGTTAAGCATTCACCTGCAGGGAGGTGACAAATAATTTTTATATTATCATTTTCTGATTCCTTTACCTGTGCTAAATACCATCATACATCTGGGCTGCAAAGAGAAGAGGAAGTTTTTGTTTAGCAGTCATTAACTGCCCAATATATGCACGTTACTGTGCATGATTCAGACATTCAGGATGAGAGACACAGTTTCTCCACGAGTTCTAGGCATCAGGAAAACTGTTCAAAATTTCCTGCTGAAAAAGAAAACCTTTCAGAAGTACATGTGCAAGCTGGTATGGCTACTCTGGCTTGGCACATAATGCTCAGTGCCCCTTTAGAGCACAGCAAAGCAACAGTCCCCACTGCCAATCTCTTCACCTCTTAGAGAGCAACTCAGCTAAAAGATGAGTGCAGCCAGCTACTAGTGCAGCTAACTCCTTGCTTCTTCCTTTTTTCCATGGATAGTTTCCCTCAAAACAGGACAGGAAGGATTTTACAATTGATCATCCTCATGAGACAGTCTTTGAAATACAAACAATATTTTTCTTGATGTGATTTTATAACATTGTCATGACTTGAATATTTTTGACAGCGAAATAAATTTACCTAATAAAGTAAGTGCTTTGTTGACTTTTATTCCCTCCTTTCCTCAAAGGCAGGTGTGTGAACAGTACAGAGAGAAAGTATTTGCTGCTCTTCTTGGTTTTCAGAAATAAAAAGACCTATCCACTCATGTAGTACTTTTCTCCTCCTACAGATAACTATAACATACCAGCTTATTCAGTATTGTAAGGATGACAGGCAAAGCAAGATCAAATAAATGGATTAAGCATTTGCAGTTTTCAGGGTGAAGTCTGATTTCTGGTAGAATTCATCCCTTACCACTAGGACTCACATGCAGAAATGCACATATGAAACAGGGGCTTATTAGGGCAGTACGGTTCCTGGGTAATGCCCATGGCCATCAAAATACTGCCAGAAATCACTAACCACCAAGTTTCTGTACTGTTTAGCTCTCTATCCCGGAACAAGGACACAGCCATGAAGACCTCAGTTAATCCCTAGTTTCTTTGCCTACCTTTTTGACAAGTCATTTTGATGTCATCTACTCAAATAGCAGTCAGTAATAACTGACTTTGAAGAACTTAGGCACATGGCCTGGCTTTCATAATCCTACCATAGGTTCTGATTTGCTAAAGGAAGCTTATGCAGGGGTGGTTTCAGGCATACTTTTAAATATTTTAAGCATTTTTATCGGTGATTCATCCCACTTGCCTTGGAAACTTGTTTTTTTGCCAGAGGGCACAGTTTTAGGTTTGTTGCATTATTCATCCATAATGTCAGTTGACACTGCTTCCAGCCAGGTAAGTAAAGTATAAGAACTAACTGGCATATGAACGATAGTGCTTAAGTAGGATCATTTGGGTACGGGGAAGAGTTGGAAATGATATAAGTAGAAATTAGTATGTCTGAGTGTTCCTCATTTACCAGGACCTGAATGACAGTCTCAGTGTGTCCCATCCTTAAGGAAAAAAAAAATTTTTATGTTTGTCTATAATTAATTTCTTGACCTATCATTCAGTTACTATTTTCAGGGTGTACAGCTCTGGTTTGATGAGGAGCATTGAATAAGAACTTTCTGAGAGACAAAGCTTTTGTCCAGGCACCCGAAAGCATATACATGGTCATGAAATATAAAATTCATAGTTTGGATTTTCCAGCCAATCTGTTACAATTAGAGTTTATATTTCCCCTAGATGAAATAAAAGGTACATCCAGGTGTTAAGTCAATTTAGACTATCTTTATTACCTATAATTTGAAAAAAAAAATTATACAGAGTGGTACCAAATTTCCTTTCTATTCCCTGGTACCATAAGGAGTGGTGCTCCCTGTAGGAAACAAGGGAAAAGCATCAGTCCTGTTTGACTGAGAGGTCAACAGTCTTGCTGCTGCTGGACAGTCTCACGGTAGGAAAGTAAGTCCTTCAGAACCAAAGTCAGAAACAGCACACAGGACAGTTTTGCTAACAGGAGCAGTTTCATCCAGGGTTACCTGACCCTTACCCCTCCTAATTTTTTAATTTGACTCACTGCTACAATTTCATCTGTGGTTCAAGTAGGACTGCTTTCCTTGTCTTTGATATCTCAGAAAAATTTCACAAGATGCCCCTACAAAGCTTCTTTTATTTATTTTTTTACCATACCTTCATCAGGGTCCATTCCTCATGGTCTGTAGCGTGAATAGCACTTCTCCATGTACTGTACCTGAAGCATTGGATTCAGTTGCTTAAACACCTACATACCTTAGGAAACAAGTACACATATATAGAGCCAAATGGAGACCATGCAGCATATCCTAGGAAATGAAAAATGGTATTAGAAATCTAAGTCTAGAGGATTCAATCTTATTCACAGACATGTGGATACAAACAAGTTACTTCCTGCAAAACTTCCTATACTTACCCATGACAGTGAAGCTGCACCATCTCTTTGGCAAAAACTAAAGCTTGAAAAGACAAAACCCCAATGGGAAAGAGTCTTAGAATAGACTAGAAATTTATAGGTGAAATGGATGCCCTGACGGTGGTACTTAATTTATTTGAATTTATGCATGTGTCATATTCATATTACAGCAATTATAGGAACGCATAATTGAATCATGAGGCTGAAATTACCACAGGAATACTCTTCATTAAAATTCCGAAATATTTTTAAAAAAGGTTTTGTGTGGGTTTTGTTTGTGGTTTTTCTTCTTAAAAAAAAAAAAAAAAAAGGAAAAAATGTGTTTTGTTAAACACAGCAGAATCATTAGAGAGGATAGAATAAAGCTAAAGGTGAGATCAAGTGGATATGGTGTGTCAGTGTGTGAGAAAAGCCTGTCTCAGGCGTGGTGTTGCCCAAAGACGAGCAAAGATACATAGTTCCAATGAAATTACCTTCTTTTTTTAATAACAGGATAATAATGTACTTTGGTTTAAGTGACAATAGACATAACAGTCATTAACAGGACTAATCTCAAAGTTAACCTTGCATAAATTAGATGAGAATTTGGCCCTTGATCTGGATCTATTAGAATGAAATATTCTTGAGTCCTAATTTTATCTTCAATCCAGTGAATGTAACTGCATTAATTTCCAGTTGTCTGTAGAGAGAAAAATCTTGGACTACATATACTCTGCAGTGCAACAAGTTATCTGTTGCCAGTCATACATCAGAGTGAAAATCACCTGCCTGACTGTAGAGTTTTTCATTGAAGGTTTCTATATTTCATACATCGGATTGGCAGGTATCCTCCTAATTACAGCATGGTCATATCAAGTCTCCATAGATGAGAAAATCACCTCAATGGAACCATCTCTGCAGGAATCCTTCTGGAGCAGTGATGACCTTATCAGCACCATTTGAGCTGCAGTTTTTATTTGTTTGGAGTGAAACCCAAATGCCAAGTACATGATTCCTACCACAGGTTCCAGCTCTATGGCTTGAAGCACATATGGCTTGGTCCTACACACCTTCCACTTACTTTAGTAGGAAATCTGGATAATTAAGAAGAAAGCAATAAGAGCAATAGTGCAAACAGGAGAATCTGTGCTTGACCTCTAGCCCAGGGCGATGAATCTGGAGTGCAGCTGATGCTGTCCGGAAATCCTGGAGAAATCTGCTGGCAAACAATCAGGAATGATCACCCTGAAATGATGCTAAGACACATTCAGGTGCACACCCAGATGGGGTGTCTTGGAAACACTCATGACTCTGTATGTTTCTTCATTTCTTTCATCTTCTTATCATCCTACACTGCAAGGGGAAAAGGGCATGGCCACTTCAGAGGGAGAGACTGTGGTTTAGCAGCACGAGGCAGAGAATCATAGAATCATAGAGTGGTTTTGGTTAGAAGGAACCTCAAAGATCTTCTAGTTCCAGCCCACCTGCCATGGGCAGGGACATCTTCCACTAGACTATGGCAAATACGGGTGCTGAAAGGAATGGAGCTGCCCATCACACAGAAGTCGATTTTGGGATTTCTCTGCCAATCTTTTCTCAATGTTCCCCTTTTATTAGGGTTCCTTTGTAAACAGTACCTGGTGTTGGCATTCATTTAACCATAAGTCCCAGGATATTGCTAAACTGGTGTTTTGATTCCACACATTCACACCTGTATCATGTTTGACTCTTTTCAGCCATGGGAAAAACATGCAGACCGTGCAGACCACTAAGCAGTGTCCCGCTTTGAAAACACAGCACTCTCTTTATCAAAAACACCAGTCAAGGCCAAAACACTACTTTCTGATGCTAATTAACTCAACACAGGTGCCTCTGGCTTAATTTGTTCCCACAGTAGACCAGGCTGATCAAAGTCCCATCCAGTCTGGACTTGAATGCTTCCAGGGGTGGGGCATCCACAACTTCTCTGGGCAACCTGTTCCAGTACCTCAATATCCTCACAGCAAAAACATTCTTCCTAATATCTAAACCTGCCCTCTAAACTAGTTTAAAGCCATTACCCCTTGTCTATCCCTCCATGTCCTTGTAAAAAATCCCTCTCCATCTTTCCTGTAGGTCTCTTTAGGTAGTGGAAGATGCTATAAGGTGTCCCCAAAGCCTTCTCTTCTCCAGGTTGAACAACCCCAATTCTCTCAGCCTATTTCCAGAGGAGAGGTGCTCCAGCCCCCCTGTGGCCCTTCTCTGGACTTGCTCCAACAGGACCACATCCTTCCTACGTTGGGGGTCCCCTCTGTGTGGGGTCTCACCAGAGCAGAATAGAGTGGGACAATCATCTTCATTGGCCTGCCAGCCACGCTTCTTTTGATGTAGCCCAGGTTCTGTTTGGCTTTCTGCTTTAGAGCAAGGATCAGAAGTGGTCTAGCAGCTGACCCACAACTGGTTCACAGGTTGACAGCCACAACTAAACTGGGGAGGTGGATTTCTATGCCCTAACTTATACCTCCTGGATTTCTAAGACAGAACAACACTTAATGCCAATGGGTCACATCAGACACAGTAATTCTTTAAAATTGCTGGAATTGCATGGGGTCAAAATACAAGACTGGGAAGCAGAAGTGCTGTCTTTCTCTTCAGGCTTAAGTAAATAAACAAGTGGTATGGCCCTCTTGCTCCTCAGTTTCCCTCCTTTCAGAATAACTGACAAAAGCAGCCGCCCTTAGAGAACTTTAACGAAGATTCAACACTTCTGTTTCATAAAATGATTTGAAATCTTGTGCTCACAGATACTAACAAGCCCTCATATATGATAATATACTTCATTTAAAACCAGATGACATTTTATGCCTTTTCAGAACTCTCATAGCAACATAATTCATTAGAATAGCTAATAAATAACACACATCTTTTATTATTCCAAATTTCTGAAGTACTTTTTTTTCTCAGTTACATTAAGATATGCAGCAAAATAGTCACTGTTACTGCACCCTCATTTTCAATTTATGTTTGTAGAGGGTTTGTAGAGGAGTGAAGGGAATAGAAATTCATCATCATAAATGATTTTGTGACAAATAGATCTTAAATACTTTTTGCAGATTCCTCCAACTGCTACAATGGGCATTCTCCTTCCTGTGAGAGTGCCTTTCCTAACAGAGAGTGCAGATGTTTCAACATCAGGAACTGTACAGTTCACTGTGTGGGAAATAACTGGTGAAACTAAATTGGCATCACAGTATACATTGTAAAGGGTGTTGAAAATGATTAATCAAGGTCAAATTGCCTTAAACTTGGAGAATGAGTCATAAGGTATTGCTTCAATTCTTCTCCAAAGTCACTTAGACATGAGTGGAGGTGTCCAACATCAGACAGAATCCCACCTATAGCTTTTCAAAATTTTAGAGACTACTAAAGTACAGGTAGACAAATACCACACTGCATACTCACAGTTAAAACTCTGCCCTTGAAGGCTTAGCTTTCCAATTACATATTTTGACTTCTAGCAATTTTTCACCACTGAGGTATAAAGCCTAAGAAGAGCCAGCAGAACCTTCTTTGTACAGCAGCAGCCCAAACACTGTCAACCACAATCCTTTTGTAAGGGCTCCCCTTCCTCTGCCCTTCTATTACCTCCCAGACTGAAGCTGAGCTCATTTGCCCTCCTTGCACCTTTTTTTCCCCAGGTATGCTATGCCTGAGGACTGGCAAACTGGGGAGAACCGCAAGAAGAGCATGATTGTGTCTTTACTTGAAGCTTGTATACTTGTATACTTACTTAGAGTTAAGCATATCATTTAGTGAAATGTATAATTTTTGAGAATTCCTCTGAGATATGGATTTTGGTTATGGTCATAGGCAATGCATTTTCACTGTTCTAATAGCAGGAGTTCTAGTAGCAAAAGTTTTTGTCCCTGAGAAGCACAGCAGAGACACAAAAGAAACTCTTGGTTTATCTCACTACTGTGACCTCAGGATACGGATCTCTCAAAATAGTATATCCCATGTCAGGTAAACTGCAGTAGAGCTGGTTTCTGCAGTATGGAGAGGGTAATGTCAGCAAGGCAAAGTGGATAGTAAATTATATGGAAAGACTACCCTACCCTACCTTTGCAAACGTCCTGGCAGCTTCATCTTTCTCACCCCCTTTCTGTGCTCTCAGGATGCTGGCTGTCAGTCAAAGGATTGGTCAAGGTAGTAATTTATCTGATGAAGGGGATTTTTGTTGATGAGAAAAGTTAGACTGCAATTTTTTACAGCTGTTTTACACAGACTTGAAGGAGCCTGAGGCATAAAGTGGATGTCATACAACTAAGATAAAAAGAACAAATCAGAAATATTTTTTAAAAAAGAGAGAGAGAAAAAGAAAAAAAAGGTAAGAATTTTGTCTCTTTGTGAACCCCTGAAATCAGAAGTTCCTAATTTCTGTTTAACAAAAAAGACAAATAATGACTCATTATTCCTTTCTACTGTCTTAGAGCAAAGAAGACATTTTGGTTTCCTTATACATACACCAGTCCCCTTCCAAATCTTGACAGCACCTGAAACTGAATCATACAAAATGGATTATTCCTGCAATGGCAGGACAACTAATGTGTGCAGCTAGGGTAGCAAAGACAGAAAGAGAGTTTGCCTTAGGAACCAGGGCTTTATTGTCAGTCTCCTTCCTGTTGAGGATCCTTAGGGCTCACTGAAGCTTGAAAGACAGTGTGCTGAGACAAGCATGTGATAATATCTCCACTGAAGAAAGCTCCCCCTGTTCAGAAGTACTTCAGGGTTATTCAGAAACAGCAGTTTCTTCTAGCCTCTAGCCTACATCCTTTGTATTGTTATTACGGCCAAGAGCATTACATGCACCACTTGACAAGTTGGAGAGATTATTTCATTATTTATGCACAACTACATCCTATAGACATCCTATAGACATATAGCCTTCTTATGTATTAGCAATTTGAAGATTTACTTACTGCCTTTGATTCATGATACAGATACTTAATTTGCAAAAAAAAGACCCAAACCCTTTGGAATACTCAGTCTGTCTCACTGACTATTACTCCATGCATTGCTCTGTCCTACATGCCTGGATCAATCTGGAAGTTTGATCTCAGAGCAATATTTTTATCAAGCTAGCAGAAAAAAACTGTATTTCTCTGAGTCCTCAGTGGCTCCTGTGAAGTGCAACAACACACATTTATTCAATGGCCCATTGTTTATAGTGGTTTCCCCCATCTCTTATCTTCTGACATAAGAACTTCACCACAAAAGATGTTCCATAGTGAGTATAAATGTTTCCCTTGCTCTTGGTGTGTCTCAGAGTGTGATAATTCTCACAGAAGATAAAGAATTTCCGATGAAACCAGATATTTTCCATCTAAAGCAGACACAGCAATAGAAGGAGCTAAGAAACGGCATCTTTGCAATGAAAATAAACCATCTGTCAAGTCAGACAAATAAAGCAGAAGGTGCAAAGCCATTAGCAATACTGGAATTTGTGCAGATTTCAAGCTAACCCCAAGATATTTTGCTTACTGCAATTGGAGCTCCACTTATTAGGAAAGGGTCATATTTCATACTTCATGAATACTCTTGGTTCAATATTCTTGGTTATTTATGACTCTGAGAATTGATGAGTTTTGAATATTAGATTAGATTAATATTAGATATCAGTCAAGGGGCAGGTATTGTTAATTAAGGTTACTGAGTCAAAGGTCTTTTGGGAAAACTATATAAACACTAAACATACATGGACATGATTGATAATTCTACAGGACACACCTTCCATGCAAATATCACACTTTTCTACCACACCATATTAAGGCTCTATGTGGTGGAATCCATGGCCTAAATGCTACATAGTGGTCCAAGGTCTCTTATTCCTCAGAACATTTCCCTCTGTTGTTCATTTTTAACTCTAACTGTAGATGAGGGGCAGAAATATTTCCACTTGAGTTTTTTATTATTATTTTGGTAAGCCATAATTAGGCTGTCACTCATTCAAATCCATCTGGCAATCTGAATATTTACATTCATTATGGGAAGGAGTGATTACAATTTGTTCCAAATAACTTCTCTTTGAATTAACTGAGATGGTAGATAAATGCAGATTTCCTCTACTTCAGAGATCTTGGGGGAGATTTAGAGTTCAGAGTCTGTTTTTGGAGATACTTCCTCTGCACTTAGCAGAGAAGGCGCAGTCCTCTAATGGATACATGTCACAAATACTTAATGCTAATTCAGCATCAGCTGAAGGGTGTGTCTACGTTAGTCTTTAAATTCAGATTGGTAGGGCACTCTGGAAGTGAACTATTAGTAATTCTCATTTCATTGTGGTTTTGGTTACACCAGAAAGTTGTCTTGGTACACACAGCCTGGATTCTGGATGAACCACTAATAAGAACTCAGTTCTCAAGACTCATCTCGAAAGAGACTTGAGTGAAATTCCTGAAAGGTGTACAGTGTGGACAACTGATCCACAGCATCAGTGATTTTGTTCTAGACATCAATTCTGATCATGCTGCACTATTTGGTAAGGCAATAATTTTCTAAAACACTAAGTTACTGTCATTTGAAAAAATGTTCACAGAAAAAACACTAGATAAATCTGGTAGCTGATGTGCTTGCCTACACCTGATCCACCCTGCCATGAGCTCAAAGATAAATTCTAGATATGAAAGTTATAGATAGAAGTCCCTATGATATCACCAAATATATTAGAGGGAGATCTGCTCAGTTTCAAAATATTTTCCCTTTATATTTTCCATTAATGAACAGCTAAAACATTAAACAGAACCTAATATGAAGGTTATTTTAAAACATAAAGATTACTTCATCAGGCATGTTTGAGTAAAGAACCAGTTCTTGTTTTGAGTAAAGCCTGTTCTTAATGATTTCCAAGAAGCTATACCATATTATACCCTGATTCACAGGATGATAATTACTACAAATAATCTGAAGTATTCAGTGGGTGTGCTGCTTGCCATCACATATGAAGCTAATGACTGAGCCAATAACAAAGCAGAGGAATTTTGACCACAGGAGTTCTTGATTGCTTTAACCATAAATGTTACTGTATAAAGTCACTGGCTAATGAAAAAAAACCCAAACCAAAACCAACCAACCAAACCCTCATGCTTTAAAACCTTTGCTCAAATTATTCAGCTGTTAGTGGGGGAAAGCAGAGGACTGATCACATTCACATCCAAACGACTCTCTGCTCGGTTAGTTTTCTTCTCATACCTTACAGAGTCACATGAGCATTTAGCAGGATTCGCCTTCCTCTCCTCCAGTGCTACACCTTCATTAGCCAGATGGCTGCTCTGGCTCCAGTCTTGCAGCATATATTGCTTAACAGAGTTCTCTGCACAGCCAGCGTGGCATTGGGCATGAAGCAAGGTGGGTGAGTTCCTCCATTCTCCCAAGAGAAAAAACCCTTAATTTTAGTAGGTTTTAACAAAGGACTCCTTCTCTTCAAAGTGCTTTCTAACCTGAACAAATAGCGTCCTGTTCAAAGACACTGTTGTGTCACTATCAATTACCTGTGAAGCACCACCAGAACAGGAAAAGCTATTAAGGCTAGTTTTTTTTACGATCTCCCATTATCTCATTACAATGAATTCATAAAACAATAACTTAAACCAACAGGGCGCTATATCAGTAATTGGTCTTGAAACACTCTTCTTTTTAAACAGGAATGTTTAAAAACTGGGATTTCAGCAACATTCATCAGAAATGTTGCCACCAATTTCTTATCATGTGTACAATGAGTTTTACATTCAGATATCTGGGAACAATTCCCTTGCTACCTAGAACTCAGACTCAGCCCCATTAAACTCAAAAGGCAATTTACCACAGAGTACAAGAAAACTATTAAAGGATTGCTGATGGCTTTCTCTCTCTTTACTTTGTTGTTTCTCTTACTTGCCTTCTTGCCCTGCACAGAGCTTTGATTTAGCTGCAGAAAGACTAGTGGTTACCTTGAAAAGTGTGTAGAGGTGGGAGTTTTTGTCCATGCAATGTCAAGTAGTGCTGCAGGAGCTGGTGCTGACACTGAGCTACTGCAACCTCTGAGCACTGGGCTTGAAAAACTCAACCTCACACTCCGGTGAAGAGATAATTTGTGTCACTTAAACAACCTTATCCTTCACTGCTTCCACTGCAGGGACTGAGATAAGTGTTTCCATGGTGCAGAGCAGCTCTGCGCATGCCTCAGAGAAATCAGAAACAACCGCCTCTTCTCCCTGTTGGGTAAATCCCACTATGCAGCTGTACTTGCTGATCCATTAATCTCAGATCTTCAGAGATTACTTTTAGGGTGCATATCTTTTTTTGTTTTCTTTTTTTTCCGCAGAGCAGCTGGTAATATATGTGGGTTTAATATGGAACTGAGGATAATTAGTTATATTGTAATTAGTACAATGAATTATGGTGATGTGAGAAGTGACAATGATGAGAAAAAAATAATGAAAAATGTTTATATCCATGGAAAACTTTCCTATTAGCCAACATTACGTGTTCCCAAAATTGGAAGGGAAAAAAAGGAAAATACAAGCTTTCTGGATAGTAGCAAAGAATCCACCATAACCTCTCTTTCCATAAGCTCTTAGCACCAGTTTCTACATTATTCCCGCAGGGACTAAACACAAAAAGGAAACTGACCCAAAGGGCCACTGAATCAATGCAACCCATTCTTGATGTTTTAGAAAATGGAAATTAAAACTCTAAAAAGGGTAGTTCGATGAAATGAGCATAAATATTTTTTGTTCACCCTAGCAAATAAATGATTGCTGTCTTGAAATTGAAAGATTATAATATTTTAGATCTACTTCTCAGAAAGGAAGAAAAATAATATTGCTTTGAGAACCTTACAGAGAGGCCTTCTTTATTCTTATATCCCACCAAAATTATATACTGTATAGAACAAAGACTTTTTATCACTTTCAAATGCTCTATGTGTTAACATAAACTATGGTGTTCAGCTCTGGTCTCCACAGTTCAAGAAAGACAAGGACCTGCCATAGAGGGTCTGTTGGAGGGGCACAGAGATGATTAGAGATCTGGAGCTCTCTCTTATGACATCTCTCTTATAAGGAGAGACTGCGGGAGCTGGGTCTGTTCAATCTAGAGAAGAGAAGATTGAAAGGGGATCTCATCAATACACATAAATATTTCAAAGGTGGGTGCCAAGAGAATGGTGCCAGACTCTTTTCAGTGGTGCCCAGTGACAGGACAAGGAGTAATGGTCATAAACACGAGAAGTTCCACCTCAAGTTGAGGAAGAACTTCTTTACATTGCAGGCAGTAGAGCACTGGAACAGGCTGCCCAAAGAAGATGAGGAGGCTCCCTCTCTGGAGACATATAAAACCCATCTGGACACATTCCTGTGTCATCTGCTCTAGGTTACCCTGCCTTGACATGGGAGTTGGACTGGATGATCTTGAGGTCACCTTTCAGCCCTAAATATTCTGTGATTCTGTGATTCTGTGAATAGCAGAAAGAGCACAGGTTGAACCTTTGACCAAATTCAGTTCTGATATATTGCCCTCTCTCATTAAATTTTATAGACATATCTTGTGAGCTAAAAAAAATAAGAAACTAGAAGAACAATATGAAAGAATCTACAGATTTTTGTAGTAGTCCTACCACCAAGACTTGGCAACCTCTTTTCCAAAGCACCCTTCATGGAAAGGGTTGTCAAGCACAGGCTGTCCAGGGACATGGTTGAGTCACTATCACTGGAGGTATTTAAAAGACATGTAGATGTGGCACTAAAGGACATGGTTTAGAAGTAGATTTGCCAGTGTTAGGTTAATGGTTGGATTTAATAATCTTAGAGATCTTTTCCAGCCCAAATAATTCTATGATTCTGTGGTTCTACACACTGCTGTGACATAATCACAAGTGACAGAACACTTACACTATAAAAGGGCATTCCTATAAGATGCTGATCTATTGTCTTGGTGCATTTATCATGTCATATCCATATTCTAACATAATATTTTCCTTTAGCCTCATATCAACAGTGAATGTTTTCTGCTCAAGCATACCTACATTGGACAGAGTGCAGACATTGGTTTTCCTGCATGAGCTCCTCAAAAGCCTAAAACAGGGTTGGAGGCACCTGCACAACTCTAATGATCAAGCAACTGGTGGAATGATACTTCACAAAATCAACTAGCATTTGATTCTGGAAACACACCTGCTTAGACTACTTTGGCAGCTCTATGTAGAGCTCCAAATATTGTGGAACACAGCATCTCTATAGGTTTATAGAGACAGACCATGGAGATAAAAAGGAAATCTTTTAGTAAGAAACCTTAGAGGACAAAGTTGTGCTCCTTAAGTCAGTTTAAAAAAAGAACTCAAGGAAAAGAAAACAGAATGGTGCATTAGGCTGACTATGCCTCAGAGAGCCAGGCTATAGATGGACCTGCTTTTTTTCTAAACCTGTTCTGTGTAATATTAGCTTACCAAGAGCTAAATTAGAGTTTCGACTATGTAACACCCATGGCATCATCACTGCTTGTGATCTACCCCTCTGGGAGACTACTTCTTTTTTCAGAATTGCCAGCAAAGATGCACCTTTAAGACATTAAAGTCCACCAGTGTGCAGGGGAGAAATCATTGCATATGAGGACATTTTGCTGAGAATCTTTGGTAAGTAAAGATTAAAGAAAGGTTTGAGGCATTTTTCTCCACAATATTGCACCTGGTAAATTTCCAGAGAGAAATAAATCCCAAGATCTAGGAGACAGACTGAAAGCTTCTCAAAGATAAAAATGAAAAGCTACATTTGGTTCCATTAAAAAAATGACACCATTTTTTAAGAAATGCAGAATACAAACCCAGTCAGAATGAAGTTCGGGTCTGACTAAAAGCTAGATTTCTCTAGATTTTGTGGTTTTGTATTTCTATCACCATATTTAATCTACTGCATAAACATAAAAAATACAAATTTTAATACTACACCTAAAAAAAGATTTAAAGTTATTTCCTTTTTAAGCAATGTTTTTCCAGCACTATGTATAGACAATATCTGCAGATTTTAAACACTGTCCAGTAGACATACAGTTCCCATAAGTCTTCTTTTTTTCAGACAGACTAATACTTCAGATTTTGCCTTGCAAAATCTTCTCTTTTAGGATTTCTAGTTGAAATATTTCCTTTTTTTATCACAATGATGTCACAGATTAGCGAGGGCGGCTACTTCCTCCCACCCCAGTTATCCAATATTTTGTTGTATGTGTGGTTAGTTTCATTTTTCACCCTCTGCTCTCAAAATTAACTCAGCTGTGGATGAAGACATATATCCTATTAGCTCTATCCCTTTGGGGAATGCCTACAACAGCTGCAGCTGCCATTTAATTTCTCCTTAATACCCTCGTGTCCTAGAATACAAATAAAACAAATGTTGGTATCTTGTCCACTGCACACCTCACATAATATTTTTTTAAACATACCGTAAAGCTACACAAAATGCCTCTGATAAGACATTGTTAGTCACTTGCAGTGAAACTGTTAGAATAACAGTTTATGCCTCCATAATCCACCCTGGAATAATGAAATTCCACACTGAATAGTGATAAATGATCCAAGATCTCATAAGCCTTCTTAACTCTGAACAGTGAGATATTAAAATACTGCAGAAACCATGGCAGCTGACAGGTGGAGCCATTAGAAAAATGTATGCAAATCCAGCAGCAAATGACACTGCATAAAGTAAAGGGCTTTACAGCTAATGACTTGTACTGATGCAGTACCATATTCTGAAAAGAAAATGTCTAACATTCATACTGATGACAAGTAAAACACTAATATATTTAAATTCAGATATCTTTTCTCCTGCACTGAACTCAAACTTGGGAGATAGACTTAAAAACCTAATAATAGCAATCTCAGATCTTGCTTATACTTACATTTTGACATGTCAGTTTATGTATTTAAAATTCAGCAAAGGATAAGAACCCAACATATCATTAATACTGAATTTCCATCTGCAAGTAAAGATACTTTTACTGACTCCAACAAGACTATGTCTTGTTCCTGTGCAGTGAAGTAGCAAAGAGAAAAATTTTGAGTCTGTGGCTGATACTGTCTCATATCAGCTACTTCTCCCCTCCAGTAGTGGTAGACTAAGTGGAAGAGGAGCTGATGGTAACTACTAAATTAACAGGGAATGTAAAGGCACATTCAATGAAGTAGTTTAGACATGACTGCAGGAATGGAGTACTACATTTCCTCTGCTGAAAATGGGGATGCAGACTGGGACTGAAGAAGGGATTCACAACCAACCACTCCCGAACAGAA
Source organism: Corapipo altera (assembly GCF_003945725.1). Classification (NCBI taxonomy): domain Eukaryota; kingdom Metazoa; phylum Chordata; class Aves; order Passeriformes; family Pipridae; genus Corapipo; species Corapipo altera. Next base: position 12,878,677 of record NW_020884878.1, on the reverse strand, counting down.
AGGATGATGAGGAAGAACAGCCAAGCCCAGCTAAGAGGATAGGTCTTGAACCACAGTCTCCCTAAGAATACACAAAACCCATTCTGTGAAGTACCAAATATCATTCATACTTTAGCATGACTGTGGCAAAGGTTGTATTTCTACGGCACCTTCAGCCAGAGTGCAAAGAATGTTAAGGGATTTATCTTTGTAATACTGAAATAAAGGAATGCTATCATCTTTAAACTACAACTAAGGACACCTTGATGAGGAAAAGTGCTGTTCTAAAGTGAGTCCTAAAGTGAACATATTTAGTCTCTGACAAAATCAGGAGTGGGGGGCAATTTCAGCAAATATATTGTACCTATTCCAAAGGACAGTGACTTAAAAAGGAGAGAAACAGGGTTCTATTCAATTACCTTTCTACTAAAAGTGAATTGTACTTGGATTATGTGGAATTTCCAGATCAAAGTAAAACATATTCAGAAACCTAGCCACTTTTAATTGCTTTGAAACTAGGCTGTAATTATAATACTTTCTCCAATTATACCTTTATTTTCCTTGAACATGATTTTAAAAGTGTATAAGGTAGTTTTAGTAGAAAAGGATTATAAAGTCAATATTTTGATTAATATAAAGTCCATTCAAAACTGGAAAGTAAGACTCCATTAATATTTCTTTCATCTATTCAAGTAATTTGTACCTTGCAAACTGGTATCATCAGCAGCATAAGTAACAATCTCAAACATAGGTATCTCCACTCATTCACCAAATCTCTACCAATTATCTAATAAGGAGAGTTCCTTGTGAATTAAGATACCCAAATGCTTAAAAATCCCCAAACCAATATCCAGGGAATGTTCCTTCTTGAGATCCCATTTATGGTCTTCTCAAAAGTGAAAACATGTAAAGTAATCGTAATAATCACTTTCCTTCAGGCTTATAAGGCTTGGCAACTTTTACTTGTCATCTCAAAGTAATCTGCAAACAATGGTACCACAACCAGTGCTGATTCCTGCCAGGGCTACATCTGCTTATCAGGTAATAAATACAGTGGATTTCTAAGGGTTACTTTCAGTCCTTGGCGATGGCAGACCCGCTACAGAATATGGCAGAAGAGCCAAATGGGATTCTTTCTTCCCCTTGTGATTCAAAGCATAAAGCAGCTATATATCTCATGATAACTGGTATCTCAGTTTTCAGAGCTCCTCCTCCACTATACCTGTTAGCAACTAGTCACAAAATTCAAGTGACAACTCTTTCACACAGGAAAAGAAATGAAGAGAAAATGACACACAGGAGGTATGCCATCATATTAACGATAGTTTGGGGTCTTCCAGATGTCTTAGTTTTATTTGTGTCTTTAGAGTACAAACTGTTTGTGACAAAGATAATTATAATTGAGTATTTCCCAGCCATATAACTGAGCCATTCCCCAGACTGTCTGTACATCCCCAGAACCTGCTAGATAGTTTTGGCCAGATTTCCAGGGCTAGATCCACAGCACAACTGGAAGGGCAATGCTGATGATGATACAAGATTTTCTAGCCATGGAGCCAAACTGTAGGAATCACATTCTAGCCTCAAGAAAGCACCTCAAGTCCCAGATCCAGGAATAGGTTAATTATTTGTGCAAAGTGAAACAGATCAGCCAGAAGTTTACCTGTACAGAGAGGAGGAAAACCAGAAATCGTGGGATTGATCCTGCTGAAAAGGGCAGAACTGAATCTGAGTTTCCAGTACCCTGGGAGAAAATCCTCACCACACAGTTACTGGCTTAAAGTCTTCTGTCTCCAAGACTGGAACTGTAACTTGTCACAATCTTCAGTCTCGTATACCCACAAAGTGCATTTTATTGAAGACCCAATGGAACACCACACGCAGAAATACAACTCTGATTTCAATGTGAAAGAGTTCTACTTCAAAATGTCTTTGTCCTTATCACTTATCTGATAGTCCTACTATTGGCTTGTTCCATTTTAATGGATTTATTTGGTGATTGAGAAGTAAATAATTGCTTGGTCATTCTAATGTAATAAACTTTCAAATAAACTAAAAAGCTTTCTTAAAGAGGAAATTTGCAAGAGGAATAAATAGGCAGATAAACCAGAACTATTATCTCTTTACAGTTCAGGACAGATACCAGACACCTGCAAGTGCAGACCAGAGAAAAAATTTATCCTTTTCAGTAACTGCTTTGAGGGTTATTCTTTTTAATCTGCTAATGAAAGAGGTGTATTGTTCCTTGGGTTTGCAGAATTCCTGTGGGCATCATAATAACAGATCAATCTCAGAAATATAACCTTCAATTTTACATGAAACAAGGATAAGGCATCATTTCCACTCTTGATTGTGCTGACAGTACACATAATTAGCAAAGTGATTCCCAAAGAGAACAGAAGGCAGAGAGCTTGCAATGAGAAACATGCCGAATCCACAGATAAAAACAAGAAACGGATGGGCAATGTGTGCGGTAAAATATGCTTGGGTCTCAAGCAATGATGTATCATGTACTTGAGAAATGACATATGGCACTTGCCTACAACCCTGGCTGGCTAAATGCCCAGTGCAATGTGGATTATACATAATTGCTTCACACCAGTGAAAAGCCCCTTCTGCACATTATAAACATATTCATATTAAATCCTTACTAATGAGACAGAAGATAGTGACTCAAAAAAATAATTTTAGAGAGGAGTACAGTGCAGTACAATTGGTGCAACATTTTATGCAATATTATTACGTTGTCTATCTAAATAGCATATCTTGAGACATGGCAAAATAACAGATTCTGGTTTCATGCTCTCCATATAAATGTGTATTATCAAATAAACAAATTGCCCTTCTATATATTGTGCAGAAGCAAGTGATTGTTAAAATAATTCTTACTGGACACAAGACAAGACTCCTTAGCACTTGAGCAGGCCCACAGCACAGCCTTCTTCAAATGTTCTGCAGTGTGGAAAGAAGAAAATAGCCCAGTATAGTTACCTTATCAATTTAAACCAGAGCTGCTTCAGCCAAAAAAGAAAAACCCTGTTGTTCTCTACTTCTTACTGGTTTTTATTTCATTTTCAAAAGTAATCTATTCAGAGCTACTTACATGGCTGCAGCCACCTGCCAGCCTTGAGCTCCAATCAGAGGACCCCTGTCCATACCTCCTAAGCTAATTATGGGCCAGGCACACGAACTCTGTTTTATGCTACATGTTCTTGTCTAGGATATGTTCATTGTATGTTCTTATTTTTTTAAGATTCCTTCAGTGGCTTCTGGGGACATGGTGGAGCTCCAGCAGCAGGAGGACACAAGCTCCCAGCTCTGCTTGTTTAATGAAAAACACTTCCATCATCTCCTCACAGCATCAGCACTTCCTTACCTATAATTATGCTATTCAGTTCTTATTATAAAGTGCTAGAATTATAGAAACAGCTCATTTGAAATGTGCAGACTGCTTGCTTGTAAAACATTTGGCTCTGCCCTTGCAGGAATAAAGCTGTTTTATGCTCTAAATAAGGAGTAGGTTGCAATGCCCTGTTGCTACTCATTATCACCACACGAAACTAGCTATAATAAAAAGCACATGCTCCTTGAGTTAACTCCTGAATGGATTGGGCTCAAGTTCCCTGACACTTCAATTTCCACAGCTCAGCATGTGTGTTTGTGAGACATCCAGCAAGATGGCAGGAGGGGTAGAACAGATGTCTGTCACTTGTCAACAGGAACCAATCACAGCAAGGTCACTGGATTTTTTTATCCAAATTTCTTGAATTGCTTTCATAAACTGTACCCTCTGACTTTCATTATATATTCACTTGCAGCCTTTGTTGCTTGTCTGCTGTTCCTGGTATACATCTGGGTGTTGTCAGGGTCCATAAATCTGTCTGACTAATGCCAACTGTTACCCACAGGAATTCCAAAACTCGACATCATTAGATTCAGATGTATCAGGAAAATAATCTGATCCTATTTCCAGAAAAGTCTACCTAATTTCTGTCATGGATGTCAAGGGCAACAAGTCACCTGGAGAAGCCAATCACTGGTTTGTAAACATGTATTTGAAGCCAAGTTTTTTGGTTTGATTTTTTTTTCAGGAAGTCTCAGTTCCTTAATGCCTTCTTATTGTGACTTCCAAAAACCTCAAAGCAATGATTATCAGCTTATTTACATCTTCAACATACAGGGCAGCTATGACTGAATTCTCACTGCTTTATTGGGAAGCCATTAATTTTCTTAATCCAGTTCTGCAGATAAAGAAACTGAGGCACAAAGCTGGTCAACTTTATCATGTGTATTTAGTTTGTTAGATTTCTCAAGATTTGCTCATTATGCTCTTGAGACTTTAGTCCTTTGACAATCTTACAATATTTTTTATTTCAACATCTTCAGAAATATTTTGAGGTTTTCTAATCAGTTCTTGAACAGAAATAGTCTCTCAAATGCACCAGTGCATCTGCATCTGATGAATACATTTTCAAAATGTCCATGAGCAGCAGGCAGTTAAATAAACCAGAGACAATAAATAAAACTTTCCATAGATGGACCAAATTTATTTGATGTCTTAAACACTTTACAAATATGGACAAGTGAAATGTTCCTCTTTTTAGAAATGGAGAAACCAAGGCATAAACCGATTAAAAAAAAAATAGACAAAGAAGCAGAAAAACGTGGACGAAAGCCCAGATTTCCTGATTTTCATCCCATTAGCCATTCAGTGCACTAAGTCAGAACAGCTAGACTGAATTCTGATCTGGCTCTTAGATGTTAATACATATGCAGAAGCATTTGAAATTTTCAGGCCTTTTTAATAAATTTGAATAAACAAGTAGCATATAAAAGCTATCTTTTGTAGTAATACAGCTAATACTGCTGTCTCTTACAGATCATCTTTGAAAATTTCTACCAGTATTACGTCAAATGAACAAACAGTAAGAGGGCCATGTTAAGCAGTGCACACCATGCTGTGAAACTTTTAAACCATGATTTACCTTTCTATTCTTCATGGTCCCAATTTAATAATCCCAGTATTGAGAAATGTTGGCAAATGCTTAATCATCTGCATTTATAACATTGCAGATTCAATGTGCACATGCGTGTGTACACACACACACACACTCAAAGCTGAGACCCATGCCAGTTTCCAGATGAAGAGCTATCAGTTTGATGAAGACTCACACTAGTAGAGAAGCTGCACGTGCCTCGGACACTTCGAGGTACCTGAGCTCAATAAATATGTTGACCAGGTCTTTTACAATGCCATTTTATTTTTTTTCCCACTGAATGGAGAACAAAACAGACAGGTCAGACAAGTGAGTGACTGCTGCTGATTCTGGCTTCACTTGTCACTGAAAGACAGTGACAAGTTCTGCTCTCTGAACTTTATGCAGGACTGTGAAAAATGTGGATGGCTGCTTCTACGTGTGATGGACTTTTTAGTCCCACTTTGTATCACACCAACTAATGTTTGATTGCTTTCTTTATACTCATTCTGTGAACTCTGCCACTTTGAGAAACAGAACATTATATGCAAGAAAACACTGAGAGATTTTTATCATGGACACTGAAAATGTCCAGCTTTCAAAAGGATTCATGATAAATACAAAACCCACATAGTGTATCTTGCACATAGGCAAGATATTGGCCAAATGGTAGTAAATAAAGGAAATCTGAGAAGCCTTCTTTTCAAGCATGCCAAGTTGTTCAAGTGCATATAAAATTTTATTTCTTTATGGCCAATTGATATGCAAAAAGCAGCTCAATCTATGACCTATTCATCCTTTCTATGACTAGATTTGTTTTTATTCTTGTATGAAAGGCAGTTAACTGCTGTATTTTAAATATCTGTTTACTTAACACAACCCTGGAACATTGAGACAAATTCTAGGAAAAAGACAAGTCACAATTACTGATAATATGGGATAAAATGTCACCAAAAAAATTGCAAAAAAAGTAAATTTTGGGAGAAGGGGCCTTCCAAAATCAAATCATGAAGCCTGAAGCCCTAACAGAAATATCTGGAAATTCATGACTTTCAGCCCAAAAAACCAAATTTTTATTCCCTTTTCTTTTTTTTAACTTGAATTTTGCTGATCTCTTTTATACCAAATTACCATTCAAGATGCTACAAAAAGTCCCCATGGAGAGAGAGCCTGGACCATTACATTTATATAAATTAAGTTCACCATGACTTGGGATAAATCAGGGCATGACACACTCTGCAGAAAGCAAAGCAGTCATCTGGAGTACCAGCTTAGCTGCGTGAATCATCCAGGCCATCTTGGGAAATCCACACAACAGTTTCATCTCCACTTCTGCATTTACCAGAAATATGATATACAACTTTAAATGTATGTCAGTCAAATCCAATCTTTTTTTCATTGTCCCTTACCAAAAAAAATTTCTTTCCTGATATCTTTGAATAATTGTCATTGCTGGAGTTCTTGGTGAACCTGTTGTTCCTTGCAGAAAGGCAGAAAGAAGAAAAGCTGTAGATGATCCACAAACAGCATCAATAGTATGGTCCTTTAAGCTCTTTGTTCCTCATCTTATGTTTAGTGCCATTTCTGTGTCTTTATATGAAACTGTACTAGATTTACACCATTAAAAAATGTACTTTGAGTATTTTAACAGAGGCGATAGGATGTTAGATTATGTGTGTATTTATATAAAAATACCCAGCATTGCTTGTGCCTAAGCTGCACTGAAAATTACTAGAGAAAATTCATCCAAATCAAGGGGTATTTTTCCTCTGTGTCCTTGTGATTACCAGAATATGACTACTTGAGTAAGAGGTGTCTTCTGACTACTGATGTTTTTACAATTAGAGCTGAATTCCATCAAAATGCAGAATTCAAACTGAAATACTATTGTTGTACTTTAGTCCACAAGACTTTGGGGTGTTCAAGACCAAGACTCAGATATTGGGAATGCAGATTTACCTCTGTAAGAGACTGGAACCTGATTAGTAGGAGAGCTGCATTCACAGGTTGCTGCTTTCTGACTTCAGAGAAGTAGCAACATCTCAGAAACTATGCAGCAGAATCTGCTCTTTTCTATTTACTTGGCAACTCTCTAGTAGGCATGGGTGGACTCCCAAAAAATGACCAGTCAAAGATCAAGGCAATTAGTAACTCCATCTGTTCCCCCACTCTCGGTGGCAGCCCAACATGCCTCACTCCAGGATGCCCCTTGGGTATTAGAAGTTCAAACTTTTGTAGATGGCATAAACTAAGAAAAAATTTAAATTTAAGAGCACCGAAGTGAAAAGTACATGGAGGAATCAACTGGGCTTGGGGGTTTGAAATGAGATGTTGATATATTTTATGTGGATATGCAAGTTAACATTGGGCCCAGTCCTGCAGAACAAACTGTTTTTCCATGATACAGGGAGATCTCTCTGCATGTAAGGCATGGAAGAGCACTCTCAGATGAGATTTATGTTGGCCTTTCTTGTAAAAAGAAATATCCAGTTGCATTTCATATATTGTTAAGAAAATCCAGTGTGAGCTGGAAGTGAGACTGACAGGACACAGTGGGGTGCAGGCATAGCTGACACATCCCTGTGGTGTGAGATGCCCCAGAGCAGTAGGACAGAGCCTGGCAGCCTGGGCTGATCCCATTGCCCCAGCCAGAGGCAGGACATCAGGAGCAGCAGGAGCAGGCCCAGCTTAACAGGGCCCATGGCGGAGCAGGGCAGGGCTGTGGGGAGCTGGAGACCAGCCCTGCTGTGGCAGCACTAGGACAGGGGTTGATGGGGTTGATGGAGGGCTGACGTGCTGTGGCTGAGGTGGGTGAGACCCTAAACTGGGCAGGCTGAGACCTGTAAGGCCTATTAATGCCCTGACAAAGAGTTCCTCATCCATGTCTGCCTGTTCCTTAATCCAGCGCTCCATCTTCAGGAGCAGGAAATGCGGGACAGTGTGTGCTTAACTGAAGAGTTCAGGCATAGGGACCCCGAACTTGGGTCAATCAGAGCTCCACCCAACCCATTCCTGTATCAGGCAAACATGCAGTACAAGTTCGAATCATGGTAATGATGAAAGCAACTGAGTTGGGATTTCAACAAGGTCACTGAAATATTCCAAACAAGATTTAGGGTGGATACTAAATACGTAGTTATTATGTAATGTCTTTCATACACAATTCTCCCTTCCTCATGGCAAGGAGATTTCCACCTTGCCATTACCCTTGTCCAAGGCCAGGATAAACCTATCATGCTGCAGCTAATGGATAGTTTCAAATTCTTTGACTTTAAAATTTAATGAACCACCTACTCTTTCACAACAGTAATTGTTTTCCACATATTGCTTATTCATAAAATATGTATCTAATCCTGACTCTTCACTTCCTATTTACTCTAGTGAACAGATCCTCTGTTCTGCACAGGCAGCCCTGTCACCACACTTTAGGTCCGGGGACATGTGCAAAAACCTTTGTACAATAATTATGTGAAGTTAGTGGGGTAGAAGAAAATGTTATCAGCAATTATCTCTTGCTCCAGAGGATGTGAGGAGAATATAAATAAATCCAGACACCGCAAAAGCTTTGCTGCAAGCTATGCGATTAAAGTATTTCAGATTCCTACAAGTCTATTTAAAGCAACTTAAATCTTTTTGATGGCCAATAGTTCACTCCAGCCTAGCTGCTTGCACAGGCTAAGCTTCCCTAACACACTGCACAGAGTGCACAGGAAAATGGCTTCAGCTCCTGATGAACATAAATACAGATGAGATATTAGACTACAGATAGGTCTTCGGAAAATGTTCTAGGCTACTTCTGTTTACTTTACACAGCCCTTGTAAGGCTTAGTACTGTTGCACAGGCTCATATACTTCAACCTTCACTCACGTTGGTAAGACTTCCACATTCAGGGCAGTGGCAGGTCAGAAGTTGGTTTTGCAACATCTTGCAGTGCTTGGGAACAATTTAACTCTCTCTCTTCTCTGTTTGTCTGTCTGTTTGTCTGTCTTTCTCTCTCTCTCTGTGTGTCAAGAAGCACTTCCCAGCATTTGCTGACAATATTGAAAATAACAACTCTACCACAGCTGGATTGACCAGGATATGTGCTGGCTATTAAGAAGGCCATGCAATGCTTCCACTGCCTGAGTGCCTGAAGCTGATCACAGAGAAGTGAAGTCAGCTTACTCACTGCCGGGGGGGGGGGGGGGGAAGGGGATGAGAGTGGATGGAAGAGAAAAATACTATTTGCTTGCATCAGTTTAGCCATATCTAAGAAACCAGTAAAGAAAAAAAATCTTATCTTGCATTTTACAGCACATTTCTCCCATCACCATCCCACCATACTGGGATAGAGTACAGACTATAATCATCCTCAAAAAAAATGAGAAGTATAAGAGTCATCCATCTTTTGGAATAAACCTAGGGAAAAAAAATATTATCTTAAAACTAGAAAAACAGACATACTGCCTAAAGAAATCTAGTCAGTAAATTGAGTTATGCAGGAGAGGCAAAGCTGACTATACAAACCAAATGCCCTCACAAGTGACAATATCTATCATGAATCACAGAAACACAGAATCATCAGGGTTGGAAGAGACCTTCAAGATCATAGAGTCCAACATCAACCCAACACCACCATCATCACCCTTAAACCATGCCCCCAAGTCCAGCCATTAAGACACCATTCAAGTGCAGGCAGCAAATTCCTGCTGTTGGGAACCACCGCTTGTGTCCTAACAGGAAGAACTAACCTGAAAAGCACTAATTCCTTTGTGCTCTGCTTGAAACCCAACAGTTTTGGGGTCCTTGGTGGCTGATGGTCAGTATTACACAACTGCAAAGTCCATAGCTTTAAGCCAAGACTGCAAGGCCAGGAGGACCCTCTGGACATCCCCACAAGATGTGGTACCTGCTACAGGAACTCTACTAACTGCTGAACTCGTGTCTTCAGTTCTTAAGTTAGGTTCATTCTAACTAGTGCTAGCAACATAATTGTGGCACTAAACCTGCATTATATGGGAAAACTGTTGTTTAAATATGTCTTAAAATGGCTTTTTGTGGTTTCTTTGCAAACACATGCTTCTTCTTCTCAACACCCCCCACAGTAGTGTTATCTCAGGAATGTCCTGGGAAGGTGTCCTGAGGTGTTTTTCATTGGTCCTTGTTAACCCCTTCCTGTGATTGGGTGTTCCTGTAAGCCCCTTGAGACTTCTAATTGGTTACTCTGTGAATCCTCCTAAACCCTATAAATGTAACATCCCCCACAATAAACCCTCTCTTGCCTCCTCTCCACACCCGGTGTCCTGTCTCCGTGCCGGCCATGGGGCCACGTGCGGGGGGGGGAGGGGGGAGCACCTCTCTCCTCCAGGTTCAGGACCAGAAGAGACCCCTGAAGAAACCCCTGGAGTTCCCTTTCCCCATCCTTCAAGGCGTCGGAACGGTTCCTCAGATGAAAACGGAACTAGAACTGGGCCGCCCCATGTCGTGGGTGGGGAAAAGGATCCAGACATAATATATTTCCTGTGAGGAGTATTGTGCAGTTTGGAAATATTTATTTTTTATCAAACAACTGATTCTACATGAAAAAATTTCCTTTGCTTTCTGTCAGTCATACAGTGTTTTCCTGACAGTCTGAGCTATCTGTATAAACCAATACGCTTGGTCTGACTTCATCCGTGTCTCCATATGGCTATAACCTCACTCAGGTTTTTTACTCTGTATATCTGATCACATCAGAAGAGCTCAGCCTTTAGCTCATGTATCATGTACAGCCTGCAAGGAGAACTAACCCATTGGAGCCTGCTCAGAGTGGGCTGCTCTCCATTGCCATGGCTTTGCAGACTGCACTGCCCTGGGTTCTTAACACCATCCTCACCTGCCGAGCTGCACAGCACAAGTGCCTGTATATTCTCCATTTTCTTCTGTCACTTCCAGGACTGAGGTAGCCTCATCAGAGTCAGCAGCTTTCACCTCTCCGCAGTCACCAGAATAAGTCATAGGGTCTGCTCTTCCAAGAAGATTGAATCCAGTTGGATCACATAATTCATTTGGAAGAGCTGAGCACTGTGCCTCAGTGTTTGCTGTGAAATCTGAAAAGACTGATGGACTATTGATGACAGCATAATGCTGCCCTAGCAGGAGAATGAAGACAGCCTGCCAAACACTACTGATTTGCTAATGATGCTTATCTGCTGTAATCATCCAGAGAATTGGAAATGGCAGAGTATAGAGAAGAAAATCCTCAGGGAAATCAGTTTGAGACGAACTTCTGGAGTCAGCCAAAGGAGTAAGAAGGCTCTAATTTGTGAAAGACTCTTATTAGAATTAGAAGTTCTCTTAAATAAGTCAGCAAAACTTAGAGGTGATTTTGCAGATTTTGACCAAGGGCTTTCTTTAGAGCCCTTTTGGCCAAGGGCTTTAGAGCACTAGATCTACTGGAAAAATGGTTTGAATTTAAAAGAGCTTATATAAAGATGTGCAAAACCTAATGAAACTTCTAGTCTCTGAAAGATGCGATTATTAATCAGAGTATCTATGAAGGTAAGGATGGAAATGTTCTGTGGGAGGATGACCTTAACCTATCTGGGGAGTCAGCACAGCTCTTGGGACTGCAGACAGTTGGACAATGGGGCTTCACATACCCAAAGGAAAGCAAATGAGTGAATGCTCTGCCATGCCAAATTAAGACACTGAGTTAATTGCGGGCTTGAACCTATGACCACTTCATCACTGCAGTTGAGTTCAGAATAGAGTGAATCTCCAGAAGAGGAATCTAACAAAAATTATAACACGTTACAGATACAGCCTATTTAAGTTAAAATAAAGAATATCAGGACAGAATTTCAAAGATAATTCATATGTAAAAATTAGATATACATCTATTGGGCTTAAGCTCTACTGTTCCCAACAAAGCATCTTCCATGATTTTGACAGTTCTCATGGACTGATTTTTTCTTAGTTGGACTTCCTTCACATGAGAAATTTCACCACCTTAGCTAGAAACAAAAACCTGAGTTATCCATGAAGAAGAGTACACAGTTCATGTATAAACCAGGCCTGGCAGATTATCAAAGATAACTAGGGCATATAGAAAAGGTTTTACAGTTCTGCCATCTGTCCAAAAAGATCTGTATTCCCCATGGAAATGGCCTAAGGGCAGCCTGATTGTTCCTTGATATGGATCTCCCACATGCACTTCTATCCTGCAGAAGGCAAGAAGGACTTTCTCTGCCAGATCTCTGCTGTCAGTAAGTCGTCAATAGCATTGCTGTAATGGAGCATTATCTGATGTTCTTGTCATGTTAGATATATTCAGACTGGTTTTATTTCCTCTTTCTCCTGTTCCTGTGGATCTTGTCCATTTTTGAAGCACTAATACTAAAATAGCAGTTGGCTGCAAAAAGTTTGATGAAATCTTATTTTAGTCTGATATGCAGTCTATCAAAATCCACATTATTCTGAAATGGGATTTGCTACGATTTCTGTTTTATACAATAAAATTGGAAAAATAGTTCAGATGATGTTGAAATATTCTTTTGTCATTTTTGGGAATAGAATACAGCAGTGTTCTATACTGAAAGAATTGCACATTATTCCTCTGCAAAGGAGAGATAAGAGGTATTGTAAATGATCAATATCAAAAACATCAATAGCTTACTAATGACCTAAAAATCAAAAATTTACTGTTTAAAAAAGAAAACACAGATGCTCAGTGAACACAAATTGATTTGCAGATAACATCAGAAAATCTGAGGTATAAAATGAGAGGTAACCACCAAAGGACATAAAAGGCAGTGAGAAAAACTTTTATAAATACATCCGGGATAAAAGGCGGAGGAGGGCATTGCACTGGTCTTAAGCAGGAATGGTGAAAAATGTATGAAGGAATGTAAAAGGACAAAGTGTTCAGTGCCTGAACCTTCATAAAAAGAGTATTTGTGATCAGATTCTTAACACATTTCAGTGATGTGGAACACTGGCTAGAATTAGAAGAGAACAGATAGCAAATATTTAGCTGTGATGTGTCTGTGATAACAGAGCCTGCTGAAAGGTTAAGAACCTTAGAAGGTTAAGAAATAATTGAAACAGTCTGGACTACTTTGAGGGCACACAGAGGACTGATGAGAACAACTACAGTGCTCTTTCACAGAAAGGGAAAAGGAAAAGATAGAAAATTGTAGGCTACTCAGTTTAAGTTTAATACCTGGAATGATACCACAACAAAATGTGAAACAATCTGTGTATAAGCATCTAGAGATATAAACATGGTAAGAAACAGCCAGCTTGTATTTATCAAAATAAAGTGTGCTAACAAGCTAAGTTCTTTCCACGTGAATAATTTGTCTTTTTGGGTGGAAGAAAGTAGTAGAGAAAATGGATGTTCAGTTCATTGAAGTTGTTGTAGTCTCAGACAACCTTCTCCACAAACAAACTCAGTAATATGGCTTTTATTATATCACCATAAAATAAGCCCATCAGCTGTGGAAAACATCTGCTCAAAGAATAGTCAATATTATTCTCAATTCCAACTTGAAATTGGAAATACTTTTGAAATACTTCACAGTGCAGAGCTTCTGTTCTCAGCACACCTGTAATGGGCAGGGGTGATTTTTTGCAAACAGCGAGAGCAGCCCTGTGCAGAGGAAGTGCCCCAGATCTTATCTGCACTTGCCACCAGACAAGATGGTTAGTCTGGAAGCACTAAAACATCTCTGCTGGAGAGCAGCCACTAAGCTAGTTCTCTGCCTGTGCTGGGTGACTATTGGTGTCAGGACAGAGGGGAGTAGCCATGACTGTGTTCCAGTGCCCCTGATTGTCAGTGACTCCCAATGCAATTAGCAGTTTTATCCCCATCTGTAAACCAAACTATTCCTAGGAAATAGTCATTGGTATTGTGCTACATAACTGTGGCATCTGGCTACAGCTTGAGTGTCTCTTCCTTGGTACCCTTCGGTCTGAAGATCCAATGACTTTGACAGGTAGAAAAAAATGCCTCTCTTGTAGGGCACCTCAAAAAGCATCTTCTTCAGCATTTCAGTAGAAAGAAGGGGACAAACACCTGTCTCTTATCCTTGAGGTACAGCAGACAAATTCAACTTGGTTGTACCAACCCTGTGCTGAATGTCTGGTAACAGATATTCTGGTCTGGTCCCAGATAGCAAAGGCACATGCCCATGTAAGTTCATCCAGTTGGTCTTTACTGTTTCAAATTCAAAGTAGTTGCAATTCTATCAAAATATTCACCAATTCACAGATTGTACAATAATATATTTATACCAATCCACAGTGACTCAATTGACTTTCAAATCATTAACTACTAATCCTAAATATGAAATTACCATAAAATAGACAATTTGGGAAAAATTAAGGGATTATTTGAATACATGGCATGCATCATTTTGCACACGTACATTTGTTTACAAAGAGATATATAATTGCTTACATGGAGTATCAGTAAGATACTTATTATATTCCTAAGTTACTGATTTTCATCAACTGGCATACATGAACTGAGCAATTATCTGAGCAGTTGAGGCATACATGCAGTCCCCTATAGTAACTTCAGCTGACAGACTGCCATAGTTAATTGGATCACATTGGATAGGCTCACATGTGCCTAAGCCCTGTATTACATCTGAACAGAGTTTACTATCTTTTTATGCATATTTTTTAGACTTTTCTAAGCTTTTTATTAATATATAGTAGTCCTTTAATAATAAAAGCAGTTAAGACTGTTTCTTTTCTCATCTTTAAAAAAGGAGATCAAGTCGTAGGTTCTACTATAACCATGAAGTAAAACTACACCTTTAATAATAAATAATCTGTGACTGAAATTCTTCTTTTCTATCAGCTTTCCTACGGGTCATTTTCTTTCAATAGGCAAAGTCAGGGACAGTTACTAGACCATGCAAGACTCGTCTCTCCCTCAGGAGGGTTTTAAATTATAACTTACCTTATTGTATTTAACATCAAGTAGAAACTGATCTATAGGTTCTGCTTGGGGCCTTTGTGGTGCCACAGAAATTAAGTTACTTGCAAGAGTCACCTAAGGGGTTGTCTACAGGGGACACTCAAAAAAAGGGGTAAGATTTCATCCAAAAGCAAACAGTACAAAGGCAGAATGCCTGTAATTAACAATGAGTTAAGACTAAAGTGTAATGGCAGATATCTTGAGTACTGTGTGCAGTTTTAGGTACCACAATATAAAAGGGACATTCAGCTATTTTGGATCATCCACAGGAGGGCCACAAGGATGGCGAAGGGTCTGCAGGGGAAGCCTTATGAGGAGCAACTGAGATCACTTGGTTTGTTTAACCTGCAGAAGAGGAGACTGAGGGAGACCTCACTGCAGTCTACAACTTTCTCATGAGGGGAAGAGGAGCAGTTACCAATCTCTTCACTCCTGTGACTAGTGACAGGACTCAAGGAAACAGCATAAAGCTGAGTCAGGGGAGATTTACGTTAGATTTCAGGGAAATGTTCTTCACTCAGAGGGTATTTTGGCACTGGAACAGGCTCCCCGGGGAAGTGGTCACAGCACCAAGCCTGACAGAGTTCAGGAAGTGTTTGGACAATGCTCTTGGGCACATGGTGTGACTCTTGGGGATGGCCCTGTGCAGGGCCAGGAGGTGGACTTGATGATCCTGACTGGTCCCTTTCAACTCAGCATATTCTATGATTCTAAGTTCCCATCTCAAACAGTGAGTGTTATGACATCTTTGGCTTCTTAGATTCCTACTCTCAGCTTGATGAAGGTGAAAAGCAGGGAAGGGAGGAATCTTCATCACAGGTCCAACTCTGCGTATTCATTACATTTGAGTCAACAGCAAGGTGTTGTACCAAATTTACTTCTGCACCCCCCATCAAAGTAAAATACCTACATTAGCAAAACGGCTTTACATAAAATATAATTGGTTCTGTGGAGCTCAGAGGGGAAGAAGAATGACAGGAGTCTAAAATTCCCATGCCAGGTTATCGTCCAGCCAAAGCCATTCCTAGACAGAAAGGAACTGCACTAGAAGAGGCAGTAGCTCAGCAGTCAAGAGGTCAAGAGGAAAGGGAAAAATTAACCTCTGGTTTTGTCCACTTCCAGAATTCTGAAGAAATCTTCTCTGATATCTTCTCCCTCATTGGTTGATAGCAGTGACAGAAATGCTACTGTAAAAACAGTTATACTAGAGGTTAAGTTGTAAAGGTGACAGGTTGCTTTTTCCCACTGTGCTGTGTACTGACTGAATGTCAAGGACTAGAGAGATGCAGCCCCTGAGGCACTACAGAGTTCACTGTTATTGATAGCATTGCTGAGACCTCATTAGGGAAAGCCTTGCAGCTCAGAAATTAGTGTGAATGTGGGCCTGATGTCTGGATTCAACAGATTCGTCAGGTTCCTCTGTAGCACTTTGTCCACCCAACCTCAGCTGCCTCTCATGACTGGCTAAAAATTCAATGAATTCTTTCATAAACTTTAGGACAAGAGAGCCTCTGGTCTACTCTTTACAATATTGCCAGGTCCTGGCATTTGCCAATTTGTGTGGAGCAAGCTACATCACAATTTAAGTTCGAAATATGCGCTATGTATGTTAGGAATTTCATTCCAATAACCTCAAGGACAGTGTTTTGAATAGTTCTCCTGAGCTAATTACTTGAATGGCTTTTTGAAGCTTAACTGATAATAATTTTATTGTCACAGATATTAATTTGGAATGCATCTAACAATCAGTGTAATTATATCCTTCGCTAATTTTTCAGTGGGTAAGCCTTATCAAGATAATAGGTCTGATCATCCTTTGCATTAGCTGGCACCTTGCATTGTTACTGTGCTTTGGAAGCCTCAGGAAAAAAGAAAACCTGGTTTGGGAAAACACCTCTCAGTGACTGCAAGGTTTTCTTTTCCCTGTTTTCTCACCACCACTCTTCACTATCACAACACTCTTTGGTACCAGCTCTGATATATCAGAAACCTCTGCTTCTTTGAGGACAAAAACACAGTTTCACATTCTAGGATCAGAAAAACAAGGCAAGGAAATGTACTGAGGTATTCTGGTTTGGTGTTTTTTTGGATACACCTAAAAATTAGAGAAAACTGAGAGCCAATAATAAGTGAAGCAGGAATGATTGTACATGAAAAGGTAATGAATTAAGGAAGAATCATTGAATAACCTTGCTCTACAAAAAACCCCAACCGTTTCACTAATGAAATAATTTTTATTTGAGATCTTTAGGAATACAAACAATTTTAGAAATTGTCTGCAGCTTTGACGAAACATGTCAGAAATTCAGGGCATGTGATATCTAAGGATGAGCACTCTATCTAGAACAGAACTTAGTAACTTTCCACTCTGATGTCACAAGGTAAAAAGCAGTAACTTTTAACTTACCCTTAAGGATCAACCTTGTGTAGAACTTATGGTGTAACTTCCTGCTCTTGGTCTTGCTCCTGCTCTTAGTCTTGCACTTCACTGACATTCAGTGTCAGTACAGTTCCTTCTAGCCATGCAATACTTACATATGCACTAATGGACTTGTCATCACTGACAGCCAAATGCTGAAGTCCTTACTTAGCATCTAGCCAACAGGATGATGTCAATGGAAGTTCTGAGGTAGGTACGAGTGAAATGCTGACAGACCATGCTGCCACAGAGCACAAAGTATAGGTGAATTGTCATTGCTTTCATTTGAATGAAATAAAGAGAACCAAGAGACACAGCTGAACAAAATAGGTCTCAAATCCTAGTTACTCAGTTCTGTTGGACTTCAATTTTACTACACTCTAATTCAGCTACCACTATATAACTGATGCTGAAATTGTTTTGACTTAAGAAAATATGACATCATTTTTATGAGAAAAACAATACCAATGTCACCATAATCTTATTTTAGGATTTTATTTCTAATTTAAACTCTGTAATCCAAGTTGGGCAACTGAAGTTTGGGGATTGTGGATAGCAGGAGAATATAGCTGGTTTAAGAATGTTTAGTAAAAAGCAGCCTTAGTAAATCATTCAGCAGAGCAATGAGGATTAAGGAAACCACTCAGCCTGAATCCACAACATCGGCAAATCTGACGTTTATAGTGGTCTCTGTATTGCCCAGACCTTTCGCAAACTATTTTTAGTGGCTAATTGTCCAGCTGCATTACATCTTCACCTAGTTTCTGTTTCTTAGCCAAAAGGAAATTGAAACCCTGAGGAAGCACGAAAACCAAGCCGTATATTAAATGGCATTGGAAATGTTGGAGGACTAGGATATTAAAAAAAAAGGAAAATGAAAAATCATCACAGGAAAATCTATTTTTGGGGGGTCATTTAAAGAAAAAAAAAGATTGAACTTGTCTGTGAGAGTGTGTTGAAAAAGCATATCCAAGGGCTTTTGTGGCAGGATAAAGTAACAAAGAGATATAAATTAAAGACCAGCTTTTAAAAAGCAGATTAGAACAGTAAGAGATAAATGCAAATGAAGGGTCAAAGCAGCATGAAGCCAAGGGAGCAAGGACGTATGGAAAGCCCAGGGCAGGATGGAGAAATGGATAAAAGACATGCTGGATCAGAGGCTTGAGCTGTTACAGCAGCAGCACTGAGGGCTGGCTGAGTTACAGGCTTCTGTCAGCAGTGGTTTAGGAGTATTAGGTTTGCCTGAATTAGTCTGACATTTCCTCATAT
Organism: Corapipo altera; assembly: GCF_003945725.1. Taxonomy (NCBI): domain Eukaryota; kingdom Metazoa; phylum Chordata; class Aves; order Passeriformes; family Pipridae; genus Corapipo; species Corapipo altera. The sequence goes on along the minus strand of NW_020884878.1, from coordinate 12,860,084 downwards.
GTGTTTATCAACTCTCTTTGAGGGCAACTGGCCTCTGGCACTTCGCAGCTCTGAGGGGAGGAGCAAGAATTGATTCTTCATGATTGATGCTGTTGTGCTTGTATAAAGTCACTAATTCCAGCTGCACAGCAAGTTCCCCTCGTCCCCCAAGCACAGCTGGAATGTAGCCTGTGTGCACTACATGAAGCTGTATATTATAACAGCCCCTGTTTATGGCAGACACCTGTAATACTTCAGCAGTCTACTATTTCATCGACTAGCTGGAGGGGAATTGAGCAGACATGCTGTTGTGCTAGGCAAGCTATGCAGAATGGGGTAGAGAGATGAAAATCACAGTGAAAACTTGGCACATCCCAAGTTCTTACACAGATAATTCTAAAATGACAAGCCCAAACAAAATGTGATACTCACAGTACTCAATGCTTAAAAAGTTATAAATAGCTGAGGAATTTCTAATCTACAAGGAAAGTTTCTCATAGACTGCACTTCGGTGTGTTAAATTTAAGCTTTCTTATCTTAATTTCCTCGTTTTAAGAAACACGCAGTGCTTTCAATTTGAGAAGCCTATGCACAGGGTCTGTCTGAGAGGTAATCAGATATATGCAGATGGGCAGTCAGACACACAGAGCACTAGGTAGTGTTCTAACAGCTCTGTCATTAGCAGACAGTTTCTCTGCTTCAAACAGAGTTGACACCAGCCTTATTTTACAGGAAAAGTTCTCCATTTACAGTATCTGGATTAATTTATGCTCATATTAAGATAGGGTAGAACTAGATAAATTTAGAGAACCAGTCCAAGAGAAGCAGGCAAGAAAGCTGAATTACCTTTTTTTTCCCTAATACTTTAGAGTTGCAATTCTAAATTTTATTTAAGCCTCAACTTGTTCCTAAGACTAGTTCTATTGTGTGCTAATTTTTGGTAACCTGAAAGCCAGAAATATTGTAATAATCTAGGAATCCATTGAGTTTAGTGATGTCAGAAGGGATTTTTTTGTCTATACATAACACACACAGATTCTAAATGAACAGTGCTTCATCCTTTCTAAACTCAAGCTCTCTTGTTCTTTTTCAGATGCTCTCAAGTCATAATAAATTACACATGCATGTAAACTTTCTAAAGGACCATCTCCTGTACTGCTGTATGTGTTTCATTATAATCAAACCTATTGTACTGCGCCTAGATTCTGTACTGCCAGGACCCAGTGTTCCCATCATTAGATTAAAAACTGTATGAGAAAAAGGCAACATCTTTCTACTGAAGCACACCATCAAAACCTAAAGGCAGGTATCGATATTAAAATATAAGCATGGTTACTGTCACATATTGCACAGTTAGTTAAATATCTTGGGGAGTCGAAATAAGACATTGCTATTTGCTTTTCTTCTGTTAGGAAAGATTCCCTGAAAATATAGAAAACACTATTTTTCTTTAAGACACAACAGTCAGGGCCCTGGCAAACACTGAATGTTTTAATTTATCTGCACTTTTTCATTACCAGAGAGGCCCCCATTATTTTTAAGCATCTTTCTTCATATGCCAGCATGGCAGTAAATAACATCCATACTAGAAGCCAAACAGGTTCATTAGTTGTGCCTCCATCCATAGCTAACTGGCTCAGGAATATGGTCTTTTGCCAAGAATACCAGTAAGCACAGATTTATCCAATGTTACTCCTCTGTGAAGATTGCCTTGCATCATCATTCAAAGTCCTAATGCATTGAGCTCCCACTTCATCTGGGAATGCATTTGGCCTGCGTCTTGTCTCAAACAACAGTATTTCAGTTACTTCCTTTTAAAAGGGAAAGATTTCTTGACAGAGGAGGAGGAAAAGGGGCAAGGAGACAGCTCAATCTGGAGGTCAGGATATACCAGACTGGATCAATATTATAGCTAGTGATTGTGGTGTGCAGATTTCTTTCTACTCATCTTCAAACAACTCTTGCAAATTCGTCAATGACACCCTAGAGAAAGGAACTCCATACAAAGTACCAGGACTGTTAAACTTGTAAAAAATAAGTGGTCAGGCATCAAGTGTGGAACATCCTGGAAGAGCCTGACTAGGACCATGTTAGCTTGTCCCACACAAGGAATTTTGTGTTGTTTTAGAAACTAGGAGAGGAGAAATGTCTAACATAAAAACAGTATCTTTAAAAGACAAACACTTTTTTCTTTTTTGGTGTTACTGTTAATACCTTAGCTTATTTTCTGTGAACATTTTCACTGTTCATTGAAGACTGTCTTCATGGCTGTATGTGCATCAGGTCAGGAAAAAAAAAAGCCTGAACTTTCACTTTTTGGCTTTATCTCACTGGCAGAAATCTGAAATCTGATATCAAACTAAAGTACTTGCAGAAAGTACAGAAACATAAGTCAGATTTCTTCAGTTCTTTTCTTACAAAACAAATGGAAACATTTTTTATTAATCTTAAGTTTAGGAAGTGCTTGGAACTTGATATGAGAGAGGTTGTTTGGGTTTTTTAGAAATTCGTGTTGGTTTAGCAGCATCTGTACAATATTAAAGCATGTGGAATACTGAAAGTGTTTATATGTAATTAATTTTTCCTCAGTTGATGAAACCAGTTTCACAGTCATAGACTTTGATTCTCTATTCTCATTGTCAAAAATTACATCACACTGCAGTAAGCTATGCTTAGATACGTCATTTTTTGTTACATATCTAGAAAAAAAAATAGTAGACTCATGATAAAAACAGCTTCTTCTTGTCTAAAGCCTCCTGCTGTTGAACTGAGCAAGATGAGTATCAATTTCCTGGAAAAAAACAGAACAAGAAGAAATATCTCCCAGATGAGTTTGGAATGCCTTGCAGCGATGGCAAGTTATCTGTCTTTCCAGACACTGTGGTAATTCCCGAGGGCTCTGCTAGCAGTCCAAAATGGAAACACAATTAGTGCTATCCAGGCTCCTCACCATAGCTTGCAGAAACAAACCGTACAGACATTTTCTAATGATATCACCAATGACTGTATTACTGGACCTAGTGAAGGTCACCTCAGCGTTTTTGAGCAAAGCTTTTACACATTTCTCACCTTCAGCAACAGCAGCTACTAATAAAGCTCCCTTTATAGCAAGAAATGGAGTGCAGATGACAGCACTTGCAGATGGAGGAAATTTTGGGGTTGCTCATTGGCTGGAATCAGGGAATGGTATATAGATGTCCCATGGAGGATGGAGAAGGCAGGAAGATCAGCTCGAAAGAAGCCTGGGTGAATCTCCTGCTTCCCATTAATGCCAGTGCGCGGATGCACTGGGGGCAGGGGAGGTGGCACCGATGGCTCTTGCCACTGGGCACGCTTCCCATAGGAAGGCACGAAGCGGTGCAGGCCGGCACACCGGGAGACCGGCGAGCCCTGCTGCTGCTCTCCTCGCTGAAGGAGGCGGCGGGCACAGCGCGGCACCGGCTCTGCAGTGTGCCACAGGGCAGCAGAGCGAGACTCGCGAGTCCGCCGTTTTAAAACACGCTCTGCTTAATTGTGAAGAAACATCTTTGGAAAATGAAAAATTGGCCGCATCCGCAGAAGACTCTGGATTCACAGCAGCCTTCCCCGCCGCTCTGTACCACCCGCACCACCCCGCCCCGTGCGGGGGGACCCGCGGCCCCACCGCGAACACCCCCGCGGCGAAGGGAGCGGGTTCCGCGCACGGCCACGGCCACGGCCCGGCGGAGGAGGCGGCGGCAGCGCTCCACCCGCTCGGAGGCGGCTCTCCCTCCTCTCCTCCCTCCCGGTCGGAGGAGCCGGCTCTCCCTCTGGAGGCCTCCGGCGGCATCGGCCGTGCTCCGCCGCTTATGTAACGCCGGGCCCGGCGGTACCCGGGGCTCCTGCGGGGCAGCCCTGCCATGGAAGCCCCACTCCCGCGTCCACAAGGCTCTCAGGGCACACCGAGCATGCCGGCAGCGCTCTAGAAAGGCACACGTAGCAGCTTACATATATGGCTCCAACAAACGGGTATAGGTGGGCCCTGTTCCTGTAGTACTTGGTGGACCGGGGAAACACTGCGGCCAAGCACTGGTGCATGATCTTCCCTCCCGTGGCTGAAGCGCCGCAGCCCGTCCCTGCAGGCAGGCAGCGATCGCCCTGGGCTGTGCCGGGCCCAGCAGTTCAGCTCCTGCACGTTTGTTTTGGAGGAGCCTGCGGGACAGTAAGCAAACCATGCAGCCTCTAGAAGTACACGCATGCCTTCTGAAGGCCACCTATGACAGCCCAGGGATCTGGTAGTGCTCTGGTTGGCCATGGCAAGATCCAGCTCCCTGCCAGTAAGGAAACGCTGCACCCAGCATCGACCGGACCCCCTGGAGAGAACAGATCCTCCCAAGGGATGGGTTTTAGCATCACCTCCATGGAGCTGAGGACTGCTGAACCAAGGAATTGCCTAGGATAGTAGTCAGGGGGTAACACCAAGATTAGGATCAAGCACTGTTTTCCCAGATGGGATGGGGAGGCAATGCTGCAAACAAGGAGCCATTCCATATAAACCCTTATGTGCAAGTACCCTAAAGCCCTGCAAATTCAAATGCTTTTCGGGCTTCCTGGCACAGCACGAGTTCAGTCATACCGGGGAAATAGCCTGTTAGCCTCCTGCTCCTCTCACCACAGCAATGGCAACTCATCCAGTCCCGTGCATCCTCGCAACTCTGATCTACTCTCAACAAAGGAAGGAGGCTGGAGAGAAGCTGTGACAGGAGCTGTGGGGGTATAATATGGGCTGCAAGTGCTATGATGCAGCCCACGGGTCTTCTCATCACATCTGGCAGGCTGAGCCTCAACCTGTGGCAGCTGCCTGTCTGTTCAACAGCTCTGCCGTGGTTTGAGCCCCGTGCAGCCTGTGGGCTGCAGGTGCTCTCCTCTCCCCTCACCAACTACATATAATTATCTCCCTGTTTGATGTTGGTAACAATTGCTGTCGTGTTTGCAGTGCTAGAAACCAAACACCTTGCTGAGAAGGTTTCTGAAAAAAACAAATGCATATTTTTGAAGTGTTGTGCTCAGGAGGATGTTTGTTGAGCTTTCTAGTTCTTTCTATAACCTAAAAAGAAAAAAAAAAAAAGGCAAAGAATCATTACACCTCCGCTGTCCAGCCTCCAGCACAGAAATAAACCCAACAGGCTGGCTCGCCTGACAAGCTGTGAAGACTCAGATAATCCTGTCCAGCTTATTCTCCACTCAGGGGCAATTTGTTCCTTTTAAACCCCTTAACAGCATTTTGCCAAAGCTGCCATCAGGGAAATTGTCACACGAGCTGTGCAAATATTTACTAAACCATCCCCACGCTCCTTCCCAAAGAGGTTATTGTTCCCCCCACCCCCCTGCCAGCACGAAGCATAGCCATGAGTTAATTTGGTATTACTGTTAACACTCAGATTTTACTAATTGCGTTTGTTTCCAAAGCGTTTTCCTTAGCAAAAAGCCCCCGGAGCCCGCGCTCACGCTCAAGTCCGCCACCACCAAAACACCCAAAATCAGGCTCGTTACCCGTGGGTGCAGCCAACTTAGGAAGAAAAAAGACAAAAACACCCTCAGGCCCCAGCGAGGATCGAACTCGCGACCCCTGGTTTACAAGACCAGTGCTCTAACCACTGAGCTATGGAGCCGCCGCTCAAAAGTCACCCCGGCTGTGTGTAACGAGCGTCCGCCTCCCTCCCCGCCGCCCCCTGCTGGGCTCCTCGGGCCCCGCCCGCCCCCGGCACAGCACAGCCGTACCGGTACCGCCCCCGGCAC